>NC_090689.1:633928-1267857 GCF_013368605.1 Nyctibius grandis | reverse complement strand
CCTCAGGTACCAACCTCCTTCTACCAGCAGAAGTTTGTATATTCTTTAAAAGATCATTTTGGCCTGCTGCTCTCTGCTAAACACAGTACTCACAGCTAGTTTCCCTTCAGAGCGCTTAAGGACATGTTTGAATACTTTGCTGAGTGGGAACCTTTAGGATTCCCGGTGAAAGAAGTGGAGACTTCTGCTCTAGAAGACCAGGAAGAGTGTGCTGTGGTGGTTGTCCTTCCACTGTAAACTTGCTGCAATCACTTTTTTGTGAGTACACTTTAGCACAGACATATTTACCTTCTTTAAACTCAATTCTTTTTGTCAGGAGCCATTCTTGAGTGCCATTGAGAAATTTTAGAAGGAAGGCTGAATCGGAGGAGTAGAAAGACAGCAAATACTTTCAAGACAGGGCACACTCCTCTGAAGAAGAAAGCTATTGGAAAAAAGACTCCATTAAAGACAAAGAGCGGTCCAAGAAATCCTAAGTGTATATGTGCACATGTAGCCACAAGACATCCACTGATGTTCCCTCAGTGATCAGCAATTCAGTGTTCACGTATGGGACTGCAATGAAGTTGAAAGTCAAGTGCAAAGTCATGAGATACATGGCTTGTTGTCTTATAATCTAATAGCTCAGCCCATTTTTGGAACCATAGGCTTTCCTTGTTTAATCAAGAAAATCAGTCTGCAGACAGTCATAATTCAGACTGTTAATTAAAAGAGCGCTTTGAAGGAAAGGGCCCATATGAAGCCTAGAAGACACAAGGCAGTGACTGATACAAAATCCTGCCTTTCTTCACCTCCTCCTACATTGCTGGAGACATCATCACAAATTGCCCAACACACTCAGCCACTGCATCTCCCTCTTGATTATGTTGTTTGCTTTTGAACTAATATTTCTGTGGTCATGCTGCTCCTTTTTACCAGCCCTGTTGCAATATTATTGCACCAAAAACCCTTCATCTGGCATATCATACTGCTGAGTTCCCAGATGCTACAAAGCCCATGACCTAATTGTGCTACGTGCTGGATAAATATGGTGACAGTGTCTGCCCCACAGTGTTTATAGTCTAATTATGTAAGATAAAGGGAGGGAAAGAGGGAGAGAGAGGAAGTACTATCTTCGTTTTACATATTCAGAGTAAATTATTCGCTCAAGTCATACCAGAGCATCTACAGTGGAGCCAGGAATTCAGCCATCTCAGCCCCTACTCATTATTTTTATCTTTTCATTTCTCTGATGAGTCTAATGCCTCTCTGAGGGTTGAGGTCTCCTCACACAGACTACTATGTAAACAGAGGAGAAAACCTCAAGGGCACGAAGGAAAGAGACATGACTAAAAGGTATGTATACTCATCAGCTGGGGAGTCACAGGGCTGACAGAACAGAAATGCACCTAACATATTTGTAGACTAATGCACCTAACATATTTGTAGACTTTCTTACTGCATTTTAAGGAGGAATGGCCTCAAGAAGGCAGAAGTGAGATGGGCATCAAGGGGAAGAAAATAAGTAGGAAGAAAGAACAAATGCGGAAGACTAGTACTCTATTTTGTATCATTGGGATGAGTTTAATGGGGCTCAGTGAGACACTCAGTTAAACATGCAACCTATAATGAGATATGAATAATAAAAGTATTATTCTTTCATATGCCTCAGTCTGACTTGCCATTACTAACAGCATGTTCTTGATAGCTTTATGTAGGAGCTTTGCAAACAAAGTCAGCCTGGCTTTGATAGTCAGACAGGTTTTTTTCCTCCTTTTCTTGTCATTGCCCTTCATCTTCAGGTTAACTTCTGGTCTGTATCACTCCATATGCATAAAATAAATGAGGACTTCCCCTCCCCAACTGCCCCTACTGACCTTTAAAAGTTGCTTCTTACACAGTTGTCCTGAAGGGTATAACCTGGCCTCTAGACTCTTGCTAATGCTACACAAACAGAAACTCAGTTGACAGACTTTGCAGCCAAAGGCAGCTCTTACAAGCAGACTCATCAGATCTGGAGTCAGCAGTTAGACTGAGGAACATGGGAAGGATGATTTTCAGACATGGGACAAGGACAGGCTAGGTCTTGCTCACAAGTTCAGGAAGTGAATTCAATCCAGCACAACTTTGCATCCTGACACCTTGAGTTTAGCCTAGCTGGGTGACACGAGATATTCCAGTGCCAACAATCTGCTCACTCCCTTCCTCCTCAATCCACAGTGGTTGAGAAAGCTTCTCGATGAGCTTTTAAAAGCAGAAGAGATCAAATAACATGCCAATTTGTATAAAATAACAGTTTTCAAGAAAAACGTAGCTAGCAACCCTGTTGCAGAGCATGGATTCAGCTGCATGAAGTTGTGCCATTTGCAAAGACCTTTTTTGCTCACCTTTTCCACTTCCCTTCCCACATAACAAAAAGTAGAAGGGCTATTTACAGGTATTTTAACGCCTTCACTATAGGCACAAGAACTGCATCAGCGCTAGGCCTGATCTGCAGCTGAAACATGTGTGATCAGGCTGCACTGCTCCTACTCAAGCTCAAACCCTTTCTATGTCCACATGGCACACTGCGAGGAAAATCAAGCCTTTCTTGTTGAGTGTCTGCCAGAGTTTCACACCTGGACTGAAGCTGAAGCGTACTGCTTGCTATTACACCTGGGCACCAGCCATTCAGCTGCTGGGGCTTAGGAAGTGACTCAGGTGCCTTTTTTGGTGTAGCTATTCAGTATCCAGCTTAATGCCTTACTTCTCCTTTGCCCTTGGAGACCTGATTTCACTTATGTCCCTCCTCTGTAAAACAATGGTAACACCTCCCGACCTCAGAGCTGCACTGTAAATACAAGATTAAGTGACTAGACACAGGGGAATTAAATCTCCTGACTCATGAGATGAATTGAGGTCACACAAGCCCTGCCTTATATTTCAAGATACACAAGAGTTGTATGAATCTGGGACCAAAATGCCCTCTTCTCTCAACATCCGATGAGATACTGCCCCATTCTTAGGAACCTTTTATCCCAGTGATGACTTCATTTGATGTCACTTGATTTTACTTAGATTATATATACTAACTCATTACAACTCTGCTTTTGCCACAAGACTCCTTTCTCATTCATGCAAATGGCCTCCAGGGATTTTGTGACACTCCCAACAGTACACATGGCTAAAACAATAGATATAGTAGTTACAGTGGCAGGGGGAACCCGAGCTCCGCACAGGTAAGGCCTCAGCTGGAACCTTCAAGAAAACTGATGTGTATCCTACATCGGGATACATGGAGCAATTGGCAACAGTCAAAAGATGAACAAGAATGATCTAAGGCGAATAAGCTATGGGGAAAGATCGAAAGTACAGTGTGTAGTCCAGAGAGAGAATACAATGTGAAAACAGTCTTTAACTACTGCTACAAGGTAGCAATCTTCTGTCCAAATGTATGACAGATAAGACAAGACTTAAGGGATTTAAACTGAAGCAGAGAAGACTGAAGTTAGAGAAAAGCAAAAAACCACCAACAGTATGGATAATGAAAAACTGGGATGGATGGCCTAGAGGACAGCATGGAGTCACCATCGCTTTCTGTCTTTAAGTATGGATTAGATACACATCTGACAGGAATGACAGAGGTAGAGATGATCTCCACTGGAAGGACAGATGAGAAGACATTTTTTGGCTCCTTGTACTCCTCTAATCCAGTAATTATTAACTTGTAGGTGCTCATTCAGTTATTTTACTGCGATACGCAGGCCCAGGGGGATACGCCATTATAACACTGAGGTGACACAGGAAAGCAGTCATAAGCAAAGAACTCCTGTAGCAAACCAGATCTACAAGCAACCTATGTTGCTCTTTGCAACTACAGGCAACCACATATTAGGTGCAGAGCTCAGAAAGGTCCAAGAATGTCCACTGAAGTGGTGAGAGGTCTAGAAAGTGTGACATACAAGGAAAGATTGAAAGAATCAAACACTTTGCTTAGCCTAGAAAAGACCTCACGCTGCAAAATGGCACGTACCACCCAGTCCTTATAACTTAAGTTTTTTATTTCAAGCATCAAAACTGCAATATGATAAAGAAGACAGCAAAAGGGACAGAAGTTGTCCATACCCTAGGTCCTTTGGCACAATCCATCTAGGCACATCTGCCCTACAATCTGAGTTGTGCCTCTGTCTCACGGAAAATTGATAGTATGGTGAAGATTCTTCCACTGGCAGAGAGCATTATATATCCCTAACTAGGATCACAAATTATATCTATTTAGTTCTTCAGATGGAGGAACTGCTCCTTGGTCTGTCACACCTATTTAATACCAAGGGATATTCTAGGATTGCAGCTGAAGTGTTCATTTTGGCTTCCCTAAACTTTAGCAATGAAGCAGTAATTTATTTTTTAAAAACAGAAGGAGCAGAAACTGCTGCCCCAAAAAGGCATTAACTTCAAGAGCATGTCACTCATTAGTTCAGTGGGAAGGATCTGGCTTTCCATATTGTAAGGTTAGAGAGAGGGCTGAAGGAGGTGAGAGAAGCTGCAATAAATCATCACACACAATTTCTCCAACTTGGCAATGTGCAGAAAGGAGGAAAAGGTCTTGCAGAAGAAAATCCAGGGCAGCAGGAATGTGAGCAGGGGCAGGAGTGGGTGCAGTTATATCAAGTCATTCATTCCTCAACTGTTCCCAGGCTCCCAGACTGCCCTGTGTATCTACCCAGGCATTAGTAAATACCCACTTCATGGGGTAGGGACTACAGAGTCAGAGGTGAGAAAGATCCAGTCACTCGATCCATACCACAGTTCCTCACCTAGTCAGCGCTAACTTGAATACACAGAAAGACTTGGAAGCTTACCAGTTCAAACAGAGAGATGTGCATTTTAAGCTGAAATCAAGCTTTCAACACTGTAGAATCAGGAATACAGTAACTATAGCCTCCTACCTAGGGATTTTGCTTGGCACAGCATTGACTTAGAACCATCACCAGATGAAAAAAAATCTTGCAGAAGTTGGGTCTCATTTGATATCATCTTAAGGTCAGTTCAAGAAAAATAGCACACAGACTTGCATGAACATCCAAAAAGCTGTAAACTTTAGTTAACAAAACAGACCTCAACTTTGCTCTTAACCACAAAGATCAAGTGACATTTTAAAAGAAACAAAAAGATGCAAATCATACATTTTCAAGTCTTTGAAGATCCTGCTGGCACTGCTCCAGGTCAGAGTACTACTCAGTACAGTTCATTCCTCTTTAGTCAGCTTTTTCACTTGCTTCATTGCTGAATATGCAAAGAGCACCAGACATTTTTAACCTCAGTAATTTTTTCGTTACCTGTCAGGTATAGCACTAATAACACGCATTAGAGGTACAATATTCAATTGTTCAGAACAGCCTAAACATTTAATTACATTATGGTAGCTAATCACAAATAATTGCCATAGGGAAGACAGGGCAGCTGCGAGGGGATGCAGCTTGCCTATTCAGCTCATGGCACAGAATTCAGCAAGGACAAAGCAAGCAGCACAGGGAGAAATGTCTTAAAACCACTTTCAAACCCTATTTCCTCTTACTCTTTTAGAGAGAGAGTACTTCAGCTTGCTTCCGTGCAGCCCACCAATGATAACGGTTTGAAAAGAGCCCAATTCCACACAGACTGTGCTTTGGGTTCTCTTATTTTACTATCGCTTCTGCTAACAATCGTCCTTTTCTCAGATCTGGCTCCATCGATTTTCTTTATCATCGTTTCATTTCTTCCCAACCCTGTTATTATTTTACACAAATTGCTAGTTCGACTGATCTGGCAGAGAAATCAAGTGGAGGGCGGTTGTCAGAATCAAAGATGTTGAAATCCTATGTCTTTTAATGAAAAAAAAAACACACAAAAAAAAAAAGAGAAGAGAGGAACTGATCCTCCTTTCTTCTGCCACCATATAGAAGTAGGAAGTTTAGATTAAAATAGAGCAGAATACTGTGGACAGAGATATGTTACAGCAGAACTTCTATGACTCCATCTTATTTCACAGATACCTCAGATATGGACTCAAACCTATGATGCCCATTGGCCTGCCCCCTCCTTATATGTTATTATTTATGATCTTTATTTACAGATATCTATATAAATCTGATGCTTCATCACACAACCATTACATTCCAAAGCACAATGGCTGTGGAGCGATGGAGGTTTCCACAAATCTTAGCTCTTACAGAAATGAGTTCTGTTCCTACGTGTTATAAAGGGTTAAGAAGATTTTCTTCAGGCAGTAGACAGCCTCCTCTAGTACCAAGTTCAAAACTCCATTAATAACGTTATTTCTCTGTCAGCTCTTTTAGTAGAAGCCTCCAGCCAACACACCAATACACCAGAACCAGTGCAGACACTGCTTTCACAATTAAGACCTCACCAAAAGCCTTCATGCAAGATTTAAGTCTTGCAGAAGACAAAAAGCAAAAGTCATAGTACGTAACACCACACAGCCAATACCTTCATTCCAGAGAGAAAAGGTTTTTATTTAAGTGTTCAAGTACTGCAGTATAACCTGGAGGCCTGTACGTTAGTCTACAGTTAGGATACTGTATAAGCAACAGACCCACAGTATGAACAGCCCGGTCCCAGGTGCCCTTGCTTAGTTTTCTGTCACTCTTTCCCAGTCACTTTGCAATCAACAGCCTACCTGGAAGTTCTCGACTCTCCCATGTTTTGTATTTGAAGTGGCAGGACATCGCAGTTGCCAGCCCAAGTGCTGCCTCCCCACAACTGGTGCAGATGACACTGGGCTATGACAAGATGGGATGAATTGATTTTGCTTCTCTTGGTCACACTTTGTTGTGAGGGCTGGGGATATTTTCTGTCCCCGGCGGTACCATAGATAACAGCGATTACCATTTCCTATCTTCCAGATTTTACTACTGCCGCTCCAGTTCTCCCGCTGCTTTGTCAGTACTGATATAAACCCAGGGCAAGTTTTCTGCGACGCTCTCTCCATCTGCAATCCCAGCTCCACTGCCTGGGCCAGAGTCAAGGTATCAAGTTCCATCAAGAGCTTCTCCCGAATCCGCCAGTCTGCTGCTTTGTCAATTAGCTGATCCGGGATCAGCTCTTCCTGCCAACAGCCAAAAGCACAGGCTGATGCCGATTCTTGCAGTGCCAAAGCAAAGGTTGTAAAAGTTTCACCTGGCAGTTGTGCCTGCTGCCTGAACTGGAACCTCTGTAATACCACGCTCTGCCTGGGCTTAATGTGCCCTGAAAGCTTCTTCATTGTTTCTTCAAAGGAGGCAGCAGAAATCAGGGTTGTAAAAATCCTCTGATCTTTCACATCCAAAGACTGGAGAACAGTCTTCTGGGGGTCTTCAGGTTTCACTCATCTGCATCAAGCAAATCTCACCATCAGCCACTGACACCAGGGGCCTGAGAGATTTCACAGTTCCAGCAATATGTAGGACATAAACCAGCAGCAAGGTGTAAATAGAACTGCCCAGGCTTCACTGCCACTGCTGTGTAGGTCCACTGGTATTCCCACTGCCTCTGAGCAAGAGCATAGAGGCACATCACAAACGCTTTGGTCTTGTCACAGGAAGCTATTTCTTGTCACCCAAAAGACTCCTGCCTTCCAGCCCGGGTTGTCTGGCTGGGCAGGAAATACCGTGCTCCTCCCATGCAGGCAGCGAGGGTGGGGGCAGGTGAGCGTGAGAGGAGAAAATGGAATGGGAAGGAAACAAGAAGATGAGGTGGAAAGACTGTCTCCCCTGCTAGGAAGTTTTTGTTGCATGCCCAACACCCTAAACTAAAGCTTGTCAAATGTTTAATGGGAATCAAACGCAAAATCCAGGTTTAATGGTTTTACATGCATTGCTCACAATAACTAACAGCACAATCTTCACCAGCAAAAAAGTCCACACAGGCCACCAAGGCATATGTAGAAGGTGAGTGGGACTAGAGCGGCAACGAGATGGTGCTGAAAGTCAAGGCTGACCTATGCTTGCTTTCATAGGTGCAGGCTGTCAGCTCTTCAATTTTCAATGTCTAAAAATCATGCCTAAGAATGGCATCCTCCTCTGCCAGAGCCTACTGATCCATTCAAAAGTGGCACTATCTCACCAGCGGCTTACAGAGACCTGTCCCACAGGCATGTAAGAGCAGCAGAACTGCAGAACGATCTCTGTACAGGCAATTTTTCTTCTCAGGGCTGGAGTCTGCGGCTGCCTCCATGTTGTAGCTTTTCTCAGAGATCACATAGCAGGTACAACTGGAAACACAGCACCTCAAAAGTGTGTGTTGTAGAAAAGATAATGACAAAGAAGGAAGAGATGTCTTGCTTGCCCTGCACATTTGTGAATATGTATGGTACTAAGAAACAATTTTTAGCCCTTTTTTGTATTTTGGTGGGTGTTTGCTGTATCCCAGCCAAAGAGACAGGAGGGGTCTATGCATCCCATCCTGTAATCAGGGAGGGTTAAGCGGTTCTCTGCAGCAAATCTCTACATAGGCCAAGATAATCACAGTTTTAAGGTGCCCCTTCTCAATGAACTAGCCAAGTCCATTAATTCAGGAGTACTGATAAATTTTTTAATAATAGTAACATAAAACACTTTCTTTGGCTAAATAAAAGTTCCTGAACAACACTGGAGAAGCTTATGGATTCACCTATACCTGCCCACTGCTTTACCACTTCTCTTTCACAGGAACACACTAGCCGTTTCACTAAAGGCTTGGTCACACAACAAGCTTGGAGGGAGGTGGAATACTGAATTACTCAACAGCTGTTGCGTTTTTCAAAGATTTGAACTTTAAGAGGTTTAAGAAGCATTGTTCCAACAATTTAATAAAGGAGGATTTAGGTTAAAATTAATCTGGAGACTCTCATCCCCATTTTTAGCAATAAGATTTACTGTACAGAGATTAATGACACAGATTTTGGCTATTTTTATAAGAGAACCCTAAACTTTACCCCATGGGCATCATTTTTCTGCCACTCAAAATCCTCAGTGTCCACTGTTCTTTACAAGATTGCCAATTTATTTACGGGGTCAGCTGACTTGAAGGTAGTAAGCTAAGTGAAAAAAAGGAGATGAAGGTGAACTTCCCAAAAAACTAGGGAAAATTTAAAATACCAGAGTGCCTTGAACTGCTTTGCTCAGAACACTCCAGTGTACAGTTGGGTTGTAGTCACCAGATGTATAGCACAGAAAACGGCTGGAGAAGAGCAGGAGAACTCTGCCTGGTGGAGGCAAAACACGCATCTCAAGTGCTGCACCTGCCTTTCCCTGGGAGGGGTGTTGCCACAGAAGACAACAGTTTAGGAAGGCCACTGAGGCTAGAACTAACCTGGCAGGATGTGGATCTAACATACCTGAACATGGGTTTAAATTATTCATCAGTAGTCTGTGTGATGGTTTACTTCCTTACTTCCATTTAATTAATGGAGCTCTAATTAAAAAGTGAATGTTGTCAAAAGCTAGCCAACAAAAAAGACATGGGTAAAATTGGGCTGTAGTTAACATACACAAAACCAATGGCAATCACTTCATTCAGTGCATGGATGAGCAAAAAAAGAATAAATATAATCGCAAAGCCTTTTGCTGAATTCCTGTGAAGTAAAACTCTTAATAGCTCTTTATTAGAGCTGGACACAACTATCAGTGAAATACACTGATAATATCAGATAATGGTAATAGATTGTGAAGTTTCAGAAGCATAACTGATTTTTAAAGTATTTTCCTTAAGTGGAAACTGCTATTTATGCACATTGGAGGAATATGAATAAATGTTTCCTTTCCTAAAATATCAGATGACCTAGAAGAATAATTGTGCGGAAGGGAGGCAGAGGGGATGGACCCAATGAAACATCCTTTAACATACCAAGCATCTTCACACCACGCTTCATGCCATCCCTAGGTCAGTACTCCCCATATCACACAGAGAAAGGGAGCTCAGAGACACTACGTGATTTGCTCTTGGCAATAAATGAGACAAAGCCAGGATAAGGAGTTAGGGCTTCAGTATCCCATGCCCCTTTCTTCAGCAGCTCATTAATCCTAGAGCCCCGCCGCAGCTCTACTTCTGGAAATGAACACACTAGTCAAAAGCTATTGCCACCTCAGCTCTTGATAACCAGCCCTATATTTAACAACCACCCTATTTAAAAGGCTTCTCTGACTAACGAAGAGCCTGAGCTACAAATTGTTGGCAGCTGACAGAATGCTCAGGAGAAGCCTCACTATATGTTTCCTATATTTTTATACTTTTTCCTGAACACTTATTTTGATCACTTACAGAGACAGGATATTGAGCTGAACGGAACAGACTACAGATCCATCTGGCCACTGTGGCCATTCTTATCTTCTCACTTCACAAAGAAGGAAACAAGTTCAAATAGGATGATGCCAAAAAGCGACCTCCTTCATGAAATTTCAAGATGAGTTTTTAAACAGAGACCTGAATCTTGAAGCCTGCTTTGGAAAACATGCCTATAAAAATCATTATTCAAAACCTTTTGCTGTGAACTATGGAAAGTCAAATAAAATAATCAGGTTGGGTTCAGAGTAAATATACTGCAGAGTGACCTTGTGTATTTAAGTTAGAACTACACTAGCTCTTCAAATCAAGAGCTCTTACACTCTACAACATAGTGGGCCAAACACATGCCATCTGACCTGGGTCTAATATGACTACAAATAATTGGACGTACTGGGGATGTCCAGAAAGACTGTTCTGCACAGACAGAGTGTGTTGTGCTCCCTAACAATGTCTAAGTGACCCTTCCAGAGATCATGCCAGGAATGAGTCATTTGACAATAACATCAATTTGGTCACCTCCATCCACTCTTTCCTCAGAGCTGGAGAAGCTGCTCTTGCAGGAGTAGTTTGCTCCAAGCCACCCACTTTCCCAGGAGCCATCAGCCCATCACCTGACAGAGGAGTACCAGAACACCTGCCCAGAAACAGACTGGTCATAGCAGACTGCTGTTGGGACAATTGGGAGTGGACAGATTAACTGACCTGTCATGCCAGACACACCCTCCAACTGTACTCAGTCACCTCTCATTTAAAGAGCCAATGCTTTGGTTTGTTTCTTGGCTTTATGAAACATTTCCAAGTTAGAGCATTCATGTGGATTAGCTATAAGGGGCTCATATTTTCTCATGAAGCCACCCAAAACGCCTAGTAGAACATTCCATTACTACTGAGCTGTTAGGCAGTTTGCTCCTTTTCAAGATGTTAATTACCTTCCTGAGAGTTCTGCATTCAAAATCCGCACGAACGCCTGGGTATTTGCCAAGGAAAAGCAGAGCACCCTACCTGCTATCTAACTTAGGAGCAAACAGATGTGTATGTGTGCCCATGGCTTATTAGAGACAGGAGTTCAGTGAAGAGAAACAGTTGACCAAAGAGGAGAATGAGATCCTTCTACGAGCCCTGAAACAGCAATTGCCCTTGTGATTTACAGAGGAAGAGGAGAAAGGGAAAGAAGATAAGTTCAGCCGAACTACAGAGCGCTCCTTTAGAAAACCATCCTTGTAAGAGTTATGCCTGTGAGGCAGGCAAGGTACGTCAGTAAGGCGTAATCACTGACTGTGCATGTTCTGCTCCATGTCATAGAGGAAATGAGTGGCAGCAGAAAGGAAAGCCCTGGGTGTGCTCAGTGCTCATTTGTGTGGGCAGCATGCCACTTATACAGGAAACTGTAAATCCTATCGATACAAGTGACAGTACTCCCCACAATTCACGCAGGCATATCATTGCCTACAACACTGTGAGTCAAGAAAAACAGCATTAGCATTCTGGACGCTTACCTAGGCTCTACTCATTAACAGTACAACATAGACAAAGTAGAAAGAGCTGGCTACACGCTAAGCTTCCATTTACTCTGGCTTCGCTTTTAAGACA
Organism: Nyctibius grandis; assembly: GCF_013368605.1. NCBI lineage: Eukaryota > Metazoa > Chordata > Aves > Nyctibiiformes > Nyctibiidae > Nyctibius > Nyctibius grandis. The sequence goes on along the minus strand of NC_090689.1, from coordinate 1,256,007 downwards.
TGACTATACCACATAATGCCCCATCATGATAAGAATCCTGGTGGGATAGAAATATACGAAAAAACTTTGGGTAAGATTAAAAATTTTTCACAAATACCATTCTGAAACTTCTTGTCTACAAACCATGATACCCCAAGACAAACCTGAGCAGGAGGATCAGACGTTCCTGCTTTCCATCACACTCCAAACTCTGCAGACTTGGGAATATAAACCACCCTATTATATTGCAAGGAATCAAAAAAACCAGCTTGAATGGCAAACATGATGTTTTAGTCAGGTCCTTGCTTTCTGTAACTATGACTTTGCTCTGCACTGGTGTGACTGAACATGAGTTTTCAACACTAATTACAGCTCCCTTGTGTAAGAGGCATTTTCTCTGTCATTGCCCACCCGCTTCTCAGAGACTGCCTGTGTTACTGTTCAGAGGAGTGACTGCACACTTGCTCATGTACCAGGAGACATCAAACTTGAACTAGAAATACCAGAAACACACAAAAGTGCATTACTTCTCATACTTGCTGTCACTGATTAAAACCAAGAACACTGCTGTTTCTTTGCCCTCCCTGTAAATAAGGCACTAGGAGTTTATAAGTTTGTGATAGAAAACTGAAGAACAAAACTTTTTCTTTAAAAGATTTCAAATTCTGTGGTGTCCGACCATATTAAACAAGGCTCATGAGTATGACATGATCAGGCAAGGGCAAGTTATATAGATTATCTCTGGATGTCCTATTGGCTGAAAACCACATACCAGCTTGTACATCTAACAGGACTTTGTGGACATGGAAGTTTTCACATGGATATGTTTATCACTGCACATTTCACTAATAAATCTGCACTTCTTTTTAAATTCACGTCATCTCTCCTCTTTCATCATCCTCTTTGTTTCACCTGCCTTCCCCATTTCAGCAAATTCATTTTGGGAGGTAGATTTAAATGCCATTTGGACTTTGTCACAGATTGTATCCTCAGTCCCTGTGGTTGTAAACTGCACATTTCCACAGGCCGGCCTTAGTGTGAGCAGCATTTCTCCAGTTGTGCCCCAGTACTCCCAGGTATATTATGCAGCCTCACTGCTATTGAAGTCTATCCTTCAAGCATGTTGGCTGTGGAGCATGGTCTTCACTTTGACAACTATTGAAGGACATTTGGATCTCAATGGCTTAGCAATACACCGCTGAAATAATCCTGATCACATCTCCTGGCCTTTTGTCTTCTGCAGGACAGCACTGAGGCACCAAAGTTTCTGAGACATCGCCCATCTTAGCTCGCTGCATTAACTACTCAATAATGAGCCAGTATATGGGTTTCACTTGAGCTAAGCCTGTTATTTTAAAAGAAATGTCTCTGCAGCTCTGCACTCAGTGTTGGGCAGCCTCAGGGAAGATGGATTCATCACACCTAGCCAGCACTGCTATATGTTTCAGAGCAATGGAGAACAAGATCAAGCTCTCCTGTCGGTTTTTGTTCCAGGACGCAGTGCATGAGTAGTATTTGCAAGATCACTGCCTTTAGGATCCATTCCCAATCAACACAGTTAATGTTATGCATCCCTGCTCAGGCATTAAAGAGATCATCACTGTAAATAGTGTCAGGATTCCACGTGACTTGTAATAGCAACAGAGGTTTCCCAGTCAAGAAGTCTCAGACAGTAATAATTAAGAGTCTGATTTGCCATGAGGCCAAATTCCCCCTCTGTTGGACATTAGCTAAAAGAATTACCACCCTGCAGTTTATTGTGGCTTCCAGTAATGCTCCAGATGGCAGAGAGCTGAGCAGCCTCTTGTATCAGTTTATATCATGATCTACAATTAGACAAACTTTTTCTATCAGTGCAACTTCGAGGTCCGTTATACTTTGTGAGTACCAAACAAAAAGTTCCATGCAGCCAGAAGTTTGTTTCTGTACTGATTACTTTCCCAGCTTGACAAACATCTCCCTTCTATTTGTGGAATGCAGAAGAATGCATGAGGCTTCTCTTGGATGCCATAACAAAATTATTACAAATATTCCCCTCTCCCAGATTTAAGCCTTCAGAAACAGAGCTGTGGGTTTTCAGAGATGCTTGTCTCAAGGTTCTCAGCAAGCACATCTGTCCTTCCAAAGCAGTTAATTCTCTGAGAAGCGCTGCAGTCTCTATGGTGAAAGAATTATACAGTATCTACAGACTTGTATCAAGGTTTTCCTTATTTTAAATAGTAAATTGATCCAAAAAAGATCTCTGAGGTATGTAGTTCCTCTGCTCATGGCACAGACTAAGTTTTCAATGGCTGCTTTTCCCATTCATTGCTTGGCTGAACTCAACAGCCAAGGAGTGAAGTACTTGCTGTATTTTGAGAATGCACCATTTGTCCAGTCCCTTCAGGTTTAATCAGGCGCAGAGGTATCTGGGGTACCTGAGCCAGCCATGACACAGATCCACTTGCAGGTTCCCTTAGGAAAGACAGACACCCAAGTAGTGAACCGTGAAACCTCAGTGGTATTGGAATATAAACCAGAAAAAACAATGACTTAAAGCCAAGAAAACTCAGATCAGCCAGACAAAATGGACAAAGACAAAGGAGTTGTAGATGAAGTTTCCCACACCTAGTGTCCTTGAAGGACAAGTCCTTTCTTTAGGGCTTCTTCTCAGTCCAGCAACCTGCAATAGCTGGCAGGGTTATAGTAAACCTATGCAAAGGTTTTTCTAGGAACCACTGTGTATTTTCTGTCAACTGTTAGGTACAGTGGTTTGTCTGCTAGTTGCTCTCCCAGTCTCTGCCATACCACAGACTTCTACTGGCTCTATCTCTGGTTTTGCATTCTCCATCCTTCACCTCACCTGCACACATGCAGTCACTTTCCTACACTCTTCACTTCAGCTGTCTACCTAACCCAAAATGTAGAGCTCCTCTCCTGCTGCTCATCCACAGCCTGTTCACAGAAGAGAGGAGGACATACAATACCCTACAAACAAACTCAGAGTTCACATGCTAACATCACCTTGGTTGAATCTAACCAGACACAGACATTGGAAAACATGAACACCTCATAGCACAGCATTATGACATCCGACCTCTCCACCTCATGCAAGGAAGGAGGCTGCACGGCCAGAAATCTCAATTTGAGAAAAGAATGTGACCCTGCCATACACCCTGCTGAGCTCAGCAATGTCCTTCTTAATCCAGAATAGAATTTAAAGACATTAGAAAACAAAAAACTGCTCCCCTTTCCCAGATTTGCCTTTTAGCATGGAAGTATCCGCAAGTTTAGGAGGAGCACTTACATGAAAGGTCTCCAAAATAGGACCCTCAATTTCACATAGCAAAAATGTGTCCAGGCATAGAAACAACACACCGGAGCAGGAGGGCTGCCTTTCTCTACTACAGGTGAGATGCCTGTCGCCCTGAAGAAACAACACTGAGATTTTGAAGAAAGGAGGGGATGGATTAAACAGAAAAGGAAGACATCTGGGGCACTATGGAGCAGGAAATGAGTATCTGCAAGTATTCAGTAAATAAAAGGAACCAGGTGCTTCAATAATTTCTTCACAGGTTTCCCCCAATGGTCTAGCTTGGCCAGAAAGCCCCAAATTTGCCTTTCAGAGTGGTGTATGGAAAGCGAGATATCACAAAGCAGCTTGATTTGCCCTCTCAGCACATACACTGTGCATTCAAGTGAAGGAAGATGATGCTGCTAACACCCTACAGCACTGAAACAGGTCCTATAGGATCAACTGAAAAGGTCTTTTTCTAATCACATACTTCACTGAGCATCATCATTACAAAAGGGAGGAAACTTGCACATGGCATTTTCTACAGCACAGGCAAACATACTATTAAAGCTTCCACTGCAGAACCACATGTCAATATTGGTGTATAAAATAAAGATAATGAGATTCAAAATAAATTTACATTTGTATAAAATTAACAAGAGCCCATTTGGAGAAGGCTGGCATTGTACCCGGATCTCAGTAAACACTGGGAGCTGCAATAGTACCTGTCAAGCTCATAGAGACTGACTCCCCAGTTTGCATTTCACAAATCCCTTGTACTGGTGACTACAGCTCACTAAGGGCAATGTTCAGCTCCTACTGAAAGCAGTGGTTTTTAAAAGGGAGGTACTGGCAGGATCTACAGTGATATACATATACATACAGAGAGTAATATATATATTTCTGTTTTAAAAACATAAATTGTGCATCTTACAAAGCTACGAACCCTAGGGTTATAGGACAGACAGGATGATTGTGATATTCACTAGAGAAGCAGTAACACTAAGAACGTGACACCACAGTATGATGCGCTTCTGCAGTCCCACAAAGCTTTTCATATAAGATGTCAAAGCATTTAATACGAATGACCTAAACCTCCTGGAAACAACAATTCCCACACTGACAGTGTAAGAGGAGGTCAGTTCTGCTGGTTATAGTCCAGAAACTCCTGCATTACTATAAATCCAGGAGCTGCTACATGGCTACATCAGTTCAATAGCCTGAACTGAAAAACTGTATCAACTATTTTACAATTGCATGGATTCCATCAGTTTCAACAGTGTTATATGGGGCTGGCTCCCAGGAGTGCTATATTGCCATGAAGACCTGTATCTGTTAAATGGCTTATCCACTTAATGAAGTTACTCACTATGGTATCACTGCATCAAACAAAGGTGGCAGGAACAACCCTTCACACGGAATCCACCTTTCTCTTGTCCCTTAAAAACAGTAAGCAACTAATGGATCAGGCCCAGGCTCATGCCAGTAACTGCTGCTGAGGAAGAGTTGTATTAATCCAATTCCTACGTACCTCTGTAGATAAAGATTACTGTTCCAGGTCTTCTTCAGTGGCTGCCGGACCCAGGGTGCCAAGTGATCATTAAACACCTCAGAGAGGGAGACAGTATGGTAAGCTTGATGCAAATGACTGCCCTAGCAAAACAGTACTCTCTTCACCAGCTGTGTTTCATTGAGCTATCACAATAAACATGCTGCTCATTAGAAAGGCTCTCTGATGAGGCAGACAGATTGTGGCTCCAACTGTCTTACCTAGAAGCTTTTAGAAAATCCTGTGCATTACTCACCAGGCACTTCACAGTTTCTGAAGTGAGTACTTCTTACAAAAAGTGTGAATCAGCAGTACCAGGGATAGCTGAAAGACCTCCTGGGTTGGGAGAAGCCCCTTCTTTTACTTCTTTAAAATGAAAAAAGAATCATGAGGTAATTGCTTGAGGCCTCTTTTTACCAGTGAACCTTGCACTGGTATGTCCAACTGAAATGTACAGGGTGTTAGGAATATGGTCACTTAACTTCAGGTGAGGCAAATGTTCAGATTTGTTACCGTACCGTGGAATTTGCACCAAGTTTGCAGCACTGAACTAGGTACAAGTGAAACCTTGCACTCTGAAATGAGATGCACATTTTCCCGTGTCCTAATTGCCACTTTTACCCCTGCCCTCTTTTGTTTTCATTAGTCACTGGAATATATGGCTTCTTTCCAAAGCAGAACACTCTGTCTGCTTCACTGCTCAACTCTACGTACCAAGTTGAGATAAACAATGTTCTGATTTAACCTCTCCTTTGGGACCCAAGACAATTTAAAGAACTCAAATTCAGTTGGACTTGGCCAGATTCCCAGCATTACCTTGGCTAGCTACATGTTACGCCACAATGCTTCTATCTGTAACACGAACACAGGGTGACTGTGAATCCACTGGTATTCACTGTCATTTGACACAACAGGATAAAAGAGATGATAGAATAGTTTTTCAAAAGACCTAACCACTGCAGGATGTGCTCCCAGGATTTCCTGGATATCCCTGCCTCTTTTTTTCATTGTGCATATGTACTTGGTTCTCTCATATGACTTTAAATGCTGAAAAGCTGAGAAAAAAATCTGACCACGAAGCAATGGTAGTGCCACCCTCGTAGCAGCTGCAGTAAGACTGTAATATTGAAATATTAAGGGATAACATTTTAACATTCAAATGCCAAAAGCTGCTCATAGAAGGAAACATCTAAGATGTGCTTGTGCTGGTATTTTGATGAATGACGTTTGGGTGTAAACCTGAAGTTCTTCCTGGGTTTTTTTCATGAGGTGAAACAAAGATAGAAGAGGTTCATTTTTTCAGCCTTAATGGGTAGCCCATTATAGAAAAGCAGAGACAGAAAAACCAATACTGCTTTCACACTCTACAGTCCAACAATTTATTTCAGGTTTTTCCAGGAAATAAACTGCAGTGTCAAAAGAGAAAGAAAGAAAGAAAGAAAGAAAGAAAGAAAGAAAGAAAGAAAGAAAGAAAGAAAGAAAGAGAGAGAAAGAGAGAGACCATGAGAAAGAGAAAGAGAGAAGGAGAGAGAGAGAGAGAAAAGAAAAAGGGAAAAAATGAGAAAAGGAGAAAAGGGAGAGGGAAAGGTAGTGTGAGAGACAGCAGTTAAACTAAAAAATAATATGATATTCATATCAAGATTAAGATCGAGATTATCAAGATCAATACCAAAGTAATGCACCTGACCACAGTTGGCCACTAGTGCAGGACCAGTTCTGATATCAGTGTGATCAAGTGTACATTTAGCTCCCACCTGAAGTCTAAGATAGAGGTGCAGAATTTGTGCTGTCAGCTTTGGCTGCTATGGCGTAAAACAAGCATGGGGAATCAAGATAAAACCAAAAGCTTGAATGTTGGATTTTTGAACAAGGCCTTGGCTATAACGTTCTTCCTAGAGCTCCCAGATGATGAGGAGACATGTAGAATGTATCCTGCAACATTTCATTTCAAAGCTCTAGTATCAGAAGTTTCACATAACTGAAATGTATGGATTTATTCTTTTCATTTGAGAAAAAAAATCTTAACTGTGTACCAAGCCAGCGGTCGGAGAGATGAAACACATTTCCTGTAGCGCACCAAATCCAAGTACATTCCTTTTATTCCCAACATAGCAGAATTCAGAGGCCAAAGGCAATAACCAGGCTTGGAAAAGGCTGATGACTGATGCGTACATGGGGATTTGTGTCTCCAAAGTGATCAGAGACCAATACCTTTCCTCTCCATCGTCACGACAAACAATACCATCGTGCAACAGTGATGAGCCCAGGGAGCAAGGCTCACTCAACAACTATAACTTCTTTGGCTGAGGCAAGACTAGAAAGGCTTCAAGATCATCTCTGTTTCCAAAGTATTGAGAAGCCTAAGGTCAAGATTGTGTTTTTCAGAAAACTTTAGTGGATCCACTGGTAAGTGCCTGAATGTTTGCTGCTGCTGGGGAGACCATGGCTCAGGAAGAGGAGACAATTGGACCCTCACACTATGTGAGCTGAAGGAAGTTACCTTTCTCAAGCAGTCTTGAAATCTCCACCAAATTAAGTACTGCAAGACAGCACTGAGCTTTAAGCTGTGACTGCTTGGGGAAAAGCCCTTGAGAATCAAGCGTGTGAAAGCCTTCCCACCCCTATGAGTAACTGTGTAACTATTGTTTCTTTTGTCTTCTATAAAAGAAAATAAGCCTGGCACCACATTATAAAGATAGACTGAAAACATGTGCTGACTTGGCATCTAGTTGTGTCATACAAATTTTAAGCCACAACAATGCAAACACAGGAAAAATTTGGATACTACTCAGCAATAACAGGGAACATTGCCAAATCAATTAGTGCTCTCCTAATAATTAATCAGGACAGCTCACTGAGAGAAGCACGTCTTACTTACGGAACTCGTGTATAATAACCCAACCGGAGTTACCATGCCGAATCCACAACACTAACCAAATACAACATGAACTTTAGAAATCATGCCACACTATACATTTAGACATATACACTTGCATAAATTTACTGAAATCAATGTATATATTTACTTAAGAATTAGTTTACAGGAATGTTAATTTTTTGGCACTGCACAGTTACTCCTCAGGTTCTCTCAGAAGCACTGTTCCCAAGGTGGATGCTAACATTTAAATCCCTGTCAAAAGAGGACACAGAAATACTTTCTCCTTTTCTAAGGACACTTGACGAGACTCTGTTAGCTCCCCTTGGTTGTTCTGTGTAAAGTCCTTGTATTTCAGCCTTTTCAGGATGAAGTCTGTGATGCAGAATGAAGCTTCCTCTTTTGATAGCATCACCTAACAACGAGCATTGAGTGCATTTATTACATCTTGGTTTCTCTTCTACTAGAACAGTGACTTACCCTTTCTGCATAAGACACCAGTCTTTAAGGAGGTTCAGACACAATATCGAGTTGTCAGACAGAAATATGTTTCAAGAAATGTCAGATACAAAATCTGATCCACAAATGTGGAAGACTTGCAGTGCATCTGTGTGGCAAACAATATTACTCTCAAAAGTGCCTCTACATCGCTGCTGCCACTGCTTCAAATAAAGGCACGCTAGGCCATATTTTTTTCTGCTACAAATTACCACAGCTTCTCTGAAACTCTGAACATGGAAAGCTGGAGCGTGCCCTGCCCATTGCCTTTAAGCAGTTTTATCCACATTGCATATGCAAACCCACCCATTTCTTACAAACACCACACAAATGCATGGTGCCCACAAACTCTTGCCAAAGTCTCTGCATCTAAATCACTCCTGCAAGTAGCCCTGAATCACGGGAAGTGCCCTTCAGGAGTTTCAGCATGCAATTTTCAGTCAAAAACTACAAAGCCTCTGAACCAGGGATTCATCATAAGAGGACTTGTGATTAATGGAAGATTTTATTCTAAAAGAGAAAATCCTACATACGTACCTCATGTTTACATGCAGGGGGGTGGCCCCATAGTAATCTTAAATCTCATACAAGATACACTGGGTGTGGTTTTTCAGTGAGCAGCACTATGTAATCAGCACTAGGAAATTAAGGGAGTCCCTCACAAGCAAACCCTTCGGAGAAGGCAAGCAGGGAAGTTACAAGGGTGGGTAAAGGACAGAAACTAGCAGCTAGTGAAGATTGCTAAAAGATGAATACCAGCAGCTCAAAAGCAACCAGAGAGAAAGGAAAACAACTTTTTACTCTTCAAATTGAGCGTTCTATATGAAGGACTATCTTTAGCCTATAACAAAAAGCAGTGATGAATCAGAGGAAATTGCTTAGACACAGACTCATCACTTGGCTCCGTGAAGGAGGTGACATGCTCTGAACTCAGTGTGCTGACACCCTTAGCGACTGCACATGGGATCTTTCCACTCCCCATCACCATGGAATGAGGCCTGCCAGGAACCATGGCAGGAACCTGGAGAACCGTACCCACAGAGCAGATCTACATCAATCCAACTCAACAAGTAAGGCTAACGTTCACGCACAGTTTGATTTATGCACACTTAATACAAATACACATCCTCAAGAAACTGAACAGTAATCTGCTTTATTTAAAATAGCAGTTTCTATGGAAAGGTTGTCTCCAAATGGGGCTCTTGCAAGTTCTCAAGGCTAGTGAAAAGAAGGGCACTGTCCTCTCCTCATTTAAGAGGACTGCTCCATCTGTTACTCTTTTCTCTTGGGCACCTTTGTGTGTGGAACTAAAAACTGAACAAACGCAAAGCGCAGCTGCCTGGTATCTGGAAGCCATCCTTCAGCTCTCATCCTCCAGCCCTTGAGATGTTTGTCTCCTTCTGAGGCACTGCAATTGTGGTTTTACTTCTGAGCTGAGGTGAAGATATGTACCCAAAGACATTTGTCTAGTTCTTTGGAAATCTCAAAGTTTGAGATTACATGCCAATGCAACAACAGCTCGTCATTTCTGCAGTTAATAAACTCCCAACACTGTTTTTTTGCAAAGCTGCTGTTTGCATAACTACATTGTGCAAAGCCAGGCTTCTAAAAGTTAGGTCTCCTTAGGTGACAGAACTATAGTGTGGTGACAGAATTACACTGGCAAGGGCTCAAAATTAATAGAAATACAGCTTTGCTGGTCAAAAGGACAAAAAGCAACCCCAGCCCCCACTAGGGTTTGTTTAAAAATAATAATGAATTGCCCATAGTCATTTATTCAAGGAACAAAAACAAATTGTCAAGCCACTTGAATTTGAAATATTTGATCAGTCTGGAGAGCACAAAATGAATGGTAGTGGTCAAAATTGAGAAATGGAAATGCAAGATGAGTGCAGCTGGAAAGAAAACTGAATTCCTTTGGTTGTGCAATTGTTTGATCAGCTGCACCACCATTCCCAGCAGGGCACTATGGTGTTCAGGCTGAGCCAGAGCCCCCTTTTCACTTGGGAAGGGGAACAAGGGATGAGATTATCTGTCTCAATGCAGGAAGACTTAAGGAGATAATAAGAAGGTCTAAAGAGGATATGCTGAACCATCAGAAGAGAAAAGAGAGAAAGGAAAATTCTCAACACAGAATAAAGACTAAAGCCTAGGGGTGGGACTGATCAGCTTCACACCGAGAACCACTCATTCATTCCGAGACTCTCCTCAGCTCCAGTGGAAGCTTCCACTGTGGCACCTGGCCACTGCAGAGACAGGCTCTGGAAAGCACTGTGACAGCATAGGTGACAGAGGAAAAGTCCTTTAACTAGGAACAGGCAGCTCACACTTTAGAAAGCAGAAAACTGAAAAAGGGATTGGGAGCAGACAGTAGTAGGAGAACAAGAACATTTATGGCTTCCCATTACACCTCTCAAAACTGAACTCTCAACATTGGAATGTGTTATTTGGCTGGTACAAAAGACCAGGGAAAAAAGGACACTGACTGTTCTTAATGATCATAAGTCAACTCCATTGATAGACATGTCTGGCCTTTAGATTTCTTCTATTTACTCTGTTTCTGGGGGGGTTCCTCTTTGAAAACAATATTAGAGGATGTTATGTACTTCAGAGTTTAATGCGTTAGTTTTCCTTTGTTAAGAGCTGTATTCAAAGCCCAAGTCCCATCTCAAAGGGAAGTTTGGGCATTTCATCCTGTTCACTAGTAGCCATCAGAAAAAGCAACCCAGAACTGCACTATAGCAGAAATTTCTGCCCAAACAAGTCCTAGAACTGGAAGAGCAAGCGTGGGTGCTTTGAAAGTGTTTCAGTCCTGAGCATATGTGGGCAGTCCAGCCAGCACCCGACTGTGACGTGTACAGCACAGTCTGCTACCATTAAGTGCTCTGCTTATGATTAAAAGCAAAACGTAGCATAATAAAGAAAACCGAATGAGGGAGGGGGACAACTAAATTGCTTATGCTGCCACTTTGTGGTTTGAAACAGCATTTATTGCTCAATGCATCAATCTAGTTTACATAGCCTCCAGACTTTCATAATCCAGCCTGAGTCCTGACAACCTATTCAGAGACAGCAGAAAAAGAAAGAATTGATAAGTGGAAAAAAATGGAAACTCCACCACATGTGAAGAGGCACAAAGCCTGAACTGCAATGCAAGCAGCAAATGCCAGCTCATCAAGCTCCCTAAGAATGTATTCAATGTGTCAGGACTAGTGAACATTTAAGGACAGTTTTCCTTTTTGGCAAAATCACGCTAGCACAAGAATTATAAATTTTTCCTTGTTTTCCTCCTTTGCTGTGTTTCTTACACAGCACCAAGTACACTATGAACACTTATGAAGAAAATATGTATTTAACTACAGCAATATTAAGACCAAAGTTATTTAACAGCACTAATGAAAGGCACTGACTGACGCTGCGAAATGTACAGAACCCAGCTTTGTTAATCTTTCCATGCTCAGCGGGAGAAATCCCGAAGACTTCATCCAGGTGACTGTTAACAACCAAAGCTCAGGCAGTTCCCAGGAGCAGACACTGTACCACGTACAAATCTTACTAATACATATAGGTCACAACTGATATGTAGAAACTGCTGCACATTTACATTAACTACACAAGAGAGAGAACCCTGAATCAAGTTAAATTTACAGCTTGGGGACAGGAAGGACAATTTTCCTTTCTGCCATTATTCTTAAGTTTTGCACAAGAGAGCAGATACACTCAGGGTGTGATCACAGCCCGCTGGCGTTTCTGCACAAGCTGTACAACAGCGGCTGGCAGCAGCAGCCCAGTGCACAGAGTCCCAGTTGGCGGCAGGTGGAGCCCAGCCATAGCCCTCTCCCGTTCAGGAAATTACTCTCTTTCATCTGCACTCCCTGATACTTCTTGTAGCTGATTTTGACAAGCAGAAGTTGAGAACTGGATTATTCTGACACAATAAAATTATACTTACTTGTCCTAGAACTGCATAGCACAGAGAAAAAATCTTCCCCCCACCCCCCTCAGTTTTAAGGCATCTACATTCATAATGTTTTCAAAACTCCTTAACTCCTTTCCCAGATGAGCTGCAGGAAACCAGAGAAGTATGTATGGAGTGCAGTTTCCAGAGATACATGGCTCCCCACTTTGTTATAGCTAGCCAAAGACATACCAGAAATCTCACTCTCATGTTCAACAATTTGCAAGGACTCCAGACCAACAACTTAAGACATAAGAGGTTCAGACTGCTTGGATAAGCAATTCCCAGCATCTGGATATACATTGAGAATTTATAGGACAGGCGTCTAAATCTCTGGAGAACCTTTCAGGCCTAACATCATGCATGCTGCATTATCCCTCCTGAGAGACCTCCTCATCCCTACCTGAGCTCTACAACAAAAGAGGAAAAGGAAGCCAACATTTAATACGAAAAGGACTTGCACCTCTCATGCACAGCTCAGCCCAAGCCTGACCTTTACACCTGACAGCCTCCTGTTATTTCAGAGTACCTCCAATGAATCTGATAGTCCTTCCTTTTACTAGCACTGTCTGTCCAGAAAGGTTGCCAAACTGATGAAGGCAGAGTCTGGAGCATGAAGAGCAATGGTAAGGAGTCCAATTCTGTTTCTGCTGTTAAATTACTGGGGCTCATCAGGGGCTTGTTGTTGCTGGCTCCTTGTTTTACTCCAACACTACACAGCTGAGTACAATGACTCTTCGCTTGTCTGTCAGAGAGAAGATGACTCTTGTTCTGGAGCCTCATCCATCATGTTGGAGATTAAAATCGTAATCTAAAGTGCAAAAAACCTGAGCAGGTGAACAAGAGTTCAGCCAGGTCTCTTGGGCACAGCCAGTGAGTGTCCCCGTCTACTGGAGAACCCAGACGTGCCCAGGCTGGGGTCTCTACAGAAGCTGCAGCACGGGATGGCTCTTCTGCCTGACAAAGCATGCTGATGTGCGGAAAAGCTCAAGAGCCAGCCCTACCTCAGCCTACCCTGACTTGCTCCAGGTGAAGCTGAGCTTTACCCTCCAGAGTGGAAGCAGAGCTTTAACCTCCAGCTTTAACCTCCAGGCTATTAAGTGTAATTCAACCTGCTATTTTCTCCCTTTCCAGGGGAAACAACAAGCTTTCTAAAACAAGTCCTCCACCCACAGAGACAGAGCAGATCTCCAGGGTATGAGAAGATACTCAGAAGGAAAAGGGCGCCTTCTGACACATCAAGCACTCAAACCTTTCTTTATCCTCCTCTCCCCACAGCTTCCTTTTAGCCTCGCAGCTGCTCTAGGCTCTCTGGAGCTATCCTTACCTGTCCCTCTCCAAATGCCCCTATTTTCTTTATCCCTGGCCTGTCTCATACTAGGCCATCTCAGGCTTCCTTGCTCCCCTTCTGCAGAGAAGCAAATTACTTTTCAGTCCATGCTCAGCTGCCTTTCCTAGGAACAAGAGCTTCCTTTCCAGGCTAGTATTCTCCCAGCTTTCTTCACACTGAGGAGGAGTGTCAGCTTTTCATCACACTTGGAAGCCCTGGAAAGCTCTTACAGAAGCATTAGGGCTCCTGGCCTGCAGGGAAGTTAGGTACTTGAACTTACTCTATTCTATGTTTTGCTTCATCTATTTAGCCTTAGGTTTTGTTAGTGTTAGAATAGTACCAATCAGTAGTACAAACACATACCCATACACAGCCACCGAACAAACTAATGTGAAAGCCCTGGCCACAGCAAGTTGGTTTTGAGAAGCCCACACTAGATTCCAGATGGCAAAGACAGAAGCATAGTTCCCCCACTACCCGGGCAGGTAGGATCTTCCTGTATGCACAGGGAACAGCTGCTGCACAGCTTTCCTTTCAGGTCAGAGGCATATCCTCACAGTGCCACTACTTTCAAATCCTGATACATATTATTGCATCTTGGGGAACAGACAGATGCCAAAGGAAGGCGGGCAGCCAGACCTCCTCAGTCAGAGCTGACAGAGGGGCTAGGTATCTGCTTTTCTCCCCAAATACAACAGCTGTTTTAATGAAAGCTAATAATTCTCCCTCTGAACCTTGGCTCACAGCAAAAGTAAAAAGATCAGGTTTTCTGACATATTAGAAGGCATAGAATGGGGCTTGGCAGGAGGGAAACAGCTTTGGACTGGATCTGTGCAAGTCACAAGTGGTTTGGCAGAATTTCACTTGCTCAAACATTCAACTCCAGATGAAGTGCATTGGGCATGAAGTTGAAATTCAACACGGGGTAATAATCCTCTAAAGCACAGCGTAAATCAAAATGCAGCATGCAAAAACATGCAAGATTATGCAACAGTACTCTGGAAAACTTCAATTTCTCTGATAGATTCAGTTCTTTTGTGGGTAAGAGGAGTCTGCATAGTCCTTGGTTTCCAGACATTTATCAGCAGAGGGAATATCTTTCCCTGTTATTAGAGAAAAATCCAAACCAAAAATGTGTTCATGGGCAAATGCAGCCTTGTTCTTTTCTTGCACTAGGTCCGTTGTACCAGCTGTGTGGCTGTGGGTGGCAGGAGTAAGTCATAAAGTAACAGAAACACTTCCTCGGGCATCCTGAGGGAGTTGGGAGCTCTGAGGCAAACCACACGCTCAGTGGCTGGGGTTGCAGGGCTCCCTCACAACCCAAGGAACAACTCTGCAGCCAAAGCCCGCTCACCACCACTTTTGCCGCTCCAACTTTTTGTGTCAGTCATCACTCTTCTTGCACAGGTAATCCAAAGTTCAAACACAACTCTCAAGCCCTTTTCTCAGAAATGGGCTCACAAGCACTTCTAAAACCACTGCTACCTCCTTCACAAGGGAGGCACTGTAACACTACCTCTTCCTCTGGATTCAACCTGGAGCAGCTAAAGCCGATGTTTCCTGTCTCTCGCTGCTCCCCTGGCTCACCTCCAAACTATTCTCTTTTTTCCTTTTTCGCAGCTTCTCTAAGCTCTGAGTCCAAACCCAAAGTTTTAGCCTATTTCTTCAAAAAACCCTATTGCTCTGTTTCAGATCACCATCATGGTGATAATTAGCTCTTTGATTAACCATGTCTGGACAGCTGCCATGTGCCATTTCAGGCAGAATTTCTGCCTATTGAGTTGACTGGCAGAAATGGGCATGTCTATGAATTTTATCAGCTGGTGGCTTTGCTATGCAGAAATGAGACCTAGAAGTACAGCTGTGCCAGCATGTTATTACTGCACTCGTCTTGCTATATCTGTTTTTACTATATTTACCAAAGTAGAAAGGCAGTATCTGCCCGTCTTCCCTATTGTGTTTTTAAAAGAACAGGCTAAACAAAAAGATGCCATAAGATTATATTCGGACTCCAGTCTGTCCTTCCTCAAAAGGTCAGACACATACACAATCCTATAAACACTTCTGTTTTCCTGCACGCATCTATGATACTGTTTCAGTGGCAGTCTGCTCCTTTTCCAAGCAGAGACTATTACGTTTCAATTGTTGCACTCTGGAGATGACTCCAATGTAGCTCTGCAACTTTAACATACCAATATACCCCTGCAACTTTTATCAGTCGAAGGGTCATGGGAGCAGCTCTTCAGGGCAACGTCAAGAATCACTCCCCATCCAATATTTACTACTACGCCAATACTGAAATTGCTAAATTTTTTTGTGGCCAATGTATTCACCACCAGCTAAAACCCCATTACACTCGGTCATGGGCCCACTCTTCCATCCTCACCCCCTCCTACACTCCCCCAACTTCACAAACCACTCAGAACAGACATATGTGGCTGTCCGTAACTGCAGGGGCCACACTGACAACACCTTGCTGTGAAGCTCCCATATCCTGTGCTAAAAGACCTCCACAATATCCCTGACAACAAAAATAGAGCAATGAAGACGACTGCAAAACGATAAAACTAACAATTCCACCCCAAGGACAGGGCCAGCTGATACACTCATACATGGGATACCACCTCCCACTGAAGGTTTCCCTCTGGCAGTCAGGCTGCTACTGTCTCGTTTTTGACTGTAAAATCCAAAAGGTTCAAGGAGTAATCCAAAAATGAAAATCCAAACATCACATTATTCCACTGTTGTCATCAACTTCCAAGTGGAGGGAAGAGGGATTTCAGATACAAGTCTTATCAGTGCTTCCTCTTAGTTAGTTTACATTTCCGGTACCAAACTTTGTAGGAAAGTCAGTTCATACCCATATGGGTGGGTGCCAATAGCTGTGCATCGTTCATCTGTGTTACAGGTCAGGACATACTAGTTCAGGCTCAGCTTTATGGTAACATGGCTGTGAAGATTCTCTGATGGAAATGGGTCACATGCTTCTAGCTCAGAAATGCAGAAAACTGAGCACAAGGTTGTCTGCACAACTCTGAAAAGCATAATCAAGACATCCGAATTGGCATATCAAACTCCAGCACGTGTGCACTGTGTCCTCTAAGGACCTGTCTCTAAGTTATTTGGATTAGGAGCCATCAATTTAATACACTGTTCTTGGAAGAAGTAACTGAGGCTCAGAAAGTCAGAGGAGGAATCCAACACACTTTTTCAAGAGAATAAAAGGCACTGACAGCATATTGGAGCTTCTCACTTTGGGTAATGATCTAGACAGAAAACAAACACAACTACTGCACTTCAAGCAGAATCTGTTTAGCAGCCCTGCTATCTTTAAAGTCACAGGGACTTCATATAGATGAAACGCTTTACTGGCATCTCCTGCAGGGACATGCTTAATAACAAGCAGCATGCAAAAGATGTCTTTGATATAAATCTGTGTTTGGCTATGCAGTGAGAGGAGAAGGAAGATCTAAAAACCAGGCATCAGAAGACCATCATCTGCTATTGAACCATCCAGTTTATGAAACATCTGTAGTCAGATACTTCTTCATATTCTCCAGAGACAACAAGTAGATTCAGCATCCCCTGCTGCTCAAAATCTAAGAGGCTATTTCACATTCACACTATTTAGAGTCATTTCAGTAAACGTCAAGAGCCAAAACTGGCACAGTGGTTTCTATCCGTGCCTGAAAAAGCTGGCTGAAGTATCAAGGCCTGTGAGGTAGAGTAGCTCTGTTTGTAAAGGCATTCCCGACATCTTTTCTCCCTTTGGAGTTGCCAAGGAGACAAAGCTGTTCAAGGAGGGTGAACTCATTCAGTTCATGTTTGCAAGCACAAACTGAAAATCCCAAAGGTGCAAAGTACCAACATCACAGTTTACTTCCTCTATCAGAGCGACTTCTGCCTTAGGGAAAGACAGACACCAATAAAACTGATAACAAAATGGTACAACATACACAGACAACCCACTACAGGGAAACACACAGTTCTGTCTAATTTTGAGCAGTTAAATGCAATTTTCAAATCCTTCCCATAGATTATTACTGTTTTGAATTCTTCCTTTCCAGGGTCTGGGGACTTGCTCTCCAAGAGCGTGGTAAAAATAACTCCCCTGGCATCAGCTTAAGCTTACAATGTACACATTGTACAATGTGTAAGTTGTACAACAAGCCCTAAACATTTAGGAATAATTTTAAAATAATGTTATATCTCTGTATCAAAGACTGAGAGTGACTAAGAGCAAGATCTGAAAAGGTTCACTTATTTCCAAGGCTGAATTCTTGCTTCAGTGGGGTTTAATAGTATCCCGCTTGCAAGAATACAGCCTTGTGTTCTGTTCTCCTTACTTTTGGGGCAAAAAAGGTCCCTATTGATTCAGAAGTAAAAGTCTTATTTCTTCTTTCTTGAAAGCCTCATTTATGAGAATGACTGGAATAGGATGAATACTGTTCTCAGAGAGCAAAGGTTATTCTGCTTCCACAATTAAAGGTTTCTTTCAGAAAAAACAGTAAGACAGAGAAATTTTGTTGTCTATGTCAAACTTTTCACAGGTATTACCTGTGAAAACCTGCAAACATCTTGTCATTTTAAAGATGACAAATACATATTTAAACATCGATAAAAACATCGCTTAGATTTAGCAGTGCTATGCAAGCATGGATAACAAGAAGAGGATTTACTCCAAAGACCTTTTGCCCAATAGCCCCTGCTCCAGATGCCCACATTCTCTGCTCCCAGGCCTTAGCTGCTCCCTGTGCCCAGGAACACCACTGCCTGCTGCCAAAGGCCTCTGCCTCGCACTCCTCCCTGTCCTCAGGGCAGGAGGGTGTCACCTGAGGATTCAGGTTACTTGAGGACTTGTCTTCAAGCACAGGTTATTCTGAAGGGTGAGATAGTATCTGAGGTGTCAGACACCTGACTGAGTACACATGACAATACTGAGTACACATGTGCTGAGTACACATGACAATAATTCATGCTGATACTGAACGCTCAGCCTGGTTTTGTATATTCTATTGTGTCATGGTTAATGCCATAGTTTCCCATATTTAAATAATTTCTAGACTGTTTGTAAATTTAAGATGAGAACGAACTGAGCATAGAAATGAAGCCTATTAACCCCTAACTGCTGAAAATAGTCTCTTTGAAAATCATATGTAAATTGCCAAAATGTGTCAGCAGGAGAAATTGTTTCTTCTTAATACACTTTGGGCCAAATTTCATACCAGCATATTCATTTCTCCAGAAAATGACTTGTGCCTGCTTTATTTACTTCAACCTAGCATTAGTCCCTCATGCCCAAATCTGTGTCTTTTCTCTTGTTTGAGAAACTGATCGCATTGAAAAAAGGCCTCTGTAAAAAGAAGCAGGACACATTCCTTTTCAACATGCTAAAAATGCTTAAAGGTAGGGGAGTTATCTAACTCCCATCATAAGAAAAGCCAGAATAAGTATTCTCACTCATCTACAAAACGAGGAAAAGTCTCTTTTTCCAAATAATCTGATACAGAACTTCTAACCCTGTAAAATGTTCAGTACAAAATACTGGAGATGATCTCTACAGTCCAGTAGTGGAAATAATCTTGTTAACAAAAAACATTTTCTGCATGTGCTTCTTACTTGGGAAGTCAGCTGCATTTGCATTAATCTCTGCATTTGCAGAGATCCCAGCTCACACGGTTCTCTGCATGATGCAGTGGTGTCCCTTCCTTTGAAACACCGAACTCCTGGAGTTAAACACACGTGGAAAGTTTACTCTTAAAACAGCAGAGATGTGTCAAAATAGAAACAGAAAATAGGACAGGGAGGAACAGGAGGATGAGAGTCACATGCACTGTGAAGCAAAAGCAGAATTCATATATTTTCAAGTGACACCTTACAAAGTATCAGTCCAGACCCAGTGGCATAAAGCCAGAACAAACACGATTCATTGACATAGACCCATATGCCACTAATTGCAGCAGAGTTCCACAAGTGAGGTTTAAGATAAATGAGGGGTTAAATTCTCTCTAGGATAATCGTGTTCTACACTGACATCTAATTCTCCTGGCAAGACATGTAAATATTTAGCATGCTAGTTAGGGATTTTAGAGGTATTGCTAAGGCAACAAGAGCACAACAAGGAATGAGACAGGCTTTGGACCACAGCTCATCCAAGTTGCAGTTGGGAAGTGAAAGTGCCCATGTTGCTGCCCTGCCCTGGGGTTGGTACAGGCTTGGGTGTAAATTAGCCCTGCTCTCTCACTAGGATAGCCCTGTTCTTCACGGCATCCTCCCTGCTGGCTCAGAGACACCAAGTCGATAACCCACTAGAATCAGCCCCCTCTCTGTGGCTGGCATAGGGAATAAAGCCCAGGGCTAGAACAGTTCCTGGAAGGGAGTTCCTCCACTCCTGATCCTGTAGGGCACAATCCAGCTGTTGCACATCTGCAGAAAGGCAACTCAGGCTATTCCTCAGTTGCCCTCTGGTTGACTCTAAATACTGATGCAAAGAAGTGACTAAATTTGACGTATTGAAAAACAGATGCTGAGAATTTGGCAAGAGTCAGACCTTTGTGCTACAATTAATGACACGATGCTTCACGGATTTCTGACAGTCCGATTCCCTATTGCCTTTCCGGCCAGCTTCCACATTATTGCCACTCTGCCCAATGCACTGTGCCATGATGATATATGCTGCATCAGTTAATTGTCAGTTTGCAAATGCACTTTTCCTCCTAACTGTGGGTGGTCTGGGCTTACATCTCAGCTTTCAAGAGCATGGTCCTCATTCCCAGGGCACCAAAAGCACTTGGCACAGTTCATGCAAATGGGACGTAGCACTGAATGGCTACAGAGAGACCTTGTAGAGAATTGTTTTGTCAGTCAAGCCTTGCTTATTGCATGCAAGCCTAGTGAGAGAACCTGCTGTACTAAAGGAAGGATAAAATAAATCTCTTCAGCAGATACTTTTTCAGAGCTTTTTGACAAAGGGTTTATGATAGACAAAATGGAGCTCAGACTATTGACAGCACATCAGAAAGCATCTGGTACCTTATGGCTAGCTGAAAGATGCACTCAAACCAACAAGTCTATAACTACATGTCAGCAGTAAAAAGGATTTCACTTGCAAAAATGCTTTGCACAATAAGAAGGTACAAAAGTCAATGCAAAACAAAGCATTTTGCTGAAGTGTAATTCTTGAGTAGTCACTGGAGTGCTACCACTCTTACACAGCTCTACACTGTTATTACTAGGAGAATTTTCTCATAGTTTAACATGGGACTGACGTAACCTTGAGAACTGCCAAGTAGTATTTCACTGATTCAAAAAGGTAAGGCACAGATAGAAAGGGAGATCAAAATCAGAACTTAAGATAGATACCATTCTTATTTTTTTCTGTTTTTTGATATAGAAAGACATGCATGCATGCAAAGCTTATATTCTCACATTATAGAAAGACACCACCTTTGATTTAATCTAAAACCCTTCTCTTCTAAAACCCTTTGTCTTAGCAAACAAAATGAGTTTCAGGTTGGTCAGGTTGGTTCAAGTAAAATCAAGTGTAAACCATCAGATTGTCCCTGGCTCGCCTTTACACAAAAACAAATAGGCTCCCATTCAGGCCAGTATCACCCAAGTGTGTTTGAAACACACAGCAGATGTTGCCCAAGTACATCTGATCATAAAAGTCCTTTTTAAGAATAAGGGAGCTTTGATGCCTGTCTTCCCTTTTCCCATGCATAGAAAATAACAGCATTGTTAGCAACTTCACAGTGGAGAAAAGGTTAAATATGAAATCAAATATTTGTTTCTTAGTACGGAAAGTAATTTGGCAGGCAAAATCCAGATTGTTTTGGAAGTTCCAATGATACCCCTTAATAATATGATGTTATATAATATAGGAATTATGTTAAGAAAATACAAGAATTATGTTATATTGTGTTATGATACCTCTTATATTATTGGCAATATAATATCACGCATTTCACCTAAATACCTTTGTTTTAACACAGTGTAGCTGTCTGTAAACCTAGGTTGTTCTTCAGCTAATTTTAAAGTTACCAAAAGTTAAGGAGTGTGGTTTCCTCCTATGTCCTTCAAACCAAAAGTGGCTGAGAAACTCTCACCTACTAAGGAGAGGCAAACAAACAAGCAAGTAGACAAATGTAAGAACTGGCAAAATAAAAGCTATCAAGAAGATTTCACCCCTAATGGTCTTCCAAGTCTGGCTATAAATCAGAACAGATTGCCTGTGGCATCTCTTTGACAAGACCCAGTCTCCAAAACCAGATCGAGAGATTATCGACATCAGAAAACAAGATGTGCTTGAGTCTTACGCTCCATAAGAACAGCTAATCTTTATTAATTAGCTGTCACGGAAACTCTCACCCTTGGGAAGGCTATGAATGGTACACCAAGACCACCTACCAACTGCTTTTAGTAAACACCTTCATCATGATTTGGATAAACAAAGCGTAAGCAAGGCAAAAGTTGGCCTATTTCAGAAGTCTTGCAGAGAAACAAATGCTACAGGAGTTCAAAAAGAAAAAAAATAAAAGACTTTCATTAGAAAAAGTTTAAGATATTGCAAATAACAATTATTCCAGTTCTTTCAGGCTTTCAGGCAAAGACCTGTGATATTAGCTACTGGTGCCTGAATGACGAACAACTGAAAATATCAAACCAGCAACAGCAAGTATTGAAACAGCACTGCAAAACCAGGGTGTGAAGGCCCATGCTCTTACCGCCTGCTGGATGATGCATTTAACAGAGAGAGGCCAGGTGTGATGGTAGAAGGCCAAGGACCTGAGCAAGAGTCTTAAATTATTTCTTCACAGAAAATAAGACTTCTGGGAGCACATTATTCAAGCTGACTTTGGCTTCTTTTCCTCTTTCCAGAACTGTCTGTGTAGAGCGTACTTTTCCAGGCGTTTAAACCTCACACCCAAGAGAAAAAAAGATACACAAGACTGATCTCCCCCAGCACTGAGACACAACACCTCATCAGCAGAATAAAGCTGAACAAAACAGAGCGACAGCACAGAGATCGCAGTATCCAGCTGAACCTGCCGAGCAGGCAGAATGCAATGGGCAGAGCTGCGCTCTCGCCAGCAAGATAAAAAAAAGCTGAGGAAGCAGATCATCTTATTTCTACGTAGGGCTGGTTTGTCTATTTCCTGTTGCATTTGGGGTGCGAGCGAAGGAATGAGGAGAAGAGGGAGAGGCACAACAGTTTTCAGGCTTCTGGTTAATTCTTCTAACATGGTGATATCAGCTATGTCATACTGGGAGTAAATCGAGGGAAAAACCCACCTGTGGAGTACACTATGACCATAACTGCATACCTCTGCATACCTGTAACAGTCCTCTGTTCTGCTACTGCAACTCCACATCTCTGGCTTTCCTACTTACAGATATCATTTGTCTTTTGAACCTTCTTTTGTTGAAATGGTGGATTACAGCAGTGTAGGATGCACACTATGTATATTACGTCTATACATATATTATGATATTGTTATACTATTGTTATAGCAGTGCAGAATGGCTGGCTTTGCTATGAATTTTTAAAGGGAATTTCATAGGTGATTTTCATTTTCATTCAGGAAGCACATGACATTACCTGTAGGGTTATTAAATGTTTTATTCTGGATCAGAAAACTATTTCATTTTATGAATGAATGAAGGGTAATCAAATAGTTTGATTCTTCTGAAGATGGTCAAAATTGGAATAAGGTAGCATTTACATGTCTCCTCAAATAAAACAGCTAGCTGTTCCAAAATAAAATAAAATAAGACCCCTACAGCTGACTTAGATGTTAATTTTAAAATTCAGACCAACTTCTGTTGCACCAGTTGCAGACACGAGCCAAAACAGGAGTTGGCAGCAGGGTGAGAGCGCAGGCACAGCAGCAGTGGCTGCACGCAAGCTCACGGTTCACTTGTTTACCCAGACACTGAAACAGATTTTGCTGTGACATCAATCCCCATGTTGTCCCGTGTTACTTCGCTGTCAGCAAGCAAGCCAGCTGAGGTGTTACTGCACGATCTGCAACTTCTGAATAGACATTCCCTCTGAAGAAATAATTGTCTTCATTGCAATTGGTGACAAATATTTAAAGCCATCTGTTTCAAAACAGTCTCCTGAAGCTGGAACCAATCTTTCTACCATGGGATGTTATGTTAAGATTCAGTTGCCAGGGCATTGTGGCACTTGTTTAACTGAAATCTAGAATAAACAAAAATGTGCTAGCGTTGATAGGGAGGGTTTACATGGTTGTGTATGAAGCTGAATGAACTTACACATTACCTTCACGCACACTTACAGGAACTGCATTCACCTACCAGCATGCACTACAGGCAAGCTTTGTGTGACAAAAAAATGTTATAATTAATAGCAATATGGTATCTGACACCAGCTGAAACTCTATAGTAACCATGAGAACTCTAGAATAACCTTGTGCCTGATGAAAGAACAGTATGAAAGATCCCTGTCTTGTCCATTTGGTCATGATTATTTCAGCCTAATGGTGATTTCAAGTGCATTCCAGTTCTTTTCACTGCTTGAAAGTTACCTGCACACTAAATGTCTGTGTTATACCTAACTACCCAGAGCAATCAATCTAGCAGACAAGCTCAGAGATAAATCTACAGAAGGAAGAGTGTCAATTGAAGACAGAGGGATCACATTTATTAGACAGCGTTAAGGTTGGCTTTCAGAAGATATGATTTCCCTTATACTTGATTCAAACTATCCCAACCATGAATTGCCTTTTCATCATTTTTTACTATTTCTATTACAGAGGTCCCTAAGACTTTCAACTACTGGAACTTAATTCCCATGAAAAATATATAAAGAATATCCCAAATACCATTTAATGACATCTATTTGCCATTTAAATGTCAAAGTGAAAACTGGAATATACATAAGCTAGAATTTGCAATAGCGGACAAGAATTCACTCCTTACGTAAACTGCAGAAGCTTACCTTCATTAACAGGGACACACTGTGAACTGAAAGACTTTTTTTCCTTCCCAGAACTGCAGAAACAGCCATTTTTAACCCAATCTCAATTAGCTATTTTTTGAATGCTCATCTGATAATGCATCAAATCATTGTTGTTGTTGTTGCTTTTCAAAGGAAGTTTATTAGAACTTTGGTTTCTTCATACAACTGGCTATTTGCTTCTTAAATTATTACACTTGACCTGTTTAATAAGCACAGGGAATACACAGGGCTTGATGCTCACCTGCTATAAACAGATTTGTTGAAGTTGTACTTAAAACTGGAAAAGTCATATTGTAAACTTGATCAGAAAGTTGTCTATTGAAAATGTTAAATCTCAGCCAGTAGAGAGAGCCAGGCTCTGCAAACAAGGCTTATCCGAGGCCCTCCATGACCACAATACTGTTTTTAGAAGGAGAATTTTTTTAGTACCAGAGAAGCAAAGATGCTTATGAGACCCACTAAAGGGAAAAGCACTTGTCGTTTTTTTCAGAAAGGTCACATATATGATCAGGTAGCATTTCATTCAAATTTAAACGCTGTTCTCAACTTGTCATGTGTGGGCACTGAGGGAATGTCTGCGGCAAGCCTAGCATGGGAGATTTCCAAGAGTAGCAGATTGCTCATTAGCCCCCACCTATTTAGCATCATTATAGAAAATTGTCTCAGTAGAGGGGGTTTGAGACAGAGAAGTGTTACAATCAGGAGGAGAAGTCAGCCATTGCTGGAGTAAGCATTGCCTGAATTTCCACCTTTAATCTTGGCAAGACCTGTCCTCTGAAGAGTACCTCAGTATTACACCTTTATTTTTATGTGTGCAATCTGAAAGATGCTGTTCCTGCTGTGAAGCGTTTCAGCTAATTGTTTAAAATGCCTCCATAAGCTCCAGCCCCAGTTGGTTGAGGTGCCTGGAACAAGGCTGTCCTATTCAAGGAGTGCTTGTGTGTTGCAAGGAACTGTTCATTATTTTAATCTTCTTCTTGCATTTTGCATAAAACCACAAAAACATTGTCATTGACAATTAATCTGATGCAAATTCTTTTCTTGTCTCCTGGGATTTTCATCCAGGCAATAATTCTTGTGGGGTCAAAAGTTGAACCTATGTATAGGCCTGGTAATTTTTAACTTTGTGGTGTGGTTTAATCATACAGATTTTCATTCTTCATTTATAGGTTACGTACAGGGTGAAACCTTTTCTTGAGGAACACTGTTTTAAGTGCTTCTAGATTGCAATCATGTTAATTGAAACTCTGCTTATCAAAGTAATTATATACTCATCTGTATAACCTCAATAATGTTACTGAAGTTTCTCAGCATCAAGCCCTACTCTAGTTGTGCAGGATTCCATCTCTGAGGGCAAAAGAAAATTGTGACTCCCAAGCAGCTTGAATTCTTTAGAGCACAGCCAACAACGTCACAATTCTGGTGAATTGGGAAACTTGACTAGGTACCAATGGCCACTCTGCAGGAAATATTGATCTCAACATAACATGAGCTTTGATTACACAAAGGCTGACCAAGACCTTCAGGACTTTTCCTACGCTTTTACCTGTAAGCAAACCACTCTTCACCCTTGGATGTCACTTTTCACATGTATTCTCTTAACGGGCCAAGTTTTCTTTTCTAAAGCATAAGATACCACTTTTATTGGAACACTAGAACCTACAAACAATTTATGTTGTCACACATTGAGATGCAATTTGTAAATAATCCTAGCGGCCAAGAAGTCAAAAAGATTCCATTAAGTGTAATCTCACTTAGTACCTCCTCTCAAGTAAAGGTCTGATCAAATGGATATATTTGTTAATTCCTAACAATGGATCATTATAATTGTACCCGTTGTTACATCTATATTTTAGTGGACATCCTTTGCAATGTAAGTCATGGATCAGTCTGTCCTGCCTTAAAAGTGACAGGCATTACTATACACTGAAATAAGTATTAATCACAAATGTTAATGATTTGGATGCAGAATTTGCTTCCACCCTCCTAGACTGATAATAGCACTCCTGTATTGAAGACAAAGACAACTTAACTCCTGCAGCAGTCTTTCAGATGGAGAGAGAGTGTGTGCATGCGCACACGCGTGCATCACCCCTTTTAATTTACATACATACAGGCAGGTTATTCAGGAATTACCTGGCTGCCATCAATTCCAGTTTCCATTACTGTCAAAGACTCAGTAGGGCTTCAGAGACTCTGTCTTTTAATTATTCGGATACTTTGCATACTAAGCAGTTCTGCCTTTCCCTTTATATTTCCTTAAGCCTCTTCCAGGCAAAATGCATTCCCTCCTTAGAAACAGTGAGAGTTCATTTGACACTTTGTTTCCTTACTAGCATATCCTCACTGACACAATAGCTATGAATGATCCAAACCTCATTCCATTTTTCAGTTAATTGTGTTTTCAGGCTAACTCTTTAATCTTCTGATACGTGAACTAGCTCTTAGTTTAATCTCACCAATTTATTCGCTTTTGATACAGAAATGGATAGCTCCTGTACTCTCATCTGGTATTGTGCTCTCTCCTGTATGGCAGCTTTTTTTCCTCCATGACAACTGCCCATTGCCATGCACGATGCAGCATTTTTGGTTTAAGAAGGTACAAGATAACTGTCCAGGATAAGAATTTCCTAATCCTGATGATTTTCCGTACACTCTGCAGCTTAATTCAGTATCAGGAAACAACTTAATGTTTTTAAATGGAAGCCATTGCAGGAATAAAATATATGAATTTCCTTTCTTCCTTAGTATCAAAGCTATTATTATAAAATTTAACTCTGGCCATCGCACTCCCTGTCTCAGTGGAAAATGCACTTCAACCAAAGCTTTTTAATTTCTGTGGACAAAATTAAGAGCTTGTGGTTACCTCAGTTGAAAAGTATTCCTCTACAGCTACTTCAGTTCCCCTGAAAGCAAGACCTTCATAGAAGCATTTTATTATGTGAATTTATGCTCCTAAGACAGCTGTTTTTAAAGCCATTTAAAAAGGCAAGTAAAATTTTTCTATATTTTTCAAGAGCAAATATTCACAGCATTGACTACAATACCCATTCTACAGGTATATATAACCCAGGGGTTCTTACAACCATATGTGCAATCATACAAACTTGTTGTTTTGCGTATTAAATGAGATGCCAGCAGCCCTCTTTAAGTTTTTAATGAAGAGGTGTGTATTCTGGTATTACTTGCAGAGTTGTTACTCAGGTAGTATGAGTTGCTATAGACGTTACTATAAGATCTAAGCTGACATTGTAGGGTTGTCATTTTAGCTCCAGCTCAATATTGGCTGGGTTTAATTTATGCTACAAGAAGTTCATTAGCTAAACACTGACAGTCTTCTTCAGCTAGTTTTACAAGAAAGAAGTTCCCACCCATCCTGAAATGTTCTGTTTGACTGTTCTTTATACTTTTCATTGCTATTTAGAAAGCTGCAGCATCAGTGCACAGAAATCCAACTGTACAGGATGACCTTGATATCTAGAAGATTGAAACCCAAGACTCCACACACTCACAGGGTGCTGAAGGTCAATACACTGTTAAGATACTGGCATCGTATCTGCTTGCCCGACAGTTGAATATGCTTAAAGATCACATTAGTACACCGCATCGTCTAGATTAGATGACAAACAACTGATAAACACATTTTTAAAACAGCTGCATGTTACGGTCATTCCTTAGTTTTAGGCAAAACCTCCAATATCCACAGTCATTATTCAGCTAAATATGGAACATTCAAGACACGGCCCCATGCGACAGCAATGTTAACAGCTGCATACAACAGAACCGATGCTTCTGCGGATAACAAGGTACACTTTCAATGAGCCAACATTCTGAGTTTTCCAAGGGAATGTCCACTCAGCAGAGTCCCTGCCTCTATGTAAATGCCTGGCACAGGTCCACCTGAAATCAGAACTTTGTTTAGAAATCTCTGCTATAGTTCCACTAGAAGGGAAAAAGGAGCTGACCCTCAGAGCAGAATAATCAGACACTATTTCAGTGCTCATTTCGCAGGTATCTTAGAGGTGCCAAGACTGAGACTAACAAAGATTAGCCCAGCTAAAAGACTGATGGTCACAAAAAAGGAACTAAACCACAAATTTTTGAGGAGAACCTAACTTTTCAGGATAGGTGAATATCTAGTGATACAGATGCCAGACCTAAAACTACTACAAATGTGATGTTTGATTTCTTAAATCAGAACAAAAATCCTTCAGAGAAACACATATATTGTGAACAAACTCTTCAGTCCGATTAATGTAAATGCAAGCTTGGCATATTGTTCAAAGAGAAAACCAGCAAAGTTAGGTTCAGATCCAAAGTCTAAGCTGGATGGGCTGCAAAAACTAACCAAGCAGATGACATAGATTTCAGAACAGAATTAAACGAAAGTTGTGGCCAATGAGAAAGAGAAATGTACGACACTTTGAACACTGCATCCGAGACGGATTTAGGATGTTCTACAGCTGTGCAATACTGTTTCCTATGGCAGAAGCAGCCGGGCTCCCAAAAGCTCTGCCTGCAACTGGCGACTGCAGCAACCGCTGCTCAGGCGTACACTGGCCTTTTAAAGTGGCCAGGAATTGTTTAGCTGGTATTAGTGGCCTGGAGCTTTGGTTCAGAGAGAACAATAGGCGTACTATTTTAGAGGCATTAAAGGTATTAGTGGCAAATCTGCATCGTGCCTCGTTTACTGCTGTACCAGTGGTATTAGACAGGAATTGAAAATGACTGCAACAGGCTGCTTGTTTTGAAATGCTCCACACCATAAGTGAAAACATGATTCTTATTGTGGCCATCATTATAAAAGACAGCAGTATTAATCAGCATTTTCTGGTTTTGAAATTAAAGAAAACAATAATATACTTCCATAAACTTTGCTGCTGCACTTCTCAAAAACTAATTATGGCTCATCTGAGCCATTTATATAGTTTTTCATTTAATAAGGAGTTACACTTTGATTTCTGCACGTTCTCTGTGAAAACCAAATATTTTCACAACAAGTGAACAGATGTGTAGAATATTGTAATTGGAGAATTATTTAAATTAGTGAGAAAAAACAGCAGCTAAAATCAATGAAGTTGTGCATCTACAGCAACCTCAATTTCTCTTTCCATTTCTCTTGGCAGAACCAAAGATAAACATATTAAGGCTTTAAATGGATTCTTATGGGAGATAAGAATCTTGATTGGCCAAGATATGACAGGCTATCCCTGCTGAAACATCTTCACAAGATCAGATGTGCGTGCAATTTTGTGTCTACTTGGAACAGGCAGTGAGACCCTCACACAGTTATGCATCGTAAACTCAGAGTTCTGTGCTCCACAAGCCTTCCAACCAGAACAAACGAGGGCAGGCAGGGGGTCCTGAGCTCCTCCCTACCCACCCTGCCCCACAGTCCTGCACCCAGCTCTAGCTCCCTCCTAGAGATACAGAGACAGGTTAACGCTAATCTTTCTTCCTCCTGCTCCTCCCATCAGCAGTGCCAGCTGATGTAACTTCAGAGGAGGACAAGAGGCAGCACAGTAACCCTCCCACAGGGTTAGCAGCATGTATCCCAAAGCTGAGTGCAGGTTTATTAGCTGTTTGGCCTAGGCTACTGTTTCTTTCCACGGGTGAGCGTGATACTTTTTAAGTTCCCAGCCATGGATATGGAGACCTTAGGAGCTAAAATCGTATTGAGAAACATGGCCAAGACCTCAGACTGCACTTCAAGCTGTTTTGTCATTCTAGCATGACCCAAATCACAAGAATGCCAGAGTGCATCGTGGTGCCCAGGACCTGTAAAATACAGCTCTAGATATACTGTGTTTTGGCCAGCTTCCAATTAAGAGCTTTCTATTTCAAGAAATTTTCTTAGAAAACAATGAAGAAACTGTAATTAAAAGTCTTAATTTTACTTCTGTTTTGGAGAAAGTCTGACCAACTTAGCTGGCTGTTAGATTTAAGTCAATGAATGCAAAATGAAACCTGTAGACATAAACTGATCCTTGCCAATCTCTCAAACTGAAACCAACAGAGGCTGTTAAAAACTGAAATTATCATCTTTAAAATGGATCCAGTGATCTCCATAATACAGATGACAGCTACCAATTTTACTCAGTCCTGTTTTTCTGAAATACTAGTGTCTTAATGCTATTTTAAATGTCTGATCCTTATGTAAAAAAAATACTCTCTTAAGTACTGAGAAATACATACACTCCCACCTTAAAGTAAGATATTTACATACACTTTAGCAGCATGTTTTATGCTAAAATTTTTCAAAGTCAAAGCTTGTCATGTGATAAAACATCAATGCAAGTATGATGAGTCAATAGCCATATCCTAGCAACGGAGAAAAACCTTCCTATTGTATTTTGCCTGTCCATCGCTTTTACCTCCCAAAGAATGCTGTGTCCAGAGTAACAAAGTAATTCAGAAAAAGCTAAGTAGATATTTTAAACCCAAATGTAGGCAATTTTTAAGACCAGCTCCACACAACCTCCTCAAGGAAGGCTGCCAAAAATGAGGCCCACCTCCTACTTAGAAGTGCTGCTGGTTTTCTATGAACCATCAGGTGGTTGCAGGTGCTAATTTTTGCTACATGTTTTAGGACCAAAATTAAACCTTTTCTCACATTTAATTCAAACAGCAGTTGGTCTCCACAGAGCAACTCTGGGTTGAGATTTTCTGCTGAGTTTACACTACAGCTGCAATCCTGCAGCACACTTTACCAAGAAGTAGTTTGGCATGAAAATGTGTAAGTGACAACATAATGGGAAGCTGGAATTCAGCTGATAACAGTTATTCTATTTTTCTTATAAGTTAGCATAATTCTCTGTTGCGCTTCAAATTTTAACATTTTAGATCATGGAATAACCGAATATTTGCTAATCCGATCAAACTTTCATTTCCTTTGACCCACACTTCTCCAAATCACCTACACATTTCACAGTGCACACTAACAAAACCTGCAGCACACGCCTCAGCTGCCGTAATGCTGAGCAGGGTGAAAGCCACAGCTGGGACGCAGATCTTAAACAGCTATTTCAGTCCAACAGCAGACAGCAGCAGGACCTCAGTCATGACACTACAGAATTTATTAGATTCACAGAAAATGAAACTGTCCCCAGAGAGTTTCATACCCATCACTGAAGATCAGATTTTCGGTCTGGTTGTTTTAATAATATGAAATATAAACTTATACTTACTGACAACATTTTATAATTTATTTTGTATCTAAAATGTTTTCAGTGATGGTAGTGTTCAGTTGCTCAATTTGGCATGTTTAAAATACAACAAACACTTCAGGAAAACATAATAAAAATGAGTTATAATTTGGTTTTGCCTCGTAAAATGCATCTTTCACTGCTAACAGCTCCCTGTTGATGGATGTGTCTTACACCATACATTTTATGGTTTTCATCGTATAAGGATCTCTCAATGTAAACCCACAAGTGTTTCCTTTTTATTGTAGCAGAAAATAACCACTTTTTATAAATCAAATGTTAACACAGCAAAGCAAATTGCAAACCTGGTGAGTGCACTTACTGACTGGGCATCAGTTCTCAAGAAAACTACTTTCTACATTCCTGTACAGACTTCAAATCTAAGTTTCTCTCTTGTCAAAACAAAACTAAACCAAACAAACTCCCACACTCAGGAAAAGTTTGAAATCGCTTACCTTGAAGAAGCTCCGAAGAAAATACATTATGCTTAGCATTTTGGAAGGTTTAAAACGAGGAATTGTTCAATCTTTAGAACATCCAAGGCCTGGGTGAATTCTTACACTCCTGCTGTGTCTTTAGTTACATGCTTTCTTGTTGCTATTTTGGACGGTCTTAGTACAAGGGAAGCATATGAGCCATGCCAGGAGCTTATGCTAAGGAGTTGCATAACAATTAGGGCTTATCTGTGCTGCGCTGTACAGTACAGCAATGCAAACAGGTTTGTTCACAGTTTACCAGCCCCAGAACACTTCTACTAGGCATGCCCAGAATGATGCCATTGTATTTGCTAAAGAAACTAAAGCTATTTGTGAGTGCTTCTAAAAGAACTGGAACTACAAAGGACAGCACATGTTCCCTTACATGCCCCCCCCCCCCAGCTTTTGCTTTTGCCAACTACAAGTTCAATCAGTGCGTATTACGCTTGCTGCAGCATTTAAAAGCAAAGGCTCCCACACTATGAGCTTTCTAGTTACTATCTTTAAAGGTAAGGAAAAATTGCAGAACAAGTCTTTGGAAGTGCAGAAGAGTAAATGCAGCTTCCGTTTCTTCTTTTTTCTCACTTAACATTAAAGTCCCTTAAAGATTATCTGTGCTTCAGTAACATTCAGCAACACAGAGATGCAACTTATGCCACATAGTAAAGAATCTATCAACATTTAGTGCCCAGAACTGAGAGTTACATGTAGTCTGCTCACAGTGCACTCAGAATTATAGACAACTACAGTGTGCAAGCAAGTTCTGAGAGAGGGATCGCTCTGCTTTACAGCAACTGTCAGGCACAGCCTGATACTGCATGCTTTCATTTATTTTTTAATCTAACTATGGCTTATATTTGAACTATATTTAAACCACCCACTATTAAAATCTTTACATCAGGAAGAGGTGTTTGAGGGAGGTGCTCCAGAGCAGCCTCTGATGCTCCATGCTGCTGGCCATGGGGGAGAAAAAACAGATGAGCAGCACACCAAACACAGCAAGGCAGGAGGAGGGACACAATCTCCCACCGTGGCTGACGCCCCAGGTTTTGCCCAAGACTAACACCAGCTCTAAGAGGAAACATCCTCTTTGACTCGCTCTGTGCAATAGGGGATCTCTATGTCATCTCCCCCCCAGTAAGCACATCCCCCACTTGCTCTGGATGTGCAATACTGCAAAGCCCTCTATAGCTTCCAGCAGCCATTATTCTTGTTAGTCTACTTCAAATAGAAATATTGTTATTTTGGTAGTACATGTAAACAAGGCATTTATGCATAAATCAAATACTTCATAGCAGGAAGCCATCTTTTACTATGCACACAATTTTTCTGCCATTGTGGGAACTGCGTAAGTTAAGTACACACAGTCATAAGGAAGGGCACACCTAACCTGTTAGAAACCAGGCCAATAATTTCTAAATTGCAACATAAGGCGCAAATGCAATACAGTCTGTGGTTTGATTTGCCAAATGACAAAACTGCTTCAATGAATTCAGTCCTGCCATCTCTTGTGATTACATGGATGAAAAGAGTGTTTTCTCTCAAAGCTTAGTTCTAAGAAACATACATATGTCAATATTATATACATACAGCAAGCTTTTTAAGTAAACTTTTGGTCCACAATCTGGGAGGAAAACTGCAGATAAAAATTCTACAATGTCTCATAACAATTAAAAATCCAACGTTCATTTTAAACAAATCTTGGAGGGAAATGGGCCCTCCTTCATTTCTTAATTCCGAAGTTTAAATTATTTTGAAGAATTACTTTTCATGGTTTATTCTGAAGTTACTGTCATTCTTTTACACCCTGCTTATTAAAGAAATGGCAGGCAGACATATATTTCCTGCATGCCTCTCCTGGTGTTGACTCTCTGGGCCATGCTCACAAGGTTCACCTGGAGCATTCTTTGCCCGAGCCCTGACATCAGACTCTGAGCAGAAGGAAATGCCCACTAAGATGAGTCCAGCTCTGCAGTGCCCTGGCATTTAGTTTTCACAAATGAAAAGGAAAATAAAGCTTTATTCACACACGAATTAAGGGGATTTTAATAAGAATCAACCTCTGCATGTGAAAAGCCAGATTTCTGCTGCCTGATTTTTATCTACAAGTATTTCTACTTTCTACAGAACTGCCCAAGTTGCAAACAACATGCCAAAAGCAGGTCACTGCCACTGGCCAGGGGGGTTGCCCCAAGAACTTGACTCCCCTTTCAGTTCCTTATCTTTTCTGAAATTAAGGTTAAAGCTCAACTGCCCATTGCTCACCCTATTCTTCCATGCTTTCCTTGTTCGTGGGCTGGAAATAAGGATGTTCCTTCTCTCTCTCCTTATCTGAGCTCCTTCCCTCAGACTGGTACATTTCTTGGGCTGGTTTACTTCACCACACAGAATGTGCAAATTGCACAGTATTCCCTTAATCCTGCAATTTCTTAAAGACAACACAACTCTTACTGGAACTCTGCTGTCCAAAGCTCCAGAGAAATTGCAAGAAACTTTCTAGAAATCAGGCCGCTGTGAAGCTGCACCTTAACATACCATTACAGAGTCCTTTTACATATAGAAGTCCTTTTACATTCCTGAAAAATACCGGTCGTATGGGGTGCCTGTGCCCGGGGGGCGGCTGAGGGGCCTCTGTGAGGGGAGGCGGGGGCTGCCCCGTGCTGGACACAGCCGGTTCCAGCCGGTTCCGGCCGCCTCAGGGCGGGACACCGCGCCTTCTGGCAGCCTCAGGGCGGGAAACCGCCGGGCCAATCAGAGCAGGCGGCGGGAAAGAGCAGGGGTGGGGGGAGGCCTTTCAGCTTTTGTCTTTGTTTCTTACCATCCAACTCTGTGTTAATTGGCAATAGATTAAATTAATTTTCCCAAAGTTTTTTGTATTTTCCAGAACATCACCCTACTGCCAATACACTGATTTTTTCATAGCTAACCTTTCACAGTTTTTCCCCCTCCCCTTAAAAGCAAACAATGGGTTCCCAGGAGTTCAAGACTACCGAGTCCATTTTCAGAGTGAGGAGTTTATCCCTGAACACAAACTTCACTTGCAAAACTGTGGTGATCATTTTTCCAGTGTACGATTCTGAGGTTTCATTTGGTCAATGAGGATTTATCCTCTTTAGTACAGGCATAGAGCTGTTAATCCTGAAGTGCCCAAGGCCAGCCACTGTTGACATTTTTCTTACTGATACACTATCTAAATCTACATGCCTTTTCTGCTTTTTAAAGAACAGCAGCTGGAAACTGTCACTGACTCATAGAACAAAATATCCATTTTGCCTTTTGCCACCACAGTCAAAGATTACTGTTTAAACTGACGCTGCCTTCAGCAGATCAGGTGCTACGGGGTGCCTGAACCAAAAACATCTCTCTAAAATTAGGTACCAAAACCCTGCAGAGGACTGAGACTAGGATTCTCTAAAGGCAGACAAGTGGCACTGAAACTCCACTATTGTACTAGTGGAAGGCTTTTCTTCCCATGATTTCAACTATTTGACTACTTCATGTACCATTCACTAGGGTTAGTTTAACATAGCTGGGTATTACATAGATTGTATCATGTTGGCTTCCAAACCAACTACATGTTAGAAAATATGTTGATGTCATTCCAGCTTTATGGCTGCAAAGGTCAAACATGAGAAGTCTTGTGTGCATAGTGCATAGCTTAAAGTGAGGATGGGGACCGGACCTGCCTTCTTGCCTCTTCTGAGAGTATCATATGCTTCTGTGAGATTCCTCCAAGGAACAACAATTTTGCCCTATGTTGCCTTCCCCGTAAGAGTACAAAGCCTAGGGATTTCATTGTTTTCATGTCAGTAAAAACATAAACATCCTCTGTTAAAAAAGGCATAGAATATGGCTCAGTGAAACCTTAATTTACATGCCTAAACTCTCGTATTGTCAAATACTGTGATTTGAAACAAAAAGCTCCAACAATGAAGACTTTAAGCTGTCACCCTGACCTGGGCAGCAAGGGACATACTGCAGGCAGCCATCACTAACTGCCTGAGCAAGATGACTTAGTGACCAAACAGGTACTCTAATTTCTGAATGATCATGTCAGACGCTTTCATCTCTGGTGTAATTGCTTATTTGCCCTTAAGCAGTTCATTTGATTATCATTATCATAAAAATATACTTCTTGATGCAGGCTAACATGTTGGTTCAAGCACATTTCCTTCTGAATTCCTTCTGAATTTCCCTCCTGTAATCAAAGCATTTAAGTTTTCTGTCTTCATAGAAGGTAAGAGATTCTGGGCTTATAATGGGAAACTGCACCTTTGGGAGCTAAGATAGGTATTTCTGTGCTTTACCACAGCCTCACCTCTCAGCTGCGTAAACATTTGTGCTGCTAAGCCAGAAACCTCCGTGCACCAACACTGGCCACGATTGCCCAACAAAATCCCATTACTTCCAGACATCATCAAATAGCAACTGAGCTAGAACTTCTCAGGCTATGCTTTACATGACAGGACAGTTTAAGAGCTGGTTTTAATTATGAGCTTCTAAAGAAAAATAATAAAGAAAATCTGAGCAGCAAAAGCCATGGAACCAAGCCCGAGAGGAACTGGGTTAGTAAAGGCACCAGTACTGATTTCTGTCAAAGCATGCATGGAGAGTTGCTGGTGCTGCCACAGGGAGCAGAAACGTCACTGCTGTCACCACATGCTCAGTCCCATACCCACAGGCAGATGAAGGTATTTTTACTCCAGTTTGACACCTCCATTCAAGACTGAGCCCAGACTGAGACAGAGCAGCCTTGCTATGAATCTTGCAAGGTTGGTTCAGAGCTGGTTAGATCTCCAAAGTTCTCTTCTAAGCTAGAGGCACAGGTAACACAGAATTAGACGCCTGGTAACTTAGTCCAATAGGGAGATATTGCTACGGTTTTAGAAAATATCTAGTTCATGTTCATTGAAAAATCCCCTGCAGTAAAGAGCTAAAAAACAACTGGGTAATAGTTACCTTTGACTCTAATAAAGCCAGTGAAATGAATTCCAAACAGAATTTCTAGAAAGAATTTACTGGGTCCAGAGAAAGTCCAGAGAGGGATTACTGAGGTCCTGAACTACAATTCTGCCCTCAAATATGCTCAGTACAACTCAAACAAATGGAAACTTGAAGGCAGTGCAGAAGCAGGCTTCTGTGTTTTTTTTCCTGTGCCTGGAGCGAAGTCCTGCTGGTAGTAAGCTGGTTAGAAGCAGCATGACTGGCTTCTCCACCTACTATTCTCCACAGTCTCTGGGCCAGGCGGATGGCAGAGGGGTGCTACTACATGCAGATGATGAAAATGACAGGACGTAATGAAGTAGAGTTCCGCTATTTTCATTCTTTAAGTTATTCAGAAAAGCACAATAATGGTCTCAAAGTTATTACCATTATCTCAGATTCAAGGCTGCCATTAAAACCTCCTCCACCTCGTTGGAAATATTACTGTGGTGCAAATGAGAATCCAGTCCACCCCTCTCAATGTACCCTACACTGGACACAAAATCCATTTTCGTGTCTGCGTCAGCCCCAGACACACAGAAAGTGCTGGCACCCACAGTAAGGGGAGATGCAGCGATACCAGAAGAAGAGCTAGTTCTATAGTGTCAAGCCTTTAGGTGTATGGACAGAAAGAGACATACACCAGCACTGGGTATTATCAATGTGGTGGAAGACTGAAAATTAAAACAGCCAATATCAAGGCTGTTACAACATTGCTTTCAGGTCAAAGTCCTTGTCCCACTTTGAGGGCCTGACTCTACCGGAACTGATCAAAGCAGGCCTCTGGGGACATTTGATAATCAGGGAATAAGACAACACTTGTTAATTAGGTGACAGATTCTGGTTAGGACAATGATACTATTTCAAGGGCTCGTGACATTCAGATTTATAATGCAGAAATTTTAATGCGTGTGGCCGAGGCAGAGTACTTTATGGAGAGGTTTGTCTGCAGAAAAAGCTCTTTGGAAACCACTCAAGGAATAGACACAACAGAGAAATTCCCACAAACTACTGTCTCCCTCTCTGATGAGATCCCACAGCTGATGCCTGGGGAGTGAGAAAGTCCAGAGCTTTCTTCCCAAGCAGGTGACGTCGCAAGGTTAGTTATTTGAGATGGGGCCAGTTCTTCAGTCAAGAACTACTTCAGAACTGAGAAAAAAACAAAGCACTTGTACTCTTCGTACAATTATCCCTTTGATTAACATATAAATGCTGCTCTTGTTAACCAACATGTTTTCAACCAAGGTGGTGTTAGCAATAGTATGCTTTCACTTGTAGCACAAGTAATTAGACTGTGCTTACACAGACAATAGCTACACAATACCCAATGGATTGTATAGCCATAGACAAAGTATGCCATTATTGTCATATATTGCTACACTTTACAGTGGAAAATATTAAATGCAGATCAAGCCTTTGAGCCTGTAGCACACAGTCCAAGTTGTTGTATATAAAGGCATACGAAACAACATTCCTCTGCATTAATACAGAATGACGACCAACTTGCTTTCTGCTTCCTGCTTTGTTGGTCTGGAAGCAGTCCTTCTTCCAGGAAATCACAGCATACCTTTCCTATAGTATCTTCAACATCCATTCACTGTGTCTGCCCTCTTACATGTGTTTTTCCTGCAGTACTGTATCATCTATATGATTTCCTGGGTTTTCTGGTTTTCACTTCTCCATGTTAGATTTGGCTCCTTTGAGCAGGACATTTCTTGACAAATAGCTTTAAAATCTTGTCTTGCAATCAATTTGTTCTATAGGAGAGAATTCAACAGTTTCTTCTATTGACAGAGAATCCAAGCAATACGTGTTCAATTCCCCTGCTTCTAGTTTCCACCCTTCTACAGAACTAGCCCAATGTCTAAGAACTGGGCACACCCCACCTCTTAGCTGCATACTTCTTGGTTGGCATTGGTACTTACCCACCACTGAAAAACCCAGGTGTTGCTCAGCCTCTACCAATAGCTCTTTTCCCAGAAGCTCCCCAGACACAAACGGTCCAATAAAGATGAGAAAGTATCATCAGCTTAAAATAAGAAAATATGCATCTCATTCCTAGCATGGCATGGCACTTGGCAAGAGTTAAAGACACATAGTTACTAGCATTAATTCCTTCTGGCAACTTACTACCAGTTGTTATGCAAGCCATGACCTGGTATTTGAGTCATACTACAGATGGCAAATAGCAACACCTCTGTGGGCAGGTATCAAAAGCCCCCAAATCACATTAACTCGAGTATTTCAGAATCCGGAACTTGTCAGGCAGGAGAATGATCTCAAGCAATGCTCATTAGTTCTTGTCACAGAACTGTAATGCACCCTGTTCAGTGCCAATGACTGAGACAGGAGAAAGGAAGATTACAACTGGATCAACAGAAGCTGCTAAAGGCTTGAACTGCAACGTGCAGCAAGAAGGGAGGGTGAAGCTCACAGACTACCAGCCTAGCTTGCTCCTGTAGCCATCATTTCCTCAGTTCTGTATTCAAGATCAAATTAGTGAATTTGTGAAACAAAAATAAAGGTCTGTTAGTGGATTAAGCTGGACAAATGCAGTTACAGTCGCAGAACCGATACTGCAGCAGACCATCTGTTGGGATCACCGGCTCAGGCACCTCATGCTATTTATCTTTCAGCTGTTCCAAGTCACCATCATATATTCAATATGTGTTCCAAGCATTAACTGTGTGTGTATTGACTCTGCAGTTGGTATCTATTAAACTAATAACTAAGAATTCAACCTTAGCCACTGATCAGTACCACGAGACTTGCAATGTATTTATTAATGGGGGACATAACTGGTATTGGAGGTGCACCTCAACTGCTGATTTTCAGCTTGCTGTGCCTTAAAGCATGTGTGCATCCAATGGAGTGATATGGCTGGGGACTACAGAAGTCCATGTTGCACTTGGAGTATTAACAAGCAATGCATGCGTGGAAGGGAAAGAGACTAGCTGTAACCATATAAGTCTTGCTAATCTTTCATCCCACCAGGAATTGTACTCTTCTTCTATTTCCTCCCTGGGACATGTTCATGTTAGATGAATTTTAGAAAACTGAGCACACCTGTTAAAAAGATACCAAATCAAATACTCTGGCCTCTACTCAGCTTTTATAATACTGGCCTGCTTTATATGCCAGTAGTGTTGCACTATTTATGAGGCTATACTGATGCTGCAATAATAATAAAGATGAGACTACATGCACTTCAGGGCAACCTGCACAAGTCCACTGGGAAACTCAGGATGATACCAGACAGCTACACTTTCATGGCTATTATTTATTACAGGTAGGATAAAGGTACCATATATAGCCAACCTCTGTTGTAGCTGCAACGGACACAGGCCCTTAGAATGATCTCTGCAAAAGGTACAACTTGCGGATATCGATCTGGTTCTACACAGCTCTAGCTTTCAGGGTGGCCAAGAAAAGCCAGGGCATGTACAAATCAAAACAAGCTGAGAGCTGTTGCTGTGTGACACCTATCCCTATGGAAGGAACAGAGACATATACAGTTGCCAACTTCTGCCCAGGTGCAAAGACCATTAGCCTGGTCCCCATACTATAAGAAGAAAAATACAGTTTCAGTCTAGTTACCTTCCTAATTTTAGCTTTCAGCCTTTCTCCACTCTGGACAACAGTAAGGAACAGAAATGTTTTCCAAAGTAAAACCCAGATCTTCACATAATCCTGGTTTAAACAGCTAGCGCTTTAAGAACTAATGCAAGTCCTGCAAAGTCTCGTGATACTTCACAGTTCTCCACACTTTAGAAGGTTCAGCATGTGCTGCTTTCCAGAGGTGGCAAGAGTCACGGGTAGCCACTGCCTCCTCCTGCAGGTCATGCTCTCAGACAGGCCAGGCTTTGTCAAGGAGTCCCAGTGAGTTCAGCAAAGGCCTGCTTCCTGCCTGCTGCTAGACCCAAGAATTAATATGGAGAGATGTGTGCTGACCATGTAATTCTTCCAGGTACATTAGGAACTACAAGCTAATGGAAGCATCTCTGCATGTTTATGGATAGAATTTGGACAAGCAGAGTCACCTGAAAACAGATACATCCTTTCCTGCTGAGATTTCAGAACAGCACATTCATCACAGTGCCAAAACTATTACACAATCCTAAACTGCTAAGCTGCACACTGAGTATGCAGTTGCACCAGAACATTGTCACTGAATGCCTCTATATACTCAGCTTTTGCAGTGTAGGAATTTTGTTAGTTTTGTCTTCTTATATTGTCACTTGCATTTTACTCAGATCATAAGGCCTTGTCATTGTATTCTTAATTCTGCCTGCTGAAGTCCAACAGATATTTGCACTTGCTGAATGCCAAGCACAAAGCAACAGACAAAAGGACATTCCTGACCTGCAGCTGGCATTCACTGCCTTTCCAATTACTTGCATTGTTGAGTTTTATGTAGGTTGTTTTCAGTTTGGTAAAATATTGTTAAGTTTGGGTGAACAGAAACAGTTTGGGTGATTATAAGAACTCATGTACTTATCTATGTCTCTTCACAGGAAGATCTTTTTAGATTCGTGCATCTGGGGTATTTCGGATAGTAATTTTTCACATACAGTGTCATCCCAGTCACTGGCCAAATACCCAGGCTCATCACACTGACTTTGGGAGAGGGATAAAACCTTTCCCGAGGCAGCCGCAAGTGCCAGAAAAGAGAATGTTCACTAATGGATGTATACAGCTACAAACTTGGCTACTTAAAATTTTAACCTCCTCCCCTAAACTTGAAAGTCTAAAGCTTTATTAACCACCTTGAATGTAGACAATTATTACACTTTGAGGGCCAGAAACACTGGGGTTTTTTTCTGGATACTACAGGCCTCCAACCATTTGCTCACTCTTTAATGGCAAGGCAGGGTAAGATATGATTCATGTTCACTGTTATGTTCTGCTATCAACACATTGAACAACCAGTCCAGAAGAGCCCAAATGGCAGGATGTCCCCACAAACAACGAGGGAGAATTGAAAAAGGGATACCATAACCAGGTAACTACCATTCCTGTTCTTTGAGGTAAGCAGTTTTACAATAAAGGTGGACTTCAGCATGGCAGGGGAGAAAAAACAACACAGTAACTTGCTAAGTTTACCATCTGATTATTCTCACTAAGACACACATGCCACAGAAGTCCATTTACAGTGTCATAGCTTTTCCAAGAACAGAGTCCTTGCGCTTGAAGAGCTCAGGAGTAACTCAGGGAAAAGGTTTGGAACAATAAAAATCAAAAAACTAATTTAATTTTCCAACCTACAAAACCCTTCATTTTTTGGCTTCCCAAAAGAGCTACAATAATCACATTGCAATTCTGAGATGCAATTCTCATAGCAACTTTCCATGACAAGAAATGGAAAATCTGAGAAAAGCCGACAATGAGCTAAAAGTAAAATAGTTACGACGTCTCCAGAGAGGAAAATTGGATCTGGATGACCTAAGCCAGAAAGTCAGAGACGCAGAGCATTACACACTTGAATGAACTCACATTTGCCAGGCTGTTTTGTCTGCACAGCCCAAAGAACCCAGACACCAACGTGAGTAAAAAATGATGATGAGACTCTCTGGCTAAACACCCCAAACAGCAGCACTTTGTTAGAAAAAAAAAAGCTGAAGATCTGGCAAATCTATGTTCTAAAATGGGCCAAGTGTAGAAGATTCATTGCATTTTATTTTTTCCAAACACTGCTATTGAATGTTTTAGATCCTTTTGAGAGCTCAGGGCATAAGGAAAAGAAATTCAAGCATGTTACCCCATGAAGAACAGTTTTAAAATGTTTTTACAGTAATGGGCAAAATTTTACACACTGTGTGTATAAAACAGTGTGAATATTTTGGCTTGCATTTGCCTATGCACTAACGCAGTGCCAGGTACCGGCAAGTTCCAGCTTGCACACACCCATCTGAACGTACTAAGCCTGCTTTGATCATTCTGCTCCTGTCCACTGCACTGGGCCACCTATCCTGCAGCAGTAACCTGCAAAAATCACTCTCCAGTCATCAG
Source organism: Nyctibius grandis (assembly GCF_013368605.1). Classification (NCBI taxonomy): domain Eukaryota; kingdom Metazoa; phylum Chordata; class Aves; order Nyctibiiformes; family Nyctibiidae; genus Nyctibius; species Nyctibius grandis. Next base: position 1,212,884 of record NC_090689.1, on the reverse strand, counting down.
TAAAATCAGGAAAGATGGAGATAAGGGAGAATGCTGCAGCTGTTCAGGCAAGAAATGGAAATGTTTCAAACTGGGAAGATGTCACTGCATCCCGAACTTTATGTTGTTTGAGTATGCCTGGCATTAGTAATTGCACTGAAAGCCAGCTTGATTGTCTATGATTTATGAGTAAATCAAGGCAGGACACGAAGCTTTCTTCTGAGTCATTAAGGGTTAGCTACTAGTTTAATAGCCTGCCAGATGCTCCCTTTAAAAGCTCTCCACAAAACCAGTTCTTTCCTACAAAGTATGATACAGACTAAAAAAAGTTCCAAGGAAACACTCATGTGCTTGCAGAAGATATCAGATTAGAAGAGCTGGCTTCCTCAGGCTGTCAGCTATATACCAAACCATGCTGGAAACAGCACTCCGCTGACTTACAGGATATGTCATTCCTTGTGCCCTTTCAGTCCGTGCTGTTTAATCACTGGGCTTCAAATCACATGTACTAAAGCTCAGGTGAGTCACCAACATCAAGAAAAACAAGATTAAGCCTGTCACCTCCCATCTGCTCCATGTACACAAAACCAGTTGCACAGCTCCGGGACAGTGAAAGCTGTAGAGTGTCGTGGAAAGAAGCCAACTTCCTGTTCGCCGTGTTCTCCATTTGCCATCTTTCCTTCAGTGCAAATTCATGGTAACAGTATTTTCTTGCTTTTTTTCTCACCTGAGCTATGTGCTGTCTTTTAGGAAAATCTCACCCCAACAATCTTTTCTACAAATAGAAGTTCACTTTAGTTTACACTTCCTTGAACAGTGTTGATACGTCAGGAAAGTAGCATGCTGCTTCATGTCTTGACAACACTATGCCAGTTATTAAAATAGTTATACTTAAAACTCTTCTACTAACCATTGTGCTGAACTACTGTACAGTAGAAAAGTCAGGCTTTCATATATTTGACCTAAGTCATTCAGGATGAAATGAATTCTAGATACTTCCATTTCAAACTTCCATTTCAAACTGGGAAAACTGATTCTGATTTGCAAATTGACCAAGGTCATACATCCACCTAGAAAAACATCTGTGTCCTCTAACTGTCTCATTAAATTAAATACCTTCCAATCGTCTAGTGCTAGGACCCCTTCCTCAAGTAAACAAATCCCTTTTAGTTGTGGACAGCTCCTTCCTTGCTCTAAATCTGCTATTTTGTTTGAAACCTTCAAGCAACTACATCTCCACTTAGATGATATCTCCAAGAAAGTAACCCAGTACACCTATTTGCTAATGAAGGCAACATTAGAGGAGCAGTAAAGCTGTCTGTATTACACATTTCTATACCCTAATCATTTTATGTCAGCAGCCACAGCACAGCTTTTTCTAAGGCTTTTTATTCTCCTACCAGTAGTTCAAACCACACACGAGACTGATTTGCTTCCATTTCAACTCCGTGTAAGCCTTATCTTAAGTAATAGCACTTGTGCTTCTACTTCCAGGGATCACAGGTTTTGTAGGTAACATCCACCTGAACAACAACTAGGAAAATTAAGACTGAAAAACAACTTAATTTCCTCCACAACCTTTTCTATATCACATAAGCCTATGCAGCACATCTCATCTTTCACAGGAGCTATTGCTGAAGCCCATGCCTTCCATTTCCTGCAAATCAGTGAAAGGGATATGAGGATATCAGATATGGTTTCAGCAAAAATAAATTTTCATATAAGGTTCCACTGATAACCAGCTTTACCCCAGGAAAATTTGCTTGCTTAGGGAGCCCTAAATATAAATGAAAGCATGGTTTCTGTATGAATCCTAACTTTGGTAGACCATAAATATCCATGGTGGGTTTAATTAATACCTAATTTCTTTTTGTGAGGAGAGGAATCTGTAGAGACTGTAAGTATCAGCCAAAATTTTCAAACAGGAGTACTAAAGACAGGCTCTTACGTATATACTAAGCAGCTGATCATCTCAACTGTCATTTCACAGTTTGCTTTTAGGACCCCTATTTTCAAACAGGGGTCAGGACTCATAAAATGTTTAGGATTTTAAATACGATGTGCAGCTCTCACCAGGAACAGTCTCCTATTCCATTCTTGAGAAGTCAGAAATATCAGATGTTCCTTTTGAGCTTAAGGGATTCTCACTGCTGTTTGCACAATCTGAACTTGCTTGTAAGTTAGCGCCTTCCTGATCCGGTAAAGGAAGCGAGCTGAAGCTGTTCAGCTTTTGAAACACCGAGGTCTTCATCGTCCCAAACACCTGCTATAGCTTTCCAACAGGACAGGATCATCAGCTCCCATGTTAAAAGCAAACAGAAGTTACTTCATTATGTGAAAACCCCCACACTTTTAAGACTGTTTATAAGTAGGCAACTCACTTTCAGCTCAAAGCCTTCTATAACTGGTTTCACATACACACAAGCTTGTTTTACTACTTAATTTCCCAGGGAGCAAGCAGAAACATTTAATATCCAGGATGTTTGAAGAATGGTATTCTCTCAGACAGGAACTCTATGAAACCAGTTTTACCATTCTGTCTTTTCAAAGGTAAGTATGTACAGGGTGTTGTCTGATGTTCCTGTTCTTGGTAGGAGAACACAGGGAAAGGGATACATTTATGGGTCTGCAGCACAAAATTCCAGAGTTTGGCAGAATATTTCACATGTATTAAACTGACAGAGAAAATTGCATGCTCTTTAAATTTCACTCAAATGAAGAAACTGCATATTAATCACTTTAAATTGGTGCTTGCTAGGAAAGGACATAAGCTGGCAAACAGGCCACTGACAGCATTGGCTAGCAAGCTTTCCTCTTAACATTACTTGGAATTAAGTAAATAGGTTTATTTTTCATTTTCAGTTGTGTTCTAAATTGGGCTTCTTCTCAACTTAAGCCTCCCCCAAAGACTCCCACACAGAACCACACACAAGTACAGATACAGTCCTTTGACTTGTTCCTCCCTAAACAGAGGAATTTGCCTTATATGATGAGTCAGTTTTAGCTACAGAGGAAACATTTGCAACAAGTGATGTGTGAACTCCTCCATGGGCAGGCTTGGGAACGAAGGGAACATGGCAGAAAGGAGCTTCACTGGCCAGATGCTTTTATGGTCCCACTTGCACCGCCATTTTCATTGCTGTTATGTTTGCTTTAAAGTTCCTATTTCGTATTAGAAGAACAATACATAAGATGTTCTTGTAAGTCTCTTATAGCTAGGAAGCTTGGCTCCAGTTTATATGCCACACTTTTGGCAGCAGATAGACAAAAGCCCGATTAGAGGAAGCAGGAAAGATGTACATATGGAAGCTGAAGTACCTTGTGACTTTTGGAAGAATTGAGATGTAATAACTAAGAAACAGAGAAGCAGCAAAACGGGAGACACTAGACCAAGCTTTTAAGCAGACCTATTATGTGAAAAGGCAGAGCAGAGACAAGCTGTATCATAGCTGTTGCACCTCCCTTCCACCTCCACAGTCCTAACAACTAAAGAGTAATGTTCTCTTTTGACCTTTCACATTTCAGCTGATCCTTTATTATACCATGTAGAGTAGAACAGTTTCAATGGGAAGGCAAAAGAACACTCCTACCACAAAACAGTTCAATACATGGTTAAGCTATGAGGGGCAAGAATACTCTTCCAAAGAGTGAGAAACATGGGGTTTAATGCTCGCCTGGAGGAAAGAAATGAAAGGTAAGTGTCCTGGGTCCTGACTGAGTGTTCCCACTACTGAGGTATTGTACAGAAAGTGAAACCACCATTGCCTGACAGGTCTTGTATGCAAAGCCCAAACCATAAAAATACTGTGTGCAAAGCCCAAACCCATAAAAATACGGACCAGATAAAGCAGCTCAGGTAAGATGAACAGAAGAATGCTTAGTTTATGAATTCTACTATATACCGAGGAACTGGGGAACTTGCCAAGCAACACCAGTTGCACAGTAACTAATTGAACAGAAGCTCTGAGGATTTATATCTTGGACTCAGGCATTTATTCCTACCTAAGATTTCCTTGGTTATAGCACTTGACTTCTGCGCTCCCAATTTGTCAGCTTTTCCCCAAGGATAACTGTGCCTCCCTGAATGGCTATAATGGAACAGCAAACACAAAGAACACAAGGCACTCACATCCTATGACAGTGGAGGCACACAAATTATATAGAAAGGTGTGAGGACTCTGAGAGCATTATTAACCTTCATAAAACAGGTCTATGTAATACCAGGAAAATTAGTGAAATGAACTAGTAAAACTAGCATCAAGCAGGGCTCCAGGTAGAAGGTCTGAGACACTGACTTATCCAAGATCAACTCCATTCTATGTGAAAAAAGGATTCGGTTCTGGAAGCTCATAGTTTGACAGAATCAAACAATAGTTAACTCCCCATAGCTCATAATTATGCCAAAAAAATATTTACACTGCTGCTTTGAGCTTTTGAGCTGTAGTTATTGTAAATATGTGGGACACAATCCTAGGAAGGGCTGAACACTTTTAGGTTGTGTTGTCTTCAGAAGAATCATTAAATTACATTCTGTTATACTGTATATGATATTTAGTATAGTCATATAATTAAAAATCTATCATAATTCAATATGATAATACATAAGAGGAATGAGTGAACTTACAATTGTATACTTGGTATTGTCAAAGCTTGGTAGAATGACTATGTAGAAAATTAGCTTTCCGTTAAAGGATGTTCCTGAAATTTCTTTCAAGACAGCTGTAAGGACTACAAGCTGGCACCTGCTACGGTCCATGTTGAAATAGATTTTTTCTGCACATTTTCTTGTGATGCTCAAATATTCCCGCTTAAAGAAGCCAGAGTTTGTTTTAAACTGGTAGAACAAAGATGATTAGTTCCAGTCCCTGCAGATACAAAGAGCCCTTCTGACTATACCATGAATGAAAACATGTTCCCAACTCAAATAGAAGTGACTCTGCACCTGGATGTGGAGCTGCCTCTTCTCAGAAGTACTCTCTTCTGTTTCTCCAGCAGTCCTTCTTACAGCACTTCCTCGGCACTCCTGTGCAGAGATACAGCAAGGAAAAAAAAAAACAATTTGACCTTTAGGGAACAAGGAGCCATCAGTACTATTGCTTTCAGTTCACCTGCTCATGGGGGAAAAAAAAAGCTTCCTTGAGTTAAGTAAAAACTATGCATATAAAATGGGGTTAAAGGAACATCACTCTGGTTGCAAAATCAAGCTCTCAAACATTAAGAATCACCATAATTAAGATTACTTGTATGACACTAAAGCAGTTCCCTTATGTATTCAAGTACAGTCTTTAATTATATAACATAAAGGGTTTTCCACAAGTTCCATGCTTCACTCAACACAGGAATGGACAATACTGACTTAATACTTGGCTTTATCGTCATTGTTCAGGGTACAAAGAAGAGGGAAGAAGCAACTACGTTAGGCACCAAAGTGTCTCTATAGTCTTGTGTGCTATGGAGAACTGATGGCATGCTGGTGGGGAAGAAGAGCACAGCCCACGCTCCCTTGCCAGCAGCCAGCTGTGGCTTCATTCGGGTACCACTGTGGATTTCCAGGAGGAGAGAAGTTTATGTTGTTCATAGCTCTGGCAACTCACAGGAACTCACTTCCTCACTAGTGCAGGCACTCTTCTGCATGCCTTAAGAGGTTAACTGGTCCTTCTCTTATCTTCTTATCCCTCCACTCTCCCCATATCCCATCTGTCCTCAACCTGTAGTCATCTGGAGATAATGTTGCTGCCCATTGCCTCCCATGTTTGTCCTGATCATCAGACACCAGCCACGCAGGGGTGGTGGATCAGGGGTATGTAAATATGAAGTTCCCAGTCAAAACGTGAAAGGAAGGCAACAAATGGCAGAAAGCCTTCAGCTCTGAGAGTACATACTCCCTCTCAGTTCAATGCAAAGTCTTAATGAAAACTTTGGAAATAATGACAAACATTCAGGTTTGACATGAGTGACATCTCTGGAGGGAGAGAAACTGGTCATAAGCAAGGTTTTGCTGTCTTTGTGGGAGATGAATGCAGTGGGTGGAGTTTCTGTATCATCTGGCCAAAGAAGAAATTCTCAGTGTCTGGTCTATCACGGAAAATGACTTCTGTGAGCATCTGATGAGGGTGAAGGTCATGCATTTGTGTTCCATCCTCCAGGCTTGTACTGTGGAGATGTCTCACTTGGTTTGTTTATGCAATATGATTGTTTACAACATAAAACATGAAAACCTTAAAATAATATTTCAATTGCAAGCATCATCAAGTTCCAACTTCTCTGAAGTCCCAACTTCTCTGAAGTCCCATTTATTTCCACAGGAAAAATTGTTAGTGCAGCAGAAACCTCACTGACTTCAGCTGAATTCAACCTCAACATGAGATAGAGGAGCAAATCTCTCTTCCCACAGAAAGTAACAGTATATATAAAAGGGAAAGTAAGTGAAAGAGAAAAGATGGAAAGCAAGAAACACAATTAGACTGAGCTTAGTCATTATAGGGTGGTCAGAGCTGCTACTTGTCTCTATTTTTGAAAAACTAAACTCTTGTCTCTTGTCTTCAGTGATTATCTGAAACTCGTAACAGCAAAAGCACACCTCACAACCACAGGGAGTGTGGGATATGCTAGCACAGACGGATTCCAAGCCTGGTAGCTGATTTCCTACTGCACTCTGATCACAAGGAAAGGCAAAATAAGTACTTAGCACATGTTGGTTTTTCTTCATTCCCTATATTCTTTATGTACAACTACACCAGGAAGCAGATGTCACTTATTTTTACTTGTGATCCTACAATAGTTTTTCACCATAGGCTTTTTCTGTCTAGACGCCAAAGTGGCTGCATACTATTCATAAAGGGAGGAGATGCAGTGCTGAGCTCTCTGTAAATAGCTGCCAACTTCCTCTGCTCTGCCCACCTTAGACTGCAGAAAGCGTGCCAGAACTGCAACAAATGGAGCTCAGGGATAAACTGATTGCAAATACATCTTTCTGATGCATTATTGGATTTTTAAAGCTTAGCCTTTTGCTAATTCAGGAACACAAATAACTAATTGTACTGTGTCTAGCTCAGATTAAGGCTGAGGATGAATCTTGTGGGCAACTGGGAAAGAATACTGCCTTTGCTTTTATTGTCTGAAGCATTCCCTAGGCGTTAACGCCACTGGAGATAGCTGAAGGGGATTGCATCTGGTTAGGGAGGAAATTACAACCATAATAATTAGCATCAAATTAGCTCCTGTCTCATCGTGAGCCAGGCAAGCTCATCACACTCCTTTTACCAGCTGCCCTCTGGTGGAAGGAGGTTCTGCAGAACAGTCCCAGGCAGGAAAACCCTGGTGCTGTGCACAGGCCAGGTGAGGGCCACAGGTGGCTTCCACGTTTCTGCTTCACCTCACTGCAAAGTCAGGCTTTGTTTATGGATGGGCCACTTGTGAGTTAAGCCAGGAGGGACCAAATTAGGGGGAATAGGAGAGCTTCGCTAGGCTGAGCTAGAGGTGCTTTGGCTCTGAGTTTGGCTACATGATGGTACTATTTCATCTTCAGAGAGACCAATGAAATCTTTAATTAGGCAGCTCCATGCTTGGTGCTCCAAGCTCGAGTCACTCACCAGGCCATCCCCATCCTCTCTGCACAGGTGATGATTGTGGGGTCGTGTCTCAGCAACACCACAGAAACTCCATCCCAGAGCAGAGGAAGCAACAAAACACAGGATAGAAACCCTGCCCAGGGGCATGTCAGGTCTGCAGGCACGGCCATGCAAGGTGAAGGGATGGGGGTTCAGGACAGAGCGAGGACAGGTAACCAAGCAACAGGCTCAAACTTAGCACAGAAACATTTGAGGCAAGACATCAGGAAAAAATTCCTAGCTATAAGGTCAATTAGACAATGGAATAATCTTCTCTGGGAAGAGCTGGAATCACCATTGCTGGAGTGGTTTGTGCTTGGTCTAGACAAGTCACTCAGGATGTTTGAAGGGAATGGCTTGGCACTGGCAGATGGGCTGGGCTGGATGGGGCAATAGGTCATTTTCTGTCTCTGCATTTTATGGTTCTACAAATTCTCATCCTGTTAGAAACAGGAGAGAGAAAACAACAAAAAAAAAAAAAAAAGAAGAGCAAGGCCAAGCAAGAGAGAAGAAAAAGCCCAGCAGCAAGGGGATGGCTCAAATGGCAGTCAACATGGCAGAAGGAATCACAGACTCACTGTGATGGGAAGGGATCCTTGAGTTAAGCCCCCTGCTCCAAGCAGGGCTGGGTGGAGCAGGCTGCCCAGCATCACGTCCCACTGGAACCAGCACCGTCCCAGGGCGCATCCGGCCAGAGCAGCCCTGTGTCAGGGTCAGCCCTGCTCCTCCACCTTCTTGGAGGCCCACACCCCATGTGAGCTCCCCCTCTGGGGAAACACCCAAAAGGCTGGTGGGAATTAGATGCCTTGGTTTTGCTGCTGCAAAGCAGAGGGAAAAAAATGTGTCACTTTCTGTTGGCCTGTCTCAGCGTGTGGCTCCAGTCTTGGTTCTTTAACTGCTGTAGATGGGAGAGCACTGTAAGATTCTGGGTGTGGGAATGGTCTTGGGGTGCTTAGTGGGGAGCTGTCACCTCAGTGTCCCACCATGGTGCCAGAGGTGCTGTGCTCCTGGAGAAACTGCTGGGGCTGAGACCTGGACCAGGTTTTGGTGCCTGTGGCCCCAGGCGCCACTCTTGCCTTTGCAGCAGCAGGGGAAGAGCCTTGGGCCAAATTTTTACACAGTGAATGAGATTTGTGTCTGTCAAAATGATCCCACATCCAGTCTTCCTCCTGCTGAGCCAAGCCACAGGCTGTTGGAGGAATAGAGTATGTTTTCCACCTTAGGTACATCTTCAAATGGGGAGTTACGTTGTACGTGTTTATTGGGGGACAGAAGGGCTGCCAGAATAAAGAGGCAGGTGAGTGTTTAGTTTTGGAGAGGGAGGGCCCAGTTTGCACTGGTGTCACCAGTAGAGCCACAGCTCATGTCCTGGTGGTGCCATGTGCCCCTGCACCACCACAAAGCCCTGAATTGTTCTGGGAACTGCTGTCTTACACCCACTTATATCTCTCTACCAAGAAGATATAAAAGCAGCACTGCATCTCCTCCCTTTATGAATGGTATGGAGCCACTTTGGCATCTAGACATAAAAAGCCTACAGTGAAAAACTATTGTAGGATCACAAGTAAAAAAGTAACACAGTCCCCATGTGTTCCCACAGTCCCATACAACCGGACGGGCAGAACCACACAAAGCCAAGAGGTCAGGCAGCGCTTGGGGAGTGCGAGACGTGGGTTGCAGTAACCTCTGTATTCTTGGCCACTCTCCAGTCACTTCCCACCACACGCATTTATATGCATGATTAGTGTTCTTACAGTCTTTGAATGCAGGCCAGATAATGAGTTCAAAACTCTTCATTAAAACATAATCTCTTCTTTGACTTCCCCAATCACACACACCCACATCCCTGGGGTACCCAGTTGCCCTTCCTGCCCAGACAGAGCTAATAACACTCTCCCAGGGCCCATTCCCCTTGGAAGGAACTGCTTGTGTCACATGTGTGTTTGGGATCAGTAGGGACACTCTCTGCACTTGGCCTAATTAGCTGTAACAGAGGGGGACAGCAAAATCAAAACCATGTGCTTGGGCCCTCCTCTGAATTTAATACGAGCAGTTCCACACTGGCCTGCTGGCCCCTCCACCCAAAAGCATTGGTGCTTAACAGTCTCTGGATCTTTAACAGTTCCCTGGGTCCTTCCACTTGCCCCTCCCCAAACACATGAACCCTGGCTGGGGCTGTGGGTAGGGCTTTGTTTTCTTTCCCGGTGGTTTTACAGGGCTGCCTTTCTTCGCTGCCCTGTGTTTGGAGGCACTGGGCACCCCTGGGGTTGAGAGTGGCTTCGGAGTTTCAATGAGAGAGATTTATTGAGGAGATAAAAGAATCCTGTTTGACATCACAGACTCTGATGCTGATTTTCAGCAGTATTTCTTCATGATTTAAGTTGTACTGGAATACTTTTCACAGCAAATGGATTTCTAGTACATTACTTTCATAAAGGATTTCAGTAAATCTCTATTGAGATTTAAAACACATATGAAAGTTTACCAGTGAAGAAGTAAATCCTATACTTGTCTGCCACACCTTCGACCTGCCTAGAGATGGGATGAGGATGTTCAGATTTGGTTCTTTCAATAGCTTTACAACTACACTATGAAGTGATAAAGGCACTTAATGGTTTGTATTATTTCAGTTTTTCATGTTGGTACTATATGGAAACGTTTCAAGTCAGCTGTCCCCAGGCATTGACACAACACTTTTAAAAACTACACACATAATTCTGCAATACATCAACAAAATTCCCTGCTACATAAAGCCTTCAGAACACAAACATGGCAAGAGTACTGAGAAAGGAAAGCATATTTTTCACCACACGTTTTCAGCAGAACCAAAGGGCATGACTCAGTTTCCCTTCAGTCCTTGGGAGCACAAAGAAGCCTGGCTTGCAAACTGAGCAATAAAATGGACTCAAGTCCCACACTCACAGCACCACCACAATGAGCCCTTCATTGGCCGGCACTTCCCATCAGACTGTTAAAGGGGACACAGGTTTACCAAACAGCTAATCCTTGATAATGAAAGGTTTCCCACAAAGCTGTCTTTCCAGGGAGTCTGGGCACTTTCACATTAGCAAGAAGTGAATAGACAAAGTGATTCAGGAAACTTGCCAAACAGTAGCTCATGCATTGAAACACAAAGACCTGCAGTCTTCAGGGAGCTAAAGAAAAAATACAGTAGTGTTTTGAGTCATTTCTTGTCATCATAGTTACTTTCTTCTTCACTTTCTTTCATATTATTTAATGAATAGTTTTCAAACTACAAAATATATACACATTTGTCTCTTAAATTTCGCTTGCAAATATAAATCAGTCTCTGCGCTGCCTTATGCCGTTGTCCATGCGAGACAGAGGTTTCCTCTCTTTGCTGTGGGCCTCTTCTGGACATGTGCCACTTTTCTTACTATCAGTCCCTAAGCAACTGTAACACCATTGACTGCTACCCCTTCATTTCCTCGGGGTTTTGTTTTATTTTGGTATTTAACAGTCTGACAATTGGATCTTTTCCTTTTGGGGTCTATTTTAAGAAGGCTTTGTTTAATCAATGTAATTAAGCATTTAAGATCCAAGATGAGTATTTTTCCTGTAGAATTGTAAAGGCAATGCATATTATTTGGATTCGGGTAAAGAACATCAGGATTAACACCCAAACATGAAATATCAAGGTTATGGAAACAGCTTTTCTTTTTGACAGAAGGACATGGCAAAACAAATTGGTGGCTGAAGAACTAGCACAAAGGACAGAGAAGCTGTAGGGTAGACAGGTTTGAGTATGGAAGCACAAGGTGTACATAACCCTCAGTGCACAGTGGAGCTCCAGGAGGGACTGTGCCACCCTTGTTCACCTTCCCTGCAATTGGTGAAGGGAGCAGAAGGAGAGCACAGCATGTGTGTGTTGTACCTGCTTGTAAAAGAGAGCAACACATTTCAGCATGCAAAAAAAGCAGTTCTGGCCATTCCTGACTCTATCCCTTTATTTTTTCTCTCCAAGAGAATATGAAGGTACCGTGGACTTCTCTGGGAGCACTTGTCTCTCAGACTCGTGTGTATGAAGAGGCAGAGAAAGGGAGCTTGTTGGGAGGAAGATAACTGGTATAACCAAGCATTGAAAACCCTTGAGACAGAACTAGGCTGACACCTGATGGTTCAAGTTCAAGTCTGAGGACTCGACGCTACTGCTCATGCTGGTTTGTAGATAGACAACTCCACATCCTATGGCAGTTACTTTAAAGAAGGAGCTTTTATGTCGACACCCACTTGGGTCTAATCAGTTTATATTCCAGCAGAATTAGCTAGATCGTGAATTCAGCTCAGAGAGCGGCTGGCCATGCCACTGCAGTGGGTCTGTCCGCAGCGGGCTCCCCCTTGGTGCCCGCATCCACTAGAGGGCAAGAGGCCCCGCTCCAGCCCTGGCACTCACACCAAGCCCCCTCCTCACACCGCTTCATGCTTCCATTTTTTTTTTCAAATACAGCCGAGCAAATACATTTTTGGACTGAGGTGGGAGAAAGGCAGTAACCTGGCCAGTGTTGCCTGGGGTGGGGGGAGAGAAAAATGAACCAAACGTCAATAGTCCCTCTGAATCAGGCTCCTGGAATGACCCTATTTCAACCCACGTAGGCCGTCACCTTTCTAAAAAGCATTCTTGGGAGACAAAGGTTGCAAACCTCATTTTTTATTTTTCTAAACTAAGTCACTAAGACTTGCAGTGAAAGGGTAACAATGACATCTGCTTGAAGCCCTAGGTACTGAAGGTCTGTGATCTCTATATAATGCACAAGAGGTTTTTTTGCTGAGCGACCAACCATCACATGGTACTGGTGGTGATGTAAGGCTTCGCCAGGCATCACGGCTACTTTGCCAAGAAAGCTCCAGCTTGTGGGGGAAGGTGACTTGTGACGGTCTAATTTGCAGTAGTCTGTTGACCTCTGGGCTGCATCTGACCCATCATCTTGCTGAATATTTCCTAGCATGCCTGTGGGTGTACAGGCACAGTCTTTCAGCTTGCTGCTCTACCCCACAGCAAAAGAGGACTGCCATCTCTTGTCAGCTGAGAATGGCCAGCAGAGTGCTTCGCAATGGCATCCAACCTGCCACTTTGGAGGTGCTCCACCAGAGCACTCCACCTGTTTCATACCAGCTCCATCACTGACAGTTAGGGTCGACCTTAACACTAACAACAAAAGCATGCCTGCTTCCCCTCTAGCCCACCCATCTTCTTCCCAGAGCCATATCGATGCCTCAGGTGAGTCTCACAAACTCAGCTGAAGTGCAGAGGAGTGCTGAACCCTTTCCTTCTTCTGCAAAGTGCCTGGGACCCGTACGCTACAAACCAGCCAGCACATTTCAGCTCCACATCCCCCACATCCCTTCACTTCCACCCATGGGTACAGACCATCAGTTTGCAAATATCTGGAATGTCTCTACTTCATGAGAGAGATGTACAAAGTTGCATTAGTGCTTTGACTAAACTTAATACAGCAGAGAGTAAATCAGGTAGCTCAGGCTGTTTGAGAACAACCCACATTCCAACCAAGACGAGTGTATCCGTGCCTTAAAAGTACAAGGCAAATAAGTGAGACTTGGGTCTCAATTCTTCTACAAGATTCTCTACTTAGGGAAAAAAAAAAGCATGTAAATTACTTTGAAAATCTATGGACTATGTCTGGGCAAAGAATGTAAAATAAGGCTTACCATCAGAGCAGTATGATTTCTGCAGTCTTTAAAGCTATGTACAGTTGAACATTTGCCATTTTGGGGTCCTCTGCTTTTTGTTTATTTGTCACAATAAACTAATTGAACCAAATAAATTATATTATTTTCTCCTTTGGACTAAATGAATGGATTAATCCTCATTTGCATTTGGCAGGCTAGCACAGACCATTCTCCAGTCTTGACAGATATTGCATATAATGGTCTCTTTCTTGTTCAGCTCCACTGTCCAAATGTTGAAAGAGTCTTTACACATTATATTCTGTTACTAAAAGACAAAAGCTAAACTGTAACCGAGGTTTTGCATCTATGCATCATCTCTGTGCTCTGCCAAACAGCAGCTTGTTCCCCAAGAGGCAGAACTGATGAAGCCTCGTTTCCTACAGATTTTCGTCCCTTAACATACCCTCTACTCATCACATGAGCTCTGTTCCCATCCATACTCCTTACGCAGTGCCCTGTCAATACATAAATGCTGACTAGCCAGATGGGGCTTGTCAATAAAAACACACATTAGAAGAGTTCCCTTGGTAAGAGCATTAATTTGAATGTTCCTCTTTTACTGAATGGCCAGTGCTCATGAAACTTCCAGGAAGCTTTGATGCTTCTACCTCTCTTTTAAATTTGGTTTAAAATTGTCAGTAGTTTCAAAAGCTACATGCAGGGAGACAGAGAGACATACGTCTCTCAATTGCCTCATTCCCTTAGGAATTAAGCTAAAAACTTACTGAAAAGTGATTCTTCAAGTTCTTCAGGACTGTAAAAGATAGTACTTTGCCATTTCAGGAGTGAGAGTGTTCACTCCGATACTGGCTACAATCACATTCCCTCATTGCCCGCTTTGGGACAGTTAGGACTCCCAGAACCCACTCCTTTCACAGACGTGATGGCAGCAGAGCTTAAGTTTCCACGGATTGGTATACATGTAAGGACAGAAACACGTCCACAGCCTTCAGGGATACAGATTTTGATAAAAAGTATTCCAACCCCATGTGGAAAAAAAATCCTGCTAAACTCTGAACACCCAAACACTTATCAGTGAGTGCCAAGCAATGACTGGGAAGTTTGAAAGAGCAGAAAGTGGTGTATAGAGATCTGTGATCTGTGAAGTGTGTGTGTTGCGCTTAGTATGTGAGTTAGAAAAGCTGGGCAGCAGCCATTGCAACTACATAATACCTTAAACTAGGTGTTGGAGGGAGAGAGCACTGAATTTTTAGGGTTCTCTTTGTCAAATGATTGAGGGAGTTGACTTTATACACCTTCATATATTTGCTACAGTGTCTGTTGCAATACCACAGTCTGAATTTATTTGTTACACAGATACACTGCAGACATCAGCATGTAATGAATAAACATAAACAAGGTGTAAAAGGTATGAGTATGCTCACCAGATACCGGCCTATTGCAGCAGGATCTTCCAGGTCAATACTGCAAAGTGGTGACATGAATTGTTCTAATGAAATCTCTCTACAATGAAATAGATCTAGGACTTCTGAATTACTTTCTATCCTTCACATGTTTTCATCTGGATGGTGATGATTATGCCTGGTTTCCTGATATACCTCATGCTGTACGCTACACCAGAAGTGTTCACTGGACTGTAAATCTGTGTTTGGAAAGCAGATTCCTTATTCTTTTTATACCATAGTGTAAATAATTGCACAGACAGTAGCTAGCAGACTTGCTACAAACAACCAAATATCATACACAATTTATGCTTTAGCACTTCATCTTCCAAGGTTTGAGCTCAGTTTTTCCTTATTATAATTTGAAGTACCACACATACTTTCAAGTACGTGCTGTGTACAGTCCAAAGCCTCACAAAATGTTTCTCCGAGAAAACGTGGTGAAAATAACAGTTGAATAGCTCCATGTTTTTGACTGAAAAAGCAATATATCCCGCAGAATACACATCTTAATTATGATCCTGAATCTGCACTAAGAGATCCTAGTGGGAACTAAGAGTGGGTATGAAATCATTCACCTAACCAAGAAATTTCCAATATTCCATTCCTCATTGTTTGCACTTCCCTGAATGCAAACCATAGAGCAATTTTTGTTTTATTTTAAAGGGAGACTGAAGCTGATAATCTTGAGTTACTGGGGCAACAGGTAGAAATTGTAGGATCCACATACAGCGTGGTCATACTCCTCAGCAGCCTGACTTGCAATGCACCCTGACACCTAAATCCAAAGCTAGTGAACAAATTCTGATTTGAAATCCTACTGGATCAGATAAAGCACCTGATGGGAGCACAACTTCCCTAGGGACTTGTTCACTTTGTCACCTGAAAGAAGACAGGAACTGAGTTCAGGCAACAAGAAATAAAAGACTTTGGACTCCCGAATTAGCACAGCATTGAGGCAATGAGGGAGGTCTTTAAGCCATGAACTTTGCCCTCACTGAGGGACACTGAGATGGAAAGATGAACAAGTTGCGTCTCCATACCGTTGAACAACTGAGTCTTGCTACAAACCCTAGAGAATGAGAAAACCACCACCAGAAGCAGGCATCTACTATGAAGGAAGCGTCTTTACGAGCATCCCGGTGCTCTTTATATAGTGCTTAGCACAGCCACAAATGGAGATGTCAACACTAATGTAAAATGGAGATACTGAAATGCACTTTACCCCCATGCTGAGCTAGGAGGAGCTAGGCCAGGTTCACCCTGAACAGGAGTTACTGTTTGCATAACCTGCAACAAGGGGGAACATTTCACAAATGACTGAAGAAAGCCAGAGCAGCAATATGTAAAGGAAGTAGCTCTATGCTCTCCTCAGGCCAACTCTGTGTCCTTACTGACTGTGAGCACAGGGGTTTACAAGCCAGTTTCTATAGGAAGTGATGCTCTACACCAGGCAGGCAAAGACGACACTGTACAAAAACAGTTATAACAAAAAAGAGACTACAATGATGCAAGATCAAATGTCATGCTGTAAACAGGGACTTACTGTTGAATACATCTGCCTTATATCTACTACTTTGAACAGATGCCAAGGAAAAGCCTCGGTTTGAGTCAAACTCCAAATAGTTATAGGAAATAATATTGTGGGTTGCTTTCAATCTTTGGGATTCATTCACTCCTAAAATAAAGAAGGATAGACGTTATGTAAGTGTTAGGTTATCTGCATTCAGTTCCTTGCTCTGCCTCAGACTTTCTGAATGACCTTGAGGAAATAATTCACTGTATCCACCCCTTGGTCTCCTTTTGCTACAGCACAAAAGATACTGGAAGACTGAATTCATGCAGAAGGCACCCAAACACCATGGTGATCAGTTATACACAAAAAGAAGTTCTATAAAAAAAAAGTACACGCATATTTAAAGGAAAAGATAATGCTGACCTGACTCTCTGTAAACTATGTGTTCTCCTGAAAGGTCTCCTCCTCCAAGCTCTTTTGGTTTTTGTTCTTTACCATAAAAAATCTTTAGCATTAGCAAAGTAACAAATTCTTTTTTGTCCTTCTCTTTTCCTTCTTTGCAAAGGACATAGTCATATTCTAAGTGCTTCTTTACATTAAGAGTTAACACAAGTTATCAGAAAGCTAATGGTGAATTTATTACATACCAATTCCGTGTTTAAATTAAGTTTGGTCAATGGCACAAACTCATTCTCTTGACTGCAGAGCAAGTATCTGAGAAGTACAATCGTTGCATGTAACAATTTTGGCTGTCGTGTACTAACAAACACATATCACCAATGTACTCTTTCTACAACAGCCTTTGAAGTAACAGAATGAAAGCAAGTTCTAACTCCAGACCAATGAATCCAGATTCTATTTTTGCGTTCAGAGCTTGCACTGACAGCAAACAGAGAATAACCAACATTACGATTCTTCAATTCAGGAGAAAATACTTGGCACAACTCCAACATGGAAGGCAATAGAGATCGGTAGCACCTTCGTAATCATAATTCAGGTAACAAACACACAAGACAGATTACTTAGCATGCCTTTTTACTGCTATTTAATCAAAGACAAAACCCCCCCAGAAGATAGTATTTGATGATGCAGGGTATCTATCTAACAGAAACATATTTCATTTGTAATATGAAATGCTGAGTTTCGCACAAACGGTTCACAGAGCCCGCTGCCTGGCGGCAAGGATTACTGAAAACACTTTCTGGCCAGTCATTTTAAAGGTAAGTACACAACAGTATCTGAACTGGCATAGCTGCTACTAAAGTCTGCATAGCCTCCCATACAATTCTGGGTGCTGGAGTTCTATTACCTCCAGACAGTAGTATACTGAGGTTGTTTACGGAGTCCCCTAATAAAATGAGGTCCAGATGGGTCCAGTGACAATAGCTATCTCCAATAGGAACAGAATCACTGGTTCAGACCCACACCAAAGAAGTCTGAAAAGTCCATAGACTGTTAGCCACACGACCTACATTTGCTCTAGGAATCTGCATAGCCCAAAATATCAGCCATTACTTCACATCTATGTTCCTTAAGGGAAGGGATTTTCAAAAATGCAGGAAAAACAGTCTCACCAAAAGCTTTCTTGATCTTTCAAAATTTTATTTTATACTCATGAATTCTAAAGGATATTTAATTTGCTACACTGCAAATCTGAGAACTCATGCTCTGCACCCACCACTACAGTTATTGTGACTGCATGACCACACTGACATGGGAGATTTTACAAAAAGTTACACAGTTAATCTCTGTGTATCTCCTTCCATGTTTGCTTCCAAGAGAAACACATACTATTTCTCAGCTAAAAAACACGCTTTAAACAAATGCGAGCTTCTCATATTCAACTTAACACATACTCAGGACATCATTTTTATATGAGGCCTTTCTTTTCTATGACTTTAAATGTCATTGTGCAGCTAGAAGGCATAATCTGCATAACGGAAATCCAGAAGGAAAATGTGAATGTACTCTGTTAAATTTCACTTGCCAAACACATAAGATGGCTTCAAAGGCATTTCACGTCTCCTTGGAGGTTTTTAATACGGTGTTTCACAAAGAGGTCACTACTCTTTAACCCACTGGCTGTCACTGCACCAGAGAGGACTGTTTCCCTAAGAATACATCCCAAAGCACAAGTGGTATGAACATTAAGAAAAGGAGATACAGAGGACAGATGTTTGTGCTGCATCAGATTTGCTGGCGATTGGTGTGAGCTGTTTGGTCCCAACATACTAACTTACTTTGCTCCATCTGCTGCAATAGCTGGAAACACATTCAATGGAGTATTTCCCTCTAGGACTGCAATGGTTACTACATGGTAATGTCAATATAAATGGGGCAGGAAGAGTTCTGCCTCATAAAGGAATGGGAACAGTATGCTCTCTGTTAAGATTTCCTTTGTAATACACTGATAATATTCTCTGACCAAGGCATAACATTAGTCTTTCACCTCATCCTTTAAATACATCTCAGGTGTGTTAAAGACAGCTGAAAGACAAACTGGATGTAAACAACGTCTGTTCCGAACTTCTTACAAAACCATATCTCAGGGATTCTCTCCCTGGAGTAGCAGCACAGCCTTTTTGCAGAAAATAGCTAAAACACTAATTAATGCCAGCAGGCTGACAACTGACACCAGAAAGGAAGTACTTCCTGACAAACAGGATGGCATGTGGAGTCACTCTTCTCCCATGCCAGGGACAGCTCCCTCTCTGTCAGCTGAGGAACTCTCTCTCTGTTGTCCACTTTTACTTTAACTCCTGGTTTACGCTTCACCAAACTTTCTCTGGCAGTCAGACAGATCCATTGTGTCACATGCCTCGGTCAGGAAGACAGGGAGCTGACAGGAAACCCCCTTGGCTAAACAAACCCCAGTTAATGCCAGCTTGCCATTTTTCACATCCCTGTCATCATCCCTCTGGTATGTGATAATGACTGAACAAGATCAAATTGCTGGCAAAGGTCACAGAGCTGGGTTCTGAACTAGCCCTTGAGACATGGGCTAAATCATCAGCACCTGACAGACCACTCTGTGAGATGAACCAAGGTGCACGAACGCAAGGTGCTAGCCAGGTATGGTCTATGTTTTGTTCCATCAACAGTGAATACTGCCACCCACTGCAGGAGTCCCATAGCACTAATGTGTTAGCACTTTGTGTAAAATCAGAAGCAGACAGCAGGTCTGCGCTCCATGCAGCAACAGCTCCTCCTTTACTGCTTAGGGCAGGAGAAGAAAAGATGCTCATCTTCACTGAGTTAATAACTTTTGTTGTGCTTTGACTTGCATTGTTGACTCTACTCCCATTTAGACAGAAGCACCTAGCTTGAATCTAGTGATGCCTTAAATCCAAGCCGCGAAGAGACAAGCAGGATAAAGCCTGAGAGCTATTGACTTTCAATCCCCTTATTACAAGCAGAAAGTTGGACATTGAATTACTACCCATCAACTGCAAGTTCAACTCTTCTGCTAACGGAGTCACTCCGTAAGGTAGATGGTCACAGCACAGTGCAGTTGCTACTCTTTGGAGAGGGTACTAACTCGAACTGAGTAGTTTAATGGAGATAAGTATTGTACCCTCTGCCAACTGCCTTTCTTTTACCCATCTGTATCTTAACTCCAGCTGCCTGCTCTCCTCCTTTGAGACCTCAGACATTGCCTTTTTGACCTGTAATCTCTGCTGTGATTGTTAATGTCACATTTACAATCAAAGAAACCAGATCAAACCAACCAAAACAATTGCTTTAGTAAGTCTTTTGTATCAGTCTATGTGTCTGGCATCCACTCTATCACTCCTAACAAATTTGAGTGTTTAGACTTGCATATTTATCTCACAGTTCTCCACTGCTGTGTTGATAACTGAATACACCCTTAAGTGGACAATTCACATTTAAAAGGAGAGCCTTTGTTATGATTTTTGCCAGACTGACTTCAGAGTAATGGGCAGGTATTGTCCCACACAAACCTCACTGGCCTCCCCTCTTGTGTTAGTGAAGAAGAATTGACTGTGCACTGTACATGGGTATACTCTGAGCAAAGCATGCCAGCAGACAGGGGCTTGCAATGTTTTTTTTTATTTCTCTGTGAGCCTCTCTGTCCATTTGTCTGTGAATAGCATGGAACATGAAACCATGGCTCTCCCCTTCTGTGCAAGAGGTCAGACAGGTCAGCTACAGCTGTGGAAAAGATGTGAGTTTTTTACAGGAGACCAAGGCTCAATGTAACTAATGCAATGTAACTAAGTCAAATACGACAAAGTCTTCAAGTGCCACAGCTTGCAGTCGTTAGAAATATCCCAGAAATTAAAAGTACAAACCTGGTATAAAAAAAAATCTGGCAGTGCGGAAATCATCTTCTTTCCAAAGACTGTTTTGACATCTGACGACAAACTATTCAGATCCTGAAAGGGAACCTCATTTCCATCCCAGTACTCTGTCCTCCTGAGAGCCTGGGATGGGGGGTGGAGGGGTGGTAAAGCAAAGAGACCGAAAAGTGACACAGGCACAGGGGGAGTAACCTTCCAGAGATAATCAATGGCTTCGTAATGAGCAGCTGACTCTACTGAATATTGATTAGCTAGCATTGGCAAGGCTCTGCTCTGGGGAGGTCAGCACTCCTGCCAGCTGCCTTGTGTGAACACAAAGGAGGCCTCAGCAAAAGGCAAATTGTAAATGGCAGGTTTTATATGAGAAGCACCATTCAGGTCCTCAGTAGAGGAAAAAAAAAAGCAGAAAGTACGGCTACAGCACTAGCAAGCAGAAAGCATCAGCAGTTGTGCTAACTTCTGTTGTTACACTGTGCTATGAAGTACAATCCTAGGTTTGCCGTAATGAACTTGTTTTAAAGATCATTTGCAAACATGCATGATACTATGAGCTGCTGCAGGTTCCTGTTCCCAAAAGACTTCACAGACACGTGAAATGGGGTGCTTTCACAGACACCCGCCCTCAGAAGCTTTGTCCAACATTACACCTCAGTACACGCTGGGTATGTTTATACATTTCAAGGGAATACTGTATACTGATACCTAGGCCAGCTCTAAGCATACGTCATGCACCTGAAGCAGCACAGCTGTGTGTTAGTACTCCATCCCTCTCACAGTACTCTCTGTTCTTACTGTCCCATTCAATAAATATGATTTCAGGATTCTAGTATATTTCTTTTTTTCTATATCTAGTTAGATATTAATTTTATGATTACAGGCATTGGTAGATGCATACAGAACAAACTGCCAAGGAAATTAGCTATTAGTGACGAAAGGTTATCCTACCTTTTTAGAAGCAGAGAGTCTTTTCTCATAGGCTTTCTGTGGAAAGAGAAATTGTGACAGTTAGGGGAAAGAGACCTGGAGACTGTGTTCTTTAAAAAAAAAAAAAAAGAAGAAGAAGAAGAAAAGAAAAAAGTTCCAGTTCCTGCCCAGTGTAACTCATCTGACTTCAGTGGGGCTGTCCCAGGGTAGATTCATCCCTCTGCCTTTGCCAAAAAGAACAAGAGGAGCCAGCCAAAGGCATCTGCTTTTGCATTTCCTCAGTGAATCCGTTCATTGTACTCTCATGATAGAGAAGCTGTAAACAAAGGCACTTCATGATGTTACATTGTGCTATCCATAATTACATTGTATGCGCTTCATCAGTATACATGCTTCAGGGCACATTGCAAAAGCTTTTTATGTATTCAGGACTCTTTCTGAGAGGATGGGTTAAATGAAGAGAGGGAAAACCTAACAGTTAAAACAAAAAAGGAAAATCTAACAGTTACTTAGAGAGGAGTTCAGCATAAGAGGGAGGAGAGAAGGCTTTATATACACACACTGCAAAAAAAAAAAGATGCTAGTAAAATTCCTGCCTAGCAGTCTCTCACTTAGTTTGTATGCTTTAATCCTTTCACTTACCCTTTCTCTTTAAGATTACAAGCCCTCTAAAACAGTAATCATGTTTATATGGTGCTACCACATGAAAACCTCAAGTCTGGATGGGGACTCAGAAGAATTTTTGTAAAACAAAAATTTCTGTTTGGAAGCTCTCTGAGGCTAACTTTATATAAATGGCCCAACCGTGCTCTGACTTCAGTAATATCAGTCAGGTGCAACTAACTCCCTTACTTGGAAGCATTAGAAAATTCTAGTGTCAGATCATAAGTAAGTCCTAAATCCTTTATTGCTTAGCACATTACCTTAGAGTGATTGCCAGTGTATGGTGCAAGTCATTTTGCCTCTGAGAAGAAATTCTGATTATTTTGCAAGCATTTGCTGCTCCCACTAACACTGTCTTGGATGTAATGAAGTCCAGCAGGAATATAACGCTTCTGCTGAGAGCTTTGCTTTCAGAGGTCCAGAATCTGCCACCAGAACGTGTATAATCCACACCCTGTTTAGAAGTATTTGTGTTTGAAAAGAATTTGAAAAAAAATCCTTAGATAACCAACACGCAGATGGGCAGGGGAGGCAGGCATTTGAGGGCTGGAAGCTGAGACTGGTCTGCAAAGAGGAGCGCAGAGGTAGCAGGTCAGGGTGAACACAGGGGCTGGTGGAGAGAGACAGTTTTGTGGAAAATTCTACCTTGTGTTACCTGCATGCACATATACTTACTCAACTGCAAAATCACAAGCTTAGGTTTGTTTGGTTTTTAATAGAAGTAATTCTTTGGAAGTGAAAAGAGATAATAAAATGTGAGCTTATGAAAATACGCTAAAAATAGCACTCAATGTCAAATTCTTTTAAATGTTAGATTTCACTGTGGCCTATGGAACAAAACAGTTTCAAAGCGCATACATCAAAGCAGCATTTGGATAGTTTAACAGCAAACTGAAAGATTTCTAAACTGTGCAATCCCACTTTTTAAAAAAACTACTCCATATCCCAAGTTTTCCGCTGTTATTGTCAACTACTCCTCTGCTAGAGACCATAAAAGGAAAAGTTCAGACGTTCTTTTCTGAACATTTGCTACGCAAAGGTAAAAACTGTCAGGTTTCTGTTACTTGAAAAGTGTTTACAGATGAGTAATTACAGCTAAACAGTAGCTCCTTCCTCTAGAAAGGACTGGACATACACATCTTGCCTTAGTCACTGCTCGAGTGACAACAGACAGGAGGTATTGCAGAGCAGCCAGCGTCAACTGTGTCAAAGTGTC
The DNA here is from genome assembly GCF_013368605.1 of Nyctibius grandis. Taxonomy (NCBI): domain Eukaryota; kingdom Metazoa; phylum Chordata; class Aves; order Nyctibiiformes; family Nyctibiidae; genus Nyctibius; species Nyctibius grandis. Next base: position 1,189,542 of record NC_090689.1, on the reverse strand, counting down.
AGGGAAAGTAACCTACCCATTTCTCGCTAGAAAACCAGAGCCAAAAACTCTGCCTCTCCTGGGCCCCAGGGTTTAGCATCTTGCATACAGAGCACATCCCAGGCATTCTTTAACAGGAGTTGGCTCTGAAGGAAGTGGTTACATGCACCCCTTTAAAACCTTGCCATGAGAGCTGTGGATTTACTCCTAATATTATTATTTTAAAAGTGCTTGCATTTATTTCCCAGTCATCTTATTCATGAGCTTGCCCTTCACAGTGAGGAAAGAAAGCCAGCAAAGGACAGGAACAGACATTACCATGTCAGAAAACTCCCAGCCAAGGCATGGTCATTCCAAATTAAGAAAGGCTGAAGACTTGCTCAGCTGGAGTTTCAAAGTTGTGCAATTCAATGTAACAAAGAGGAAAGGATACCCAATGTAGTAAAATAATAATATACTACTACTATGCAGCAAAATATAGTCACTCCATAAGAGCTTTTATAAAAGTCCTCCCAGCATTTATAACAATAAATTATTATAGTAATAATTATTAATAACATCTTACCTAGCTATTCAACTCCACCGATGTCAGTCTTTTACAAAGAAAGGGCCATCATTTGCTCATTCTGCACTGTCTAAGGTTTGACCCTGCCATCATGGCAGGTAGCCATATTGTGACTACTGGCACAAGGAAATCCATGAGAGCTGCAGGAACCAACATGTGGCTTCTGCCAGAAATTTTCCCCAGACCTTTCACTACACAGAACAGAACTGAGAAACCTTTCAGACTTACATGAAGGAATCTACTTCTAAAGGTCAAAAAGTCTTTAACGATTAATTTTTTTTTTAAATTCCTTTGGACTAATTAAACCATAAGTAATGCTTAGGAACATGGCAATGTGCACCCTTGGAATTAGTTCAGCTTTCTCCAGAGCCTTAGTGTAGCCCCAGGAGTGAGTTTGTTCTGAATAAAACTACCTGTGGAAAACTGGATGAGACCCATATGTTGCCTCTTCAACTTTGAAGTTTAGACACCTGGATGTGTCTATAATGACTGTCTAGCTGAACTGGAACCTAAGTCATCCATCCAAGACAAGTATACAAGGCTCACCATTTCTGTGCACTACTAAGATGCCACGGCTAGATGTACTCTGCAAGTACTAAATCAGTGAAAAGTACAGCAGGCTCCATTCACAGGGCTTTAAGCAAAAGCTTCACTCTGGGCGAATCTAGCTCTGGGCTGCAATGAAGGCTGAAATACAAAGCTGCATGCAGCCAAAAGCACTGTGTTTCAAGTGGCTTGGGATCAAACCCATCCTGATTTGCACCCAAACCATATACCATTTCAGGCTTGCTTGAAACTTAGCAAACTGTTGCTAAAGGGTTCACAAACTTTGGTGAACTTGCGTTGAACTTTGCATTGGAAAAGAAAAGGTAAAATAAAACTTTCAAATTGAACGCTTTGCCTTAACGTATTTTGCCCATCTCTGATATTTATGACTTCTAAAAAAGTAATTTGTGTTCTATTACAAACAGTGATCCCAAACTCCTTTCCTCATACACACCTTCCCAGGTTTTCTTTTCTATATGTCTAAGGACTTCTCCCACCTCCTCATCAGCTTCACAGAGACTATGATCTTTAAGATGAGGAAGAAGATCCCCAGCTACAGAAACACTGTATGCTATGCATAACTCTCTCCCTCCATCCCAAAAATCTCACTTAAGTAAGTAACGATAACAGCACATTCTTAAAGGTTTTCCAAGGCCAAATGAAACGTTGCTTTCTATTTTTAAGGAAAGTCATAAAATAATATTGAAGAACTTTGAAAATTGATCATGGTCCTGTCAGTGGCAGTAATTCCAAGTTTAGATTCACAAATTCCATTATGTGCCTTTATTTATTAGTGTGCTCTATATATATCCCTTTGCTATTCGCCCTAAGTAATGGCAGCTTTGAATCTTCCCAGCAGCAAGTGCCCCACTGTTCTTCTGGATGAGTTCTTGTTCTTCTCGATGAGGAACTTCCCTTTTAGCATCCATTTTTAACAGACTCACTTAAAATCTATGTCTTAGAACAAACACTGTAGGCCTGAGGAGCTTCAAGATAAACTGCAAAGCAGTTTGTAAAGATGAGAAGAAGGGAGAGTGAATCTGTTATGCAATTCTTGAAGCTCTAACTCTTTAAATAAATAGGATACAATTTAAAGCAAAATCAGTTTATCCCTGAACAATGAAGCTTACTGAAACTTGTCCTAGAATAGCCTTCAACACTATCCATTTTTCTCCATGCTCATTTTTAACCTGTTCTAATTGTCAGCTCCTTTTCTTTTTGTAGCTCCCTATTTTTTACAAAGAAATGCCAGTATTGTAGCAGCAGTATTTGCAGCAGCAGTATTAAACCATTTCAAAGATTATCTTACACAAACCTCACTTTGATATGCTGAAAATGAAAACAAAAAAAAAAATATGCCACTACTATCTTCTTCTAAATCATTTCACATCGCCAAAGAAGTGCATATTTGAAAACAAATGAAGTTATCAGATCCCTGAATAATACATTTTTGATTCTGCATACTTCTATTTCTATAAGCTATTGCATAGTCACTTCTTGAGTTTTGCACTAAACCTGAAGAACTGGCAAGGAAAATAACTCCTGTCTCTAACCTAACCTTCCCTGAATCTTTTAATATTTGTTGTATATTTCACAACACAGGTCCTCACCTTGTCTACGTAGGTTTGGTTTTCTTGGAAAAACTTTCTGACAGCTAATGAGAATGTGGTAGAGTACAGTCCCATGCTCCTATGGCACTTGACAGTGTAAGGAAATTCCAGCTCACTAACGTCCATGCCTGTTTCTGCGCTGCTTGTGGGGCTGTGCTCTGAAACATGGCACTTCGATGGAAGCGAAAATTAACTGAGGCAAGTGGGAGAGAGATCAGGTTTTCAGACATGTCCACTCCTTGTCTTGTTCCACTATGCATCGCACTAAGAGTTGTGTTGCTAGAAGTGTGTGCGTGGGGAGAAGAAATGGATTAATAAAAAAGCAATTACGGGTTAGAACTGCTCAAGGCATGAGTACCACCAAAAAAAGCACTTAAAAGCCAAAAACAGTTGTGAAAACCTCTCAGCAATGTCTTACCACTTTTTATTACATAGCTCTAAAATAAATCTGAAAACTCAAATGTTCCATTAATTTTAGATGCTTTTTAACTTACAAATTGCAGATGTCATTCAAATTTCAGTTCTCTCCTGCTAACAAGTAGGCCTTCTCCTCTTCCATCTGCTACTTGTCTGTAACGCAGTGATAGCTACAGGCCACTTCCCAAATTGGAGACTTGCTATACAAGGCACGTACTTTCCCTTAAGACAAAGAACCGATGCAGAGATGAAGCAGTTTATCCAAGGCCCTCATGGGAGCTTCAAGCAGAAACAGGAGTGAACACAGATCTTCAGTGTCTTCACACAGCGTTGTACACCTTTCTCAGTCTGGAAAGGATGAAATCTACTATATTGGAAGTGTGAAGCTGGTTTGAGCACATACAGTCAGACGGTGCTGTTGGGATGTACATCGACCCACAGCGCAGGTTTCTGGAGATCAGGGTTTGCACAAACATTTGCTCCAGCCAGGCTGCTGTTCCCCTGGGGATCCATGTTAGTGGTCCGCTACACAAACAAACATCACTCCCGCACAGGGTTTCTGAATGTAAGACAATGAAGTCAGAGGTGCCGTTCTCTTAGGGCGGACAGATATTTGGAAGTAAACAGGATTAAAAAGAGCACACATCCATGAAAATGAAGATGTATGCAGAGCCCTGGTTTTAGTAAGATTGGAAATACTGTTGAGATAACTTTTTTGGTTTTTTTAATTGTTGCTACCATGTGCTGTCATCCTCACCTCTCTAACAAGAGGTACTCAAGCTAAGACACTTTCTAAAGTGCACTGATGTGCTGCAAGAAACAGTGGCAATTCAATAGGAAGTTGTCTTCTCCTCAAGAGAGTGGCAAACCCAGGTTTTCTGGACAATGTGAAACATTCCACCATTTATGACCACTAAAGTTCCCAGGACATCTTGTGCACAGATTTGCTCTGGGAGCCTTTGCCTGTTTCCAGCAGATTAAATGCATTTTTCTCTTTTCTTCTTTTTTTTCCTCCAGGAGGCTTTCCCCTGCTTCCAAAGCATTTTGCTGATGTCAGTCCCCCTGCACTCTCTCTCGGCTGGGCATCCTGGCTTGTTATTTATGTGGGATGTGAAATGAAAGCCTGCACTTTTCAGATGAACACTGCTATACTTATGCCATTTAGAATTTTTACTTGGACTAAGCAAAGAACAAAAGTCAATCCAGCAGCTATTATAATCAGCATCTTTTACAAGTTGATCCAAGCTCTAAAATATTTGCAAGATGATTGACATTTGCAAGGATGAAAGACTCATAATTTGAAAACTTTCCATTGCAAACTGGTATCTCAGTTTTCCTCTGCAGTTATAGCACCTGAATTTTTTTTTTTTTCTTTTTTAAATCAGACCCTCGTGCAGTCACTTGCCTTCAGGAGTTGGGACTTCAAGGGAAAAAATTCCAATTTGAAAACTTTAACTGCCAATATTATGAAAGCGATTTTCTCCTGAGCATTGACTTAATATTTCTTCCACATTCAAGTTTATCACCCACGCGCTTCTCACCACACCTAAAGGGCCCGGTCTCTTTTTCAGCAGGGAGACACTGGCTACCAAACTGTACTAGGGTTGTCCATTTTGCTAATAGGATTATAGAAAATAATACCAAAAAATCCCCCACTTATTCATATGGAAACAGCATTAATCCCTTCTGCCTGCCCCACCCCATAACTTTCTGTCTGAGCACAAAAGCTAGCTGTCTGCGTTGGCAGCAGAGAAGCATTTAAAAAATGTTTCCAGATACTAGGAGGTTCCCCCCCCCATTCTTTTCAGTTTAGCTCTGCAGGAACACACAGACAAAAAGTGTAACATTCTCTCTCATGTAATTAATACAGGGCATTTATATTGATTTCTGGAGAATAACATCAAATATAATTACCAGGAAAAGGCGAAGAAAATACAGAAGGAGCTATAAATAAAGCTGTACCTTTTATGCTGTTAATTTCACGTCTCATACAATGCCACCACAGTGTGTTACTAAGCAGTATGTAAGATTTTAGTAACTAGCTTTGCAACACAACTTACTAGCCCAGTTTTCCAGATGATGGCCAAGGGATAGATTCATAACACCTGTACAATATAAGTGGATGTAATACTGACTTTGTCTGACTTAGTGGGTCTCTGACACGGAGAGTCAGCTGCAGTGGCTAAAGAAAACAGCGATGCTGACTTCAGTTTATGTTAAGACATCTGGACATTAAAAACAGTGGTTCAGGGTGGCAAATTCACATCCGACTGTACTGCCCCTGCAGCAGAAGCAGTATCGGCTGGCAGAGTGTGGGTAGGAAAGCTTGGAGTGGTAAAACTGGACAGACATTTCTTGAAAATCTGCCTATGAACTTGTGTCTGTGCTCAGAGCTTGCACCTGAACTATGGTAAATAATTCTGTCTGGATTCCTCTGTTACCTGGAAGTTCTCTAAACCCCAACACTACAATCTCATCTATTGCATAAGGACAGAAAAGGTGAGCTATCAAGGTTTATCCTGCCATTTTCTTTTGCTAGAATCAAAATGACAGTCCAATTATAATGACCATAATCAAAATTATACTATTGTCTCTAATCTACAAATAAATCACGCTGATTCCATCCAAAAGCAAAGGCTCAGTTAAAGAACAAAACCTGCTTTTGACTATGGAAAAAATGCAATGTATCTATTAAAACTCAAAGCAAAGGGATAGCTTGCTTTTTTTTTTGGTTTTAATTATCCATATTATTCTACATCGCTTTTACAGGAACTGGGGCAGTACGATTGAAGGCCAATGGCCCCGCAAAGAATAGCTTTTTAACACAGAGACACACTCCTCCTCAGTGCAAATGCAAGTTTCCAAATAAATCAGTGTCAGGTGTGTGGAAAGAATACACTTGTTGGTATTTGGAAGTTCAAATTTTATTTTGCTCCTTGTTCCTGAACGGCAGAGTGATCTAACTAACTTTTAAAACTGCCCTGCCCAAGCATTTTCGTGGTTATTTATACATTGTGTTATCTATCTGGCAACATCTTATTCAAGGTTTGCTTTTATTATGCAGCTGTAATACCACAAATTCTTCAATATTTGCCAATTTGCATCCAGTTTTGTAAATAATCACACTTGGAGCGCCATACTTGAAGCATCAAGTGAGAGGTTTTATTTCCATCTAACACCAGCTCTGCTTTCCTTCCAACATAAAATAGCAGGAGGAGAAAAAAACACAGCACCTTCTTAGATGTCTGTAATAATGAGTAGCTTTCTAGGAAGAGCATCAAATATTCCAGTGTGCACAAAAAGTAATTTGTCTCATTCATCTATTTACAGGTCCTTAATCCACCCTGTGTACTCTACTAGTCATGCACGATTTCAGTCAATTTTTTTTTAGCCTAATCATAAAGTCACAATTCAGCAAGAAAGTTCTGCCCTGATTCATGAGCTCCAGTGCTGCAGAAGTCTGCAGGTTCACTGCAGGAACTGGGCTTAAATTAATAACATAAAGAAAATAATACAGCTTTGACTGATAAACTTGACAACTGTGACACCTGAGAAAGTTTCACAGACAAGTAGCTACTGAACACAGACATACATTCCCCCACACAAATGAAGGTGTGGTAATTTTCAGAGAATGAGATTGTAAAAAAGGGATGTGGCTGGCTTTTCCAGACATCATTCCCCAGGCTTTATAAAGAATGCTTCAGAATTGTTCCTGCATATCAGTCTTTCGCAGCCTGGACTCCCTGAACACTCTGGTTGTAGCTCAGAGCTGGATCCAGGAGATGGCTTGATGAATACTAAAGATACTGGAAAAAATTCAATTCTTGGCTTTTTGGAGTGGGGAAAGGAGGAAGTCAAACTCCCTGGCACATGCTGAGAGATTTACACTGCCCATAAAGAACTGAATCTCTGCCCAGAATGAGAAACCAATCTGAACTAGGCTCACTATCGGGTTCAGTTCAATACCTTCCAATTTTCCCTCCACTGTTTTCCATTTCCCTGGCTTTGTCTTTCTACAGCACTTGGTCCTACCCTGCACTGTAAGTACTATTCCAATACAAACCAGGCTGCTTTAATATTTTTGGCCCAAATTAATCCAGAAAATTTAGGCATAAATTAAAGGAAAACTGAATCAGAAATAATTCCCCTGAACAAAATAAGCCCCCCCGAGCAGCTTATGATGCTTTAGGAGTTAAGAGTGTATGTAACCAGACTGTTCACCCTAGCAGCTTGACCCTAAATGAAATATTGTCAGTTTTGACCAAATAAGTGAAAGGAGATTGAGTATTCTGGCTGACGCATCTGAGACAGCTTAAAAAGTCAGCGTTCCAGGGGGAGGGGGGAAGAGAATGTTTAGGGCTTCCTGAAAAACATCCCTCTTTAGTTGTCTCAAGTTGCAATTCTTAAAAATCTTGGCTTTTACTCTGAGGACTGAAGGCTTACAGTAAGCTTCAGTGGAGTTCCATTAACAGCCAAATAAAAAACACTTTACTGAGAAAACATGTATTTCTGCAAGCAGCTGAACCAACATAGTCCTGTTTCCTACAGATCTGCAGTTCTCCAGTGTGGAAATGGAAACATTTTACAGTGTTTCTGATGTTTAATAAGGGATAAATTTATGCAGGAGCCTTTCCCTCAGGAAGGGCATTAGCTAAGTCTCTAAGCCTCCTTGATGTGAACTCTGTAACTTCTACCTCACTCAAATTTTGCTGAGATGGGCCAGAGCGTTCAAAACTTATTAGGGAGTTATAGACACAGCAAGATCATGTAAGCACATCAAATAACTCAAAAAAATCTTGTAATTTCCAACGAACGCTTATGTTAAGGTAGCTGGAAAATAACTGTGAAGGGAGCCAGCCAGTTCCCACTGCAGTATTTTCATTTTTTGATCCAACTGCCACCTACCAGGACAGGACAGGAAGGATGGTCCACTGGTTAAGACCCTGTCTCACTCTCTGAATAACAAGGTTCAGCTCCCTTCTCTGCCAAAATCTTTCTGTGACCACAGTAAGTTATGTTGGGAACAAACTAAAAAAGGAGACAGGAACCTCAAATTGGGTTTGCCAGATCCAACTTTCTGGTGCTTAAAACTTATAATAGTTAAGTGTTCTCAGCAGAGCACATGGAGAGTGTTAGTGTACCACACGTTTGGCAGGCAACAATCGTATCTAACCACTATAAAATAGTGACAACAAGATGTATCTGAAACCCCTTTCCCTTTTCACTAGGCAGCTTTCGTAGGGGTTGTCATTTGGAATGCAAAGAGAGCTCCCTCTCCTGAAGAAACTACCTATGTCTGTAGCTTCCAGCCTGTTGCCTGTAGATCCTGGGATGAGAAATAAGGTACAGAATACATAAGTGACCTCTCCAAAAGGGGCCACACTTTCACTGAAGATCTTTTAGAAGACAGCAAATAAGAAAAGGCTAAAAATTGCCTCTCTGAATCCTTTTTTCCCCTCAAATGGATGACAAACGGCAGCAGGCAGTGCCTCCACACTTCCTTGTGATCACAGCGTAACGGCTACAAAATTCACTCACAGTATAGGAACAGTAGGGTCCTCTTTCCCCTCAAAAGGGATCCATCCCATACTGTTGAATAGGCTGCCCTTACCACTGCCACATACATACATAAAGATAATCCAGCCCTACAATGTTTATAAATGGAAGTAAAAATCAAAACGTAAAAAAAAAAAAAAAAAATAATCAGACAAATTTGTTATGCCCTTTACAGGCAATGAGCTGAGCCAAGGACAGTAAGATTATGAATACAGAGCAATAAATCAGTTGCATAGCTGAGAATTAAGCCCTTATGCCCTAAACCACAGGACAGTGATTTCAGTACTTTTATCTTTAATCTGGGATTCATTCTGGTAGGTTTATGTAGCATGTACAAGTTCATAGTGTTCAAGTTGTTATGCAGCAACAGCAGTTGGAAGCTCCTTAGAACCAAGTACTCAAACGTATGCACACAGAGAAGAAATTAGATGTGCCTCACCATTATCTTGCCCTTTGTATGGATTTAGACTGTTAAAAGAATACCAGGTGAGCTGACAGAAAATGCTTAAGGTGTAGTAACAGGGAAATCACATGCATTAACCAACTGTTTTTGATATTCAGAGCTACTGGATACTACTGAAGAGAGAATCAATTCAACTAAATTTATGTTAAATCTGAATTACAGCCTGCTTTTATTTTGAGGGGGTTTTGTTGTTTATTCTCTTTTGTACAAGTTTAACCTATTATCTATTGTCTGTTTTGAAAAGTTAGTGTGACCTGAAATCAGTATGGAACATGATGTCCATCTCCTTTTGTAGCTACCTTTTGTTTCAAAGTGTTTCAGAACTCTTTATTTTAAGGATTTTATTTAAGCTAGAAAGGCATCACCTTATTTAAATCAATATAAATCATTCTTATACATAAAAAGGGGATTGTGGACAGGAGACTTCACTAATTTAATAATTTGTCTCTAAAACTTTTCTCAAGTTTATAAAGCTGCTTGTTTCTTTGTGAGCAAGTACCTTTGGACATGATAAAGGTAAGCAGCCATGAACTGGAAAAGGAAGAGATTATTTATGATGGGAAGGACTACTACTAACACAATGAGGAGAGACTGTGTTTAGCAGGTGAGAAACCAGACACCGATCTGTGAGTACTCTCATGCAGTTTGACACAAGAAATTTAGTTACAAAATAATCAAACTCCACCTGTGTGCAACAGCAACACATGTAATAAAAATGTTAGGGAAGAACTGCCCAAGTCTGAGATCTGGCAGCAGACCTGCCCTGGCAAGGTTTGCAACAAAACCTTACAGATCGAAGGGTTTCATTATGGGTAAGGGCTACTGGGTGCGCAACCTGTTAGCCCAAGAGAAGAATCTCACCATTTCATGAGACAGCTTGAAAACAACTACCTTTGATAACATATGGAAGGTTAGAAAAGCTCCATCTACAGATAAGTTGTAATGTTTAGCCAAATGCATCTTTGTACAGAAGCAAAAAGCTTACTTAACTTGTTCGCAGGCATCCATAAATGACTGCCTAACCAGCCTTTCTTTGCATCTGCCCACTGTTCATAAATGGGGCTTGAAAAGGAGAACTGGCTGAAAGAACAACCTCTGTGGCATGTGGAATGTTTAGAAAGATTCAGTGACTTTTCTCTCAGCCCCACAAGTTGTGGTGACCCCTAAAAACTGAAGCCTACCTTGGGGACACATGAGCAAGAAGTTTCCCAGATGGTAGCCTGCAGAAGACTGGGTGGGCTATGTGGATCTCTCCATACCACTTACAGAAAGACCACATAACTCTATTTCCCCTTTTGGGGTAGCATTGATAATGAGTTATAGGGAGCTCCTGATATTTTCCAAGTCATAAGCACCTGGAGCCCCATCTGTAGCCAAGAACTGGAATAATTTCAATGTACAGGGATGTACACAGGCGGTTACAAAGGGTGCCTGTGTAACACAGCAGCACCATTTCAATGCTGCCGGCCTTCGCTCCCCTCCCACTAGGGCAGGATTGCTACGTTCTGCCAAGCTGCAGAACCTGAGAAAAAGCAACACTGTGCTGCTTTTGTTCTTGTGAGGGAAGGAGAAAAAAATTAGCACTTTTTGAATGGATTAGGACTTGGAAGGGACTGAAGTCGTGGAAGGGTGTCAGGAAATAAGAAAATGGGGTCTCAAATCCAAACAGTCTCTAAGAAAGCTCAACAAGAAAGCAGCATTAATAAATTACTAGATGTTGCTACAATAAAGAGGTTTAGTTATCCTCTCAGCTTAGCCAGGGCATTGTAAGGTTCTCAGAGAGCTTCCTGAAGAAATTTGTGATTTTAACAGAAGCTACATTACCTTTCTTCACTCCAGTTTCATGCAGTATGAATTGTTCCTTCCCGACTCAAAGGACTTACATGCATTGTGCAGATATAGTGCTATATGCAAGCAGATACAATCACCAACAGAAGCACCTCTCCTAGCTTATGTATTTTAATAACTCTTCCTGTCATTTAAGAAATAATAACCATGCAGAAATGGAGCAACCATAGCATACTTCAGACATATGCATCTAAACAAAATATTGAATGATACTGTGTAATTTATGGTTTAGTCCACATGGAGAACGTTGTGTAGGTATGGGCCTACTTGGAGAAGGAGCTGAGCGAGCATTAGCCCTCCTTTGTTACACACTGTCAGTTCCCGCTTCCCTGCATGGTAGTGACGTTTCGTGTTTTTCCTTGCATCAAGCCATAGCTTCTTTGTAACAGTCCAACCCCAAACATCTTGTCTGCCACTTGTCAGGTTTAAAAACAACAGTTTATCTCAAAGGCTAACATGTGTGCACAAGACCATTGTGTGCATGCCACTCAATGTTTCCTGCATACATTACAATTAATGCACATAAAAATCTGTGCATTGGCAGTGAGTCCAAGGTGTTGAAGTTGTTGCACACACCCAGATCAGCTACTACATGTACACCCACTAGCTCTGGCTCATTCTGTAACACAGGTATGGCTCTTAAAACCTACAAATTCAGTAGTTTCAAGTAGGTCAAACCACAACAAACCAAATCAAATCAATTAGAAACCAGACAAAGTGCAACCTTCCCCACCATGGATCAGCACTGCAAAACCATCAGGAAGTGTGTGTTGCCCCAGCACTCTGCCTCACATGATGGCTCTGACTTGTTTCTCTGACATCTGCCCTAGGGCTATTTACTCCCTACAAACAGATGTATGGATTCCTACCCCTTTCAGTCAAGCTCGAAAAGACCCCTGCAGTAAGGAAGCAGAAAGACTACAAGGAAAAGCCACATGAAAGAGTCTGTATCTGCCCCCTAATGCAAGGAATTAGCACCACATGATAAACCCCACCCACAGACAAGAGCAAAGGCACTATAAATATGGAATATATACGGAAACAAAACTAACTAGCAATCTAACAGATAAAACTGTTAGTACTGTTCAGTTTACATTTTTATGTTCCAGTTTTGCATAGCTATGCTGGCAAAAAAAGATGTAGCTACCACCACAAAACTGCCACACATGTAGAGATGCCTGCAGGAGAGGGCTTGTTGCTGCTGAGGCACCACCTGGCCCCACACCTGTGGTCTCCACCCCATCATCATCATGTATTTCCTATCCATCAGACACTTCAGAAGAAAAAACAGCCAGCAAATGTTGCTTTGACATTTGTTTTGACCTATCAGGTTACCTGTCTATCAACTAAATGCCTACAAGAGTAAGACTTGAATGCAATAATACAGAGACAAAGAAGACATATTACACATTCTAAATTTACTACTATAGCATTGTTACCCGTAAAAACACCAGCATTTTAAGCTCAAATGTCTCAGGACTTCTCTGCTTAATTCTAAAACTTTAGGACTGAGTGTTTCCTTACTTGGATCTGAATATTAGAGCAGCTTTCCACAAGGTGAAATGGAATGAATAATAGCATTTACACCTGGTCCAACGCTTTGTTTCTTCCCTCTCCAGTAACACATTAGGCTATTTTTTAGGCAAGTATGTTAATTAGATGTGGTGGGACTTATTTTAAATGTGATCTGGGCACAGCCTCAAAACTGACTCCCCATTACATTTGACAAAATGTTCCAAACCCCCAATTCTTTACTTTTATAATGTTTACATTTTCAGGACTAAAATATATTCCGTTGCTCATCCAACACAAGAGATGATTGTAAACCAATGAAAAGCACTACAAGAAATTTCACCTAGAAATTAACCTAAAATAATCTCAAACCCCTTGCAACCAAGTAACAGTATATAGAGACAAACTGTCTAGCAATTACTAGTGTATTGCTTTATATAGTACTCCATTAGTAGCCCCTACAAGTTTTCCCTTGTTGGATCCCCTGTTTCTGGGTACAGTGTCAATATTTACAATGCTTCTTTTATTAATAAACCATAAAGATAACTGTATGGTACATATTAACAAATTATCAAATGCATCAGCAGAGACTTTCATCAATTTGTCTTTTAAGGACATAGGAAGTTAACTAAAAATCTCACATATTTGTACTAAAATTTCTTACCTTGCAGAGTTCCAGCAACAGCCAGCATGTCAGGTACGCTGTCAGAGTGAATTTCGCTTTCGTGTATCTTTCAGGTAAACAGGTAAGGTGCATTTGTACCAAATCCAGCTCTTCATGGGCAACACTACTGCCAGCATTATTAATATCATCTTCCCCACCCTCTTGTCTTCCTTTTTCCTCTTCTGCTGATGCACCCAAATATCTATTGAACTCCATTTTAAAAACTCTTTTTCCCCCTTCTCCACAAAGCCCTGATCTTTCCAGAGACAACTCAAGGAAAGTTTTTATTTCATATCAGTAACGATATTGCCCAATCCTTCAGAAGTATGTAGCCTTGTCTTTAAGCCAACCCAAAAAGTTAAGACTACAGTAGAACAAACTTTCTTTAAACTACATTGGCTCTTTGCCTTTCTCTTATTGAACGACCTCTTGCAAATGTGTGTACAGCTACAAGATAAATATAGCACCAGCTAGCCTTGTCATACAGCACGAGAATACTCCTGCCGTTGCCAAGAGAGAAGAGAAAGATTCCATTTATTTAAAGAGCAAGTCCCCGACATCAGTACTCCCTTGTTCATTTGGAGGGGGAAAAAACGATGAAAAATTTGTTATCTTTGAAAACTTTTTTTTTGGCCAACTGTGCTTCCTCAGAACAAATCCCAATTCTGTAAAAAATAATTATGTTCTTATGGAGGAGGGTTTTTTTAATTCCAGAGACTTCTAGCCACAGTAATTCATTGTCTGCGATATCGCAGATGCCAAGCTTCTGAAGGCTACAAATTTCAAAAGAATAAATGAGGTCTTGCAGATGGACTAGAGCCAAGACATTCTGAAATAACGAACAGCCCTTCCATAGGCCAAAATATGAAGAAAATATGCAAGAGATTAACTAAGTAATTTTTAGCTAAACATGAAGCAGCTCATCTGTGCCTTGTGACAGCTCAAATTTGTATGTTAAGAACAATTTTAAAGACCTTTATCCTACTTTTAGTGACAGTTAGAAAAGACTTAAAGGTTTAGGTTTAATTGTATCAATTATGAGAATTCAACAGCATCAACCACAAAAATACATCATTTTAATCAATAGGATTAACTTTACCAGTAACTTCATGCAGAAAGTTATGCTTTCTTCAAACTATTCCCTGCCCCGCCCCCCAGGGGGGTATTCAAGTAAAGGAAGAGATCACCGTGGTTTGCTGAAAAACTAATCAAGAGCTGCAGTATCTTGAAACATTGCCCTTTTTAACATCTGGAGGATCTAATACCCAAAGATTCCATCATCTTCAACCATTCTTAAGCATCAGACATGGCAGTTATTCATTAAATGCTTAATATCCAATTTTATGATCTATATTAAATACCACCTTGACCTAATCTCAATGATTTTCACAGGACTACCTGTGAGTTATAAATTGTATTGTTAGAATGGGTGTTTCAGAATATAAAAGGTAAAACCAAAGCTGCTACACACCCATATACAGCCTGTCCATAAGAAACAGCAAATGAAATGCAGAAAACCTAACACATTTCTTTTGTCTGGTATATTTTGCAAGGTGTCTGGCTCACCTGGTTCCTCTGATGGGTACAGCTGCCACTATTTCCCTCTCTTTTCATGTTCTCACAAATTTGAGAAAGAGAAGATACAATGAATCACAGAGCCAAACCTTCCTGTGATAGCTTGCTGTAATAATGTAGAACATAATTTTTATTCCTGCAGGCAGTCCTGAATACAGATGTTGAAGGCAAGCTGGCTCTAGCAATTGCAAAGGAGCTGGATAGCATCCCAACATTCACTCCTCCTAGCCATATCCCTCTGCTGCCAACAACATGTGCCTGCAATTCCCACATGATGCTTACTCTGATACAACACAACTTTTGAATAATCCTCAGCAGCAGCCCCTGCCTTTTCCCACCTGCAGCTGATTAGGGTACTGCTTACAGAGCTTCAAACATCAGCAAGCAGCTCCCACAGCCTTTGTGCGGTAGCTTCTCCGCACAGGGCAAGCTAGCGCTCCTCACACCTGAGCATGAAAGCAAACCTCACGCGGAGGCAAAGTTTCACAACTCTTGCCAGCTCTCTTGTCCCTAGAGGTGAGTAGCCTACTGTCTTTGTTTGAAAGCAATTGTGGCTGTGCCCAAAGCCTTTATCTCCATTGCTGCCCATTTTAAGCACAGTTAAAGAACACTTGACATAGAAAATGACAGGGAAGGAGAAGTCAAACCAAAGAAATATCAAGAAGCAAATAATTGAGCTAGTTTATAAACTTGTAGCACACAGTCAGCTGAGCTTAAAATTACAAGAGTGGATGCAGATGAAAACAGCATATATTACTAAGGTACTTTCTCTTAGTCTGTTCCCAGAAGGACATGACATTGTCTCACGCTGGCAAAGTCATATTATTTTCATCTTCCCATTGCCTCCCAATTTTTTAACTCTGACCACTAAGGAGTTCCTACAGGAGATATTTTTACCCCTAATATTTCTTCTCTAATCCCTGCCATTTATGACACAAATAACGACATATGAACCGACAAAGACAAGTCTGCCTAAGCTATTTTCTGGTCCTGGTAAGTGCAAATGAAATGGTAGTTAAAATAAGATTCACTCACACCCTTCAGATACTCAACATTCCCAGCATTTCTGTCCTGAGCAGAAGCCATGATAGCAGGTCTCAGCAATTTTAGGAAAATAAGTCAGATGATAGACTTGGACCAAGCCTTAAAGCTCCTTGATCTGGAGTTCTTACATTTTGCTGTAGTTAATATGGTCATTTTCAGCTCTTCCAGATCAGTACTAAGAGGATGCACTGGGATTTACATCAAAAGAATCTAGCCCTGCACTATCATGCTGTACACCATCTTCAGCTTTAAAACCTGAATGCAGGTAAAGGTGTATTTCTGTGTCCCCTCATATCTGATTAGATATCGGTTTTCCAGGGAGCGAGCTTTTATGACTACGTTGTAGGAGTGCCTATTTTGGAATTTAAAAAGCAACCTTAGAGCACTAGGGTTCTCTTGAACATGCATACTACAGACTGAAAACTACCTAAAGCCTTTAAATAGTGGTAAGTCCTGAATTCCTTCCAAATTTTCCTCATATTTTTAAAAGTATAAAATCCCTTTACTCCTCATAGGAATTTCCTGTTGCCTCAAATGATGATAACATCACCTCTCGAGTCCCATTTTCTATCCCTGAGCAGACCAGCTCTTTTACCTACAACACCTTTTCAGGAATTTCCAACAGAATGGTTTGTAGAAAGTAGAAACTTTGTAGAAAATTAAAAAGCAGCATGCATGCAGCGCCCAGATACTGGTTTTGCTTGTCTTCATGAAGTCCAGTATCTGAAATGGCTTCAAAGTCTTAAGATAAAACATATTTGCCAAATAGTAACTTTTTGTTATAACGTGATGAGAAATCAATGCAATTATGAAGAATTCATTTTAGCGTCCCACTGTGATAGGTAATTTTCCCTCCACAGCCTCTAGTCACAAGTCCAGTTTTGGTTTGTGTTGGACTATTGATTCATATTTGGAAACAGCTTTTTTTGCCAGATACAATTACCGTGCTGCCCCCCGCAGCTTCTTCAGCACAAAGTGTACTGTAGAAGAACGGGTCCAGGTTTTTTGTTTTGCTATTTTAAATTAAAAATGATTCATAGCAGAAGCATGATGTTACACTCCAGAGGAGTGCGTGTAAGCTCCTGGCAAGTCATACCCAGTTCCCTATTCAGTTCTGCCCCGACTAAAGAACAGTTGCTTACAAGAGCTCTAGATAGGACTATGCTTCCCCATCCCAAGATTTAAAAACAACCAACCCACCACCCCCCAAAAAAAACCCCTCAGTTTTTATTTCAATTATCCTCACCTCCACCTCATTTTCCCATGTGTTTCTAAGTGTGTTATAAGAAGGCTTTCTGCAAACTGGGCTCAGAAAGCAACTGATAATCTTCAAGCTCGTGTTTTTGCTACCATCCTTGGGCAATCTATCCCTGACCTGTTAGTACATTCAGTATTAGTGTAGTATTTCGTAGCTGTAGTCTGAGCTATTTAAGAGATCAAACATGTTTGACATGAAATTGTCACAATTCTGTATTAAAAAGTAACTAGAGGCTGTACAAAGGAAGCCAAGACATTTCAGCGGGATGGGATTTTTGAAGGGCAAGCTGCTAAGAGCTAATGAATTGAAATGCAGGGTAACAAAGAGAGAATTTGCAGACACAGGGTAATGTGACGTAATGCAGTTAGGAAGCTGTTCCAGTTATGAAGGACAAATTGGTAACAGTACTGGGATGACTTCTTAAGTTAGGTGATGAGATAAACTGACGTTACACAATGAGTGAATAGAGCTGTTTAAATCGTACACTTTGCTTGCCAGATTCTACAGTGATACCTTTATGAAGTGGGGAAGAGAACTCTCAGCATTGACACTACACTTCCCACTTTCAAAGGCTCCAGCAATTTTACTTAATTAAATCTTAGAGCCCCAGGAATGCAGTTAACCTTGACTTTACCCAGAAGACTGTTCAAGTCTGATGTTCCCCCCAGAGGGCCCATACAGCTTAAACAGATATCTTGTGGTTGTCTATCATATTAAAGCTCCAGTTCACAATGGTTTATAGTAAATATCTAGTTGCATATAGAGTACAATTTGAGTTTATATGTATATACTCTCTATATATTTACACTACTTACCGTATGTATGTAGCTGATTTAAGCAGGTTTTAGGGGAGTAATTGATGGTCACAGGCTCTGCTAATGCGCAGTCGAAAGGCCCACTGAAATGGCAACAAATAACATTTTAAACTCCTATAAACTGTTTAGAATCTATATAAATAAAATCTTCAAATGCAGTATAGCCCATTTCAGTCCTATCATGACTGATTACTCCTTTTATCAGACTTAGCTCTAGCGACAACAGTAGCAATGAGACACTTTTAAGCTGGCACTAGTATTAATGGTACCTAGAATGTTTGCAAAAAAGAACTCTATTTAAATCATGCCACCTCTCACTGCAAGCTATTCTATCATTAGCACAGGGGGGATTTTTCTACTCATTTGCATTTTTTTTAACTGGAAGAACCTTTTGCTGTCATTGTTACGGTATGTGTACAGGCAAAAGACAGGGGTAAATCCTTCCAGGATGAGACAGTTCAGGACCTGAAAGAGAACACGGACCTGCTTCTTCCTCATGGAGACTTCACTTCTTTACTAACCACCAGAATATTGCCCTTTCCTGTTCAGGGTCAGTGACCAGCCCCAAGTACCCTACAACCACAAGTCAAGCTTCAGAATTGTGGGAGTAACGCTTCCCCTCCTTGCCAACTGCCAGAAGGGAGTTTCTTGAATCCGTATTTCATGTTTGCCCCCAAGATTTTCTGCAGGACTGTGACAGTTAGAAATCTGTTTAAAAGGAGAGCCCTGGTTCCTCATAAATTGCTTGACTATGGATAGGGAGGCATTAAGACAGATAATGTTGTTTGGAGATACGTGTTTTATCATGAGTGAGGAGCACTGGTCCTCCATGCTCCTTCCAGTATTTCTGCAGACAGGGAGTACTATGTCATGATTCTCTTGAGATTCGAGGACCTGCCACCCTCCAGTCTTGCCCTCGTCCCCTTTCCCCTTTCATTAAGGAAACTTAACATGCCTTAAGGAAACAAGATGGGGCTAACCTACTGGAAAGCTGCTGTCTTCCCTGCCCTTCTCATAGCCTTTTGCTAGAAGACCACAGTTTTGCTTTGTTGCATTTGTCTTACTCAAAACTCTGGTGCTTCGAGCCCTACAAATAGCATCTTGGCCACCAGAAATCCTAAAAGGAGTGCCCTGAGCAGAATTCTTCAACTCTCTGAGCAATCCCCCAAAATAGGCCAGGACACATGATACTTCTGATTGTTTTGAACCTGCTGGCAATCCTGCATTAGGGCTTAGAGATTTATTCAGCATCTAAGAAGACAGAAAAGCCTCCCTAATCTGTGCAGTGATCAAGGGATGCACTGTAAGCAACTGGGTTTCTTGCGGGATTTGATGGATTATTTCCATCTGGCTGGACTATTTCCCAGCATACTGCTCTGAGCTTTGTAGCACTTCATACTTATTCGCAAATGCACTGCAATATTTAGAGCCATTTCTTGCATGAGTTAGTCGTTGCTGGATGGCCACCCATTAAAACCTCCACTGGGATACAAACATCAGACAGATGTCTGCACTGGAACTGAAGGTGTGACTACAGCACGCTTAAACACACCCAAGCTACTGCTAGTTAGCTAGCTTGTGTGCCAATAGCAGTAAAGCTGTGGACTTCAGCTTAGGCTGTGCAAAAAAACACTGACGAGCTTTGGAATTAAATCTGGTAGCCAGTGTGCATGCAGATACGTCGCCGATATCAGTGAGAGAAAAGCCAGGACGGGCAGATCCCTACACACTACATTCTGGGAAATATGCAGCCTTTGTGCACGTCGAAGCAGCATTTTGTGTCATATTAAGGGAAGAAACTGGATCACATGAAAAATACTAGGCTTTCTCACATAAAGGCCTATATGTGAAAGGATTCAGAACTTTGGTTTAGCTATATGTAGATCGCCAAAAATGTAGTGTTTATATGAACCACACAGACCACATGAGCCTCAAAAACCACAACAGGAAATCTTTTGAGAGAAAGCAACCTTTTTTTAGCATACTCTCTGATACACACTGCTTGGGATTGGGCCAGCAATGTCCCAGGAATAGGAGCTCACTGTATTCTCGTACATCTGGTTCTTGTCCCAGCAAGTTTGGAGAGGTGTGAAAATGAAAACTGGCTGTGCTGAAAGTTAACCAGGCTCCTCTGATCACCACGGAAGTTCAGCTCAGGTTTCAACCAGCGGCTTGCGGTTTGGCACCTTGCGCGAGCATTAGTCTTCTGTGGGAGAGCTCTGGCCACCTGCTTGAGCATTTATCCTTGCTCCTAGCTTATTAGGAGTGCTCTGGGACTTGGTGAGGAGGAGTGGCAGTAAATCCATGTTTTGTTCTCTGTTTTAGACAGCCTTGAAATCTTTCCTACGTATGCCAGGAGAGAGGGAAGAAGTGAGGAGGTTTTCACACACATTTCTGAGACTCTGCCCGAGAGCCTCACCCAGTTTCACCTCAGGGTCTCCCAACCTGCTCTACCTTGAGCTGCACCCCACAGCCCTCACGCCCCAACCCTGGCTACACCGAAGTGGGGCGCTTAAGTTTGCTGACAAGTCCCCAGAGCTCTAAAAACCTGCTCCCCACTGACACCGTCTGCACCCCGAGAGCCTTACCCCAGTGCAGCGCTGTGCCCCTCACGGGGCCTTCCAGAACAATCCCCCTCCGCCTTCCAGAGGGGTCTTTGAGCTGAGCTGAGCTGAGCTGAGCTGAGCCGCGCTCCCCGCTGACACCCAGGGACGAGCCCAGTCCTCTCCCTCCAATGCCACCTCCGCCGGGCCGCGCTGGCCCGGGACCGGCCTCTCCACAGCGCGGTGGGAGGCTGGACTGCTCAGCTGCAGCCGCGGCAAGCGCCGCCATCTCGGGGCTGCATCCTCGGCACGGGCGGGAAGGGCAGGTCGGTGCCCTCGGGCCGGGCGGGAAGGGCAGGTCGGCGCCCTCGGACCCATTCACAGCCCCCACCAGCCCGGGTGAACCACCCGGGCCCCCACGCCGCGGTGGGGCTCGCCGGCTCTCCTCTCAGAGCGGCCCCGAGGCGGGCAGGACCCTCGAGCCGCTCCCGCTCCGCTGAGGGTGCTGAGGCGGCGCCGCCATAGCCGCGCGCTTCCCGCCCCGGGGCCGTTCCCGCGGGGCGGGGTGAGCTCCCCACAGCCGCCCGCCGCGCTGCCCCGGCCTTGGGTCTGGGGCCTTGGCGGGGGGTGAGGGCGGGCGGCCGCTGAGGAGCCGCCGGGAGCGGGAGCAGCGGCCGCCGGAGAGCGGCGTGAGGGGCGAGTGGTTCGAGGTGCCGCGCAGGTAAATCCCCAGCAGCGAAAGGAGCCGGGCGATGTGTTTCAAGGCTGATACTGGGAGACCCCGGGAACTGGGGGTTGGCTTAGAGGAGCGGCACCGCTGTCCGCAGCAGGGGAGCGAACTGGGGGGCGTTGGCGCCGTTCTCCAGAGCTTCGCAAGGTCCCTCACGTTGCTGTGTTTAAGCCACACAAGTTCACGGTGTGCGCTTCCTGCTTGCTAGTCAGTCGGTGCGATGATAAAAGTTGAAATCAGGGGCACAAGCTGCTCAGCTGAAAATAATTGAGGCTGTTCGTAAGAAAACTCACTTTTAAACTGAGAGTATATTTAGATTAGTTATTAGGAAGAAATTCTTTCCTGTGAGGGTGGTGAGACACTGGCCCGGGTTGCCCAAAGAAGCTGTGGGTGCCCGCTCCCTGGCAGTGTTCAAGGCCAGGTTGGATGGGGCTTGGAGCAACCTGGTCTGGTGGAAGGTGTCCCTGCCTGTGGCAGGGGGGATGGAACTAGATGATCTTTAAGGTCCCTTCCAACCCAAACCAGTCTGTGATTCTACAATTCTGTGAAAAACTGTGTGTCAGGGATTGAAGCTGTTTCTGTGTATGTGTTAACATGTGAGTGCTCCATGGGCTGAACTCATGCAGAGACCCCGAGCAACCTGCACGTCGGACAGCAGAGCAGAACAGGCACCTGCATCCATCTGGTGAGCACCTCTGTCGCTCCGCTGCTGCTCAGCCCCTTGGCCTGCTCTGCTGCGCCCTGCTGCCGTTAGTACCCATAGTCATACAGAAAGTACTAAGAGCATCGTGGGTTATTACCTGGCACATCCCTGGTGCATCACCACACGCACATTTCCTGGTGTTCTGCTTATTCTGTAATCACAGGAATATCCCTTTCTTTGTTCCCTACAGTATTAAGAAAGATGATCCTTCTTAATGTATTGTCAGCTGAATTGTGTCCCTCTCATTTATGTTGTCATGCCTGTCATTACCTTCCTCATTTTTCAAGATGATGAGGGTTCTCAGCTCCTGCTAAAAGCCTACTGATAGCAAAGTGTGGTTTAGTACTTTCTTGCATTTTAGTGATTACTATTGCAGTTCAGGTTGTACCAGCTTTCAGCGAATTGGTGTTCCATCATGGAAAAACTAGCCTTCTTCCTTCCCTTTCTGCAATTTTCTACTTAAGAACATTAATGCATGGATACAATTATATTACCATTAAGCAAATCATTGCTTTAAAAAGCCCTTGTAATTGAGTGACAGATACTTGCGACTGAATCCATTTAAATACTCAATACAAAACTAAAGTTACTATTCAGGGACCTGCCTAGCATCCTGAGTACTCACTGACTTTCAAGTAGAAATGCTGTGGTGATTAGCACCACACACAGTCAGTTTGGAGTTCCCAGGTTAGAAAATATACTATAATGCTATAGAAGTTCAGCTGGCACTTGCACTGTATGTCCAGAAGTAAATGAATCTGAAACTATGGTAGAATATGAATTAACAGTAGTTTTATAGTAGCGTAACAATCTTCTTTTAAATAGTCCCTTTGTGGTAACAATTGAAGGAACTTTTTTGCTAGCAATTACTGGATTATATTAAAGTATTTATAAAGCTGTGAGAGCTGCATAAATATATTTAAAGCATGGCTACAGAAAAGTAAATTGAGAAGCGTGTTTCAACTTCAAAAATGATGCATCTTTATCTTGCTGAAGTTTTGAAGTATTTGTAAATATCCTTTTACTTAAATGGTTTCCCACAGATAGAAAGAAAAGGCAAATATAACATGCATATATACTTAGCATTAAGCTTCAAACTCTAGTCTGTGCTCTCTTATACCAGATTTAACTCTTATTTTATTTTCTTTATTTCTTCAGACAGTTAAGACTTACAAAGACTGGACACTTTAAGACGTGCCTGGAAACCAGTACTTTCTTCAAGGAGTCAACCAGCTGATTTATAAAGCATGTTGTAAAAGGTAGGGATGAGCTTTTGTTAAATAGTTAGATCAGGACTAATTCCTCAGAGAGGCCAGAACGTCTCTTCTTAAACTTGGCACTTTTCAAAGCAGTAAGTGCCTGTGTTTAGAAACTAATCCACTTTCCAAATGACATACACTTTCATCTACTAACTTCCTCAGGGTAAGATTACACGAGGTAGTATTTTGATCTCAGTATTCTGATTCTCCCAGTGCGAATTGACTGATAAGCCAGGTTCTCCTACACAGAGGAGAAAAATTAGAGAAATAGTGAATTTTGCCTCTATAAGCCTCAGATATAGGCTGGGGATGTAAAAAAAATAAATTCTTCATAAGCAGTAGGGGTTTTTTTTCTGAATAATGAATTTATAGTGCTGGAAAATAGTGCTTCATTAATGTCATGTAAAACAATAAAGTGATGTTGATTAGAGACCAAACATAACAGAGAATCCAAGTGATTTTAATATGTAATGTAGAATATGGTAAGTAAAATATAATACATAAAGCATATGTACATCAGATATGACATATATGAAAAATAGTTAACAAAATATGTTAAACAGCATATAAATGCATGTATCTTAGTTACATAATAAATCATGTATGTACTGGAAAATTTATTAATCTGCTACTCAGATTTTTAAATGGTACCTGCTTCAGATTTCTTCCCTATTCTTCAACTTAACAAGTTTGCACAAACTCTCTTTTTAGGTGTGTATACACACTCATTATGCATGTTTATGTATATGTACCATGCATGTACATTGTCCATCCAAGAGTACCACTGGTCTGCATCATTTTCATTAAGTAGAAGCCAGAATATATAACATTGTTCTCTCTTAAATATCCCTCAGTTTACCTGCAACTTTATTGTGCATGCTGTGCATTCGCTGCAAAGCATAAGCATTTACTGTATCTTGCCACCAAACACTCCAGCTTACTTAGAACAATGAAATATTGTAAGTGAAGCAAAATATTACTGTAGGACTTGTTGCTAAGTTCACATCACTTACATTTGACTGGAATACCTGAACGCCATTTTAATACTTTCCTTTTGGAAGGCAGCACTTACCTGACAGTTCAGGTGGGTCTAATATTTCTTACTACATTTTTTCCAGACATTTTTACTAGTATGAGATTATTTACACTCCAGTTCTGTAAAGCGGTGAGTTCTGTCTCCATTCACAGCAGTGAGTGGGGTTTTATTAAGGGTGCTCAGGTACCTGATACTTCATATCTGAAGCTTATGTCTGTGTACTGGGAGTTCCAAAAACACCTCTGAAACTCCAGTGAACTCTGCATTAAAAGAAGGACTGTCAAGGATTGATGTCTTTAGCAAAATATAGCTTTCTAAAAATAATTTTTTCAGAACACTTTTCTACATTTTAGTGAACCATGAGAGGGGAAAAAAAGTCTTTTTTCCTCTTTGGAGGTTGTCTTTAGCACAAAGGTATTGTTCTTGTAATTATTATTCTGATTGTATGTGTGGACACAGCTGGTCACTGCTTGCATTCTTGTAAAAGCCAGACAGGAAATAGATAAGCAGTTTCAGAGAACCTGATCTGAAATTTTGTAGCCTCAAAAGTCTGTGCAAAGTTTTTCATAATTCATCTTAATTTTCTGTATTATCAATTTAAAATTTAAAAAGCCATCTAACACAAAAGGGGAATGACAGTATGTTAGGCTGAAAGCAGGCTGAAGGAACTTGTTCTCACAGCTACACACTGCATATGAAATTGGATATTCACATGTATGGGTATATTTCACCAGCACGTCTTCACTTCCTAAGGAGACATTGCTCATGAAATATAGCCAGTTTAATCTAAAGATCTGCCTCCAAACTAGTTTACAACAAATCTTGGTAAACACCTTACTCAATAGATCTTGAGGAGGTAGATTTTCTGTTAGTTCTTGAAGTGGAGAATGATTAAGCGCTGCAGATTTTTGAGCTTCCCCCGACATTGCACTAGCAGTAATGCAATTCCACGGAGAGAACTAGAATAGACTACCCACAGGCATTTTTTCCATGGTGTGTAATGCAGATGCACAGTTGTTCTTTTGGCAGCATGGATTGAACCCAGGACCTTTGAGTCTCAGAGTGCAGTGCACTTACTGCTAGAACTCGATGGGTCCATAAGCTCAACGGCTGCAGGTGGCTCATAAGTCTACATGCCTCCCTGTTGCCCCCAACAGAGGCATATGCATGTGAAACTGTGGGCTATGTGTGTCAACTGTGGGCCTACATAAGAGGAGTAAAAGCCCATCTTCCCTCTCTGCACTTGTTCCCTGTGGCTTGTATCACAAGGGAACCACTACCCAGGCATTGACAGTGCCAGAGAGCCCAGCTTTAAAGTCAGTGAGGAGAGAAGTCCTACAGAGGGAAGCTGTTTGCTTTTCTCTGTGTGAAGGGCAGAGACCAGAAGAGAGGAGATCTGGATACTTTTAATGTAAGCAGCAGCAGGGACAGGGTAGCCCTGACAGATGAGTAGGACTTAAATGGAGAAGAGCAGCAGAAGAAGAAAGACGACACCAATTTCAAAGATAAATAATGTTAAATAATTTGTTCCTCTGTGCCTGTGAGGCAGGAGAAATAATAGTCTTCTTTGAAATACTGTCTCCTTTGCTACGTGGCAGCAAAGTGACTTTTCTCCTTCTGTTGCCTTTCTTTTCTTCCATGATGTTGGCTACTCAACCTGAGATCCAGGGAACAGATGTGCAGTACAGGGTTGAGAAATTTGCCTCTCTGCTCCTTCGAGGCTCTGTGCACTCTGTTACAGGAGAGTGTTGGTGAGAGAAGGTAGTGAGGGAAGCTAGTGTAGCAATTACAAAAGGAAAGGGATCACTTGTGTGAGGAACAACTAGTCTTTGTACAGACTCTGTCTGTTGCTGGAATGTTAAGCCCTATGTTTAGTATTATTTGATTAGCCCAAATCTAATGTGTCATTTAGTATTTCAGGAAAGAATGCCTGTGTGATAAACTGCTTGGCATTTCAGGCTTTTATAGGATAAATGGCAAATTCTTAGCAGTCTTCAGAGACATAGTTTTGTGCCATGGAAGAGGGCCTTGGGCACCTGTAATCTATATTTTAAGGAGATACTTGTGGTAAGTTGACTGGATTCTGAAAGTTAACTTGTATTAGCAGTCAGGGTTGGAGAGAGAACCTCCCTCTCCTTGGTAATCGCAGAGTAATACTGAGAACGTGCATACCTGATCTAGGGGGCGTGATTTCATCTTATAGCATCATAGTATTGATGCATTATGCTTTTTTTAAATCCAGATTCTGCAAAATGCAGACATCATTTAAATACTGTGGTTATATATTCTTGCCATTATAAATGATGTAAGGTAGAAAACATCATAACTTTAGACATCAAAATTCAGGCATCTCATCTAAGGTATTTGTCTAGGAGCCTTATATTGTCAGTAGAGAGAGTGGAATATTTCCAGAGAGTCTTTCATCATCCTCTGTAGTTATTTGTCATCTTCTGTTTACTATAGACAAAGTACGGACAGTTACCTTGATGAATAGAGCTAAATGAGATTAATTCCGCCCCACTTCAGTGAATTTTAGGAATAAGGTTACCACCCTCTTTACCAAAGTGTGAGCTCACTGTTGAGTCAGGAAGGAATTATTTTTCTCTTGACTCACCCAGCCTTATAGATCCTTCTTCCACTTTTCCCTGAGACAGCAAATCTCCGGGCAAAGATACTGTCTCTAAATACTGTCTGAGGCAGGATACTACATGAGGAGTTTGTTAAGATCTCTTCAAATATACCATGGCCAGGTGGGACCATTTGATCCTCTGGTTCCATCTACAAAGCATGTTTGGTTTTTTTAATTTATTCTCAGAGTATAAGACAGCCAAGACCAGATTCAAACTCGGGTATGAAAACAATGACTGTTCTGTTAAGCTGGCGTCCAAGGATGCCACAAAAAGATGAAAACTGGGTTAACAATGTACCCTACCTAGTACTTTGAGAATGGTTTTTAAATTGGAAAAAGAAGACTTTGTATACCGTTATCATGGATATAAACAGCATGTTTTTTCTTCTTTAAAACAGAATCAAAGAAGTTATCTTTCTGATGGCAATTTTCAAGTATACCTCCTTATCCTGTTCGCCATTTCTGCTACATGATAAATACATGTCTTTGGACATATAGGGCATACTACATTATGCTTCCTGATATTTTTATTTGTGTGTTTGCAAAATACCTTTCCCCAGGAAGTAAATCTTGCCGTACTAATATAATCTGCCGTCTAGAACCTTGTTACTTTAAGATGGTTAAACAGTTGCCATAAAATATATAAAGCATTGCTGTAAAATTCAAGAAAAATTAGTACAATGGAAAACAATTTTACCTCCTCAAAACAATTGCCCAAGTGAATGCTTATTCTACACATACCTGTGTTTCAAAAATATAGTGGTATTTTCAGTTGTTGTGTGGCACAATGTGACAGAAATATGCTATCTTTTTTTCTTAAACCTTCTTGTCGTGGCATGACTTTTTTCAAAATCCTACTGAAGGTTTGGGTTTTTTTAAAAAAAGAGTATTATTAGTTACCACTCTTCTGCAAACATGGCTTCAGGGGTGTGTGCTTGTCAGGAACTCCTATCTATGTTAGTCAGTTAGACAGACCAGCATGATTTTCTGCTGCAACACCTCTAGTGGGATCTCTAGAGAGAAATCCTCGTTGAGTCTGACATTGATATAACGTCATGGTACTATGTTATGCCATATTACACATGGGGGGGCAGCATCCGTATCTACAAGTGGATTCTTCAGTGTTGCACCTGCAATATAAGCAAAAACATCTTAAGTGTTCACATATTTATTTCTGGTTTTGATAGAACAATATATTGTTGAAAGAGTGAACGAAGGAAGATAATTAAAACCAGAAATAGAATCTGGCTACTATCAGAGTGCAACCAGGGCCAGATTAGTAATGACATAAGAATTTCCTGTTTTGTTGATTCAAAGTAAATAGTGTTTCAGTCACAGAATACTGCAGTTTTTAGCATGAAAATCCATCTCTTCCTGGAACTCCAGTAAATCTGTTACTTAATGGGCATCAGGGTATCTACTGCCATAACACACATTGAGAATACTCTTACAGAGCAGAGGGTGCAAATGCTGTGAACAGTGTCATTGCCTTGAGTTGTGGCACAAGAAATTAAAGGAGTACCCCCTCCCCAGCCAGATGCCAGTTCTCACTCTCGTTTTGTCCCATTTTCAAAGTTCAAGGCACTAGCCCCAGTGTAGTTGGACTGCGCCCTTCAAAGCTACATGTGGTGGCTTTGTGTGGAATAGGAAATGTGTCTTCCATGCTGGTGAGGACAAACAAGTCTAGAGTAACTTGTCAACTTTGTACCATATGCCATTGGCATCTACCTGCAAGTGTCTTTTTAGCAGTGGTTTTGTCATTAAGCTTCTGAATTTTCATGAGATAAGTAAAGCACTCCCCAGAGCCCTCACCACTCCTAAAAATGTGGTTATATTTTTTTCATGATTCTTCCCAGTGATGCAGTTCAGTGGTTTCCCAGCTTTTTTGCAGAGGAACCTCACCTTGAGGAACAGAAGGTGGCGATCTGCAATCAGTTCTGTTGACTTTAGTATTCTCCCACCAACTGCAGCTATCCGGTTGTCCCCCCTACCCGGCCCAGAGCTCTCAGCCTTTCCTTTCTCTGATGCTCTCCTGTTCCCCACCCATGACATCTCTGTCTCGGCTGCTGGCTCAGACAGCAGTGATGCTAAAACTGAGCAAATAGATTTGAATGGATCGATCCGTTTCTCTCTGGTGTCATTCATGTGTCCTCTTCCAGGCCTGGCAGAGTCCTTTGCCAGGGCCCATCTAAGTGACTGACTTCATGTCACTTAGGGCAGGCAGAGGAGGGCAGCCTGCCTGATGAACAGGGCAGAGCATCCTCATGAGAGGACACGTTCCCCAAAATCACCTCTGTATCAGCAGGAGCTCACTCTTAACATGTTCTCAGTGCAAGCTCTTGCTATCTTCATTTACATTTCAGTTTTTATAAATGGAAGACACCTCTGTACTCCTTAAATACTTAACTGGTTATTCTTACTCAGAAACTTATGCTTAGGGTCTCCAGTACACAGCCAGTCTGTCAGCTTCCCTAGGCAGTAGCATAAGTGGCTCCTCAGTTTGTGCCCACGTTCAAAGTGGCTGGGAATAGCTGCATTCCTGCTGCTCCCCTGACCCAGGCACGCTTCCCAAGCAGCGAGGAGGCCTAATACTTTGAGAATCCCAAACACAAATACTGCAGCGGTATTTGGCAGGCCAGCACAGGAATTTGTGATATTCAGAAGCTTGCTACAGTTTATTTTCCTTGATCTGAAGGCTGTTTTTCCATGGGTTAAGAGCAACTGAAGAACCAGTTTGCCCCCTCTAGCACTGTGCAGTACAGCCTGGAAGCTGCCGGAGCGTGTCGAGCTCCGGAGGCTGGATGCAGGATGCCCTGGTAGGCAAAGTGGCAGGACTGCCTGTGGAGCTCTGACAACCTGGGGGCTGATCTCTGGCTTCCAGACCCTGCGTATGTTACCTCTGCGTGGCTCTGCTATGGCAGCCTCAGGCAGCGGGGTCCTCGCTGCCATATTTTACATAATAGATAGGCTTCCATGGTTGGGCTTTGTGTGCCAGGATTGATGAGGCCAGGTCGACTGTAGTGAGGAATTTATCAGGTTGACTCGCAAGCTGTGTCGTTCCTAAGAATTTTTGCTAACAAGCACAGTTTCTTTGCCATGTCCCAAGTCATTCAGGATGCTTGCCAAAAATGAGAGAGTTTTGGCACCTGAAAATCCCCATGTAACCTGAGTGTTGGCAGTCCCTGAAGAAAGCAAAGAGGGTTACCATGTGCCTGGAAAAATTATACAAAAAGCTCCTAAGTGCAAAGGCCTTCCTGAGCTGTTTGCATTGCGGTGACTTCTTTCTGTTGAATGTAGTCTGCTAAGCTCCCAGCGTGTGCCCTGTCTGCAGAGAGGTGTTTCTGTCAGCTTGTGAAGTAATGTGGTTTGCAGATCTCTAAAGCCCCATCTGCTGTGAAAACTCACACCAAAGCCCTGTCACCCTGGTGAAATAAATGTCATATCGAGTTTACAGTGAGATGAGTAAAAGACTCGGGGTGGTGATTTGCTTATTCACAATACGACATGTCAGCAGCAGAGGCGGTAACAGGACAGGGGAGTTCTTAACGTGCGTCCCCTGCTCTGGGCCCTGGGACATGCTTCTTGACAGCCCAGAGGACAAGGACAGGAGACAATACTTGCTCTGGTAGCAATTGTGAGAAATGTCCACATGTCCAACTGACGATCTGAATTGCTATGAACTCAAAACTCTTCCTGAAATTACTGAAAAATCTGAAAACATCTGTGAGCATCTTGGCTGTGTCACCTGGCATAGACTGCCGTGCACACGATTGTGGTCTCAGGAAGTTCAAGCCAGAAGGGAGTTACTTGTGGAGTTCCCTGCGTTGCTGCAGCAGTGTGCTGTGGGCTGGCGGGCACAAGGTGGCCCCGCAGAGCAGCGGTACGGCTCGGCGGATCAGCGGGGCTCGGCGGAGCAGCGAGGCTCGGCGGAGGAGCGGGGCTCGGCGGAGGAGCAGGGCTCGGCCGGCAGCGGGCTCTGCGGGACGGCGCTGCAGCCTGCGGCTTCCCGGGTCGCCATCCTTACGGCTAAGTCCCCTTCTCTGGCAGGATGCCTGACTTTTTAATATTTCCTAGGCAGCTCAGTCATTTCATCTGCAGATTCCCTAGAATTTATGGGCGAATATCAGCTCCGCCTTTACTGGCATTATTTAATTAAGCAGTTCCTTCTAGCAGCTCCGTTTTTATGATGCAGTTTTCGTGACATCTCTGCTGTACCTGCAGATTAAAACTGTGGGATAGTCTCAGCAATGTCCTGACTCTCAGTTCCTTCCTCCTACAAGCACATATGAAGATTTTTCTTGTTTCTGGTGTGACTTTTATCAGTTGAATTTCTAAGCCTCATTGTACATGCTTTGAATTTTTCGGTTATTTTTCTTTTTGCATCATACAGTTTTCTAGCGGTTACCTAAGGAACTAATCTAATCTTTCGTTCACTGCCGCAGAACACTGGCCCTTTAAGGCCAGAAGGGATGTTTTGCAAGATCAGTTGCTCATGCGCCTAAGGAAATCTGTTTTAAAATATTTGATGTAGCTTTTGCTAGAGAGAAGAGTGCCTTGGGAGCTATTAATGTCAGGGGCAAGTTAGAATGTAGGGCCACTGGTGCCTTAGGGCCTGGGATGAAGTATTTTATAGTAGGGCATTATAAGGTTTCTCCTTCTCTCATCTGAGGCAAAGATATGTCTGCGTTATCAGCCTCAGAACTGAGAGTGATTAGATGAGTGAAGTTAACCGTGTATCTGAAGGAAGATTGGGCTAATATGGACACCCCAAGCTAGAAGAAAAGCCTGCTCATTGCAGTTGAAGGGGAGCAGGAAGGGGAGATCCTAAATCAAGGAAGTCAGGACTGGAAGCCTAATAACAGCATCAGTTAAGAGATCAATAGAGACCCCAATGCCCCTCTCTCCCCCCCGCCAAAAAATAAAAAACAAGCTGATGAGCTTAATTTAAGGTAGGCACTGGGAAAGGGAAATTGAGGCAGGCTCTTTGCAGGAGCTGTTTCTACCATGAGGGAACGCCCTGAAGCATTCTTTGTCTAGCCTGGCCATTGAATTGCTGTAACCTTCATGCCAAGGTTATTTAATAGCTCTGCTTTAGCACTATCATGCAGAGCTAATTGCTGCAGCTGGTTGTGTAGATTAGAAGTTAGCTGGGAATTTTTTGGCAGAATTATTTTCAGATGGGGAATACAGTACTTCACAAGTTTAAATATGCTTTGTGAAAATTCAGTTTTACTGGAACAAAAAAAAATCCTTCCAGGAAAACAGGAAAAATGCCTCACTGCCTAGAAGATTTGCCAGTTAGTAAAACAGAATTGATCATAAGCAGCTGGCACAAAACAGACAAGCTTATCTCAGTGGTCTGCCATGGAGATATTCAGAAAAAGTATGGTTTTAAAATACTGTAATCATGAACTGGTCCAATTTTAAAAAAAACCAAAATATTTTGCAGGAAGGGCTTTCATTTCCCAGTCACCTCAGTTTCTCAGGGCATGTATCATTTCTGAATAGTGCCTTGAGCACACTATTGCACAGTAACAAAAATAAGTACTATGATTTCTATTCAGAAGCACATTTTGCAGGAAACTCCCAATAGTTCTGGCAATACTAGGCTGGATTTCGGTTCTACTGAAGACTGACTACCCACACAGAAAAAGTGCAGCTCTGCTGGTGCCCTGTGAGTTAAGAGGAACTCTGCGCAAGAGCCAAAGGATCTTGATGTTGTAAATCAGTCCTTCATGTAATATTATAACTCTGAACACTGTGCATTTTTGCTTGCTGATAGACCTCAGATTCTCAGCCTGAGTCAGAATGAGCTTTAGACAGTGCATACTCCCTGTCCTTCTCCGGCCTTTATATGCCACTCTAGAGGTCTTAAGAAGCCAAAGCAGTGTTTTCTAGGTAGAGCAGAGGTTCCTCCATAGCTCAAAGGCCAGAACTGTACTACAGGTTTTGCTATGACGCAGTTTTGCACGGATCAGCATGCCAGGTAGTGACCTGACAAACAGTAATGTTGCCAGAAGCCACTCATATAAAAAAACCCCGACTTGTCACTCCCAGGGAATCAAGAAGTTATACTGTAAAAACTTTTTTTGCTGTTATAAGCTGCATCTGCCTTAGAATGCTGTGCCAGCATAATATACTGCGTAATATTATAATACATAATACCTGTGCTGAGAAAGCACTCTGAGTGTGGACCTAGCCTAACCTGCCAGCCCCTCCTTTCCCCAAGCTACACAACAGAAAAGGCACAGAAAGAAAAAAAAGGCAGAGCCTCTTGAACTGCTTCTTTGCTGGAGAAACACAGTCACGTAGCAGCAATGCGGTCCCTGGTTGTTCTGCAGTTCTGAATGAACTATTCAGATCAGTTTGTACCTGTCCCCATAATTCCATGACAAACTGCAGATGTTAGGCAGCCACTTTTCCCTGCCTTTCTTAACTGCATCGCATGTAGTTTACCAGAGACCGGTGTTTTTCTCTACCTTTATGACTACATTCTTTCTTTGAATCTTTTCATGTCTGCAGACCCATCCTAAAAAATTGCAGACCAGAAGATGAATTAGTGGAAGTATTTCGTGAGCATGTGAACAAATGGCATTATGACAATGTGATAAAATAACTGATATATTGTATAGAAATTTATGTTCCTTTTTTTTTTTGCGTTTTTCATCACAAGTGACTTGAGTAACATCCTTCTAAAATGTTACTTCTGAGAGAAATAGCGTCTGAGCAGTGTTGTGCTTTTGTAAGTACGCAACTAACCCTGCAAGTTAAAATATTACATGCTTAGTGCACTTGATTACGGGGGCAGGGTCAGGCTGTCAGAATTTGTCTGTGATCTCTGATTCCAAACAAAGTTTGCAGTTGGGCTCTCTGCAGCTTGTTCCCATCCTCATTGTCTGCTTCACAGCTCACGTTCAACCTCTGAGTCAAGGTCACAGACAGTCTGAAAAATCAATTTTCCATGCCTCCATTACGCCTTCCTCAACCTTATTTCTTTTCTTGTCTCTCTTTATGAAAGAGCTGCCTGCACAGACCTATGTCTGATGCGTGGGACAAGTTCGCATGTGCAAATCTTTGCCAAATAGGAAGCCTATAATAAAATAGTCTATAAATAATCTCTTCCCCTAGCTATCATGAGCCTTTCAGATTATTTATATTGGATAGTCATTTGAATCTTGTCAGTGCTGCATTGTGCTGCTGTTGATCGAAATGGTAATGAATGCAATACAGTCTCTCAAATACTTCAGTTTTTAAAAAAGATACCATTTACAGGCAGTTAGCAGTGTTACAATTGCATCTGGCTCATTGATTGCTAAGTACAAGCTGGCTGTGTCTGCAGGGCACAGTCAGACTGGACTGCAGTGAATCCTGTGTCATCTTTGTGTTGCACATCTGTGGTATATTTGCTGACTTGCTAAAGGCAGGCCCAGCAAACAAGACCCTAACAATCATTAGTAAGGACCAAACTGGTCTAAGTATGTTTGCAATTAATTTTCCTGAGCCAGCTCCTTTCCTTTTGCTGGGTACAGCCCACTATCCTGCAAGTCACTGCAGTGCTCTTTGACTCCAAATTCTCTCTCTGTTCTCACATCCAGACTGTGTCTACATCTGGTCTATTCTATGTATAAAATCCTTTTATTCATATGACTAAGGCTCTAATTCATGTTCTTTTCATTTTGCTTCCAAGGCATCAAAATTTCCCTTTCCTTTGGCCTTGATAAACACAGTCTTGCCTGGTCATATCCACTCAGAATGTTGTCACAAAGATGGTATTTTTCTGTCTGGTTATACTAACCCAAATACCTGTCACTTTGTGTATTTTCTCTCATTTCTCTTACTCTATAACATCCATCATTTGGTGGTTGACCTCCCTTCCGAGGCTTCTGAAGGCCAATCTCTATGCTGTCAGTTGTATCCTAGTCCACCTAAATATTGATTCTTGTTTATGATTAGTCAACAACACCAGTCTGCATTGTCTCCTTGTTATGTTTCCAAAGAAGAAATTTAATTTTTTATCCTATGTGGCTTCTTGTGTTTGGAAGTCCATCCCTAAAAGTATGATACTCTAGATGACACTTCCATTTCTGATGGGCCGACTGGTACTCTCTCATTGTTTCCTTGTACTCTTCCATCTGTCTGTATCCATCTGTGGGCATTTGGTTTGCATTGTGATTTCTAGACATCATTTCCTGCTCTTTGGAGTACAGACCCAAAACCTGATCTTTGTTTATGCAGCACTTAACATGAGGGGAGAAGGAGGGTGAAGAGGAAGGAAGTCAGACATCTGCATCTGGAATATGCTTACACTCTCAGGAACAACTGAATTTCACTTCCTCTTGTTGAAGAAGGTCAGACAGCAAGAAATAGAGCTAGAGAGAAATTGCCAGGTGTTACATACAATTTTATTGGCTTCAGTTTGAGCCATGATGAAATAAGGCAAATCCTTCACTTTTTCTGTCATAAAAAGTGTTGGGTCATGTAGAGTTTTCAAAGAGGTAAAAATAAAATGGAACCATTTCCAGTTCAGAACTTCACCTGACTTGTTGACCCTTCAGCAGAGGAATGAGACTGACTGGGGCAGCCTCTCATACTGGGAGAGGAATGTTTTATTCCAGGAATACGTGGGAAGGGTCCCATCTCTGTACCGGAACACCTCCGTTCGACAGAATGGGAAGGCATGCAAAGATAATAGCAATTCCTTGATGCCAGGCTCACATGCACTGCTTCATGGGAGAGGTCTAAAAGTTCATGGGTCTCTCTAGTGTCAACTCAAGAGGAGTTTTCTGTGCCACCCTTGAGAGGAGATGGTGCCTGTCTGAGCTCAGAGGTTGTGGAGCCCTTATGAAAAGACTTTTTGACATGCTAATCTTTTCTGAAGATGATAACTGTACTATTAGAGAAAATTACACTCTCAAAGGGGGTTATTAGCAGATGAAAAAGCTTTGCTAACAAAGTTCTTGTTTTTCTTGCAAGTGCCTGATTCACATGTTGTAGGAAAGGTAGACTGAGGAAGCCATCTATACCTCTGGGGCTTTAACAACTGTTGTGGTGTTTAAAAGAGCAATTCTCTAAAAATGCCTCTCTGGAAGAAAAGCTAAAGAGGCCAGGTAGACTTGATAGATGCAGAGATCTGGTTCAGGCAGTACAGGTTTGAGGTTTAGTGACAGGTATCCAAATTACAGTACCACCCAAACCAGTACAGATGTGGCTGTGAGGGAAACACCACTGTCACCGGATCCTTGACCTTTTTCTACAACGCTCTGGAGACAGCACTTGTCCCAGCGTCTGGATTTGGATCCAGATAGACTAACTAACAGTAACTGCAGGAGAGGCTGAGTTAGGACACGTACTGTATTGCACCATCAC
Organism: Nyctibius grandis; assembly: GCF_013368605.1. NCBI lineage: Eukaryota > Metazoa > Chordata > Aves > Nyctibiiformes > Nyctibiidae > Nyctibius > Nyctibius grandis. Next base: position 1,153,424 of record NC_090689.1, on the reverse strand, counting down.
ACAAAGCTGCCTGAAGTGTGTTTGACACTTCACTGGGACTGCTGAGAGCTGCAGGTTCTTTACCAGCCAGGGCTGTCAGGGCAGCGTTGGCAGTTGGACTTTATCTTTCTGCTCTTCAGCAAAGTCAGGCATTGAGGACCCTACCGTGCAGTTTTCCTTTACAGTCCTGCCAGTCTAATTTGTTTTGTTGGCAATCGGAATATTTTCTATAGTTGACCTTCCCACACCTAGTAACTGTGTTTCTAACCACAGTTCACATATTTCACCTAACAAAGAGCCTAAGCATTAAAAATGTATGAGGCCCTGTGAAGGGAGCAGCTGAATGGCTGCATTAGCACTGAAGCCAAATTATTGATAGAAAGGGTGATTTTTACTTTCCTTTTAGCTATTGAATAATAGATTAAAAGCTGCACAATAAGATTATTTTCATTACTCACATAGATGACTCGTTCAATTAAAAAGAGTGAGGAGAACAAATGAACAGTGCCCTGGGGTGGCAAATATATTAGACTTAAAATTTTTATATTCCACAGTATTTATTCAGTTTGGATGTATTTTCCAATAAATGTTTTGATTTAACAGAAGTAATAAGGGATGTTTTGTATACTTTGTTTTCTCTGAATATAACTATGACACTATCAATCAGTTAAATGTATCAATAGAGATCAACTGATGTGTTCTGTATTATGGTGGCCCAAATAAAAAATGGTATTTAACAGTTGAAATTGCCAGACTGACTAATATCTGATCTTCATAATTATTATGTTATTGAATCCCTCTGTCTTCCTATGTGTGATATGCCACACTAAGATGTTACCATCGGTGTAGCCCTAGAGAAACAATAAGTTTGTTTGATTTTGCTTTTCCTATTTAGTTTGTTTGCAGTAAAAATAACATCTGTGTAAATGTTTTCAGGGATTAATAATCTGTTTGGTGTTCTATGCTGCCTTTGACTATCAGATCTCGTGGCTGGTTATTAATGTACCCAGCAAGAATCCTGTTGCAGTTCTGTTAATCAATCAACAGCATTCTTACTGAGGGTATTAGATGTCATGGTTGCCCTGAATTTTGAATAGGCAGTTGCTTCTGCATTTCCACTTGTGCTACTCTCCTGCAGGGCTGGACAATGTTGACTTTGAACTGGACAGCTCCTTTTCTATCAGCTTTGAAATTTTTTCAGCACAGACTCAGCAAGTATCTGGTAGGCTCACTGGGAAGCTTTCTACTTATATCCCTTTGGCAAAAATTTGAAAAAGAAGAAGAAAGAGCAAGTTTCCTTTACCTGAAATTATTCAAATTCATTCGTTACAGCCTCTACGGAAAAGTGGGACTTCCAAAATAGTGAATTTCTATTCTTCTGTTGGTATTTTCTTAGCCAAAGAACCAAAAGTAACACAGCTATCAGCATTGCTTCATATAAGTATCTCAAAATGTTATGTTTTAGTCATGTTGGGTATTGATTTAGAACCCACTCAAATCTCTGGAAAAATCTCCATGGATTTGCAACAGTCTCTGCAATGTCAGTTGATGGGAGGCATTACATTTAATACAGCAAATCAGGATTAGATTGATGCAGAATTGTCCCTTTTAGCAGCCACACAGGCTTTTTTTCCTTACACACCTCTAGCTGATACAGAATAAGCAGTATCAATGCACTTCTCAACCCAACCTTCCTGAATGACAGCCTTCCACTACCCAGCTTCAATCCCTGTGCAGTTTCAGATCCAAGTTCTCAACAGAGATGGGAGGATTTGGTAAATTTTGATATGCTGAAGACTGTCTGGTAAGAAGAGAAAAGAGCCAGTCTGAGTTCACTGTGAGTAGGCTGCTGAGTGACTATCCAAGGGTAAAACAGAAATGTGTACCACTGACCTACTTAGTGTTGAAAGTCTCCATTATTGATGAGCTGATCTACTTAATGCCCTCCTTGTTGCCTGCAGTTAGTTCAATGGCAGGATGATTTCAACTATTCCTTTATTTCTGGACTAATGTAATTAGAATTTCCTTGTTTTATAACGTGATAGTCTGATCCAATGGAATATCTACAGCTGAAATATATAGGCTGAGTCAGAATTTTGGATCTGCTTTTAAAATCTAAATTTAGGCACACAAGACTGTCAATTTTAGTCTGCATGGTCTGATAAGGTCTATAAGGAAAAGCACTGATGTGCTTTGAGCTTGCAGTTTAGAACTGATCCATTTTGGTGGGGTGTTTTTTAAAAGACAGTTTCTGCAGGATTCTAAACTATTGGCATTGTATTTTTGCTTTTTATATTGTTAGACAAACTCCAGCAATAGGCCATGCTTTTCTTTGTTAGTGAAACTCAATTGCCTCTGACAAGCTAAAAAAGCAAATGGTGATCCCAATGAAAATAAGATATTATTCTAAGAATTTCTTTTTTTTTAGTGTATTTTAAAAAGATCTATTTTCAAAATTTGCTTTCAGGTTCAGAATATGTCATGCAGGTAACTAGGAAGATGAATATAGAGTTACATCTTAAGTAGTATAAGTGACTCTGTTCACGTTGCTGACGGGGGTGATTTTAATTTTGGAAGCTAACTTGTTTTTTTAACTGTCAGGGCTGGGAATCTGATAAGCCAGGCGTGGGGTGGGGAAGAAAGGAGAAGGAAGTTTTCCTGTGCTATGTTTAGCAGTGTTCGTGACGTAAAACCAGCAATTGGTCTGGACTGTAGTAAGTGCTTTTAAGTTTTATGACCCTGTTATTTAGAACAGACTGTAAGGCTATATCGGTTTAACTTAATAGCAGCCTCTTAGAATAAACAGGAAGAAAAAACAGTGAGTCAGTCTAGGACATGCCTTGGTAAACACCTCAGGGTAGGCAAGGGCAAATGCCCAAATTATTTCCTTTGGGCTTTGTGACTTCTAGGTTCCTGCTGGATTGAATAGCTTGCGTTACCAGTGATGGGGTACAACAGATCACAAGGGCTATGAACTGTGGAGTGGATTTTATGTTGAGAGATGAGCTCATTTCCCTTCCTGTTGAGTGTCTCCTACAGACTCCTGTAGAGTGCTAAAGAAGTTAAGCCATCCTTGGCTTTTCTGTTAGGTGAAAACCTCATGTTAAGTTAGATATTCTGCAAACCCTTCTCTGGTTTAACATGCTTCTTTTCAGACACTCTGCTTTTTTTCTAACGCTAAATGTTAAACACGCCATCTCTGTGTGAAGACAGGCAGGCAGGCCTTTTTGTTAACAGCTATTACCAGGAACCTGGGAGAGTGAGCCACAGATGTTGAATCGAGGCGCATCTGCGTGGATAATGATGGAAAACATGCAAGGTACTACTAATGTTACTGGACCTGCTCTAAAAGCAGGCTCAACCCAGAGGTAAATGTAAAGATGGAAGCACAAGTGCAGCTGAATTTTCTGCAGTAACACTCGAGCTGTGCCCAGCACTGCACTGAATGGAAAAGACAGCATTTCTGTGTCATCTTTCCATGCTCTCTTGTTTCAGATCCTATAGAGTTGCTCTGCCAACTGGAAATCAGCCAATATGAATGCGTGACCCAGAAATGTTGCCGATTTTTGATAATGCTGTTGAAAGCTTTTTCTTAGCATTCCCTTAGTATTCCTGTTCCACACAGGCAGTCTTTGGAGAGAGGATCCACTGGTTTTACAGCCTTTAATCAAACCTAAGAATCTGTCTTGTGATTTACCATCATCTTGACTATCCATTAAGGTTGCTCACTCAGCACTTTGTCAGAAAGTGTTGAATCACTGACCTGTTTTCATCTCATAACCACAGCACAGGCTGTTTTGTTGCCCTTCCCCCCTGTCCAAAAATTAGGACACAGTCTATTGTAAACTTGCATGTCCATTAAATGATGTGAATGTAGAACGGGTTGGAGTATCTGGGAAATTAAGTCCAAGGGTGCCCAACTGCAACACGATCAGCTGAACATGGCATTCTTCTTGCTCCTTACCTTCTAGGGAGGGGAAACGCTACTTGATAAAGGCAGATGAGTAACACCAGTATAATTTGTGTTTAGTAAGCATTTGTATTCTTGCAGATGAATCAGTTAAAAGGCCACTATATTGTTAACAGCAGATCTACACTTATATGGACATCCTGTTTTATTTAAAAGATGAAAAGTGGCTTCTTACTTAGACATCATAACTGAATAATTTGTCTCATTTTCAAGTTTCCATTTGCATCCCCTTCAGAAAGTCACTTAGAAGTTTAGGACATAGTGAGCAGGATTAAGTTTTCTATATTTTATGGCTAAAATTTCTAATAAAAAGTTGGAGAAGAAAGAAGAGAAAACGATATCATATGACACCTCAGTTCCACTAGTACGTAGCATACTGCTATGCTTTCATGACCTGGTGAAAAATATTAAGGTACTTGTATAAGTAAATTGTGTAAGTTTCAAGGAGAATAGTTAGTATTCCTGTTGTATGCATGTTTGTGTATTACTTTGGAAAGATGACTGCTAGGAACATCAACGTAATCCATAGTACTATAGTGAATAGTACATAATTTTTTCCCATACAATGCAAAATTAAACTGTAGAACTCGTTAGCACAGAATGTCGTAGAGGCCACAAGTATGTATTGGTTCAAAATGAGATTAAATAGCTAATGGAAGATAGGTCTGTTTATTAAACACAATGGCATGAATATTGTTTGCCCTTAGCTTTGATAGCTTAATGCCGCTGATTACCCTATTTTTATTCTCTCCCATAACCATTCACTCCTGGTCACTACTGGGGATAAGGTAAATGGGGCTTTCATCTGCTCCAATATGGATGTGTTTGATATTCATATAAATGCAACTGTTTAGTGTCAAGTCTATTAATAAAAGTATCCATCCTAAAAATCTGTCTACTTCTGTCTGTCGTAACTATCTGTGTATTATAACTCTCTGTGTCTCTCTTCCTCTCTCATAAATGAGAACAGAATTCCTCAGAAAGACTCTTAAATTATGGAAGGTGTAAGTTCAGCCTGGTGAAATACTGTGAAGAAACTCCAGAATCTTGTAATTTCTGTTAAAATTTTTTGTTACAAATTGAGTCTAAGCCTTCATGCCTTGCTATTCTGTAAAACCCTTTGAAGTGAGCCTCATTGATACCATGGTTGAGATGAGCAGAGGTTTTCCAAATTTGGAATTCTGATAAAAACGCAAAGATTTTGTGAATGTTTTCAGTTAGCTCCCATGGCACAAAACACCCAAGACTTCCAGAAATCGGGGAAGGAGACCATTCAGCACTTATACTCTTAGGTATTTTTGTTCATGGAAATGTTGTTAAGAAATAATAGCAAGTTATAAATTAGTTCAGCATTGCCACTTTGGAAGGTATTTGACAGTAGTGTACAAAACAGAAGGAAAGCAGTCCTGCCAGTGTTCCCTTCCCATCTTAAGAGACTGGGTTTGAAGAAAGGCCTGAGCCCTTTAAGCAAAATCAGCTCTGTTCTTAGCCAGCATTGGTTGGTTTATGCTTTTCCCTAACATTGGACTGACCTTTAGCATTGTTCAGTAGGAGGGAGTTTAGCCTATTACCAGTAACAGCTTTAAATGTGGAAACCTGCATGAAGAGAGATCAGACAGTGGTCACAGGAAAGTGGAACTGAGTTTTCTTGAAGAAGCAGATGTAACACCACGGCCCATTAAATAAGCCACTTGAGAAATCTCTAATTTTCAGTTAAAGTTGGGGATATTACTAGTTTTGCCAGTTAATAGAAGGGGAATTTGAAAGCATACCTGAAAAACTGGCAGTGTTCTAATAATGAGACTTTACTTATTATCTTCCCAATACTGTAATATGGGAACTGCACAGGTGGGAAAGTGAAGAAAAAAATTAAAGTTACAGCAATGAACTTCTCTGACTTTCTGGATGAATGCACATATTTTTCTTCTCACTGAGATGGATTTTTCAGGTATGCCCCAAAAACATGAAGAAATATACTGTGTGTCAGTTAATAACTTAGTAGAATTTTTTTCAATTTCTTATGCTGCTTTGGATATTTATGTTACTGCAGACTTATGTCTAAGGAATGAAGTAACTAGTTCCTGTAAAAGGTCAGGAATCTCCTGTCTGAAAGCATAGTAAAGCAAGGTTTTCAATGTTCATGTCACTTAACTTTATAATAGTTAGGCCCTTAATCACCTTAAGGATTTTCTTCCTGGGTGCTAGAGAAAACTCTCTTTATGGTAGGATTTTTTTCCACTATGAAATGGTTTGTATCGGGCCATTATTCATCGTTGTATTGTGCTTACTTTAAATTTTTATGCCTTTAATTATAACACTAAGTGGATTGCTGTGTGATACGATGAGTGATAAATTGCCATTAGGGGAAGTTTATTGATTTATATTCTGTGGATGATTGCCATATGACATTCTTATTAGGTAACAGAATACTTTCTATAGATTTCCTGAGCTAATTAAATAAAATGAGGACTGAGACAACAGCACAATGGCTGCAGGTCAGGTTAAGGGTGAGGTGCTGTCTCTGCTTTGAGGCAAAGAGACCTATAGTTAAGAGGAGTGCAGATGCACCAGTAGCAGCAGAAGAGGGTCTGGAAGTCCCTTCCTGGAAGACCTTCCTGGAAGTCTTACAGCTTTGTGTCCAAACAACATACAAGAAAAGACAGAGGGAGGTGGATAAGGAACCGTTCTCTCTGCAACCTCTTTTCCTGGGGGCAGCACATAAAGTTAATGCTGCTTCTATCAATGTTATCTTCAGGCCTGCACCTCTTCCCCTCCTGCAGAAAGGAATCAGTGCTAAGAAAGGTGAAAGCAGCGTCAGAAGCAGGGTAGTAGCACAGAATTGTGAAGAGGTTCTGATGATTAGAAGGAAGAAAATTTGCCACCACATCCTAATGGAGAGTGCTCAGGGTCTACAATTGCCAAAAGGCAGTTTTCTTTAAAAAAGACTGGTTTTGCTGAACTGATTTATTACAGAGCAATGGGGAAGCCAGTCTAGAACATATTTAGGAATCCTGTCTTTTTTTTTTTTTCTGAACAAGTTTGGTGCCATAGAGTTGCAAATAAAATATTCTATTCTAAATACATACTGTCTCAATTTCTGTTAATTTAAAATATCTTTTTTATAGCATTTTTCAAAAGCTTCATGAGTAATTAGAAAAAATAATAAAAGAAGGTCAGTGGTAGTTTACCAAGCCACTAATTCTTGTAAGTCAACATTAGGAGGTGGCAGTTCATTGTTAACAATGCTACTGTTGTCCGAGTCCTTCTAGGCAAAGAACCAGAAAACATTTCCAAGCTAATTGGAAGCTACATGAAGCATTCATTCTTTTAACACACGTAGCATCCCATCAGAAATCACAGTGACTAACAGTGCATTTGTTAATAGAACCAGCCTCAAAGACGAAACAATTCAGCTGATTCTTGGGCCAAAGTCTGTGCCCGCTCTATCCCACAGACATGCTAGCATGAAGAAACTATGAGATGGCTGGGCAGTGAAGCAGATATTGTGAGAAGGGGATGTGGAAGGATGGTGCGTGGCCTGTGCACTGCAGGGAACAGCGCTTTTCAGCAAATCACTGCAGGGAGTCAGAGGTGACCCGTGGATTTGCAGTTACAGCTAATGCTCCATGATCCGTGGGCAGTTACTCAGACCGCGGATGAAGCGGACTGTGCACCGGGGCTAGCTAAGGTGCCTCAAAATGTAAATGCGTGGGAACGTGCCCTGTCTGATGTTGTGCTCCCCTAGAGTGTAGGTATGCCTGGATTTTTAGCTGCTGTAGCAGGCCAGGCCAGGCCAAATGGAAGCTGTTCCATGCAAAAAACTTGATCCTACTGCAGTGCCCTCCCGAGAGCCCATATCACCTATGTTTTTTCCACTATCCAGCTCTTCCCAGCCCATTGAAAAGCCCAAATAATGGAGAGCTGTCAGCACTTGAAGAAACCTATGCCTCGTAGGAACACAGAAACAGATGTTGTGTTGACTGGGGAGGACCAACTGTCTTGCCCACTGCCTGTGTACCCTGGGCATGTACAGGAAAGAGGTATGTGATCTTGAGAAGTATAACATCATCCTACCCAAGCCAAGAGGTGCTGGCTTGCAGGGGATTGTGTTCCTCCCTTTGCTGATTGCTCTTTGCTGACTTGCTTGGTTCTCAGTACAGGTGAAGAGTAACCCAGCTGTTCTGTTACGGTTGTCTCCTGCCCTTATCCCCCAGGCCTTTTCTGGGTGGCAGTAGTAAAGTACGTATTTTTGGAGTGCATTTGTACAGGAGACTGGTTGTACCTTGCAAGAATTTATCTCTAAAGCTTGAAGTACATAACCAGGGTAAACGTAATGATTTATTGCTCACTGTTGACTTTCACCATAAAGATTTTTGTGTTTGCTAAATGAAAAATGGTAATTATGGTCTATATCCAGCCAGGTGATTTATGTACATTCATTTGAATTGCCTCATTTTCCATTCCTTTTGGTACAGTGTAAGGTATAACGTTAGATAAAGAAACAGAGAAACTGGTTGTTATTCTTTTTATTTATTTTTTTTTTGCCAGCACTGTCTGACAGTGTGGGCAACTTGGAAGTTCAATCATCTGTCTGTAGAGAAGCCAAAACACAGCTGAGGTCACTCTGCTACTCAGGATTAGGCCAATAATAGTTAGCATCCAATAATAGTTACTGCAATTATAGACTTGTCATTTTTTCTTTAGCAAATAAAGGAAGATAGCATACCTCCTGACAGAGGTCACATTTCAGCTCAGGGAAGAACCCTACCCTACTGATCTGGGGAGGTGGAACACGCCTCAGTGCAGCATGGTTTACATGAACACATGATAGGGATTAGTGAAATTGATTTCTGAGGAAATCCCACAGGTATTAAGAGCAGTATCCTACCCATTAAAATCAATCAAAATTCCTAATGGTGTTTACTGGTTGTTAGGCTGAAAATTAACTACAGCATTTGACCTTGCAAAAATACAGCTTCCCTGAAACACACTTAAGGCATAGTGAGGAACAGCAGAATGGGAACAGTGTTATGGTAGACAGTGGTGACTGATTAGGGGTAGAACCAAGCTAGAAAGAAGAAGTTTTTACTGCAAGGTGACAAGAAAGGTGGAACCTTCCTTTTCTGATCATGTAATCTAGAATTTTTGGAAGGCTCAGAAGTACCCTGCAGAGCAGCAGTTTGCAGTTCGGGGTTCTGGGGTTACTGCTGGTCTATAAGATGTTAGAACATGGCTAGTAAAACAATTGAGAAAATTAAGATGAAAACATACATTTTTCCAATAAAATAAACAAAAGTAGGAAAATGGAAGTAAAGTATAAACAATCAATATTTAGCCTAATTTTATTCAGTTAAATGGAAGTTGCCTGCTCTCTGGACTTCATTTAAAAGCCTGCTTCATCTTTGGAATTTTTTTAATATTTCAAAGACTAAATGGTCCTTTAATTAAGTAAGTGTAAAACACGCTGCAATAGAGACTAGTCTTACTTGGGAAACAATAAGCTGCCCCAGCTTTTTGTGTTTGTATAGTTTGGTGGCTGTTTGATTGAACCACTGTGGGTCAAACGCATTACAATTTCTATATACACTAATGGGTGCACTATCTTTATCTTTAATAATATAAAATGTGTAAGGTTCAGAGGTCAAGGGAGCAACAGAGAGAATTCTTCCTTTTAAGTGCCTGTACATATGTTTATCTATAAAATCTCATAACATAAAGCCTTCACATTTCTATCATTCACATCAAACAGCCCTCAACTGGCAGTAAATATAATTTTTAAATGAACCTCATCCATTCGTAATTTGTTTCAAGGATTGCACTCAATCATACAGTCTAGCTGCCATCTCTGTTAATAAACACTGAAGGGAAAACTGACATAGCTTTCTCTAACAGAAAAATTATTTATTAGTTTTATTACAAGATTTTAAGTAAAACAGCTTTTGATTGTGAAAAAACTAAGGGCATTTTAAAATTTGTAAGTAAGATTCATTAGGTGTTTTGAAATTTTATAGATTATAGTTGAAGAGCACTTTTGAGAGCTGAGATGATTCAAGCACTGTCGTCTTATTCATTGAACCTTTAAGAAATCTAGGAAAAAAAGCCTGAAATTGCAACCCTGCTGTTTCTGGCATCTTTTTGCTATCTCAGTAGGAAACTACTTCCAAATACCTAATCACTCTTGCAAACTAACCTAACCGACCTTGCCCATATCAGATAGCCTCACTGTAAAAACATCCAGTTGCTACTTGGGAAGCTGTAAACTTGGGGTTTTTGCAAGATGTAGGTGGTTAGACCACCATCTTCGTTGTAAACGAGATTCAGGGAGTTGGTTGCTATAGCAACAGTCTACTTAGTGCTTTTTTCAGAGCAAAGCCCAACTTGCCTGTATGTTTGAGGGAAGACAGAATGGGTAAGGAAGGGAGATTGAGCTTGTATTTCTCCAAGAGCCACAAATTGCAGCATCCTCTATTTAAAGTACGCAGACAGGAGAGGTGCTCCTTTTCCTCAATGTTTTTCCTGCCGCTGACAAGCCCCATTTGATGTTTGTGTAAAATACAACCTTCCCTTATTTCAGAAATGCAGCTGCACCAGGGTTAATTAAGGCTAACACCCAATCGAATATTTCCTAAAAGTGCAGCTGAAAACAGAGGGCACAACCTCTCTTGAAAAGCTGGAGCTGTGAAAATTTCTGATGCAGTGTTTTGTCTGGTGTCTCCTGCTGTAAATAAGGCTCCCTCTCCCTCCTTACTGAAGTCAGATAGAATTTGTTTTGCCATTGATGTCTCTGTAGACATCTCCCTGGATGTGTATCACAGCCCAGAAGCCACCTTGGCTTGATTGTTTTCCCCTCTGTTGGCTGTGAGATGGAAAAACATAACAAAGGGGTTTGGGAGAGGACAAAAATCCTTAATCCTGCCTAATCTTAGGCTGCGATTCTCCCATCTCTGTGTCCTTCAGTCACCGTCTGCGCCTCCATTAATGCGACCAAATCACAGAACACAAGGCTCGGTTCTGTGGCTGCTGTTGGTGTTAAACAGAACTTGACTGGCTTTTGTGGGCACGGCACTGGGGGTGCTGTGCAAGCCTGTCTGTTCTCGTAGTGTGCTGAGCACTCGCTTTTCATTTTGTGCATAATCATCTACAACATGCTGCTGTTGGGATTCTGTAGAGTCAGCACATTTCCTTTGCAGAAAGAAACAGGGAGGAGGAGAGGAGACCGTGATAGCAAAGGGCCAGTTCTAAATTACGGCTTTGCTTCCTTTGTGTGAAATTCCTTTCCCAGCTGTTCCCCACTGCTTCAGACACAGACAGTGAGGTGGGGACACTGGGATCTTATGAGTCTGGGGAGGAGGCTGCCTGCCTGAAGAGGGGTTTCCAGGCTCTTGAGCATGGGGAGAATTGTCTGGGAGGGCTAATGAGCTGCGAGGAGGTGTCAGCTTGGCCGGCATGTGGGAAAGGGAAAGGGCTTTTGAAGTAGGTTCAGTCACCAAGAGGGAGCAGAAGGAATGTACAGCATAGGAGAGGAAAGAGTTGAGCCTGTTTGGGGCAAGTTAGAGGGAAAGTTGTCATGAAGGGAAAAAGAGGTAAATTTGGAAAGGAAAATATCACAGGTAGAGAAGACCAGTAAAGAGGAGATGGGGCAATACAATCTGCATTTTCCTACCTTGTTCTCTGTTGTGAAAAGAGAATCGTTCAATCGGAAATACGGACTAAGAGGGCCTTCCTTTTTCTTGGATCTCCAGTAATCTTCCCTATATCTTGACCTACAGACTGATAGTTTCCTCTTGGATGATATAATCACCTCAAAGGAGAGGATAGCTGATTGTGGGAAGAGAGAAACTTGCTGGCTGCAATATCATGGTATCATTTGTGCAGTTGTCATCACTGGCTGCCACTATCATTAAGTGGCACAAGATCTTTTAAGCTTTACCTGAACAGGCCTGCCACAGGCTTAGATTTAATGCCTTACTCCATAGGAAAAATCTAACATACAGTACTTTTTTGCTTCTCTCTATCCTGAGCTGTATTGCTGTCCAAGAACTGTGAACATCTTTCGCACCTTCAAATGTTGTAAATGAGATGCAGTCCCCGTGATTTGAATGGCTTAAGAAACTCACCACACCAGATGTATACAGTCTAGCCTTTCTTGAAGGACTGACAAGGAAAGTTTGCTTAAAACAGAACAGCCTTCCATAAGACCTGATGGGGAACTGTGTTCATTTTGGATGTTTCCTTAAAAGAGTGCAGGCTCCCTGAGCTACTGTTCATGAACACTCATGACAACAGTTCTTCATGCCTTTCACTGTGTTGGTCAAATTTTTTGCTCTTACTTTAGCCAAATTTAAAATGTTTTGGTTTCGGTTTGGGGTATTTTGGGGGAAAAATACTAGTGCTGAGAATTTCTGTGCTTTCTATCTCCCTGGACTATCAGTCTTTGTTTACACGGAGACCCTAGACTGAAGCATGGCCTCTGCTCTGAATATACAATCACAACGGTGTCTGTAATCTCCCAAGTGTTGCCAGGCCACAAAAGGGACAGTGCCTGTCTTTGGGACAAATGGATGTCAGAAAAGGAAGAATTTCAAAAGGAATATTTTGGAAGTTTTACAAAGCAAAATTAAAATGTACAGCACAATAGACATCAGATTTTAAGAGGTGCCTGAAAGACACACACTAAACAAACTAAAGATTCATAACAGAAATTAGAAGGCTTTGACATTCATATGCTTAAGTGAGTTTGGAAAAGGGAGCACTAAACCCAGACATCCAGGAGGAGCCACTGTCTAGCTCAGAGTGCTGGTTGCCAGAAGATGGGAGGGTGATTATTTCAGGTTTCAAAATTCTCCATTTGCCCTGTTTCTGGCACTCTTCCAAGCACCTACTGCAGCCCATTGGCAGAGGTAGGATGCAGTGTTGTTTGGAGGACTCTGGTTCTGCCCTCTCTGCATGTTCTGATGGGGGAGACAGAACCAGAGATTTTACACTTCAGGTCCAAAAAGCTGAGGTTACCAGGCTCTTCCTCCTGTTCTTTTGTACTTGCTGGCTGGTGAGTACAAATGCTATCAGATTTGTACAGAGCATTCTGGAGCTGAGGATCTGCTTGGTGTTCAGTGTCTCCATGACTGTACTCCAGAAGGGACAAGATTATCTCCTGTTTGAATGAAGAAACCTGCTCTGTAACTAGATGCTAGTCTCTCACTTCCCCCTTCTTCCCACCTTCTACCTGGCCACCACAGCAAAACAGAAGTGAAGCAGGTTTTCTTCAGAATGGTAACAACTGATTCATCCCTTCATTTAAACAAATGGGGTGATATCGGGCCCAATCCTATGCAGATAATTATAAAGTCTTCTATAGCCAAACTTCTATAGCCAAAACCTGACTTGTATTTTTGCAGTTAAGTGTCAGGCAAGACACTAAGCCTCTGAATAAGCAGTTAATTTGTTTGCATTCTGCCTTGACCTCTCCCCGTTTCTCACACAAAGCCACTGTGTTTCATATGTCCTCTCCCTCAGCCTGTGCTGCTGTCCACAGAAACTGTTTTCCTTTTCTTTTTTCCCTCCATCGCCATCGCCCTGAAAATCTCAGATTCCAGGCTGAAGGAGACTGGGAGCCAATTTCTGCTCTCAGGGTTAAATCTGGGAATCGTTCCCCTGGCTTCAAATTTATGCTGGTGCAATGAAGATGAGAGTTTAGCTTTCTGTACTGTTGTCAACGGGAGAAAAATAGAGTCCCTATAAGACTGTATCCATGGAAACCATCCTCCTGCAATAGCGGGTAAAGCAACAAATCAATTTCTTCAGTTTTAAAATTAAACACATTTAACAACATTATAGTGCATCTGCCATTTAAGAGATCATCTGTGCTGATAACTGTGTTGAAAAACCCTTCTCTAGCAAATAAGCTGGCAAGAACATTTCTTCCTCCTGATAGAATTCTGATTTTGGGCAGAGTAAGCATTGATGACAAAGTCCCAGGAAGACAGCACAGTGAGACAGAGCCAAGTCCAGAAGCAACACTGTTTAATGAAGGAGAAAATTGTTTAATTTAGCATTTAGCTCAAGTATCTGGGCACATGGTGACTAACACTCAAATGTATTAGCAGAGGCAGTGGCCTGTCACCTCTGTCTCCCTGCTCTTTGCTTCTGTGGTACCATATGTGACAAGGTACACAAAGTACATTTGTACTTTGTGATGCATTTATCTGAACAGGAGCGTGTGTGTATGTGCTTGTGTGTGTGTGCACATGTGGCTGGTGGACTGTCAGATGAGATTTCAGTATCTGGTTTGGTGCAAGATGATCTGGGCAGCTCACATTATGAAGATGCATGTTTCAGAGCCAGAGGCACTTCCAATGCAGAAAATGTGCTGGCTGTCTCTGCAGTTTATTGTTTTTACATTTCATCATGTGAGACTTGAGAGAGGACCTCTTTGCTATGCCATGGAGGGAGCATGGAAATATATGGATTTATTACCCCAGGCTTTGAATGTGTTACCATACTCTTTCCCTGCTGTGTGCAGAAGGATTCTGCCTTTATTTTTTTACCTATTAAGGTATCTCTCCGGCCATTTCAAGAAATAATACCATAGTTTATCAGACAATTGCCTATATGCAGATGAGGCTCTGCTTTGCCTTTTTATCAAACCCAAATACTGCAGTCTGCCTTTCCTATGCCTGGCAGATAGATATCTGTCTGGGAGAAATGCAACCTTATTTAAGACAGAGGGAATAAAATTGAACCAGGGGGAAATAAAAAGCATTACAGAAATTGCCTAGGCTGCGAGTAGCCCTTCAGTTGGTGAGGATCAGATACGCATTCCTCTGTCACTTTGCAGTGTCTAGGCTGTATTTTATCTGCTTCTGAATCTCAGTTCCTTGATAACAGCAATCACGTATGCCATACTGCCTTCTCTTATCTACAGCTGCCCTATCTATTATGGCAATCCCTCTTTGATTGACAGTTATCTATTTTTTTCGGACCTTGGGGCAAGCTTATTGCAATGCGCTCCTTTTGTCACTGAAACACACCCAAAAGCTTCAACTGGTGCACAACGTGGCAGTTCGGCATTTGAATGAAGTGAGCACATGTGGTTGGGAACACGCGTGGTTTTTGTTGCTCTGCCACGTCTACCAGTTAACGGAAGATGCAGTTCAAACCGTGTTAACTGGTAGAAATGGCTCAGTGGTCTAAAACGCTGGTGTTTGCAGAGAGTGCTTTGTTCTGCCTGTGTCCAGTTGCTATGACGTGCAGTGTTGTCTGCCTGTTCAGTCAGTTCCAGAGATTGCAACAGTCAGGAAAAGACATCCCAAGGCACTGCTCTAGGACAGTGCTCCCTTGCTGAGGACAGAAGAGTTTCCTGATGGAAAACATCCAGTCATAAAGCACAAACTTCTGCAGCTTGGTTTCTACGGCCCATGAATATACAAATCTAGGAATCCTACCCCTATTCAGAGGATGGACTGCATTCGCTTCCTAAGTCCCAGCCTTCTGATACTGAAGAACGAAAATTATGCCTTTCATTGCACTTCCTACTGGTAATTTCCACCTTCTACAAAACCCTTCTATATCCCCATGTAAGGATGCCATTTGCCACTGGGTTCATTTACCATCAGGGTTCAAAATCCTGGTGAGCTCAGATATGAGGCATTTGCAAATTTCTGTCTAAAATGCCAGAGAAGGGAGAAACGGAAGAGGAGCTGGGACTGGCACTTCTTGCACCATTCTTCATGGAAGTTGTGCGTCTATGTTCAGGATAGAGAAGCCCTGGAGACCAGGCGTGGCTCAGGGGAACCCTGCACAATAGTTGGAGCAGAGGATGGGCTCATTTGTTGGTGTGGGTACTGAGACGTGGAGATGGGGTGACAAAACCTGGAGATTTTAATGGCTGTTGAGATCAGCTTTTCCTCTGCCCCATGATAAATGGCAAGAAAGTTGACCTCCTCCTTCCCAGCTGCTCCAGGCCAGGCCTGGGAGTCCATGGGAGGAGCAGGGGCTGCATTGGAGCTGCTTATGAAGTATTTGTTCTGAGGGACAAAGCAGGAGCTGCCTCTGGCTCTGTCACTTCCCTCACAGCTCCTGAGTGAGGCATTTTCAAACAGTGAACCTTGGAGCGTTCTTCATGTATAAGTTCTTGGGGTTTGCACAGTCATGTCCAGCGTAGGAGTGTTTCTTGATGATGTCTGTCTCCATGGATTCAAAAGTGACACCATGTTTGTGTGTTGCCTCTCTCACACTACCACCCCCTTGTTTAAGGCAAAGATCCTGAGTCACCTTCAAAAAAACCTAAAATTTCCGGCAAACCTGTAGGCCATCTGTTAACGTGGGCAGGCAAGAAGACACTGGGTGGGAAAGCTCAGTCACAGGGAAGTGTTTATATCTGTCACCACGACCATTTCTTTCAACCATGTTAAATGACATTTTAATTATTGTCTAAATTCTTTTCTCTGTAAGAAATTGTAACAAACAGCAAGCCTGTAGTGAAATGATTCCTTGAAATGAGACCATTCCTCAGAGTCACTTTATGAATATGCAACTCCCATCTATATTTTAAAATGCCGTTCATTTTACTGTTAGAGAAACCTCTATCAAAAAGCAGTGGATCCCTTTTGGAAAAAACTTGAATTGTCTTCTCGGGGGGACTTAGCTGGTGGCATATGAACTGCGTCACGTTCCTGACACTGCAGGTATTACCTGTGCTGACACATGGTGGTGTATAGCAGCTGCCATTTCATACGACGCAGTAGAAAGTGCCCCAAGTCCAGCAATGTCTACTTGCCATATGTCTTGGACAGTGTAAAGATACAGGCTGTTACCACTTCTGACAGTCACGGCAGCTATGACTCTCCCTTTCTACCAGAAAGCCAGTGACTCCTCAAAATTAGAATCCCTTTGTACGTTCCTAGCCTGCAAAGGCAGGGATGGATATTCTTAGCAGTACACTGTGGATTAATATTTGCAACAAACTAAAAATATCAGGCCAATGCATACACTGATCTGCTGTTCTAACACTAAAAAGCTGTGCCTAGCACTGGTTTCTTACGTATACTAGCTGTGACCACAAACCTTTCCTTGCCTGTACTGAATTTTTAATTTCAGAAATAATCAAATAGAGGCAAGTAGTTTTAAGGGCTACGGTGTGTCCTTGAATGGCAAGCTCTGCCCAAAAATCTGGTGACACGAGAAGGTGGCTTGCTAGTCAGCATTGTTTGCAACAAAAATGGAAAAAAACAAACCCACTTCTTTCAGTAGAGAAAGACCTAGTTCACTGATGAACAGGCTATAACTAGATGATATGTTAGTAAAAGGTATTGGAGACTAACAGTCTCTGGCCCTTGACTTCATGCAGACCCCTGAAAAATATCCCTCCCTGCAATGGGAGACTCATTAGTGGGGAAGGGCACTTTCATAAAGATGTAAATAGCAAAGTGGGTGGCTGAATCTCCCAAGACTTGAAAATGTAAGGGTGTGTTTGCCTCACGCAGAGAGAAACACTGTCCTGTTTGGATTGTGCTGCTTGGGAAGACTTTAGAGATGACCAGAAAGCAGTCACACCACTGTGAGCAACAAGAGCCAGAGAAGAGTGTTCCCTGGGTCCCTCTGTTCAATAATGAGCTGTTCCTTTATTCTCTATCCTGGCCCTTGCTGCAGCCTCCTCTCCATCTTCCACCACCTCCAAAGGCTCCTTCTCAGAGTGCCAGGGCTGGGCAGAGTCCAGCCAATCTGTCATATTTGGCAGGGCACATAATAGAGAACACATACGGGTTTTATCCTTCTACGACAGATTCCTCTCAGCAACTGGAGGACAGAGGATTTCTCAGCTGGCGTGGAGTTAGAGCAGTATGTACGGGTAGTATCTGCTCTGGCCTAAAGCTTTGTGTGCCAGGCAAATCTGAACCAGCACAATGGCTGTGTACTTGAGCAGCTTTTCCTGTTGTACAGCAGAGGTGTTTCTTTCCCCATGTCAGAGACCAAATTCTGGATCTCCCTATACCATGTAAGTGTGGCTCAAGGATTTTCAAAAGCTGCAGGTGCAGCACAGACCCTCTAATCCCTCTCACAGAAGCCTGTCAAGCCTTGCATGTGGAGCATGCCTTGGCTTCAGCTCTTGCTCTGCCACAGCAGTGTTTGGCCAGAGACCAGCTGCACCTGCTGGAGAGAGACTTGAGGCCTGCAGCCCTGTTAGGAAGAACATCCTTTGGGTACACTAGCGGCAGCAGCATGTCATTGTGGGCTTTCCCTTGTGCTCGAGGGCACACCACATGTATACAGCTGCAGGACAGGGTATGTCTGTCTGCCCTGTGGCTTCACATTGCAGATCTCTGGCTTTCTTGTGTGACCGCCTGCGTAGCAGCTCGCACATCACGTCTCCAGTGGAGAGCTCTGTCTAATGCCCAGTTATGACTACAGAGGGGAAGTAGGGCATAATTTTTATGCTGTCATTATGTAGCAAGAGGATTTCATGACCTGATAGTGAGGAATCTGATCTGACTGCTGTCTGCAGTCTGTGGCCAGGCAGCCATATCCACAGTGTTGTTCCAAATGTGCCCGATCCTGGGAGAAGGAAAAATTTTCCCTGCTTCAGCTGGTGTGAAAACTTCCACCTCGGTGGAAGATGGGGCTTCAACCTTTGCATGGGGCTTCAGCCTTTGCATGGGACTTGTAAGACTCAGTGAATGTGATACCTGCTATATGTGGCCCCTGGTTTGGGCAATTTTGTAATTTAAATTCTGATTACTCTTAACTGCCACGCTAAAGTGAAGGTTAAGAACAATGAAACTGGAAAACTGAGAAACCCTGAGTGTCTGTCAGACTGCGCTGCCATATGTGTCCCTCTGTTAAATGGGAACAGATGTTACTTATTTCACATTTAATTTCAGGCTTCCCATAAGCACTCACCTTCCCAACGCAGGTGCGTTACTGGTTCCTCCCTGTCACTGCCGTGGTCGGGGTCGCTGCCTCTGGGTGAGGGGACGGAGCGCTCCCTCCAGCCAGGCCCCTGCGAGGGCTCTCCGCACAACTCCACGGCCCTGGGCTGCACCGCTTGGGCTCCTGAGGCTGCAGCGAGTCAGCTGGAGAGACGGCGGTGCTGTATGGAGCTTGCGAAAAAGCAGCAGGTATGTCTGAGCAGACAGAGTTAAAGAGAGGTAAAAATGTTGGCCTACTAAGAGTTGTAGCAGGGGCAGAGTCACTTGGACTGAGATCAAATGTAAAGTCTTTTAAATAGGAGAGTGCTTCATTATTTAGCTGGGCATATTCAAAATTTATCTTGCTCCTAGTGACCTCATCTAGGATTTTTGCTCTACTTTTCTGATCTTCAGAGCAAATTTGCTCCCCATTTTGCTTCAAATGATACAGACTGCTGGACTGGAAACTTGTCTCATAGTTGTATTGGTTTGTGTCAGGAATACTGAAGCATTCTGGATTTTGGGCAATGCAGTTGCATTCATTTTGCAACAGTAACTTGTTTTTGTACTGAGACATCTTACAAATGATGTTGTTCATTTCATTTCCAATGCATTTGTCTTCCAGGTGCTTGTTTTCATAGCTGATTTTTAATGATGCCACTTGTGTTACACAGCGCTCTAAGAGCTGCACTATGTTAGTGCTGCTCTCCATTGGTGTGGGGCTAATGTAGCTCTGGAAGCGTCGGAGAGTGAGAGGCTGCAGTGGTTTGTCACAGGAAATAGAGAGTGAGTGATACATTGGTTTATTTCTGTCCTCCCTCTCCAGGGGATCCAGGAGTGAGGTCGCAGCAGTCTTGTAGGAGTAACATGATTCTACTTCATGACTATCATCTAACGAAGGGTTTTCAGAGCTCTGGGAGCCACTCTCTCCGTTCAGCTTTTCTGGCAGTGGGTTTTTATCTTCACATGTCTCACATCCTTCTGAAATTGTCGCCTTCTCATACTCAGTTGAAGATGTTTGCAGATTGTCTCCGTTAGCCTGTGATTGTGGTGCATAACTTGGTGCTCTGGTGGTTTCCACAGAACCAGGCACTGTAGGTGAATCCTTGTGGTGACTCCCTTCCCTTCCTTGGAAATCCAAACTAGATGTGTTAGGGCAAGAGTCCAGGCTGTGGTCTCTTTCAGCAACGTTTCCTGAAGAGGCCTGGGTTGCACATTTGCTTTCATCCAAAGCCACATGTAGGTTAAATGTATTAGAGTCTTCCTTGCTTGGTTTCTCCTGCTGAGCTTCCATGCTCACTTTCTGCTCTGGACTGGGGCTGGGTGGGATCGATGAATCATTAGACTTTTCTGGCTGTGATTGAGAACCCTGAAGAGAGTCAGGGGAGGAAACGAGTCCCGAGTGTTTTCGCAGCCAGTTTATTATCCCCATGGTCAGTGAAAGCTCGGTATCGCAGAGCTTTAGCAAACATTCTTTGCCTTTCCATGTGCTGTGAAAAAAACCCTGGCTGATAATGTCTAGAGCTGGTTGGGAAGCCATGTTCTCCTCAGCTCCAACACGAAAGCTGTAAATGGACAAAGGGATTTCAATGGCTTGTTCTGAAATGCTTTCAGATGTGCACAAATCATCATCTAGGACTGGGTTTATTTTGACTTCGTTTGGGTCATAGAAGAGCTCATAAAGGGCATCTCCGCTGTAGCTGTCTCTTGGAAATCTACCTGGGACCCCAGGGGTCTGAGCTTCCTTCATTTCATCATCTTGTCCAGGAGAGAATGAATCATAGTAGCCTTCATCACTTGTGGATGTGGATTCCTGGTTGTCACTTTTTGGAGTCGCTGTTTCTGTGGAGCTCTCTTTGGAATTGTCATCATCTTTATCAGGTGACACTTGGGGGTCTATCACAGATGCAGCAGCCTGGCTTCTAGCCTTTTCCACTTCAGGACCAGGTATCTTCAGTAACTTCTTATCAAACAGAGTGCTCTGATGTAGCCTCACTGATTTGTTGATGTTGTCCCAAAACTTTGCAAATTCAACGGTCTCATTCTGGCCAGGAGAGGCCAGCTGCTCCACACCCCCTTGGAAAGAGCCCATGACAGGGCTGTCTTTGTGCTTGCTTCGTCTCAGCAGAACTTCTTTGCTATTCTCCATCTCCAGGTGAGCAGAGCTCTCATCAGCAAAGATTTCACCGCAGCCAGTGAGGGAATCAAAGCTCTTCAGCGAAGCGACATCTTCACACAGGGTGTTGCAGCAGTCATAGGAAGAGTCAGACTGCAGTTCACTGTCTGAGCAGTCTTGTGACAAGCAATCAGCTGCAAATGTTTCTCCGGTTTTGAAAAGATGCTTCGCAAGACGCCCAGACAACTCGCTCTTGCAACCTGGAGAGGACAGATTCTTGTCTTTCTCAACCAGGAACGTGAAGCTTTCTGGTTTATTTTTTTTTATATGAAATATATCTCTGAGCCCTTTCTTAGATCTCTTGAGGGAGATCCTCTTCCTGGGAATGGTTTTTGCAACAGCTGGTACAAAAGGCATCTGTGGCACAAAGTTCCTGTAATCAATCATCTGACTGCTGCATGCAGACTGGCTGGGGCTGACCACACACTCTTTCTTACTGCTGGAGCTGGACATGCCTGAAAAGCTGATGCTATTGACAAGTCGCCCCTTACCCCTTCCAGAAAAACCTTCCTCACAAGCCCTGCTGCTGGGGCTGCACTGCTCTGTTTTGTCTGCCTCTGTAACACAGTCATGGGTTTTACTCTTCCTTACAAGTTTGTAGGAGGACCCAGATGATTTTTCCAGGCAGTTGTCACCAGCCCCATTCCTCGCTGCTCTGCTGGAAAATCTGTAGTTCTTGTGAGTGGCCAAACATGCCAGCTGGACTTCAGCTACGCTTTGGTTTCCCTCCAGAGCTGCCTTTTTGTCTTTTACTGTATTGTCTTTGTTGATAGGAACTGTGTGCACTGGTGGCACTTTCTCATGTTGCACACTGGATTTTATGAAGGTCTTTCCTCTCTTGAGCTCCATACTGCTTCCTCACATCTGTTTCTGGAAGAAAACAGCAGAATAAAAATATTGTGAGGTTGGTGGCTAGCACTTGTAAACTTTGAAAACAACCGGAGAACAAAGGGATGGATGTCAAGCATTATACAATTGGTTTTGTTTGTCACCAGAAATTCCCATCACTGAGTCATGATTGCATGAGAAACTGATCAAGTGAAACCAAAGGTATGTTGGCAATGGCTGGAAGATCCAGCAAGGAGAGGACAGTACACGTTATGGGTTGGTAGCTGAGGCTCAGAGAACATTTTGGCTGTTAGAAATGAGGGGGTTTGGATTTAGGATTATGACTTCAGGATGGCTTTTAACAAGATAGAGATCCTGTTCTGAAAGTAGAAGAGGCATCAGTGAAAAGCAATGCCTGAGGAACTTTAATATGTGTGTGCATCAGGGAGGCAACAGTTCATAAATCTGTACCTTTGAGGAGGATGAAGAGCTCAAGGTGGGAAATCTCCTGAGAAAATGGATCAAACATTTGACACACGATGCTCCCTTTATATTAAAATAATCCTTACCTGTGAACAGAAAACCCATAAACCTTGGTACTACCCTGGGAAACATGCTGAAACTGAATTACTGTTTTTGCTCCCTCCTGAGCATAATGTATAATTTTCTGCACTACTACTTTTATTGTGAAATGTCAAAAATGCCACATTGAAAATCACTGTTAATTATGATAGAAGGGTTGTTTCCGATTGACAAAGACCAGTGTAGTACTGTGAGGCATTGCCACGTTGAATCTGCATTGTGCGTTGATCCGCTGTTTCTAAGAATACTCTATCACCTGTGTCAATGCCACTTTTGGTCTCTGTCTGTATGGTTTAGTATTGCATCTGTTTCATGTTTTCATACATCTAGTTAGTCATTTTAGCCATGACACTTTCAGTTTTCCAGCAGTTATTTCATGGACACATCTGATCCTTTCCTGCCTTATATCAACTTGAATATTGAGTAAGTCAATGGACTTACATAAAGGTAGGTCAGGGAAGAAGCAAGCCCTTCTAAAAGCTGTTGGAGAAACCAAATTTTTACTGGATGGGAAGCAGGACAAAACCTCCAAGTCCTGTTCTTGAAAGAATGTGCCTGGATCTTTCCTTAATGAAGCCTCAGTTAATGAGTTATCATGTTTTGAATTGTGTAGACATAACTAAAACCACTTAGAGCCACTGAACTCCGCAACACACAACACAGTGCTATCTCTAGCACTCCTTGACAAACTGTATGTAACAGGTCTGATGAAATGAAAAATTACCTATACTCCCTCGAGAACAATCTCAGATCAGATCCCTGGATCCAGACCTGCGCCCAGTACACAGACAGCCAGGGAGGTTTTAAATTCAGCACCAAGCCTAGCCTTTGTACACTCTTAAAGTACAACTTAAGGCAGTCTTTAGTCCACCTTGAACTATAACAGCTGTCTGTAGCCTCCAGAGGCTTTCCAGTTGCCAGGGCTTGCTGGGAACAGCAACATTGACACAACACCTCACAAGATACGGGTCTGTGTATCTGGGAGTTCTGTCACATGCAGCACTTCTCCAGCAGGCAGATGAGTGCCAGTCTGTTTCTCATAGAAGCTGCAAACTGGCAAGTGATTAGCAATATTTACAACTAAATGTAGGCCAGTGACAAACGATAGAAAACGTAAGGGTGAAGTGTGAACATTCAACATTAAAAGTATGGATGCTATGGAAAACATGGTGTGTGGTGATAGATGGGCATCTATCAGTATGACTGAGATGGCGGCACATTTATTTGCATTTGGGGCTGCATGTGAGTATTGCAGAGCATTCTTAATGAAAGCCAGTAAACATTTTACTACACTGTCACTGTTCACTGATGCTGCGGGAAACTTGTTTTGCATATTTAGAAATAGGTCACTGGGACGTGATTACACTCCCTTTCTGAAAAGCAAGGTGTGATTGAGAAGAAATTCAGTGCACAGAACTCCAGCAGAGTTGTGAAAACAATCAGAAACAGCTGATTGTTAATATCACTCACACAAGACCAATTGTTAATATCCCAAAAATAAAGTGTCTGATATCTCAGTTCTTTGCAATTGTAGAAATAGGTCCTGTGTCCCTGCGGGAAGTCCTGCTGCTGAGGAGCTCCTTAGACGTCTGTGACTTGGCAAATGCTAGCGTTGTAACAATGCTATGTAGGACTCTCTGAAGTCTTACAGCTGTTTCTGCCCATTCTGAGTATTAAGCACGGTCATTTTTGTAGGAAATTGCACACTTGGGAAGTTTTTCTGTAGATGCATTAAAAAGGCCTTCAGGGGTGGATTTGTCAAGTATGAAACTTATTAAAGCTAAGAATTCAGGACTTCATTAGATAACTTTTTGAATAAAAAAGTCTTTGATTTGAATTGTATCTCCTTGATAAGAAGCACAATTGACTACCAGTTTGATAACTGGGTCTAGAAACTTCAAGGCATGTTCTTCTGTCCTTTTTTTATAGATTAGATAAACAGTTTTAACATGAAACCCCAAATGGCCTGGATCACATCTGTAATGAAGATATATATAATATAATAATGCAAGATACACTGATGGTAGCCTATGCTACCTTTTCAGTTTCCTCTGATGAGGCAAAAAATGTTAGGTGTTTTTGGTTTGGGTTTGTTTTTTTTTTTAAAGATCTACTACACATATAGTCACCAACTTTGTATTCTGATTGTTTAATGTCTCTATTTAATCCCATATACTCTTTTTGTCATTTTCCCCCAGGATCCATGACAGGCTAATTAGTATCTAGTTCATTGTGTCATCCTGCTTATCCTGTTTTAACACTGGCGCAGCTTCGGGAATCTTCACCATTAAAAATGTTATTAAAAATGAACACCAAGAAAAGGAAGATCTCCTCAGTCAACTCTTTGAGGGCTCTTAAGGGCAGACTACCAGAGTCTGCAGATTTTTTAAATTTGTCTCAGATGCTGTTTTGTAACTTCCCATACTCTTCATCCTCATATGATATAAATCATCAATGAGCTTCTTTCCAAATATAGAACAGAAGTATTCAGGCAATGCCACGCTCTTTCTGTATCTATTAATACTTCTAGCGCTTTTGGTTGTAACGGACTATACCATGATGCCTTTCGTTTTTCTCTGCAGGGACACTAGTTATATCTCTAATCCCAGAAGCTGTACCGGTGAAGTTAGAAACAGATTGAAGTGCTGTAAGGGAAAGTTACCCTCCAGTGGTTACGTAAAGCTAATCAAAATTCTGTGAAAAATTATTCTAGGCATTTAAAAAATGTTACATCTTCTCTGGGATTTCTTAACCCATGCACTCAGCTACACTATTGCCTGTCTCTGCTCCTTTTTAATTATTCTCCTCTTGGACTTAACTTGCAGTATATCTCTTCTTCCACCAGGGATAAAGGGTATGTGAGGGACTGATTTACACCTCTGCAAAGGAAATACATTTTGCAATTAAAAATCACTGTAAAGAACAGAAACCTGTGGAAACTAGCTGTCAATCTACTAAGACTAAGTCGTTCTGTTTTCGACAGGCTCTGGATGTTTTCTTCATTAATGTTACTTAACCTCTTTTTTTAATATCTGTGAAATTACTTATGGAACACATGTTTAAATAGAGGACATCCTTGAATCTTATACTTGGCTATAGTTTAATTGTCATTTACAATGATCTTAGATGCAGCAGCATTGAGACTTCCCATTTACAGTAAATAGTACTTTTATCTCTCTTGCTTATACCAGCTGCTCACTTTTAGGATTTCACAAGTGTCTAATCAGGCAATCAGATCCGAATTTTGGGCTCATACTATAACGGAAATAAGGTTTTGCTTTAAATTTGGATAATATTGCTCATAAAATGCAGAGATACTTCATGCTCAAACATATACCATCTGTGCAATGTGTCTGACAGCCTTTTCATAAAAACAGAAGGTTTTACTGTGTCTGTGATTCACCTAAAAGTAAATTAAAGTTTTAGAATGGGAAGGTGAACACATTCCTGTGGGCTGAGGAGACTTGGTTTTAGGACAGTCAAAGCAATTGCTTATAGTCCTGGTCTATGAGGAGCTGAACAAGACTGAGTTAGGTAACTGTTCTGGTTAATAAGAGCCGTATTCACATGGCCTAAATTCTGCCTAAGTCCAGGTAAACAGACAAGGAGGCCAAAGGAGTGTGCAGTGGAGCTGGACTGGATATTCATTAGGAAGCAGGAGGAAGGTGGGTGGAGGCAGGATTCAAACTGTCCAAATATTGCCTCTGTCATGTGGGTCAGAGGAGAGAGGGGTCGCACGGGCCACTGCCCACGGCCCCCAGAACTTTCTGCCAGGATGAGCTGTCTCCAGTTTTCCCTTTCTGGAGGAATGGGGGAAGACTTGCTTTGGTTTTTGGGCTGGTGTCAAAGTTATCATCTTGTATCTTACTAGCTTATCTCACAGTGGAAAGGTTTGTTTAGCTTATCTTCTAAGAAAAGGTAAAATAGGTTATGCTTTAATGTGTCAGTAGCTAAAATAGCAGTCCTCTTGGATGTAACTGTAGGAGGATCATCCTACTGGGAAAGTAGAAGTACCTGCTTCAGTGAGGTTGCACAGATAGAATAGTATTACGAAGAGGAAATTTAGATTAACTCTCCGTCTTCAGCAAGTTTGGCTCAAAATTACTTTTGCTTAAGTAGGAAAAAATATAATTAAGGTCCATTTGTTCCAAAATCTTATCAGCTTTCTGACTTGGACACTCTTTCTTGCTTATTTGATGTGTAATTTATATATAATTGTCTCTCTTGGAGATGACAGAAATAAGCAAAATTCAGAATACTGTCATTGTTTTTCAGGGGAGATGGGAGTGCTCTTTCTGCTTCTTTACATTCTTAAAACTGGCAGGTTGTGGAGATGGTACCTTGCTGTCTCTTGCTAAGCAGAGTTCTGCTGGAGTCTTAATTTCACCTCCCGCAAAGCGTTTTCCTTTCATTGAATGAAAGAGTTGATAAACGTTGCATACCCTTTTAGGTTCTTTAATTTAAAAAGAAGGAAAAAACCTCTATTTGGACTGCTTTTACATTTTAGGATGCAAGTTTGGAGTGAGTCCAAAATCCTTTTTCCACAAGTGGCTTCATATCAATCAGACCCAAGATCCTGAGTATCTGGTTTGGGAATTTGGACATGTATTATGCTTAAAACGGATGCACTTTAAGATGAAATGTTTTTTTTAAAATATTTCTTGAGCAATTGTATAATGAATGGGAAAGGGAAAATGAACGGAGCTCTCCAAGAGGCTCTCCTTTCTCTGCCTAGTTAACCTCGGGAAGATTTTTGCTGGGCACCAGTTGGAAGTCCTAAAATGCAAAACCAAGCAAGCATGAGGTGGTGAGAGCCACAGCTACTTTAAAAGTCAGTGGACAAGACTAATTCTTAATGCTTAGGATCTAATCAATTAGCAATGCATAAAGAACAGCTGGTGCTCCCAGTGAAGTGTGTGGGGGGGTTATTTTTGGTATAAGACTGTTTATTTACGGTCAAAAACCTTAACTCTCTATCTCAGAAGAGAAGAGTTAATAATGGAAATACTTACTAATAATCATGAGCATATATTCCGTTCTGTTAATTTGATTTTTAATTGCAAAGCAATAAAATGCTTCTGTGCTAGAGGGTAGTGATATCCTGTCTGCAGTTATTGTAACGCAGTTTCTAGTAGGCAAATAAACATAACAGTTCTTATGGTGAAAACCAAAGAGGATTTTAAAGCAGGGCTCATCTTCTCACTTAAACTGATTACGCTGCTAGTATCGCATCTTCATTAGAAAAGAGAAAAGAACAGGGTAGAAAGGATGGAGGATGTAATCAGGGACGGTCATAATTCAGGAAACAGAAGAATGTTATTTTTAAAGGCGCCTGTGTGACACACAAACCTGCATTGAGATCGTGCCTCCTGTTAGGAGTACTCTCATCATCGTTAGTGGCTGTGTCTTATCATTCCCCTTCATCTCTCTTGGGTAACCCAGGATGCCTAATTATTTGCATATACATTTAGGTCAGGCAATGGCTTTCTCACGAAAAACCAGCAAAAAGCACATTGGTGTGTTTTTCTTCAACCTTAATTCCACTGAGCACACAAAATAAAATCTTATACTCCCCAGCAGAATACTAGAAGGATATGTACTTAAATGCTTAATCTTATTAGCAGTGTGCTATAGGGAAGCCTGAACCTTCCTTTAAGCCCTGCCAGCTGTTCAGTGGAGCTCAGGATTTTTCATAGTAAAATTAACCACATTTCTACTCCCAGCATACTGTCCTGCTGTGTGCCAACAGGAGGGATCCCTGAGGGAACAGCAGCACCCACTGCTTCCCCCAGCCCCACGTGGGGCACCCACTGCTTCCCCCAGCCCCGCGTGGGGCGTGTGGCAGGGCAGAAGGCAGCCGAGACCATGACAAAGGGAGGATCCTTCTCTGACAAAACCTCTGCACCCCTCACTCAGTTCACTTCTATACCTGAGGCTGAAAGAAATGTAACTGCTTGAAGCGTTCCAATTACACCGTGTAAAAGGGCAGCATAAACTCCTGCGCAGGGAGTTATCGACTCATCGCTCTATTGCTAGGCAGAGGCAGCTGAGCAGAAATTTCCGCTGTGTACCTGAGAAGGAAACGGCATTTATTACTTGCCCTGGCCAGCAGCCTGTTGTACCAGACAGCAAAGTGTTAACGCTGTCAGCTTTGGCTGTTTTCAGTAATGTATTGCTTTAAAAGGAGATAGGATGTGCATTTATATAAACACAGGCACACGCTTGTCAGATGTATGGAGAAATAAGTAAAAAACAATGCTTCAAAAACAATCAGTCATCCCAAAATAACAGACCCTCAGAGTTGCTGTGAGTGTCAGAGCAAAGGAAATGCCATTGCACCAGAGCAAACAATAAGGCAGATCACAGAAATCCTACTCACCATGTTTTATCACTGAGCAGAAATCCTTTCTCGCCTAGGCTTGCTGCTGAGGCTGGTCTTTATCCAGAGGCTCCTGTGATGCTTTCAGATTCTGAGGGGCTGGACCACTGCTGCTCTCCAGTGTTACTCTCCACCCCCTGTCTCTTCCTCCTCCTTCCTTCATCCCCACCCCCTCATTCTTCCTGCTTGTAGCTTTTTCATACCTTACATAGATTCTAGGTTTCCACATGTAGCTCGATTTAGGAAAGATGCTTATTTCAGCCATCTGCTTGATGCCATGGAAATGCCTCCATTGCTAAGGAATAAAAGCCCAGAAGGTAAGCTCAGGAGTCCTGAGCCAGCATTTTGGTTCCTCTCTATACGACTGCTTATTAAATAGGGAGAAACACATCCAAATTAATTTTATTTCTCACATGATTTTTGTTTCTGACTAGGATTCAGGAAAAATGGTCCTGACATTCTTAGGTTAATGAGATGCTTCACTGTGCAATGTGTGTGGCTTATTGGACTGTGCCACCCTTTGTAAGGCTTATGTTAATGCTGAAGTTAGAGGGGATTTCATGTGGGAGCAAAGTGGTGTAAGGGGAGAGAGTGAATATTTCTGCTGCCCGAAGCTGGAGTGCCTGGTGTCAGCCTCATATTGCCTTCATCAAACATGATTTATCGAATTCTCCTTACAGTCAGTCTAACTTCTGCTTCAGCAGGCAGTGAAGTCAACATCTGATGTCACAACATCATTCTTTGTTATATAGAGGAGTTTATTACCACCACAAACATCACAAAAGCGTAAAGCTGGCATCCTCGCCCCAGCCCTCTCCCTGTGGAGGGCTTCCAACCCAATCGTATCTTGATTGTCCCTCCCCATTAACTCTCCTCTGATTCCTCTAAATCAGTCTCTCGAACCCCCTGCCTTCTCCTTCCTGCTTGTCGAAACACCTCTGTTGGGGGCATGATAGGAGCCTCTTAAAACCAAAAGTGTCTGTCATGAAGCAGTGGCTTAATCCACTTCAGTAGCTCTCCTGTGAGCTGCAGTTCGGAGCTGTACCCTAGGATAAGGCAGTAGTTTGGGTGCAGACTGGCAAGTCTGCGGGCAGTTTGCCCTTCTGATGTCGGGGCTAACATCACGGTTGCTCTAAGGTAGTGAGCAGGCAGCTCTCAGATGATTGAGTGAGACAGAGCAAGTGCAGACAGGTCCAATCTGTGCAGGTTTTTAGAAAATCTTCCAGCTCTGTATGAACTGAAGATGAGCGTTCCCTTGCAACTGGAGCGGGTGCATCAGTCAGAGAGCTGATTTATTCTGTCCCCACATGACAGCAGAAAGGGAACAAAAGCCTTAACCTGCTACCTGTTCTCATCTGCCTTTTCACAGTGTGCTTTAGCTGAACCCTGGAGATGGGGGAGGGAAGGAGCTTAAACTTTTGTGCTGTCTAAGCTTCTAATCAGTCAGTTAACCTTAAAGGAGGCAAAACAGAGTGCTCTGGCTCCGAGTGCCAGCCAGTAAGTCTGGCACTGGCAAAGACTGGAAAGTTAACTTGGAAAGCACCCTGGGTTCAGTCCAGCCTGCAACAAGTAGAAAGCCCTTGTGTGACTTCACCAAAAGACTGGTGGGAAGAGAGAACAAGCTGTGGGTGAATCCTAGTAGCTCTGGCAATTGGATTAAGACCATTCTCATGAGAGAAAATACATTAATTAGAAACGGATTTGATGTTTTTTTATTCTGCATGAAATATTTGTATTCGTATAGGAGGAAGCCTTTCTCCATGATAGGTATATGAAGCCACCAAGTTTTCAGGTAGTACATCCTTGCTCTGAATGATGTCACTTCTGAGAGCCTCCACTTTGCGCATTCTGTTCTGGAAAGAGGGAGCCTTTAAAGCTTTCAAGTCCTTTGTTCAAAGTAACACGAAGGCTTGTTAGAAATGCTGATAGACATAAGAGTCAGTCAGAGGTCGCTTCTTGTGCTGATTCAAGGCTGACGGCTGCTGTTGGTATTGTCTGAGCAAACCTAGGGTTTTAGATTTTTGACTTGAAAATTATTCACGCACACAATTTCCGAGCTGAGTTGCTGAAGTCTGAAGTGTAGGCATTAAACGTAAAGGTACATCAGAAAAGATGTACCCAAATATGCCATGTGGAGAAGGAAATAGACAACAGAGAGCACTTAAAACTGCAGTTGAAGCCTACTTCATGTTCAACTTAAGCTCAATAAGACAAGCCATCCTCAAAGATTGAGAAGAGGATCTGGCCAGGGAGGAGCTCTTAGATCCAGTAGTGTTTCAGGTAGTTCCCACAGTGTTTCGGGTAGTTCCCATACTTGCTATCCTTAGGACAGTCTGTTGCTGCTCCTCAGGAACTGGGAAAGCTCTCATTTAAATGCCCCTGTTTTTAACAAATGGCACCTCTTGTCCCTTTGCTGGAGTGGTTAGAGATCACTCGAGACCTGGATGAGATACCCAAATCTGTTCATGGTGACTCAGGTAAAGCAGCTCCTGTGATGAGAGAGCTCCACGTTTTAGGATGTTTACTTTAGGATGTCCATATGGACACACATTTCCATCTTTAGGGCCTTTTATTTCACTTCATCAAGGGAAATGGCCTAAATCCATTGGCCATCCATGGCCATAGCTATCTGTAATCATCCACAGCCATAGTCATAGCCTGCATTGGCCTAAATCACAAGCTCATTGCATGCACTGGTAAATGCACAGGATGTTGAACAGCAGATGAACTATGGTGGCCTTTATGCATTGCAGTGGAGTTTTTTTTTCATCCTAAGTAGTTCTCAGCTTGTAGTTCCTTGAATTATCCTTTTCTGCTGTCACTTCATTTCAGGCTATTTCACTGTGGCTTGGTTCAAAAGGTTGGTTCTTGGAGAATCTAATCATCCTCTCTGATTAATTCTGATTAATTCAGTCTGTCCACAATTGTTTTGGGCATCAGTGGGCATGAAAGGGAAGGGAAATCAGAAAACTGTAAATGAGGGGCACGTGGAACAGCTGCCATCTGTTTAGCAAAGCACACAGCCCTTGGCATGGGGAGTAAGAAGAGGGCCCTTGAGAGAAGAGGGACTAAGGAACGTACAGTCCCTGGCGTGGCAAGAGTAGGGCGGCAGCGATCCTTGGTATCCAATGAGGAGGACTGGGGAAAGGAGGGGGAAAATCCACATAAGGGGCCGTATGGAAACAGAGAGAGAGAGTTTTTAGATGAAGCAGTCCCAGCCTGCCGGAACTTGGAAGCCTGCATCTCCCCAGTGTGGGAAGCAAATGTTTGCATCAAGTGATTGAAGACAATCTATTATGCTATTAGCATAAGCAACTCACAAAAAGTAAACTCTACTATTCTTTAATTTTCTGTCATGGAAGAACGTAGCAGGTTCTTTAACCTTGAGACTCAGAACAAAACTGTTTGCTGAGATAGCTCTATCAGTTTCCAAGGAATTACTTACGGAATGAATTTGACCCAGGCTATTTCCTGCCGGTGAACTAAGAGCCTAACATCCCCAATCCAGTTGAGCTTTCTGCTAACATCAGCTTAAACTTAATTATTCATGGATTCTTATCAGTATTTCTTGGTTTTGCATGTCTTAGAGAATTGGTAATGGGATATGGAGCTTTTATCTCCAGATTGCTAGCAGAAGACTGCCCTAGGTTGAAGAGAACAATCTTTGCTACTATCTGACAGCTTCCCAAGGCTTGGATTAAGTTAATTGCTACTCTCTTCTCAGTTACTTGGTGAGCTAGTGTCTGCTGCAAAATTTAGGATTGTGAATTGCTGTTAATAACATCAGTCCTTAGCAAAGAAAATACAAGGATTTTTATCCAGAGATTTCTGTAAGTGTATTCCACCTCAACATCTCCTGCCTGTCTTCCCTGTGAGGCACTGTTGTTGCCATATTTGCTGCCAAGAGGATGAGGTGGAGCAGGTAGGGTTGCAAGAGCATCTTTAAATACTGATATGAAAAAACTTGGCTGTGCTCCCTGCCAGCCAGCCCTCACAGTGCCAGTAATGATTCCCGGGAGGGCAGGAAGGAGTGCCGAGTGCCTCCGGGATGGAACTATCACGTTCTCAGTATTGCCGTTCTGGGGACTATGGATGACTGAGTGTGAACTGCTTGTTGCCTCAAAGGAAAATGAAAAGGGATTTTGAGAAAAAAGAAAATGGTGAGGATGTTTCTCCAGCTGCTCATGTTAGAACAGTGGCTGCCCTTAAACTTTTTGCTTTAAACAAAAAGCTCCCAGGTAATAAATGCTTCCCTGTAAAATCAATGGGGGAAAAATGAGCTGCATTAAATGCTATGAAGAACTACTCCAGAAGAATTTTTTCACCAAACCATGAAGATCTCCAATGCTCCAGAGAACAGAGACAACACCTGGGAGGGACATGACACCTCAGGGACCTGACTACAGAAATGTTTAAATACAAATACCTAAGGCATGTATTCAGAAGCTTTTCCATTCCAGATATGCCTGTGTGTTATAGACATCTGTCCAGATAAGGCAAGAATACCTCCGGTCCATGGAACTGCTGCCGTCACTAACAGACGCTCCCTGTCTCAAAGGCAAAATAATCATTCAGCATAAAGCACGAGGGATGGCAAAATGCCCTGTTCCACAGACATCACAGTACATCCTATAAGCAAAATTTTCTCACCTTCTGCTGAGGAAGATGCTAGTGTGATGACTTCAGGGCAGGTTATAGGAAATTTTTAATGACTGTTTTGTATTACTTGGTTTCCCTGCTTAATTTTATATTGTTCTCTGCCTGAGTACATGCAATTAAGTGCTCTGGAGGCTTTGTTAAAGGCTCAGTCAGGAAATCTAAAAAAGAGATACAGATGGAAGTAGCCATAGATACACAGCTTCAAATAACAGAGGCACCATCAGTGAGGGAGAAACTATTTCAGTGGCTCTAATGGGATAGTCTCTCAAACGTGAAAGCTGGGATCAAAGGAGGGCTAAACCCAAAAAGACCTAGATAAGAGAGGAGTGCGGAATTAGATAAAGTTGGTGAGGCTGAGTGCAAAAGCACAGCAGCTTGAGATCTACATGCACAGAAGGGGATGCTGAGCTGTGAGCAGGACAGGCTGCTGCTACCACTTCTACCTTTCATTATTTGTATGTTTTTATTTTGTACCTCAGTGAAAAAATAAATCATGTGTTGCACAGAGATGCTGGCTTGGTCACACGGCAAGTAATACACTTGTCACAGGATCTTGCAAAGGAGTCCTCATGGGTGGTATGGGGGCCGTGAACCACATCACAGTTCCTGTTCTGAGGGAAGAAACCTCTCGGCTGAGTGTATAGTTGGTGGGACCTCGAGGAAAAAGAGCACTACAGCCAGTTTGCTAACTGTGACAAGGAGCACCTTGCTGTACATCAAATCGCACTTATCTGCCAGTCAGTATCTAAAAACGAGTAAAAAATAGAACACTTGGAAGATGGATGAAAAATGAAGCCTTTGAAATCGCCAGCAGTGCAGTTGGTAGCAACTACAGTTAGAAATGCTTATGGTTGATTTAACCAATCAAACATACATTTTGAAAAAAAAATCTGTGTGTTGGATTTATATTGTTGGTGGTAATGTCACAGCCAAATTTTGTTTTAAAGCAGCAAGTTGTACGTCTTAGAAGAGGATAAAATACTGGCTTTTGAACGCAGCTTGCTAGCAGACTTAGAGGTAATGTTTGGTGGTGTTTGGGTCTTGTTTTCCCACCTCCTGTGTGCTAGGTGGTAGTGGCTAACTCCAGAAGCTTACTGCCTTACCTGTCATTGCAGCTGGAAGGTGAAACCTCTGACCATGTTCCTAAAGTCATTAAATTATGTTTGTGGTAGGAAGTGAAATATGACCATTAATATATTTTTGCAGTTACCGTAAATAAAGCAGTGAAACTGAAAGAACTCAGCTTCTGACAAAGTGCTCCATTAATGTATCATGAGTATTGACAACGCCAAGGTCACCATTTGGTTTGCAGCCACACTAATTACCAGCAGGTTTTAAAATACGGTATTTTATGGGTCTTCTAGCTGGCAGGCTATTTAGAGTGAGGTGATTTGTTGAGCGCTATTCTTTGGGGTTTATCCTGTCATGGTTTGGGCTGTTACCGTAGCTCTGCAACAGAACCATCTCTCCCAGTTGTCTGATTTTTCAGAGAGGTTATTAACATTTCTAAGCCAGCTGATACGCCTAGGCAGTACGCAGGCATATTAAACTTACATATTTCTCTTATGAATGTGCAGTAGCCATTTTTCAAGCAGTTGCCAAGTGCCAGTGCAAGCCAGGGTGGTGTGGTGGCTGGGAGACAGAGGAACAGTGTGTTTGAGGACAGAGCGCTGGGAGCCGAGCTCAGCTGGGGCCATGCGAGTGGCACTGCATTACAGTAAGGCGGAGGATGCTCTGGTCTTTGTTGCTGTGTGTTGAGGGGGGTGGTCAGCCTGTGAAATAGGGCACCTTCATTTGGGAAAAGCGATACAGAAACGATTCTTGAGCTTTAATACAGAGATGGCGATTTCTCACCCTGCAGAAGCACTATTACAACCTGCACTTCTGAAAAGGACTAGTGTTTTTTTTTAATACCTCTATTTCTAGGCACTTGGTTTGAAACACCTTACAGGGAGTCCAACTCTTCTTGAAAATCGTGCACCTTAAGGTGCTTTGATGCCCTTTATACATTGGGGTTTTACTGTGGGGAAAAAAAGCAGCAGGAGACTGATGAGTTCGCAGAGCTTGAGTGGAAGGTATATGAAAGGGTATGAAGTGGGGAGTGCTGCTGACTGCATGGTCATAGCCACATAGTCTGCATGGTCATAGCCACATGGTCATCTGGAGCTTGGCAGTGTTTCAAAGAGCCTGGTCCATTTAGAGCTAACTGAGAGTAGTATCCCAAAATGGACAGAAGCCAGCCACAAAATGAGTTAACTTCTTGCTCAGCTCATTAAATGAGCTGCCCAGTCAAGAATGAAGTCTGGATTCACACGTAGGTACATGTGTTGTCACAGAAATGGTATGAGAATGACAGAGGGATGGAACCTTGATTTCCTCATTTGTTGCTTTAGCCTGAAGTTTTCTGTACAAATGTTGCTGCATCTCCTCACACTGTCTGGGGCAGGGGATCTCTGGTGAACACCTCACAAATCAATCACAGGAGTGCCAGTACTGCTGGTGGGAGCTAGAGGAGGCAGATTCTTCTGCCTTTGGCTCTTTCCTATTATAGATGTTTTCCCTAATGCCAGCATGGATCAAACACAGGTTAGTCTGCTCCAGATGGGGAAGGATTGCCCCACTAATTAGAAATTACCCAAAATAACAAGGTGCTGCAATACCTAGGTAGTGGAAGAGCCCAGGTAATATGCAGAGCAATGTGAGTCAGGGCGGAGGCTAGCTCTGAACTGCTGTGGTCCTCTTCCCACACGTGGCGGTGGGGAGCGGGCAGCCAGGCGCGCAGGGATCGCCTGCTTTCCCAGCAGCGGCTCCCAGGTGAGTGCATGTGCCCGGTGCCTGGCACCGTGCTCCCAAGGCGCCCTGATCAGGGCTCCTAGATCCTCTGATAATATTTCCCTGTCTCATAAAGACCTTTCTTCAATACCTAAACAGGTATTTGAAGCTGAAGCAAACAGGCGTAATGATGCTGCATTTTAGCACCCCAGCGATAGATTATTGTCTGTGCTCCAGCACCCCGTTCGGAGCTGTGGGTAACGCGCTGGTGACAGCCCGGCTGTGCCGTGACACGGCTGAGGACAGGAGGCAGGGGAAGGGGAGCACGGCTGCTGCATCTAGGGCTGGGGCTTCCACGGTGCACGGGAGCTGCCTGGGGTTGGTGCCGCAGAAATAGGGCTGCAAAAGGCCTCAGAGCAGCTCCGGGGTCTCGTGTCCTCTCCCTGGTTTGTGGGCAGTGCGTATACAGTGCACTCGTGCAAGAGAAGAGAAGGGACGTGGAGTCAGAAGGAGCCAGGAAGAATAGCTCTCGTTTAATAAGCATTTGAAGTATTTCTAGACAGAAAAAATGTTTAGGAAAATATGAGGATTTATCGTTCCCATTAATTGTTTGGGCTTTTTCATTTTGCTGGTTGAATTAGGCATAATTTGTATTACTGTATTAAGTATTGTGCTTATAAGAGGGATGCAGGTTGGTTAGAGAACAGTCCAAACCACTCTCAGACACTGCATATTCTTATTTAATATATTGAATATAATTGTGTTTTAATTTGCTTCATAATAAAGAAGAAAGAAATATCCAAAGTCAGCTTGCATGGAATGAAGTAAGTGGTCACACACTTTTAAAGTATTTTTAATAGCAAAGTTTATAACAATATTGTAACTTCTTTTTAGCTTAATTTCCAGATCAGCAAGATTTATGAAGTCTTGTTTTTTGTACCTGCCTACTTGTCCCTGCCTTTGAATAACTTCTACACCTATTAGCCAGGTTTATCTTAACTTGAGATAGTGAGGGAGCTCTCAGAAAATATTGCCTTTTTTTAAAGCTTTCATGAAACTAGGTGGCAATCTAGCAGAGAGAGGCCATGTAAGTACCTCCACTGGGGAAAAAAACGCTGGAAAAGAAACTCTGCTTTTATTAGAAATCAAACAAGCAGCATTGCAGGCAGGTAAACATCTTAGATGCCAAAAGCAGTTAATCAGGAGCAGATTACAAGGTCGCAGAAAAGCAGCCTTTGTTACAGTGCTTGAACTATTTACTTTATATGTAAATCAGGGGGGAAAAAACCTCTCTGTTAATTAGCAATTGTTTATAAGCTTTAATGCAGTAGTAAATAAAATACGAGAAAATGGTAAAAACCTAAATCTGAGAGATTTTTCCACATTTTTGGAAATCCTAGCTGTTTTCCAGGTTCACAGTGGGATTTACAGGTAACCCTACAACTGCTGTAAAACCCACTTCTCACCCTCCTCGCTGCACAGATGGGTAGCTGGGTGAATTAATCTGAACCTCTCTGAAGTGACTCCAATATTTTCTGGGTAATCACAGTCATTTGACCAGAGAATCTCGGTCAGAACACTCGATATTTGTGTGAAAACAACTGAGCTTCAGCCAGCACAGCTAGCTGATTAATTCAGTCAAATACCAGAGACTGTGTTACATACAGACCAGTGCCTTTCTGCACCATCTCAGTACGCTGCCTGATGGTGTCACTGAGCCTTTTTTGACCTTGTATTAGTGAGAACAAAAACTGAAACTGGGTTTTGGGGTTTTTTTTTGTTGACGTTTTCTTTTTTTTTTTTTTTTGAGGGAAGCTTCCTGAATTCATTAGTCAAAGGAAATTAATTTTAGGAAATGCACACTTTGTTGTGAAGGATCCTGCGGCGAGACAGGCTTGATTTCTCCTTCCAAAGGTTCTCCTGTGGATGCTGTAGTGTCTCAGCAGGGAAGCCTTCCGTCTGAAAAGAAAAGCTCGTAAAATGCATTTCTGAGATATTAACAGGCAAAGATGAAAGCATCTTGTAAAATACTACCAGTATTTGGGCTGTTGTTGCAAACACAGAGGCTTCCCACTAGGTGGCCCTCCACATCACACATTGGATGTGTTTCAAAAACACGTAAACAATTTCTTGGCTTTGAATTTCACTTGAAACTTTGTCAACAAACTTTCCGTCCCAAACTGCAGGCCAAACTCCAGCCTTCTCCAGTCCTGAACCTGGGCAGCCCTGTTCCTGCAGCTCAATACCTACATTAAAATACCTTGTCTTTTTCTACTGTCAACCTGTACTCAGAATATGTGTGCTTAAAATCCTGCCTTCTCATATATGGGAGCTATATAAGTGGCTCTTAAATGTTCTTTTTATCCACGTATAAGAAATTGAGATCTGGGACTTAAGGTGGTGAGGTTATCGTGCGTGTTCATGAACAAAAGAGAAAGCAATGCTGTTACAGCCTTGTCATTTGTCTTGTTGCACCTGTTCTGCTTAAAATTTTTACATCTCGCAAGGTTTCCTAAGGGGAAAAAAACACAGAACTAAACTTCCAGAGGATGTAAACTGACATTACTCTATTAAAATTTAAAGACTTGAATTAATCAACCTTAGATTTGACTTTGGTCGAGGAATACTGTGAGAGATCCCCTCTGATTATTCTGCATATGACAAGCCAACAGGAGGCCATTTTTGGAGATCGCTTCCTTGAAGTGTGGCAGAGAATACTTCCTTGTATTTGTTCCTCCAGGTCACTGCTGTTTGTCCAAATAACACCTTCCTGTGCTGCTTATGTTTTGCTGATGCTGCCTAGTGTTAAATTGCAGGATGCTTGACACGAGTCTCATCTTCCTGCCATGAGCTCCATGTAGGTAAACTCCTTTCCCACTCAGCTCTTCCCAGTGCTAGTTATTCCTGTAATAAACGGGTTAACTTTGTTCATAAAATCGTATGTGGGTGTAGAGCTTCTATAACATT
This sequence comes from Nyctibius grandis, assembly GCF_013368605.1. Lineage (NCBI taxonomy): Eukaryota > Metazoa > Chordata > Aves > Nyctibiiformes > Nyctibiidae > Nyctibius > Nyctibius grandis. The sequence goes on along the minus strand of NC_090689.1, from coordinate 1,114,209 downwards.
CCCAGAGAACAAAACTCAGACACCATTAGTGGCACACAACCACTCCAGAGCTTTATAAATGAGCCTGGTGGATGTGTGGCAGAGACTGTGTCTAATTCTGCTGGTGTGCAGGTGCTTGCAAAGGGAATTTCACCCAAGTAGCTGACCAGGAGTTAATGCAAAACAGGTCCCTGGTACTAACTTGATGCTTTGTGCACAAATGGCAACTCACAGCACCTGCAGGAGCCACACAACAATGTAAGAGATGGAAACAGGCCTGAGGAAGAGACCGAGACTTGAGGGTAAGGTGATATTGAGACTGGGTGTATTTTAGGTTGAGGTAAGGAAGGGTTGGGGGCTAGATTTAGGGGTTGGAGACTGCAATAAAAGGATGAGATGGAAGAATTTTGTGTCCTGCCTCAGTGCAGTGCATATAGTCCATTTCAGAGCTGGGTGCTATTGCTGCCCTCTAAGTCGCTGCTGCTAATAATAGTATCCCAAGTAGGCAGGTTTGGAAATGTCTGTACTGAAATGAAAGTAAAAGTCTTCCTTCTCATTTTGTGCAGTGACCCATGGACTTCAGGTCTTAAACTGCTGCAAAATATGAAATAGGCTCAGGACAATTTGAAGTAACGAGTTGCTTGGCAGGAAAAGAGCAAACAATGGTGCCGGGTACTAACAACTGATGCTGACGATAAGTAAATTAAAACTGTCACTAATAAGGTACATGTAGGGGGCATTCATCAAGCAATGCACAGAGGGGTTAAAAAGTTGAAATTAAGTGATCTTGACCATCAAAAACAAAATACGAAAACATATTATAAAGTGTGCTTTTGTGAGTAGGCAAGAACTGGTGCATTCACTGGGAAGGTAAACGCAGCAGGTTAACAAGAATGCGAATGAATATTGCTGTGGGCCCTGGTGAGTGCTCTTTGTCTCACTGTGCTGCCTTCAAGGGGCTGGAGTCAGCTTTCCTTGCTGAGAAGGGTGGTGTTGCTAAATGGTATTGTGATAACATAATGAGAAATCAGAGCAGATAAGTCTTGACAAGGCATCCAGCTCGAGTTAATTAAAATAGAGAAGTCATACCATGGTGCCAAGGGAAATAGTAAAAGCACAGATGGGGAGATTTGATTGCTTACTGCGGATTAGTGTGGTTAGTGCAGAGGTCTTAAAAGGACAAAGGGACAATCTGGACAACCTCGAGGCTGGAACCAGAAGCTGAGAAGAGACGTGGGCATGTGGATTGCAGATAAGACAATTTTAAGAGTCGTTACCGGTGTGAATGTGTGAAGGAAAAGGCAAGCTTTAGGGTTAACCCAACTTTTTTGTAATTATGGGAGTAGAGTCTGGGAAAAAGGGTGCCTGTACACAGTCATGGCTTGTCATAATAAATGTAGTTATGCTCATACTGTAGTAGAGCCAAGCCCAGGCCAGATCTGGTTAACAAAAGGTTATCCTGAGCCAAACTGTTCCCAGTCCAAGCCAGGCTGACCCATCCTTTTCAATGTTACAAGGCAGATGTGGTTCAAGGTGCACCTCAACATGCCAAGTGAGTCTTGGAGGTACCAGTCACAACTCTGCTGGGGTCCGGTGTCAGGAACTTGGCTGCTCTGGCCTGGAGGGGAAAAATGTGTGTAGCATGAGATGAGGCATTAGTGGCTTTTCCGTGCTGCTCACAGCAGCCATAATCCCCTAACATCCAGTCCCCACAAAAAAATCATAGTGCAGAAATATAAGTAGATCGGGTGGAGGTGTCTCCCATGCTCTGTTTGGCCTAAGAGCCCAGAGCACACTGAATTAGACGGCCATAATCTCTCCTCTGCTCATCCTCTCATATTGGGCTTAATTCCTGCGTGGATTCGGAGGCATGGTACATCAGCTTACTGCATTTGTTTCTGTCTTCACCAGGACTGTGTGGAGATGCAGGAGACCTGGGCTGATCAGCTTCTATGGCAGGATTGTACAGACCAGCCCCTCCTGCCACTCCCCCCCGCCCAAAACCCACCCCAACCAAGTAAAACCTCAGGGCAGGTGTGGTATTTCCCTGAGAAGAGGAAAGGGATTATCTGGAGGCAGAAGAAGGAAATTCCAGACCAGATGAAAATGGAGAAAAATTTCCAGATTAGGAGGGGTTCTTAGAAAAATAAATAGGTGCATGAGTGTAGGAACATGTTTCTTCACACTCTTCAGCAGACTAGATGCTGCCTAACCTTTGATCGGCTCTCTGTCAGGTTAGAGATCTTCTTGTGGCTAAAGAACACAGGCTGCTTGTTCCTACGGCTGCTGTATTAACTGCAAACACAAACAGTAAATTACGTAGTCATTCAGAGCTGATTTTCTTTCTGGAAATCAGTCTTGATTATGTATAACTTACAAGAGAAGCTGGTCATTTATAGCACGCTAGAACCAGACAGGACAGTATGAAGGGTGGGTGGGAGCAGCTGACCCTCCTCCTGTTCATTTACAAAAACAAATACCTTTTTGTAATTCTGTATTCCTGCAGGCACCCTGTGAGGCTCCAAGGACCCTACCTTGAGTCTGACAAAGAGGGAGTTAATGCGCTGCAAGCTGCTCTCTGGCGGGTTGAAAGACATGATTTAGTGGGGTGAAAGTCCCCAAGCTGGTGTTTATTGATGGCTAATCATGGAACAGACCTCTCTCTATTTTGGGAACAGGACGGGTACACCTGGGAATCTTGCCAGTAAACAGCTTGGGATGTAGCCTCGAGGGCCCTCACCTTCCTCTGGTCTGTCCTTACGTGCCGTTTCTCTCACTTCAGGGCTGAGGTCACTGCTTCTGTAATGTTTTTAGCCAAGCGTCAAGGTGAGACACCTGCTGTGGAACCGAATGTAGACCCTGCAGCAGCAGCTCCTCTGGCAGCCCACGCGAGCGGCCGGAGTTCAGGAACATTTGGTTTGTGTGAAAAGCCTGTACTGCCGTGGTGCAGATGTGAGGTTACAGGAGCAGAGGGGCTTCCCCTCACGCTGACTCCTCAGCTTCTCAGGCTGCCAACAGCAGAAACTCCCTTAGATGCATGCTTGCTTTGGCTGAAAGTGGGGCCCAGCGATGCGTGTCAGAAACTGCCTCAGAGGGTGTTGACAGGAGCTGAAGTGGTTCACAAACAGACAGTGCAGGAGACTTTCAGGACAGATAGCTGGGGATGAAAAGTGGCGTTGTGCATCTCGCTTTCACCATCGCTTCAATCTCCCGTAGCAGGCAGGAGAGAGAAATAAGTAGAGGGACAGTTTCAGCTCAGAAATTGATGCGGAAGGAATTGGCACGATACTTGGCAGGAAATGAAGAGGCACAAGTGGCAGGGGTTGAGGTTGTGTCCTGGGGGACGGCACACATAATTCCACAGCTGCTGTGCTGGAGCTGGAGCTGGCACTGATGTAACAGCGCTGGTTTAATACAGCTCGGGCAAGATCCAAAAGCAAGAGAACATTGTGGGCTTCCCAGGGAAGCCAAGTGTTTGAAGGGGGGGAAGGAGCAGCTACTATTGGGGTGACCACCACAACGTGCGATGGAGGTAGCGCGTCCAGGAACAGGAGCTGCACAGGGCTGCGTGCCCCTGAGCAGCCTCCGAGCATCGCTGAGGGACTGCAGTGGGGGGCCGGTGCCGTTCTGATCTGATTCAACTCACAGCTCGTTAAAATGGCTTGTTAAATGGCTCGTTAAAATGGATTGCTAATTCATTTAAGTTTTTTTTCCTGTATATGTTGTCTTGCAGCTTTTGTGATCTATAGCAGTTTTGTGCATCTTTATATTCCTCTTAGTTGCTATCCCTTGTGCTGGGCTGGCACTGAAATGTTTTCTTTGGAGCAAGAAACTGCTGCTTCGTGGGAGGAAAAAGCAGCTCAATGAAAAGGACCTAGAAATTCCTGGGAAAAAGCTGATAATAGGTTAGAAAAATTGTTTTCTAGTTGCCCCTGGTAGTTGTAAATATAATGAGCTCTTATAGGACAGGTATTTGCCTGTGGATAGCTGAGCTGTATCTGAGCTACCCGGAGACAGTTTGCTGCCGTGCGAGTAGGGAGCGATGCTTACGAAAGCATGGAGAAACTTAAAAGGGAGTGTGATGTGTTGGCCCTAAACCAAGGCTCAGGAGATGAAACTCTAATTTCTGGCTCTGCCACTGCTTTTCAGTGTGATTTGTGTTAAATTGCTGAAAATGCACCGGGCCTCCGTTCATCAGGTACCATCGTACCTTCGCTCACAGAGCCTTTGTTGGCTCTAGCTGCTGCTGAGGACAATAGCAAAGGAGAAGAGAGGATGTATCTTCTCTGGTGCTCCTCATGCACATCCTTTAATGAGCTGGAATTTGGACTGGAGAAGAAAGAAACAAATAATTATAACTAGAAATAAAATTGCGTGTGTTCAGTGAAGATCTCAGCTTGCTGGCTGCCTTCAGCAATGTTCTCGCCATGCCTCAAGTCTCTCCCCATCATGAGCTGTAACTCTGCCAGTGTGGTGAGAAGTTCTGGGCGTATCAGGGGGTGATGTGCCCTCTGCCTTGTGCCTGTGGAGGTCACCAGGAGAGTGAGACTGAGGTGGGCTTATGTAACCCAAACACGGGTAGTCTTGCCTAAAAAAAATAGCGTATCTTTTCTTTACAAGTTCGGAGCATTTGTGATGCAACATTTGTGTTCCTCCTCCCTCCTTAACATTGCTTTGCTGCCACGAAGTCTGAATCTCCCGTGTGAGAGGACAGGGTATTGCTGTGGAAATGAGTGGGAGCAGTACAGGGCCGCTGTTCCGAGGACCAGGCAGAGCGAGGCCTCACGCAGAGAAAATCTAATTTTTAAGCACCTGTGCTGGATTGGTGACAAAGGAGCTGCTGGGAAGGGACAGCAGAGCTTGTGAATGGCACTGTGTGTGCAACCCACGGCATATCCCCTGCTTGGCTAATAAGAGATGGTGACTCTCATTCAGCACATGCTGGCAGTTAATCTCTCTGCCATATGGCGGCTGTGCCTGGCACCTGCTTCATCAGTGTGAGATAAGGTCAACGTCTCCCTGTGGGCAGAGGTATTTCAGAGAATCAATGTTGCTTCAGCATCTTTGCCACCTGAGAACCACTGCTGTCCCTAGGTACAGTACCGGGAGCTGGGAAGGAGCATCGTAACTTTGGCAGTGAGGCTCCTTCCTCCCCAGGGCGGTACCATGCCTTGTGCTAGTCCGTGCCGTGTACAGATTGTACCTGTTCATTCACAGTCTGTCTTCAAAAGCCATGAATAGGAAAAGATAATGTATATTCTTCCACACTGCTTTTTTCCTCCCTTTTCTCTGTTTCTGTTCCACTTCCAGCATCTTTCCTTCCATCTTGATTCCTGCATTGTCTTTGCCCCCCTGCCTGTACAGTGCAGGCGAACGCTTCCCAGCTGTCAGGGAGGAATTGTGACACTGTACAGCTGTGGCTGGGGTCCTCCTGTCTGCTGCATCACCATTAAAGCCCCTGACTGTCTGCCTGTATATGCCAACCTGTCTCTTCTACCCTTTTTTCCTTCCATCTCTCTTCTGGTATTTCATTTTATCTTGCACTTTACACTCACCAACCATCTGTCTCCCTTCTCATCAAATCATCCTTCAAGGAAATACCATCCTAACCCTCTCCTGTACTGCCTGGCTTTTTACATGAGACAAAACATGTTAAGACAGGGACATAGCCAGACAACTTCTGCTTTTGCCTGCCGGCAGCAGTCCTTCCTAGGCGATGTTGGAGATCATTGCTGGTGAGACCGGACAGAGATAGAAAATTTTCAGTGCCAGCCACAATCAGAAAGACAGACAGCCTGAGACGGAAAGATGCTCTTAGGAGGTTGGTGGATGTATGTAGCTCCCCTGTTTGAGAAGCTCTCTCTCAGGAGAAGGAGCTTTCTCCCTGACTTCAAGGAACAGCCGTGAATTCAGACACGTATTTCTTGTTCTGCTCGTGACTCTATGTGATATTGAATGTAGGTGTAGTCTCTTCTCATAGCTGCTAAATCCTCAGATAAGAGTGATATGTATTGTTCTTTACCTAAGGCCTTAGATTTCTGCAGGCAGCTCCAGCACCAATGTTGTATAGTGTTTGAAATTCTTTTAGAAATACTCCTCCTTACAATTAAACGGCTTTAGGAAAGAAAGCTGATGTTTTAAAAATAGGCCCTATTTGGTAGGCCATTTCTCCTGTTTCACAAATGCATTGTTATGAAAAGTAGGTAGGCAGGAGGGATCAATCTATCTAAGAAACAGTCTAGGATGGCTTATCTTGGTGTCCCATGAGTCTGTCCATAGATGACCATGGAACCTAGCAGTTGTGTGCCATAAATCCCTGGTCACAGCTGCAGCTTGTCACATGAAAACATGTTAGTGGATGAATCATGTAGGTCCTTTCAGCATGAACGAGGCACTCTGGCAGAGGAGGAAAACCTGTCTTGCTTTGCCTTGCCAAGCTCAGGAAATGAAAACGGGTGAGTTCTGCTAGCTGCAGCTCGCCGCGGTCAGGGCCAAGCAGTGACCTGCAGGAAAGCAGATGGTGTCTGGGACTTACAGGCACTTTTTTTTTTCAGGTTGTCTTACTTCTCTAACTTTTTGTTGGAATAGTTGTCAAATAATCCAAAATTCCGTTTTTCTGACATCCATCTTAATTCTCAATATTGCACCTGCAAGGCAGATGTGCTACCAAATTTACCTTGGCTTTGTGATCACCATGGCCTGATGGTATTTGGAATTAGAAAAAGTGATTCAGAGATTTAATGCTGAGTCCTCCCTGTCTCTCAATGTCCTCTCTGTTGTTTGAGAGCCTCATCAAAATGTCTTCAAACCAGCACTTTCTAATCCTTGTTTTCTTTTGTTTCAGGTTTCATTTGACCTTTAAAATCATTATAATCTGAGCTTAAGTTTTCACACCCATTTCCTAACTTTAGTAATTGCTGTGCCTGGTTTGTGAACTTTGTACAGTTACAAGAGCAATGCATATGTCTCTTATCTACAGCAAATAACAAGCAAGGCACTGAACAGTAGTTCTGGAGCCAAGTGGAAACAGATAGCTGAGGCATGGAAACTAGGACAAGACTAGGACAGTCAAGCTGTACCTCTCCCCTGCAGGTCCTGACTTTGAAGAGGCTTGCAGAAAAGTTTAGAGGGAATCTTAAAGGTTTAGAAAAAAGTTATCTTTTAATTGACTTTAAAGAAGAAAAAGGGAAAGCTCAATCAGAAAAACAGTACAGTTAAACTGTTCTGTTTACTTGTTTTTCACTGACAGCAGCTCATTTCCCCAGAGTGAGAATATGGATACAGGCAGGAAATCATTACGGCTGGTTTTCTGCCCTGCTGGGAGGAGCTGGCCTGCTCATGGGCACGTGGCTATTCATGGCTGGGAGAGCTTCACCAGCAAGTGAGATGTCTTCTGGACCTAGACAAGCCTGGAAGGGGGGCATTCTTGGAAGGAAGTTGAAGAAACTGCAATAGCACATGAAGGCTCCTGAGCTCGAGGCTCTGTTACTAAACATGGCTGGAAATATCCCCGTGAAACAACATTCCCATGAAAATGTTCATTTGTTGGACCCAAATGTCTCATCCAAAACACTTAAGGAGCTGTGGTGGACTCTGAGGTGGCCTTTCTACACTGGTCTCCCTGGGCTCCTGGCCAGGCAGATCAGTCTCTGGGGCAGACCCAAAGCACAGTACCATTTTCCAGTGACGCTGGAACAAGCAGCCACGTCAAAGACTCCATGCTCATACTGAGACAGTGACGTGATGGCACCCAGGGAACCTCAAAGGTGAAGAACGTGAGCATGCAATTTAGTCACGTAATTCCTCTGGGTATCCCCTGCTATCACAATCTCTTGGAATGATGGGCTGGGGAAATCTTGCCATTATTCTGGTTGTCTTCCCTTTCTTGTATGGTGCTTCCCTGTCACGGCAGCAGTGTGCTTGTTGAATCGGTTAGACTAAACCCTTTGTGAAACAGGAAGCTTCCCTATGTGTGTACACAGTTAAGTCCATACCAACTACTGTAAGATGGTAATATTTCTGACCTTTTCTGTTCAATTTGACAATACTTGTTTATAGTCAGTAACAGAATATAACGTAGTACAGTTTTGCTAGATTTACAGTGTTCAGTATGGCTCAATGCATGCTTTCTTAGATGTCCTAAACTCAACAGATAAGATAACTAAGCTTTCAGTGGGATGTTGATTGAAGCAGAAATGAGTAAAGTAATTAACAGCATGTGATTCAGTTTGAAAATCAATACAGACTGTATTGAGCGAGAATAAGAGCCAGAAGAGGGGCTGCTAATACTATAGGTCTGAATCAGCAAGATACGTAAAAAGTGCATCCACCCAGCATAAATTTACCAGAGAGCATTTAAAAAAATCAATAACTGGAGCATTAAGGCCAGGTTTACAGGAAATTGTAGGAGAATCATTCAGGTTGGCACCACAAAATATTGAACACTAAGACGCGATGGCAAGGAGCTGTCTAAGTTCAGTATCCTCAGGAGTGGTCTTCAGAGCTGCCAGCCCCTTGCAAATGGTCCAGATGTGGAAATGCCTCCTAAGCTGTAGAAAATGAAAGGAGGCATCAACCAGATATTCTCCAGAGCCACCTATTCTGGGTGTATATCAGTGTGCCAAGACACCAACCTTTTAAATTTTTAAATCTAGCAGAACTATGCTGAAGAGGTATAAGCCCCTGTGGAAATCTGAGGGGAGTGGCTTTGGCTGGACTTGCCCTGGTCTGATGGGGTTGAATCTGTCTTCCAGTTATTTGCTGTTTTCCATTTTTGTAAAACTAAAGCCTGCCTGCATTCCTAAGACTTTCACAGTAGCACAGTTCAAGCTGAACAAGCTCATGCCGTAGGGCTTACTCTGCCATCCGTAGGCCGTAGCAGATGAACAGTTGAGCACAGGATAAGCAAGGCTGTGAACCCGTGATGTCTCACGGGCTCTGTGGCACTCTGCACGCGGGCTAAATGAGAGCCATGAGCTACTTTGCATTTGTCATGAGGATCTCAGCTGAGAGTGAACCTGCAGTCAGCTACTGCAGAACAATTGGCAAGTTCATACCTTTGCTTACGTTTCACATTATTTACCTTACATTATTCGCATTTAGACTGTCATGGCCACAGAACTGGATTTTTAAAAGATGGTTCAGTCGAAGGTTGCTGGAGTTACCACTTTTGCTTTGTACTTGTCAGTAGCAAGGATGTCAGTGTTTCTTACCCTCCCAGATGTAGCTGGGACTTCGAGCTCATGGTACCTAGCTCTTTTATCGAAGAGGAAGGAATAGCTCTGCTTTCAGGCACCAGGAGAAAAATAATTAAGCTGAAAAAATAAGAACTATTTGTTAATTGAACAACTATATATAAACAACAAGCCCTTGAAATTTATATTTGCAGAACTACAGTGCTGTATAACATCACTCTGTGAAATACTTAGCTGCATTGGACACTCCTATAACTGCCAGCAGATCATTGTATATTGTATTTGCATTTATTTTTCTGTCAGCCAAAAGTGTGCAGCTGAGATGACAATGAACTCTGTTTATTCACATGTAACCCTAACCAGCTGGTGGAAAATACGGTTGTGATTTGATATGGAAATGAGTGAATCTGCCCATTAATAGGACATCTTTGGAATACCATGAGCTGGGAGGCAGCAAACACTTCCACCATTAACAGAGGTCTGAAATTATAGTGGGAGGTGATTCGCACACACTTGGGTTTTCATTGCTTCCCTTCCATTTTGCAATAATAGTATCTTTCCACAGTTTGGGTGCTTGAGTGCTGCTGTCTACTTAAGGTAGTAACTGTGTTGTGACTCACTGATAGATGCAGGGCATGATCCTGAAGCCAAATGTATAGTTGCATCAATATTGTTCACGCACTTTTCAGTGGATGCAGGATTGAGTGAGCAAAAATAACCACCTTACGTTTTGCCTACCCAGGCACCATAGCAACCAAAATGCTGTGCTTAAAATTATCATTGATTTTTCCTCCTCTCCCTTTGTTCCGTATGGTGCAGCCTGTCAAACTGGGTTAACGTACAGCTCCGTGGATGCCAACTATCAGTGTGTAAGGAAATTAAATGTGCACAAGATTTGATGACTGATGCTGAGTTTCCTAAGCTGTCTGCTTTGTTACTTGGCGTGCCCTAAGACAGCATGTCCACGGCACAGCACGACTTTCTGCGAGGTGAGACTCTGCACTGTCTCCCACAGATGGAAGCATGCTGCATTGCTACGTGCTGGTAATGCTGGGGAAATAATGAATACAATAATGCCATGTTAAATAAGGACCTGCGTTCCCTCTGCTCTTGTAGTGTCAGTAGTAGAATCCATGTTACTTGAGAGGAGAAGGAAGATCACAGTTGAAACAACAGTTAAAAATTTGACCATGCTGGTGAACGTGGGAGGTCCTGGTAGACTTGTCAGGACTACCAAAAAGGTTGTCTGAACTTAGACATTTTTATTTTTAGGCATATAAATAAATACTATAACTTCAAAACAGCTTGATAGCCAGCAGATTTCACTGACTATTTATTTTGACTTTTTTATTAGACCTTTGGCTTGTGCACACACAATTTTTCAAGTACTGGGAGTAACCCTTTGATGTTTACCATTACTTAAAAAGCTCCAGGATACCCCTGCACCACCGATAAGATCAGCTAGAGCTGGGAGTTATCAAAGCTGCATATTCTGCAAATCTCTTGTCTTTGCTACTTATGCCCTGTGTAAACAGCAAAGTAATGTGATGTTGGAGCAGTGATGCGCTGCTTTGTGCGGTGTACTCAGGGGTCAGCAACTGCAGGAGGTGTAAACCATGAAATACAATAGTGCTGCTATGCCCACTTTGCATCACACGAGATGATGAACAATGACATCAGTACAGTCTTTTTGATTAAAACTAAAGCATTATTAGCCAGTGTTCAGCCTATTAAAAAATTAGCTTTTCTTCTGCTCAGACCATGCTTGGAAGAACTTGAAGAGACCCTTCTCCGCAGTCCAGATCCTTCACAACTCTCTCATTGCACCCCCAGCTCTGATACTGAGATCTGATAGTGAAAGCAGTGCAGTGCAGTAGCAGCATGCTGGCCAGCAAGCCAAGAATTGGTCTCCAAATGGACACTGGAAATGCCAAGTCTTCTGTAGGGTATGCTGGTACATTATAGGGTACATCACTCATCCCAGACAATTCACAGATTGACTGTAAGTCTACAATAGATGAGAATTCAGTATTTGTATATCATGCACTAAAAAAAGGCAGGGGAAGGCTTATCATCTATAAATAACATGATTTGATTCACTGAAGCAAAAATATTTGTCCTCTATAAATAAGATAATTTCATTCACTAGAGCCAGTGCGGTACAATTTTACAACAGGATTGAGAGCCATTTTTATTGATCACTTCGATTGTGGTGTTGCATACAAACTGATACAAAACATCACCCAATCACATTTATGACTCTCCTGCATCAGTACACGTGGAATGTTGTTCTGTATCATCGCGTATTTGTTTAACCAAGCTAATATTTCATCTGCCTCGTTGGAGTGATAATGTGATGAGAGCAAACTCAAACTACTGAAAATGATCAACCCATTCATTTCTGATCAAAGAGCTAGCTGAGGGATTTAGACATTCTTTAAAGCAGATAAAGATTCATTCTCTTTTCTAAACGTTAGATTTTGCAGGAAGAAAAGGAAATCTCCACTTTAGGCAGAAACATCTTTTGCCACCACAGAATTCACTTACAAGTTTCAACTTTCTGTCCTTGAGAAGAGCTGGTAGAATTGGCCACGGAAATCACTTTGCTTCCACGGGCTTTTTGCATCCTCTGCTTCATTTGCCTTTCTAAGGACTCAGTGTAGAAGATCTTGCTTTCTCCAAGTCAGACAATCATCCCAAAATCCCAAGGAAATGGAATTCTCTGGCTGTGCTCTAGTAAAGAGAGCGAACGCAACTGCACACCAGCGCAGGGAGACAGACTTCAACAGTTCCTCAAATTTGGATGACACTTCTTTGTACAATTTGCTGGAGGAATGGGCGCTCAACCCATCAGGCACAAACATGAAGATGTTTTTAATCCCTCCAGTTGTCTGCCTCGTGGCAGGTGTCCTCATCATTCCTACCATCTTGTTTGTGATCTTCTCTAGGTTTAGCATCCGTCAGGAAACAAGGTACCTGCTGCTGGGGAACGCTCTGCTTTCTGATCTGATCTACCTTTTGTTCTACACGCTGTTAGCTGCTCTCAATGCAGCACGTGTGCATCTCCCAAAGGAAGCTTGTGTCCTCCTATTATTTCTGCTGTCAGTGGCTTACTGTGGAGGATTGTTCACAGCTGCTGCAATAGTCTTGGACACATACATAGCTATTTCGTTTCCTTTGCGCTACATCGCTATTTTGCCTCCTTCACGAGCTAAAAAAATTGTTGTATTACTATGGGTGTGTTCTGGGGCTTTCCCTGGGATTTTCTTCTTGGTGCTATCGAGCACTCACAGCTTTGTGCCCTGCGTCCTGGAATTGTGCTCGGTTCCAGTGATACTAATGTTAACTCTGAGTGGGACTGATGCTGTGAAACTCTGTTTCTGGCTTTCTACCACGGTTATCTTTCTCTGCCTGTCTCTAATATTTTGTTGCTATGCTATTCTGTATTTTAAAACCAAACAATCGGGTATATGGGAGAGCATCTGCTCCAGAGCCAGTGTAACATTCTTAATGCACAACACTGTGTTATTTTTTTACTTCTTTCCACTCCTGGCCATTTTTGTGGAATCATTCTTGTGCGTTAACGTTGTCATCAGACCGCAGACAGGAATCTGGGTCTCCGTGACAGTCTGCAATGTCTTGATGATTCTGCCTAAAGTTTTGTTCCCTTTTCTGTATGGGCTTCGATACAGAGAGATCTCAGCATCTCTCAGATCCATTGTCAGAAGGAAGCATCTTCACGTGGTGTCACCTGCTCCATCACCATCCTGAGCCAACGCAGAGCACAGCCACAGCAGAGGAGTTGTCCTTACCTTGTTAGCATGCAAGTCTGATGGAAATCACTCAGCTTCTGAAGAAGTAGTGATCAAGCCATGTCAGAGAAGATATGTGTTGATCACTCTGTCTCCTTGGTGCCAGATCTTTCATCACATCACAGCTGGGAATACAGCACATGCTACCCTGGATGAAGTTCTAAGCTTTGTTCTGTCGTGGGAGGGCAGTGTCTTTTGGAGGAGATACTGAATCAAGATCCTTTTCACCCACCTGTGGCAGATGCCTTTCTGGAAAATAGAAAGTGAAAAATAGATGGTGCAAAGCGAAGAGGTGTAAAGCAAAGGGGGTAACCACAGGTCTCTTGACAGCATCACCTACAGCAGAGAGGATCCTTAACCAAATGTGCTGTGAACACAACAGCTATTTATTTCACTCACGGTGTATTCTTGCAAGGTTGAGTAGCCAATGCCCTATTCTTTAAAACATAGACTGGAAGGTGCCTATGCAAACTGCTGTACTCGGTGAAATGCTGTGCTTCATCTTGTGCAGCGTGCTCGCCTATTAGCTGCCTTATGGATTCTGTCTGACAATCTGCAAAACACTGAATTTTTATAAAATCTCAGTCTGATGGAAGTCGCCTTGGATCAGTGTCTGTTGGGCAGCCCAGCGCAGGACACTGTCAGGGAGTAACAGAGATGGATGGGCTGCTGGGTGAGGGCAAACGAGCCGGGAGCGGTGGGTGGTGGTGCCTTGCTGCAGGGTGCAGTGCCGCTGTGCCCGTGCCCAGTGAGCCGAGCTGGTGGCCGCAGGGAGCCTGGGTCACCCTGGAGCCCTGATTCCCTGCTACGTCCGTGCTGCTGCGGCCAGGCCAAGGCTGAGCCCAGCAGCTGGGGCAGGAGCAGCGAGGTGCAAGGCTGGGCACAGGTGTACCCATCACATAGCTCAGGCGTAACCCGGGGTCAGGGACTAAGCATAAGCACTGCTTCTGAGTCCCTGCCAAGGCATCTCCCAGTTCTGTCGTGCAGAAATCTTCTTGGCAGCCTGATCCCAGGTTACAGCTGCACCACATCAGAGCTGGTGTTGGGTACCTGCCACCGAACCCCTAGGAAGGCCAGGAGGAGAGGCTGCAGAGCCTGCTGATGTACTCAGGGGCAAGAAAGATGATATCTTGTAAGAGCCTTTTAGGTTTTCCAGATCAGCCACCTACCTATAGAAGATGAGTGAAACATATTTCTGATCTTTAAAGAAACCAAAATGTCCTTAGACATAAACATCAGTGTAGGAAATTTAAATTGCAGTGCCATTCCTTGGATTGAGAAAAGAGCTTTTGTATTTGTAAAGATAATATTTTTAGAATTTGTTACTTTTTATACAAAAATACATTGGACTTAAAAAAAAAGGACATTAGAAAATGGCCCTTGATTTCACTCTGTGCAATATTTTCCTTGTGTGTGGACTCTCTACACCTTCTGCTTGCCTAGAGCAATACACAGAAAGTGCTGAATGTGGCTTTGGGTATTTCACACTCATCTGAAGAATTCCACGAAGTGTGAGCCAGGAGGAGATTGGTGTCTGGTTGCATGAGATGTTTTTTGGCAATGAAGCCTGTCTGAGAAGTTCCTGCTTCTCTCTTTCTCTCCTCATTCCTCAGCTGCTTGCTACTCACGTTGCAGTGTCTGCTCTCTCCAGTTTGCTGATACAACTGCTTCTGGGGTTGCAGGTTAAAAATATCCCTCCTGAGAGAAGCGGTGTTGTTTTCATTTTAACAGAGATTATCCCAGTGGTCTGGTTTATAGCATGTTCTGCAAACAGCTGTGTCAGCACAGTTGAGCGGGTAACAAATTCCAGTTTGGAGATGGGAATGAGCAGGGACATCTTAGAGGCTTTGCTGCTAAGGGACACTTCTTGTATAAAAGCATCTTTAAGGTAAAGTTGTTGCAGGTGATTAAACTGTATTATTGTGTATTTGCTTTTACCATGATTCTGTGCGTCCCCTATTTTGACCCAAAGGAACATTAAATTCCTGAGTAATTGCTTTGTTTCCCAGAAAAAAAATCCCACATTTCTTCTTGATACTCTTCAATAAAAAAAATTAAGACCTAAGAGTTGCTTTTTACTGGCTGCTGTTCTTTTTCTCCAAGATGAATGTACCATAGACATTCGGCACTATGTTTGTGTAAGGACTTTAGTTTCAGTCTGTAACAGGGCTTTTCCGTAACACCGGTAAGATTGGGAAAACGTCTGTTTACTAGATCAGGTGCTTTCTGCTAAATCCCTTCAGCGTATGGTATGATCAAGAACGGAAGAGGTACCAGTGACTCCCCAGACCACTTGTATGCCGGGCCAAATCTTTATGCCAATGCCCATTGGCAAAGATGCTGATAACTTACAGGTTGTTTTGTCCATGCAAGGTTCTTTCAGGCTTTATTACCTCAAGTTTACCTACATTGTAAATTTTCATGCTAACTGTGTAAGCAGGTATATAAAGTAAGGTAGTTCTATATACAGCCATAGGTGACTTTCAGTAGCTGCAGGTTAATAGTACTTGATCTTCCGGCTAACCTCTGTCAGTTATGAAATTGATCTCCAGGACAGAATCGGAGAGGATTATATTGCCAATTCTGTAACTTTTTCTTTCATACACATCCCCTGGATATATTTAAAGACTGCTAGAAGTTTGCTAACATAAAGAAGGACACTGAAAGAAGGAGGAAGTGAATTGGTGATCGTGGCAAGTTTATGTGTGTACGAAATCTGTCTACAGTGATGTCGTAAGGACCAAGCAAACAAAACACTGCTTTGTGGAAATGATCTTCTAAGAAAGATTAATAAAATCCTCTTATTCATGTCCTTGAAATTGTTCCCTAAATGGATGTTTGCATAGAAAAGATTTTAGTTGAACTGAAATTAGTTAAGTTGCATGAATTCTAAAAAGTCATCTGCATTGCAAGCTGATGATATTTTATTAATTCACTTTAAGGTAGTTTAACATTAGATAGGTAAGATTTTCTGAAGTGACTGCTTGTAGACAACATCTTACCATGAAATACTACTGTGCTGTTTGGTACAAAAGCAATGTGTTACAGGGTGTGTATAAGAAACACACCATGCACCTGAATCATTTGCCTTTGGGGATTTCCCCATCTATCTGAATAGGACCCAAGGAGTCACCAGGGCAACGTCACAAGCACTAGGTTCCTATAATTCTTTTCATAAATGTCCTGAGTTTCATCTTAAAGATCGTTATGCTTCTTTCTTTGCCACAACCTCATGGCTGTAGTGATTAGCAACCTTGTAAGGATGTCTTGAGATAAGCTCTGGAAATTCAAACTGAGACTGTTCACCAGAGCCCAGCGATCGACCTCTCCGAGGTCACATAAGTGAACTTCTTGGATGTCACTGTGCCTGCCCGGCATTTTAATTTGAAGTGTAATGGAGAGCAGTTGACTTAACATGTGATTTGGGAGCTGGGGGCAGTAATCCTTTAATAAATTGCGATAGCATGAATCACTAAAGGTATTCTAATTTTTAGCCTAAATATATTCCTGGTCAGTTTTTCCCCCTCTTTTCTTATGCCAACATTGTCACTTCACTTACCGCTGCTCTCTTCCCTCTCTGAGTTGGATTTACAGTGCAGTTGACTGCTGTCTGTAACCTGCAGACTGAAAGGAGTCAGACCTCATTCCAGGGGCTGGGTCTGTGCCATACAGCACTGGAGAAATAATTCAATCTGCAGTTAAATCTCTGCCTCAAACGAGATCGGTTTCAGTGTCATGAGATACGGAGAATCTCCAGGCAGGTAAACAAGCACACAGCTTTGGATTTGGGGGTTAGTTCATTTGCAACGATTTGAGTAATTATTCAGTAAAACTCATTAACCTCCTGCAGTTTTAGTAATTAATACTAGAGTGTCTACTCCTTCTCCATTAGTTGGCTGTGTCATTTTCTAAGGGAAGTTTAATATAGTAACAGTCAGAAGGAAACTGGCATTTGCTTGGTTGCACTTGCGGCAGCCCCGAGAGCCCCAGGGCTGGGGAGCGGCACCGGCTGCCCCCGAGACGGGTCCCGCAGCCCCCGCAGCGAGCCGGCTGCTCTTTGCTTCACTAGGCGCTGGTTTTGTACACTGAGATACTGTACGTCCTTTGGACAGAAACTGTGACTGTGGCCATTCCCTGTGGGAGGTGGGTACATATGATAGATCAGAGAGAGCCCATGATAGGAAAAGGAAATTACAAGTTTCCTTGAAACTGGATTTCTGTTGTCTCCTGTCTCCACCCCCACCTCACTGCTGGTAACTGAGAGCACAGCACTGCTAGTTCTAGCCATTTGTTCACAAGCCTCATGGTTTTTGGCATCTTCATACAAATACTGATCCTGAATGTTTTTGTTTTTCAATATGCTTCTAGTCCTTCAGATTGCAACATGAATCTGAAAGGTACAAAGAGAAGTGAGGCAAATGAAAACAACTCTTCATGAACTCCTGTTAAAACGTCAAACTTTGAGAGACTCTCACGAGTTAGGACGGGGAAAGGAGCCAAGTCTCGTGTTTGTCATTGAGGGATGGTCTGGCTCGTGCTTGCCCAAGGTCCGCAGGTGTGGCTGGGGAACCGCCATGGAAGAGACAAGAGGCTGTTTTCTCTCTCTGCTGCGTGGAGTTAAGAATTTGTATTTAAAGTTTATTTGGACAATGTTTTTCCAACTCAGTGGGTTACTTTTTCTCAAGCAAAACAATGTAAGTTTTGCTACTGACATCGCAGGAAGAAAATCAGCAACCAGCTCCTGAGGGCTACTGCTTTCTAGGATGATTCCCAGTAGGAAGAACTGGTCAGGTTCAGCAGCCACTATCATTGGTTTTGGCAACAGGCAACGATACAGAAGTGCAGCTCCCCAAGGGGAAGGAGAGACCACCCCCATTCATCCACCTTCTCTGTGACCAGCCAGTACTGCTAGCCAAGTCAAAGCTGGTAACTGTTCTTCATGAAAACCTTTTGAAATGAAATACTCTTTTTAGAGGGCATTTCCTCGTGCCCTCTGAAAAGCAGAGCAGGATGGGATCGTCTGGGCCAGCGGGTAAACCTGAGCAGTGGTGCTCCCTGCAGAAGGGCAGGAGCATTGAGACGGAAGAGGAACCATTTAAAAAATAGTTGAAAATGGGAGGACTGTGGGAAGGTTAGAGTAAGAAAATGTGGAGACTGGCTGGAATTACAGAAGTGAGTTTCAAGGCCTGGGGATCCTGCAGAAGAGACAGGATTTCTCACAGCCTTTCTGAGGGAAGGACACGGTGGAGATGTGTTGAGGGTCCCGTCCCTACCCATGGGCTGCACCTGCCCTGCTCAGCCTGCGCGGCTGGGGCAGGCTCACCAGTACGGTCCGGTGCCCTGCCGTGCCGCTGAGCACTATGGCATTGCTGTGCTGAAATTCAGGAACCCATGTTCTTTTCTCAGCCCAACATGTGAGAAATATTATTTCTAATACTGTATAAGGCAAAAAGAGACATGACAGAGAGGGAGAGAGTCTGGAAGGAGTCACTGCTCTCTGCTTGGACAGATTTGTTTTGCACTGTGTTTTCTGTCTTGATTTAATGGTGAGTTGGCTCTTTCCAGCGACTAGGCAGGGGAGGAGGGGCGGGAATATGTTCCCAGCCTTTAGCCAAGAGTGTCCCAGCGCGTCCCGGGCGTGACCTCGTCAGTGTTTATTTTTCTTTCCCTACAACTGACCCAGATGCTGGGACTTGAGGCTCGGGCCCTCCTGGCCTGTGGAACATTTGCCCCTTCTGGTACAGCATGTGATGGTCCCAGGAATCAGGCTGGGAACAGTACCTGGAACTGTTTTTCTCTCCAGCAGACTGTTCTGTCCGTTTGCATTCCAGGAAATCAAAACCCGTGAGAAAAACCCTGGGAGAGCACTGCCACCGCGTGGGGATGGAGACAGGGATGCGAGTGGTCGGGGCACCGGTACTCCGCTTGTGTACAGCAACAGCGAGAGGAAAAAGCCTTTCAGGCAGAACAGTAAACCATCCCAGAATAGAACAAAAGGGAAACGAGGTTTTGGTCTGCTTTATTAGAAAACAGCTACAATGAAATGTTCACTGGGACCAGATTAGCGTTCGTTTATATTTGCAGCCTGTGCAGTCTCTTTCTTGGGAATGACAGCAAGGTTTGCAAACTGAGATGGTTTTTTTTGGTCACGCAGAACTAAAAAACTAACAGTGTGTCTTCAAACAAACAACCAAACAACACAGTTTTAACTTAACCTAATGTGCCCACCACTGGAAAAAAGCACAGCTTTGGAGGAAACGACGTTATGTTTCATCGAAGTCACAAATCTTTCATTCCATAAAGCATCTTCTGCTATTCACTAGTAGGTGCCGCAAATCCAACTTAACACAATAAATAGTTGAACAAACTTCAGGACCCGACTGAGCCAATTCAAGCACATTTCAGGGCAGATATAGCTGGGAAGTAAATTTCCCACCTACACATCACATTTCTTTGCCTGATTGGAGGTATTGTGTTGGCAGGAGTAAACTACAGCTGGTCCCTTTGTTTTTCTGTGGAGGGAAGGAATTAAGATAATTTAAGGATATACTGTACAGAGGAAATGCAAGGACTGAGCATATATACAGATACTCCCCCGAGGACCCCAGTGGTGGTATTTCCATCCGTTGGTAGCTGCAGCTAAAAACCACCGTCATTGCAGCCTGTGCCACAGGGGCCCGGAGGTACTGGGTTTCTTTGCAGTTCTCCTAGGTCAGACAGAAACCGCCCCAGGCACAATCCTACGGATGTGCGTGTAAGACTTCCTGAGGGTAACGCTCCCGTGATGAGACACCCCCCGAGGCAGGACACACTCTTCTGTCAGCTTCTGAGTTTCAGGGTCCCAGCACAGCACTGTCGCAATAACTTCGTTCTTTTCATCTCTGCCCCCGGTGATAAACAGCTTGTTGTTGCAGGGAGAAATCCCACAACTGGCTCTCTCGTGGGTAAACTGAGTCACCAGGCACCATGTGTCTTCCTGGGGGCTGTAGGAGTAGAGTGCTTTCATTGCCCCACCTGGAGAGGAAATGGATATCAGTTTGCACTGGCCATTCCTGTAAGAGATTTTAATCAAACCACCCACTTCAACAAGGCTCCATTCCTGACATTTGTAAGAATGATTTATGCCCCAAAGCTAAGAAAAAACAAGGTCATGGGATACTTTATTGTTTTGAAAGCCAGATCCACAGAAGGACATTCATTGTTCATAAGGCTGTGGAATTTAAGGCCAGAGCAAACTGCTGTGGTCATGCAGTGTGACCACAGTAAATCCAGCAACAGACCTTTCTCCTACCTGCTGCTTCAGCTAAGGACACAACTTTAGAAAAGTACAATCTTGTTTACAAGAGCTTAGATCATGAAGGACTAGGTGTGGTAAGCTGTCACCGTTAGAAATGGGTGCATTATTTCTTCACTGACTCCTCTAACTTCAGTGTCCATCTACCCTTTAAACCTTCTTCTGCCTGGAAAATTCCCCATTTAGGGGTTTGTCAGACTGAACTCGTAATCTTCTTATGGGTAAGCTAAACAGTGACCTTCAGTTTCTCCATGTTTCCCAAATCTGCAGTCATTCTTGAAACTTTCTGTGCACCTTTTCCAATTTTGCGCGGTCCTTTTCTTTTGAAAAATGGTCAATACCTCAGTACCCAAGAAACGCTATGGAAATATATTCCCTGCTCAGAGTACCAACAGCTGAGTGGTTCTTGTTCTGAAATGTGCAGGGACTGGGTCTTCAACTGCATAGAATAGGGCTGGGGAAACCTTGAAGCCATGGTCTTGCTGATGAGTTGCAACAATGCCTGGGATCCTGCTTGTTGGCAAAGTGAGCATTTATCTATTGCAGTTATAATAAATACTGGTTTTGGCAATACTAATCCAGTACTTCAGGGATGATCAAGTCACTGTGAGGTGACTTAAACAAGTTTTATTTCCCAACTGGAGCAGACTGAAAACATACACGTCGTTAGTTACAGTGATTCATCTGGCAGTTGGTAGTTCATCAGTCTGGGTTATTTGATTGCTTTGGGTGCAGTAACTAAATGCTCTTTTATCTTTTAAACCTCAAGTGGGGCTGATTTGTATCCGATTGAACTAGATTTGTTTCTCAGATAGGGAAACAATAGGTTTACTGGTGAAAGATGCTGAATGAATGTAACTGGAGCATCATGTCAAATTTTATCGGGAGTTATATCAGCTAGCCTGTAAGTCATGCCTTCTCTTTCTGCCTCTCCTCTTGTACAAAGAGGGTGGTGTCAATCCTTGTGCTGAGGAGAAGCACAAAGTACTTACATGCACACAAGGTGCACACGTATATATGTATGGATGTGCACACACATGCACATTATAAATCTCCCTTCAGAACACCATTTACTATTTGGTGATACCCTGGCTCTATGCCAGCCCTCAGCACCATATTGATTATACTGAAAGTGAGAAACTTTCTGTGCCAGGGCTCAGGGGGGGTACTCTTCAGAGCTCTGTTTTGGAAACAAATGTTCCTCTTTCCTTCATTTGGTTTTTCCAGCACCATCTGGAGATGTGTGCGGGCTCCCTCCTCCCTCCACGGTTCAGCTCACCACCATTAAACTCTTGTTCTTCCATCTTTGCTTCCAGTTCTGGAAATAGACTGAATTAATCCCAAGCACGATCTAGTGAAGAGGTCTGGATCTTCGGGTGTCAGTGGCTCTGCTCCCATGACCTGCTCCTGGTACTGACATCCCTACATAAATCCTGTGTGCAGTGGGCAGTGTAATGCCCCTGGAGAGGACAGGGGACATGATGTAGCCATGAGGTCATGCCCTTGCCACTATGAACCCACCTTTGATTGGCTTTAAGTTGTCTCTGGGCTAGTTCCAGCTTTCCAAGATACCTACTGCACTAACAGGGAGTTTGACTTGGTGACTGCACTCCTGTTCGTGGATGTGCCGGATTCCCATCCCTCACTAAGCTCAGTGGGAAGAGCCATCTTATACTCCACAGAGTTTGTGGGCCCAACTAACACACAGAAGCAAGCCCTGCTGTGTCTAGGCAAGAAGGAACATTAATGCTTCACCTACCCACAACATAAATGTGATCACGGAAACTTGCAGCATTGATGCATTTGGCTTCTACTGGCATGGCAGCTTTCAGGCTCCACGTGTTGGTCGCAGGGTCATAGCACTGAGTCTTGTCTGTCGCCAGCTTCCCGTTGGGTCCTCCCCCAATCACGTAGAGTTTCTTCTTGTAGCTCGCTGCTGCAAAGGAGCTTACATTGACCATGAGGGGAGCAGCCTGTGTGACCGTAAAAACTCATTAGTAACCATTTTGATTTCAAGTAGTCAGACTGATGTACAGGGTTGGAGCCTGCTGACTTTTAACTCAGACGTCCCTTTTAAGATGATAAGTAGGGTTCAGAAAATGACATTCCAGTGATAAGGGAGAAGTATGTTTCAGCTTTTTCTTAAGACTGTAAACCCCTTAATAAAAATATGCTCTGTTCAAGTGCTGGTATTAAAATTATGTTGTCAACAACTCAAAAGCTAGGAAATGTCAGAAATGCCCCAAATCTCTTTTACATCCTTATGTACATTGAAAAAACACAAGAAACTTGTTTGTACTGATCTTTCTACTTGCAGCTGTGATTGTTAGATTCCTCTGCATGGCTTTGTATAATCTAAAAACTAGGGTTTGTATCTGCCATTATGATGTCTAATCTCATTAATTTCATGGATTAATTGGCTGCCTAACACTCTCCTCTCATTGCTTGAAGTACAGCTAGAACTGTTTTTTTTCCATCCTGTTTACCTTGAAACCTGTACTTTCAACTTAAATGCGTAACCCATACAGTATATAAGGCACAAGTTGATATACACACTGTATATATATTACGTATCAGAGCAGCAGTTTTCAGCCTGTGCTCTGGTTCATGGGTACTGCATTCTTACTCACTGATTTATGGACTACTTGCTTTAAGGGCCAACTAAGAAAAGGAAAATTAGGCACTAGCTGTCTCATAGGCAATGACTGGCAGGCAATCCTGTGATTTGTACTTTCTGAAGGATACACAGTTCTATAGAGAAAATATTCAGGGTTTTTACAGGCCAGAAATACTTAAAGGAATTGTACTAGATCCTGTTCATTTTTGTGATTCAAAGCCCTAATATTTGCTGATAAAATGTTCCAAATGAGTAAAATGTTATGTGATGCGGTATCTTACCTCTGACCAGCAGTTATGAAAGGGATCGTACGCTTCCATGCTGTTGATTCTCTGCATGCCGTCGAACCCTCCAATGACATACACTTTGCCACCCAACACAGCCATTTTGTGCCTCCATCGCCCAATATTTAGATACTCGATTTGTATCCATTTGTTGATGGAGGCGTTGTATTTCCAGACATCATGCTTGGTTTCTTTGCCACCTGCAGTGTACATGACACATGTCAATATGATAGCATAGCTTGTATTTACTCCACATCTCAAATATGTTTAAATTTAAAAATGTTTTCTCACAATAGAAAATAAATCATTGATCCTTATTATTAGCTTCTTAGTTACCTACACCAATGGCCTGGCCTTGTTATACAAGAAGAAAATTTCTGCATTTAGTTTACTTAACAGTGAAGGAAACTCTGAACAATTTCTACAGCCAAATATTCGGTAAAGATAAATCACTGTTCCTCACTTTACCAGACCACAACCACTTTCATTTTAATACTGTGTGAATGACCAGCCACACACAGCACGGTAATATGCAGGGGTTTTTTTGTGCACCACCAGGGCTT
The DNA here is from genome assembly GCF_013368605.1 of Nyctibius grandis. NCBI lineage: Eukaryota > Metazoa > Chordata > Aves > Nyctibiiformes > Nyctibiidae > Nyctibius > Nyctibius grandis. The sequence goes on along the minus strand of NC_090689.1, from coordinate 1,090,466 downwards.
TGAGGGTTCTGGGAAATGACAAACAAACCAACGTGATTTAAATAAGAGAGTGGTGGATGCTGCTGTTGGTAGTGCAAATCCCTCGAAGACAGGCCTGCGCTGGGGAACCGCCGGTTTGTGCAGGGTAGCTCCAGTCAGCTAGCCCGGTGGTTTACACTGTAAAACAAAAGACCTGACTCTGAACTCCTGTCAACAGTAGTCCTGCATGACGTGTTAGAAGTTTTACTATTCAACCTTGGGATCGTAGGGCTGGGATCTCATATTTGTACCTCTCCTGGTCTCTTTCTCTACTGACTTGGATTTGCTTCATATTTATAGATTGAAGATCAGAACTGGACCCTGCAAACTCATTCTAGAGCTCACTTGCAAGTGAATCTTTGCTCATGCTAAAGCAGAGAGCACTGGTTTAAACAAGCACTTTTGCTTGCATATAATTTTTGGTGTAACTGTAATACGAATGGATCTAGTTAAGCCTGAAACCACATTTACAGACTGAGTAGCTTATTCCATCATCTGCAACCTGATTAAACATTTGCTTCACTGGTGAATATACTGAAAAGAGAATTCATATTCCATTGAGAAAGTGTCTGCCTTCATTGGTATTCTGTACTGCGGCCAGATCTCTGCAAACTGATGGAGCTCATCTCTGGGCCAAACAGCAGATTGAATAGGAGATAATTAGCATGCTAGAAAGAGTCGTTTGTAATGCCTTTGTCTCAGTGTTTTTCACATGTATGTGTTGAATTTTATTTGCGCTCAAATAGCTGAAGTGGCTCAAGGGCCTGAATGCAGCATTCATGGTTACAGTGGGACTGAGAGACTGCAGGTGTTCCCCTTACCCTGCCTTGAAATCCCCCTTTACGTGAGCTTGTTCTTTCCTGCACAGGCTGAAACTCTGGTAGGAGCCTGAGCTGGACCGGGCGGGTGAATTTGCTGCACATTTGGGCAGGGAGAGATTTTATAAAAATTGTAACTAAAGTAGTAAAACTAACAGAATGGTGAGTGATAATTCATGCCGGTTTTAGTTACACTACAAATGCAGTGTTTCAGTCTATCCAGTCAAAGCATTTAAACTGTTCGGGGAAATGGTGATCTAAAAGTAGTCACCATCTCGTGCAAAGGACTTTTCACATGGGCACTTCTAGAGTCCTGTCTGATGTGCTGTTGAAGGGCTCCTGAAAGCGCAGTTTTCAGGTAGCAGCCAGCCAGTTGTGACAGTTCCCTGCAGGTTCTTGACTGATCCTTGCGGAATGAGTCAGATTCTGGTAGTTTTGCTTATGCATGTGGAGCTGCAAATGGACTTATTACAAGAAGATGCTGAAGCAATTATTCTTCATTTTATGTTTGGTAAATTGTTCTCAGAGGCCCTTCCATGACCACAGTCACTGAGTGTGCACACAAAAGTAGCCGTGCAGATAGGTGAAAATGGTTTGAAAAGGAATCCTGTGCTAAATCTCTTGCCAGGGCCAGGCAATGTCCTCACTCATCCAGCACTTCTCTGCAGCCTGTTCAAAGCCAAAGCATTAGGAATACCCGTGTCTACTAAAGCTGCCTCAGGCACGCTCGTGATAAAAGCTGGAAATAATTGTGAGAACCCTCTGCTCCCCTCTTCGGCTCCCGATGTCTTGTTCCTTACCCGATATGTAGACTTCATTTTTTAGCGTAATGCATGCAAACTCCACCCATTTTTTATTCTCATTCTCCGTCTCCTGCTCTGTGATTGGTAATTTTGCTACTTCCAGGCGGCTTCGCCTCAAAGGATCCAGGCAAGTCACTTCTGCTACAAACTTCTCATCTTTTGTGCAGCCCCCTATGATCATAAACACCTCAGACTGGAACTCGTGCATCCTGGGCTTGGTTCTTTCTGTAATAATCTAAATGCAAGCAAGACAGAGTGAGTACACAGGGCACTTACACCTACAGTTACAGAAAGGTCTGGTGACCTTTCTTCTGATGACCTGTTTTGTAAATCACAACTGGCTTACATCAACTGAATCAATTATCAGACGCTCTCTAAGTTGAAAGCCTGGAAAGCATCCTAAAAGCATTCAGCTGAGGTTGCTGTACCCTTCTTTCAGCAGGATTTCTCCAACACTGGATTTAGTTGCTTTTGCCTACTGGCTAGGATGCTTTCAGATCCTCCTGGCAATTCCCAGGGTGGCACCAAGAGCTATGCAGTTGAGCACTAGTGACAAGGCTGGGTGCATGTGGGGCAGCTGAAGAGGACAGGTTTTATTTGGGCTGACAGAGTGAGGGCAAGGTAGGAGGGCCCTAGGGTTTGTGTATGCCCTGGGGAGCTTGGAGAGAGCAAAGCTGCAGTTAGCACTAGCAGAAAATACGTGCTTTCATTTTTTGCCCTGCAGAGGTATGTTAAAACGTCAAAGCAATAGCAATTCTCTGCTGTGGGGGTTTGGGTTTTTTTGTTTGTTTCTTTGTTTATAAGCCTTAATTTTAAGCCAAAACCAGAAGATTTACTTAAAGCCAGCACCAGGCTCTGAAACGTGGTTAGCTCTAATTTACTGCCTGTTGGCTCAGTTTATTGACCAGGTCTTTGTCTCAGGTACACTGGAAAAAGTCACTTCCCGGGTAGATGTTCACCAGGAGCAAAGAATGCAGGGGGTGCTTGGAAACTTCTATTCTGCCTGCAGGAAATACTTACAAGCAAGTGGAAATGAGTGCATTAGTGTCCCAAGGTACCTTGGCACTATGCTGAAGGACACAAGGAATAACCTTCTTTATCCCTCTCAGTTTTTCATACTGGAAGAAATGCAGTGTAAAAGGTATGGGGAGCACATAAAGTTCTTCCTCTGCTCCTGCTCTGTCACAGGGCATTTGCCAATTTGCAGACCATCAAAGTCTGCTGGGAGAGGTCTGCACTCCTCTGCAGCAATCTTACATCCAGCGAGGACTGGATTGCAGTTGTTACCTTCTGCATGCCCCAGAGAAGCGGTCCGTAGACTCACAGGTTAAATTCTGTGGCAGTGGGCAGCTTGCTCACAGTTTTACTTCTCTTTCTAAACTACTTTTAAGTGTTTCTATAAATTGCCATAATTTATCTATATTAAAAAAATATTTATACAGACATAAATCTTGAATTTTCCCTATGTTTAGCAAATTATTAGGCAAATTTAAAAAAAATGTCTGTCGCAGAACTTGCCGGCTTTCAGAATTCTGTTTTTAACCCATCTGTCACCATCGGCAGGCATTAGCCCTGGGGAAGATAGCTGTCAGGGCTGCCCCTGGTGACTGCCCCTTTGAAGATGAGCGTAATGAGGTTCAGCCCTGAGCAACACTCCCTTTATCTGTCCCGCACGGACCTGACAGCACTGCTGAGTGGGGCAAGGCTTCCTTGAGGAGTTCCCACCAGACTGGCTGGCACTGCCCGGGGTTGTCGTGTACTGTCTTACGCAGTCACGGGCACAAAGAGCCCTTGGTTTCTCCCCCTGTGCCAGTGACACATCCACTGTTAGCCATGGATTCACAATATGCTTCTGGAGCCTCCTGCCTTCCTCTGACTCTCTGACTGAGGAGGCACACAAGTTTCCTCACACGCTCACATACCTTTGCTCCTGTTGTGAAATCTGACCTTTGGTTGCTCTCCCCTCTACCCCACATTTTGGGCAGGGAGATGTGACTGATACCTAACTTTCCAAAGAGGACAGGCAGTTGAAGAACCGGAGATCCACCACCGCCTACCTTGAGCAGGCAGGACAGGACTCGACTGGATGTCAGGATGAACCTGTCTCTTTGAGTGCAGGGACCTCTGCAAATGAAGATAGGCAGACCTCTCCTCTGGGAAGAGACCGTCTTCTTCACAGGAGGTTCTCTCTTTCTGAAAGATTTCCCCCCATAAATAATGAATGGAGATGTTACATATCAGATTGGAAAGAGTCATTACAGACTGTGGCAGAGTTTAGTGGGAAAACTATTCTTCCTTTCTTAGGCTTGAAATATTACCTAAGAGGATGAGGTGTCAGGAGCACTACCGTTTGCCTTTTTACTAGGGAAGTCACCTGCGGTCTTTGGCTGCGCAAGTGTGTGCACAAAGGGTTGAGCTCGGGCGTCCGTATACAGGAAGCTATACACTTTGTTTTAAACAAGCTACCAAAAGCCTCTAAGCTCTCTAAATGAGCACCATAACTGGGGAGGCCCACCTTGACTTTTCAGTAGCACCAGTTAGTGAAGCTTCAGTGCGAATACCTTTTTCCACCTCATGGTACTGCTCCTTCCGGTGGGATTTTTGAGCAGAAGCATGAGACATTTAGAAAGAGCAGCAAATACCTTCCTTTTTTACTTACCTCATTGCCCGACAGATGGTACATTCTTGCTTCCTGGAGCAAAGGAAAGACATCTGGACACTGTCTAATGAGTTGATCAGCTTCAACAGTCTCTACGAAATACCAGGGGTCCAAGAGGGGCAGCCGGACATTCTCCAGCACGTACGGCAGGAGAGGAAACCTTTCTGACTCCCTGTAACGCACCCAGTTCATTACAGTTTCAAACACCTGTGCCTCTTCCGTGACGTAGAGGTCATCACTCTTCAGCGTGCTGCAGAGGATGTCGGCCGGCAGCTCCAGGAACTCCTCATAGTTCAGGACCTGCGTGAAGTTCTGGATAATGTAGTTCTGCACTTGTTGTTTCAGGCTGTGCAGGGAGTGGGCATCAGCCAGCCGCAGGATGCCAACGCAGTTCTCCGGCTGGAGGGCTTCGGTGAGAAAACTGGCACAAGCATCTACCATGCGAAGGAACTGTGGACAGAAAAAGCATGTATAAGCACAGGGTGGTTACTGTGTGACTGTATCACCGGAGAGCTATGGAGCTTAGGGGCTGGGTCCCAACCAGCCATGCACAGTGCAGCAAAGAGCTGGGAGAGACAAGAAATCAGTCATATGAGGACAGGTATCTCCCAGAATCTGCAGTCTGAAATGAAAAATTCTTCTTCCCACTGTTTTTTCTCCCTCTGCATTAATATTGCTCCCTTTCCCTCTTGCAGGACACAGAAGACCTGTGACAGTCATGAATTTTATTTGTTGCACAAAAGTAAAGGGTTTTCTACCATTCCCCTTCCCTCCACAAGATCTCAAAGCACTAGCAACCATGGAGTTACAAAGCACAGATAAGGTCCCCAGGCTTCAGATGTGCTTAGCCTGGTTCACCTTGCACGTCAGCTCAGATCAACTAGAAGGAAATCTGGTTTTGGAGTGCAGGTGGCTCCACCGTCTGCATTTATGCTCCCACCATCCAAACTCCTGAACGTGTCTGAGGCCTTGCAAGGGTGGGGGCAAATGAGGGCTGAGGTCTGGGAGGTTGGGCCAAAGCGCAGCCCCTGCAGAGTGCATGGGCATGCTGTCCTGTACTGGGGTACGTGGCAGGAAGAGACTGACCATCAGCAAATCTTGGAGCTGCCTGACAGCCAGGGTTGTCTGGCAAGTGTCTGTTGTGGGGGAGACCTTCGGAGGTTTTAGTGACCTTTGTTTTCCTTGTCATGACCAGTGGTTCAAAAAAACCATAGATGTGCATTTTGCACACAGAGTCTGCTTAACCAAAGAACTCCCCATGTCTGTGTTCAATAGGGCATCACAACTACTCTCATTAATTTCCTTTGCACAATAGTCCCACCTGAGGGTCCCCAACGTGCAGATCCTGGACCACAGATGTCTGCGGGGCATTTGCCATGATGTGAGCTGGTTGCTGGTGATTATTCAGCAATTGGGAACCAGTATTAGGTAGAACTGATAAGTTACAGTGCTTCATCCTGGGCTTTCCGTCGCCTCTGTGATTTCAGATATGGATCAGTATTTCGTGTTGGTGTTGCCACTGAGCAGCGCAAACAGCAACACACAGACAGGTGGGTCAGAACTGATGCTGTGCATTTCTGTCCGTGCTTTTTGGGTCCTTTTTCCATCCAGTGTCAGCAAGCAAGCCATTTTAACTCCTTCTGTCCCACTGGGGAGAGTTGCACAACAGTAATTGAGGGGCAAAGAGGAAGCGAAACATTTTTAAACACTGTAGTATGTTGATTTGTTTCAGTAATTGGGGTAGAATCTTCCAGACCCGGCAGTGTCGTGTTGACACATTTAGACTGTTTACCAGAGCTGAGCGATCGCAGACGCTGCGTACAGACTACCTGGTTCCTGTTTTACATTTAGATGTGGTCAAGAGTTTAGAGAAATGCAACTGACTGATGAACAAGGGTACGCGAGGTCTCAGAATATGTTCCTGCCGTTGTGATATAAATATGTCAGCGGCACGCTGTGGCACCGCGGCAGAGCTCGGCAGCCCCTCGCTGCCTGCCACGCTCGCGTTGCCTGTTCTCTGGGCTGACACAAGGCCAACACTTTGAACTCACCCGTGCATTTCCCTGAGGATCTGAAAGGACTTTGCCAACACCGGGTCATCCTCAGACCTGAGGCAGGTTAAGCATTAGCCCTTTAAAAGTTGGCAGTAACGAGATGCAAAAAAACAAATCTGGGATTAGCCGAGGTCACTCATCAAGTCATCCGCAAGTCTGGGAATAGACCCCAAAACGATGTTCTCACCAGCCTACTGCCCAACCACTGTACTGTGCTCTAATTATTTATACACGGCTTGTTAAGAGCGATACTCACGAGATGACACCAGAGGGTTTTCTCCCAGGCGGCACACACTGGTCTAACGGCCACGCAGGCACCATTAATCACGCTGGGGAGTTTGTTTTCTGGCTGTGTTTGTGGCCAGACAAATGCGGAACCGCGAGGTGTGGGTGTGAGAAACAGTCTGTGCCCAGGGCTTAACCAGAGAGGTCAGAGCGCTTGGGAGCGTACCAAGGCAGGACTTTCCCTGGCTGCTGCCCCTCGTCTCCGTGCTGCGCTGTCTCCCCAACACTCCCTTCATTTAGAGACAAAACTCCCCCCAAAACTCCCCCAGACTTGCTGGGCATGCTTCAGTCAGTCCCATGAGAGCAGGTGACTCAGGAGAGCACCCAGGGGGAAGACACCCCCGAGCCTCCGCTTCATCTGCTCTCATTATTCTTGCAGAGCTCTCAATTTTCTCCTTTCCCTTCTGTGAGTACCCCTCCTAATGCCACCCCAGGCATTTGAAAAGCCCTGTTCCCTGGGAACAGTTTCTTCAATATCTGGCTTTTTCTTCTAATACCCCTTTGAATCCAGATTCTTAACTTGCTAGAGACACCCCATATGCTTACTTGGCCTCCTCTTGGCCTTCTCTCTGAATAATAAAATTTATTCTCCCCATTTAAGTCCTTGCTTGTCCCAGCTTTGATTCAACTGCCTAGTGTCAGCAGTGCCAGCAGCCCTGCCTCCTGCTATAACCCCCAGAAAGGGAAGGGAACAGTGGTTTAAAGGGCTCTTATTCATAATCCCTCTCTGTATGCAGCACGCTTCGGGGTCACATCCTGCACCCTGCAGCTGCGCTGCCCTCGGCCACCCGCTCTGCCCGCAGCTGCAGGGGCAGCACGTCCCAGCTCAGCAGGAACACCTGCGTCCCAGGGGAGCCCCACGGCAGGGAACCCCACGGCAGGGACCCCCATGGCAGGCAGCCCCACGGCAGGGAGCCAGCTGGGCAGTGAAGGGGCACAGCAGCCCTTGCAGGGCAGCTCTCCGGGGGGCTGACCCCGTTCTGAGCCTGCGAACCCATCTCCAGCCCAGAGCTGCCCAGAAGCCCTTCGCTGGCGAATCGTGCCTCCTTGGCTGCCATGTCTGGCACTGCGCAGCGGCTGCGGGGTAGCTAGCACCATCCTGCAACAGCTCACTGCTAAGTGGCTACAGGATGGTTTTCAGACAATTGGCAAGGTATTTTCCTTATGGAGTCTTGTTAACGAAGAGTGGGTTAACATACGGATGAGAGGTGCTTTGGGCGTCAGGAAGGCCATCAGGCTGGTGGTGCTGCAGCCGTGCCCTGCGGGCAGAGCAGCACTGCTCTGCTTGGAGCAGCTGGCGTGAGGCAGCTCGGGGGCATCCTCCGCTGTTCCCACTGCAGCTGGCATTTCCGTGGCAGTGGTCATCACAGCCCTTCGCGACAATACTGTTTCTTTTACATCTGCTCAGGAGCTTGCTTCCCTCCCACCATCTCGTTGCTTCCACCAAAGCAGCGGACGTGGCCCCTCACCCAAGCCATGCTGAGGGAGGGGGGTAATACAGAGGTTCTGGGGGAGCAGGAGGGGCATAGATGGGTCTGAAGGTTGTTGGAAGCCAGAGCTCTCTGCCACAGCCCTGAGATCTTGGCCCTACGAAGAGGTGAAAGGATGAGCTGCTCTGCAGGCAGTGCGGGTGGCAGAGGGTGCTGGGCTGGATCCAGGGTGGGCACCAGCCTTGTGAGCATGGTGGCTGGGCAGCCGCCAGCCCAGACAGAGGAGATGACTATTGAACTCATGTTGCAACTGTGCTCTAGGTGGAAAAAATTTGTCTGGGTCACTTCAGGGTGAGGCTTAGCTGTTCAGCAGCTCCCTGTTCCAAACCCTTCACCTGCTTCCCCCAGGAGGAAATCTGTGCACGACGCACACTGCGGCGGGGACTTCTGCTCGCTCCGAACAGCCTCCACCTCTTCCTGCTGTCAGTTTGGGCTGCATTTGGTCAAAACTTACTGGAAGGGACTAAGGGAAGGCAAAATTATGTAAAACTTCTTCAAAAATAGTTTCTAGAGAGAAGTGGAGTATCTATATCGGAATATCTAGAACCGTGCAAGTTATTTCTTTTTTGGTTGTCAAGTCTGAGAGACTGAAGAGGCACTGCCAAAAATTGTTGCTAATCAGATAAAAACGTTCCATTTGGAATTTGGTTTTCTTACATGTCATTAATTGGAAAGGAAAGAATTTCCCCAGCAAAAATGTTACAATAAATTGCAGAATTAATCTTTTCAGCTGTTGATATATTGAAATGAAACATTTGACTCTTTCAACTGTTTCTGTTTGTTCTTCGGCATAAATAGCAGAGACAAGCTGGCAGAACGCTAGTAGTTACTAAATCTTTTTTACACAAAACACATTTTTAGCCAAAAACCTCACCCATGCATAATGTGAGGCTTTAAGGCCTTATAAATCTTGATAGTATCCAAGACGGTTGCAGTAAGGCTTGGGATCGCTGCTTTTAGTTGAACATTCCTGGTTTTCTAGGTTTTTGTAGTTTACTATTCTTGCTCACGACACCCTCACGCTTTTATCATTACTCTAAGAGTGTTTGACAGTATTCTTAAAGCACCAGCCTTGGGAATCAAATTTAATCTTAATTTTAATGAAAAATAGGGAAGAGAAAGGAAAAAAAAAGTTTATACTTTTGATGGTTTCAGAAAAAAAAAAAAACCTGAGGAATGATCCTAAGGAAAAAAGGTTCAGAAGAAAACAAAAAGAACACAGAAAAGTGTCCTGAAAATGAACCAGAAGTAACCTTTGAGCGCTCCCAGTTTGCAGTATTGGTCTGCTGAACATGTCAGTAAATTACTGTACTCCAGCCCCAGGCGCCATTAAAGCTGCGCCACCTCTTCCGAGTTACCTTGGGGAGCACTTTGTGATAACTTTCCCTTCCCTCCCCACAGCAAGTACCACCTCCCATTACCCCAAAGGCCACAGGTTCATTTCAGAGCAAAACCTCCCGTGTAAGTTTCAGGAGTCTGAAGTTCACAACGAACCACAATGATTATGGAGTCAGGTGTTTTGTGCCATCCGTAGTGAACAGGCTGGACACACATACACACATTGGCACTTGGCAGGTGATGCTGGCTGCAATTTGTTAGCAATTTGCAGCTTGGTACTGGGGACTGCAATTTGGTAGACCTCACAGGTGATTTACAGGACACGTGAATACCTCATGGACCAAAGGCTGAGTAATGCTGCTCAAGTCTGACTTCCCACAAGTCCCAGGTCATGACTAAAACCCTTTACATCAAAGAGTCCTGCAAAGGAGGATGCTAACTTTGGCCGGTGAGCCTCCATCTCAAGGCAATGGAGAGGGAGAGACCAAGTTAGCTTCCTGCCCTGGCCGGCCGTGCCAGTCACTGCCCACCAACTCTTGGGCTGGAGGGTGACCGGCCTTCGCAGGCTGACCTGAACCTTGGGGAGCACTGCCCCAGCAACACAACCCTGCTGCCTGGCAGGGAGCAGCTCTTGGAGGCAGAGCCGGGCTGTTTGGCTGTTTGCACAGCACCCAGCACAGCAGCATTCCAGTACGCAGCTGTGACTGCCATTTTTTACCACAATGTAAGTAAATATGAAGCAAAATGCTTCCAGAACCCGTGAAACCAGAGAAGTTTGCAGTGTGTTAACCAGGGTGAGACATGGTGTTGCCAGAGCAACAAGACTGGATCAGTGCATTCGAGTTATGTGTACCTGAAAGAGGCTGGCGGCTTCCAAGACTTTCTGTACGTTTTGCTTTGTGATGAGCATCTTGCTGGTGTAGGTGTAGTCCAAGAGTATATTCATGGTTTCTGCATCAACTCCTTTAAGTATGATCTTCTCTTCATATTTCTCTCTTAAATCATTGCAGAACATGGCCCTGAAAAGAAAGACGTTTATCTTTTACTGCATCCCAGACAGGATGAGGCATTCTGAAAACATTTGGTTCTATGGATTTCAACACAGAATACTCCGATTGCTTCATATTTTATGCAATTAGTCCTGTAGCAAAGTAACAAGGAAAATCCTTTTGTTGCTTTCATACCTCTTTACACATGAGTTTGATAAGGCATACACACATGATGGACACTCCAGAGCTGGACTCTACAGTAGATCTGGAGCTCCATGGCAGCAGAAGGCAGCTGGGGCCTTCCCTGGGTAGTGCTCTGTGTCTGGCTTGATGCTGCAGAGCAGTTGCGATGTCTCACCCGCTGGCCTCTTACAGGCTCTTACTCTTTCTGGTTCTAGTAGAGGCCCAGCTCATTAAGCCTAAATCTCCAAGCCACTGGCATTCTCCATATGTCGTTAGCACTTGGCAAGGTCAATTCCCAACTGCAGAACGCTGCTCAGACTGAACCCTGAGGGCCAGACCAGATCCACATGTCTGATAGCCTCACCTCTAAGATTCCCAACATATCTTTGACCCCATTAATACTAGGGATGAGCCAGGAGACAATGGCTTATGGATTTGCTTCTAATTAGGAGGCTGACTGTTCCTCTGCTAAATTTTGGGAGCCTCTGCTAGGACTGTAGAGCTGGTACCTCTTGGCTAGAGAAGTACTTGAATAATCACAAATTGGAACTGCTGGTAGCCAGAAAGCTCACTGATTTCATGCATGTTGATGCCACCTCTTCTTTGGTGGATAATACTGCATTTGAAAGGCGACTGCTGCACACACTTTTAGCACTAGTCAGATATTTCATGTGGGCTATAAATCAGAAATTTCTCTTAAGAGCTATTTAAATCCACTTTGCACTGTGACAGCTGCAAGGCAAACACACGCATCTTCAGCTGCATTTTCAATTCATAGTTTTAAGTATTTGTTCCAATGCTTTTGCTTTTATTTAGAAGTTTGATCAGTCCCGTCTTGTTCACTGCATTCAGAGAGCAAGATTTCACGTCATTTGGAATCTGGCTCAACAGATTAGAAGTACATGAGTCCATTTGTAACTGCGTTGGTGAAAAACATGTGCAGATCTAAAGTGTAATTAGAAGCGCTCTTTACCCTGCATACCAAGCCCTTCTTTATTAGTCATGTACAGTGTTGACAGGACAGTGCAACCTGGGAAGTGGCTAGAGGTCCAAAGACTTAGGCCATGCTCTTCTTGTAAAAGCGGTGCCAGAATAAAGCTGTCTGATTGACACATCCTACTGGAACCAAGATGTAAACAGTTTTTATTGCAAAGCAGTTAGGCATGATGAATGGCAAATGGATGGAAGATACCAGCTGCTTGTTGCTCTAAGAGCTACCTGTTCCTTGCCTCAGCAGAGATTTTACAGAGCTGCTATTAGTTACCTCAGTGTATTAAACTGCCTTTTGGATAAAGAGACCTAACTTCTGAGCAGGAAACTTGGGCAGAGAAGTTACTTGTCAGAAAAGACGTTCAGCCAAAATTCTCATTTTCCCTTCACTCGTCTCAGCTCGTTAGACGTTTTCAATTCACTGCTCTGCTCCGTGGTCCAGTTTCTGCTGCCACGGAAATCAGAGTATTTGAAAGACATTAAGACAAAATGCTCCTTAACTTCAGTGAGCGCAATACTGGGATTCTCCTCAGCTTCTCTCCCTTTCAGCAGTGTCGAACGTTGCATGTCCGGGGCATGCGGGCAGGGGGCCATTTGAAAGCAACAGTCCTCAGTACCCACTTCTGCCTGGGAACGGGGTTTCAACGCGGAGAGGGAGGTTTGTACCAAACAGCCGCTTCAATTGCATGGGACTGATAGGTGCCAAATGCTTCGTCTGAATGAGAAACAGGCCGTTGTAGGGTGCAGGTGGTGTCTGCTCTTGCTCCTTTCATCTCGTAAACTGGTGACTCCCGTCTTGTATTTAACCATCCCTGGCGGGGAGGTGAGAGCTCTCACTTCCATCCCGCAAAGCCGGAGTGCTTGATGGAGGTCAGAGATACCCAGTGCTACACCATTGCAAGGCTGCTCAGAAACCAGCCTTGGGGTTCTGGTGGATGCTTTGTACAGGGATCTTGTCGAAGTGCTTTCACCTATCTGTCTCCTAATCTGTGAAATTGCATTAGAGCTGCCATCCACTCCCGATCTCGTAGGGTACGGATTCATGTAACATGGCTGCAACCTGCAGAAATCACACATAAAGCGCCGTGCTCTCCCACCAGTACTCCTCTTTAGAAGGTGGCGGGGCTGAATGGGGCAGTGTTATCCAGGAGAGCTGACTCCTTCCTTCTCCTCAGCTGGAGTGGACCTCATTCGCACCCTGTGTGCCAACTGGAGGGAGCACCCTGATGCCACTCAGGACTGATCAGGATGAGCTTCTCTCCTGGGGATTAAAACCCTACTTCTGAACCTTTCTGTACTTACCCAGAGAGGTGTGTGATTATTTTATCTGGGGCTCTAAATCCTTCAGATGTGGCCACTAATTTTGTTGCCTGTTTCCTTGGTTCCTGTCCCCGTGTATTTCTAATCCTGTCCCTGTGTAAGCTAAGCCTTTGAACCAGCATTTCCTCTAAGAAATGCACATCTGAAGTGAGGGTCTAGGGCCAAATTTAGATACCTAAAAATGGGTAAATATAGAAAAGAACAGAGAGAAATCTCAATGAAATAAATGAGAGGCTGCAGTTTGTGAAGCACTTCTTAAGCCCGCACCCACACTGGAGTGCTTGTGCTTGGAATTAGGAAGACTTCAAACAACTGTGCTGGGGTTTGAGGGTGCTCTGGAAAATATTGCTTCAACCTCTCCCAGCCCCGTTCTCCCACTACCTTGGGCAGTGCAGGAGTAAAGAACTACTGCTCCACCTTGGTCAGCTTGTATTTCTCTTCTCTGCTTTGTTACCTTCATCCGGGTAAACAGGGAGTTAATGCTTTTATGTCTATAGATGCAGGACGTGTCAGAAGTACCTACCCCAAGCAGTGCTGAAGGAAGGACTAGAAGTTGTTAACTTCATTTAACTGTGTTTAAATCAGCTGCTAGGGACTGCTTGCATTATGGCACCCAGCGTTCAGGAAGGGGGTTGTGTAACACGCTGTTGCAGGGGAATGAAGCCTGTGACTCACAGGGTCGCTTTGCTTTGCCTCTGCACAGGTGTCAGAGGCCCTGTAATAGCATGGAAAGTACTCACGGGAATAGCGTGATTTAAGAATTTCTTCTTTCTTTGGGCCCATGCAGCTTCTAGTGAATTATGGCAAGATGAAACAAGCCGCCATGTGAGTAGCAGAAGTAGTGAAGCTCAGTTCCCTGCAGACTTGTGTCCTCCTTTCCCTCTTCACAGTAACCTCAGCTTCCCCTTCCTGAGCCCTCCATTCTCTCTCGTTATTCCTCTCGCAGACATTTCGCCGTCCCTCTCAGGACGCTCAGCTCTGTGCTGGCTGCCTGGCTGGCTGAGCAAGGGCAGCGGGTGCTTTGGCTGGTTCTGGGCACTGCGTGTGTTGGCTGGCCAGGACGGGGTGCTCGTTACCCAGCTGAGCACCACGGGGTCCCAGTCCCGGCATCTCTCCTCTGCCTAGCTACTGATTTCCATCAAGCTCGTGGGAACTTCAGTTTTGAGATTTCCACCCTCTGCCAAATGTGACTGAAACTAACCCAAGGAGTCGTGACAAGAGGCACTGACAGGCAGGCAGACGGTGTGATCTAATGAATCTCAGCTCCGTGGGAAGCCAGGCCAAACACAAGCACCCAGGGGGGCAGACCCTCCTCACGTGGGCAACTGCCTTGGGATGAGATGACCTCCAGCCTGGTATCCCCCTTCCTTCAAAGGGACACGCTGTGGCTCAGGGCTCAGTGGAAAACTGGCCAACAGTAGTTATCAGAAAACTGTCTTGCCTGTTTTTAACTGTTGAAGTCCCTTCTGATTGTGGCACCTTTCCTCGTAGCGAAAAAGGAATTGTTTTTTTGTCAAAGTATCATTATGGTAATTCTGATTTTAGTTTGTGCATCTGCTCTCCTTCCTGCACACAATGCTGGTAAGAAATATTTGGGCATCTTTTAGTCGCACATTTTCACATATGCAATATATATAGTCCATCTGTAGAAATAACACCTACCTCTGTATATTCACAGGCACAACCTCTATTATGAGATGATAAAAGCAGAACTGTTCTTCCAGGCACTACCAGCAAAGCTTACTAGACTCCATTAAAATTAGCTTTCTGCTCATGTCACAAGTGGTCACAGGTTCTTTTTTCTCATGTTTCCTCTGTAGCTATTCAGTCATCTGACCACTTTAGCAGTAAAAAAAGAAAGAAAAAAAAATCCCAGCCATGCAAATGTGATTGACTAAACGATAATGGAAAATCTGTGTTGAAACTGATACTGAGTTCCTCTGTGTGTCTAAAATTTGTTCTTGCTGGCCAGTAGTCTCAGATAGACTACCTGTTGTACTACTGAAAGAATGAAAAATTCAAGACGACCAGAAGGTGAAATGGTAAAATTGCTTTCAAGGAGATATTTCCCATTGCAATTGATTTACGGTAACCCTAGGAAAGATGGAAAATTCCTTCTCTTTCCTCTTCAACAATTTTCTGCAATATATATTTTTACTGCAGAATGGTAATGGGAAAAACTATCAAGTTCCACAAACCCACTCCTATCCCAATAAAAATACCGTGTGATCTGAATGAATATTCCTCTTTGCCTGAATCCCAAAGCGACAATACAAGGGGCTACAGACACTTGGTTAAAACACCATTTTCTCATCCACTTGTCTGCCAACCATTCTCCGTTCTTTGCGTGCCTCCAGCGGACTTGCTGAGTGCTGGTATCTGAACTCCGGCAAATCCACAGCTTGGCACCTGCCTTATTTAAGTCTCCGACTTTAAAAAAAGAGCTGAAAGGTGTCAGGAATTACAGACGCACCGCAAATTTGCACAGTTTAGCACCCATTTTACACTCCTTGGAGATCTACAGTTCAAGCCTAAGAAGCAAAGTAAGTTCATTGGTTTTGTTTCTTACATGCCTTACCTGAAATAATTGCTTGCTGCAGCCAGGACCACTCGGTGACAGGAGAATTCCCTGCTGTCCACACACAGGATGACATCTGTAAGGGAATTTTCAAGTCGAAGGTTCTCCAGGCCATTCTGGAGCACCAGAGAGAGACCCGTATCATCAAACTTGACCTTTTCACCACTCGAGACTTCCACCAGGTCCCCCATTTTCGTCGAACACTCATTGTCTAAAGAGATCTCGGGCTCCTCAGAGCTCTTCTCCAGCGTGTCCCCCATTTTCTGGGCAGCACCGTCTCATTCTGTTGGTGCTTCAATCTAAAAAGAGCTCCTAAGCTTCAGGCGAGTCACACTGCAGAAGTTGGGCGGATTTCCTGTCCAGAGGTCTCTGCTTATCTATAGCTGTCACACACACATAACAGGAAGCCTTGCACTTTCTCATCCTGTTAACACAAACAAAGGCTGGGTTTTTTTCGGTGAATTTCAAGCAGTATCAACGTGTTTAGAAAGGACTTAAGATGCCTCTGGATGTGAGAAGATTACAAGTGACAGGGAAGGCCTGCTTCCCACCCTCGAGCCAGTCCCTCGCTGTTATCCGGATCCGCTGGTTGTAGTGATAGGTGCACCATATGGCTATCGAGTGGCAGACCAGGCTGCTAAGGGGAAGAGGGCATTGTTTTAAATGTCTTTTTCCAGGTATGTGACTATTAATCCCTGAACTGGTTTTGGGTTTGGTTTTGTTTTTTAATAATATTCTCACATATTCAGAAAGCCCTCCAAGTGGCTGTTTCTGTCCCTCATGACATGTTAGCTGACAAACAGTGGCGGCTAAATCGGTGTAACTCTCTCCAGGACATGGAGCAGCATCAAAGATCTCGCAGCTGATGGTCTTCAGACCACAGTGCCGGGCCCAGTGATGTCCTGCATGGGTCCATGCAGCCACACCGCCAGCTCTAGCTAATAGTGGAAGCTAAAGGCGAGAACCTAGAGAGCAGTGTATGCGTGCACATCCCCACCATCCCCACTGCTGGAGGTAGCTTGAGTCACATCTACATCTAACTTGCTGTCCCCAAGATAAACGCAGAAGGTGGTGGGGCCATGGGCTGAGCACCTGGAGGTGGAGGTGCTGCAGAGGAGCGCTGGGGCTGACCCTCCAGCATGGCAGGAGCACACAGGGCACAGGGCTGAGGGTTTCACTTCACCTGAGACTGAACTGGATCTACTTGGACCTCCCCTAGATGAGAAGCTGACCCAAGCTGACTGAGATAATAAGCTGCACAGCCTATTGAAAGTAACAGGGTAAATCCCCTGGCTCGCTTAGGAAACTCACGTGCTGTGGAGTTAGAAAATCACCCCCCCTGTCTCTCCCCCCAAGAAGAATGCAGGGCTGACCTCTACCCTTGGTAGCTTGAGTGCTAACCAACCTTGCCTTTGTGATACTTACTTCTAGGAATCCTCCTTTGGCCAATCCTCATGTTTTTATTGTGTGTTTGGTTTCCTCTTTTGTCTCTAGTCTGTATAGCTGAACTCACAGTGTTAAGGGAAGCTTGGCTTAGAAGAGGGAGGTGAAAGCGGCATTCAGAGAGCGCCAGGTTCAGAGGGTTCTTGTATAGGATAGGAGGGTCATGAGGAAGGAAAACAAAACATCTCCTTCCTTCTTTCCCCTGCCTCCTTGTAATGTTTTTTCCTTCATTTTGTGTAGCCTGTGCAGCGCTTTAGCTTTTTCCTTTCCCAGCTGATGTAAATGTGTTCCTGCTGCCTTTTGTGCTAACTTTGGGTAATGAATGCTTCCTTTTTTAAAGCCAGTCTCATCTTTCCACCAAGTACTCCTCCAGGAATACAATCAGAAAATGAAGGAAACTCCTCAAAAATATCAGGTGTACTTTAAAAATCACAATATTTTAGCCCTATCTTGGCTTAGGTTCTCTTTGTTTATCGTCATGACTTTTGACCTTAGGGAATTCATCTTATCAGGCTCTTCTCTGATGGTGAGAAGCTTCATATTTTCTTTGTCTGTTCAAGTGAAAGCTGAGATTCAGCAGTGATCACTTGATTCCAGTCGCTGAAGCTTTAAACAAATCATTAATAGTTGCAAAAGTTGAAGTAAGGTTGGATTGTCTGTGAGTGCTGGGAACGGAAACCCTGCCGTAAGTAGGTCGGTTGACAGCTGTGGTATTGTCAGCGTGCCACCCGTTAACTGCGCTGTAGAAAGGACCTTAGTAGCCCAAGCAAGTGTTGACTAGTAGTAGCAGTGATCCCTATCTGCAGTCTGTCTCCTGTGCCATTGCCAACCCAGATGATGTATTTTTAACCCTTAAATTTTTTTTTTTTCTGCCAAGCACCTCCCCTCTTTTCTTCTTCTGTCTGTCTATTTTTATAGGGCTGCCTAATATTTACAGAATCCCTTGCTCAGGGATTAATCCACAAATGTAGCAGCTAGTTTCATTATTTGGACAAGCACCAGGGCAGCGCTGAGGTGAATGTTGTGCCTTTGCAAGTATAAGGGAACAAACCCAACATCAGGGAGCCGCTTGCCTGAGCTGCTCCGTCACCCAATACTGCAGCAGCAACACGTTATTTAATCCTGGGGCAAATCCAGCTTGTTACTTTATGGTACCAGCTTCCGAATGCACTCTTCTTTTGGCCTTTAGAAACTTGTTCTGGCTGCGCTCCTACTGTTTTCATTAAAGAATTACCTGCTAGCTAAATGAACCACTTAATCTGGTAAGAGCTGAAGGCTTTTCTGTTCATGACGTGTTTGTCTGTTGTCTTTAGCTTACACATCCTGAATTGACCTATGTCGATTCTGTACCAGCTTGAGGTAAGTGGCTGGAATTACTGGCTATGCACCACTTCTGTCACATAGTAAGTTTACAGAACTATGTAACATCACAGACTACTGCTGGTACGTATGTATCTCTTCTTTGTACATGTTTGGCAAGCTGAGTACGAAGACTGCTTTGCATCCTGCCCTGACCGCCTTACCTCTGCATCCTGTGTGACCCATTGATCATGCTCCCTGCTTAAATGTTGATCTGTAGCCAACACCAGACCATTTTCAACTGTCTGTTCCTGAAACCAGAGTCTCATCACTGTGGCATTTCAGTACTGTAAAGCTTGACCATGCCAGGTGAATCTGCCCAGACTGGCCAGGGGTCCTGGTTCCCATCTTGGAGAGTGAAAGATTCAGGCAGTCCCTGAGAAAAGTCATAGACATGGGGCCATGATTAAGAGGAGGGCTAGAAGAAATCACACCTGGGACACCAACCAACAACGGATCGAGAGCAAGGAGTTGAGGCATTCATAAAGGCAGAAACATAGAAACCTGGTTTTGACAGTTCTTGTTACTTGTTTTGCTTCCCACGCTCCTTGTACTTTAGCTAACAGAGCCCTTATGAACTAGCAAGTCTGAGAGTGACCAGCAAAGAAACATGGGAGCATATGGCTGCCTCAAGGAAGAAGCCAGATGAAGACTGGAAGGAGGTTTTCCAGACTAAGAAAGAAGATGCTGAGCCAGCTTGGTATTGCACTGGGATCTGGAAACTTCCTACTATAGGTAATGAGCAGGTTGCTGAACTCGCAGAGGGCAGTGACTTCATATTTCTGACCTGGAAGGGAACTCTCCCGTGAGTGTCCTGTCACTGCAGAGCTCCCACAAAGTGCATCTTTGCTGTTTGTCTTCTTCCTCTTATTCCAGACCATGTCCATTTTGTGACCACAAGTGCTGCTCCAGGTATGTGTGATCCATGACCAAGTGGCTGCTGTTGGCTATTCCACCTTATACTTCCCCCAATGCTGCAAAAACCATCACCAGAGCTGCCTAGGAGCAAGCAGATAACTTGCAAAGCTGAAGCCACCCAGCAATGTATTGACAGCTACGTCTTCAGACCTCAACACGCTTCCTGATGGTTGCGGGAGGGAGCATTCATTCATCTGAGGTGGCCTGTTTAAAGGTGCTAGCCTCCAACAGGAGGAGGACACAACAGCAGAAGAGGAGTCTTGGGAAGCTTTTGAGTTCTACCTGAAGTCTCAACACTGCAATCGCTTCCACTGTACAACCTGATAAATACTGCAGAAACAGCCTTACAGTGCAGAGGACCCTGCTGAGGGGCACACAGCCGACTGCTTGATGCAGAGACGGTTCCTTTGTGTGGGAGCAGAGATGGGGACAGAGCTGGACACACATATCAGGGCTCATCTAACCATGAGCTATTTTCTAGCACAGTGCAAAGTAAGATAGCTGAGGCCCGAGATAACCTTGCCCACCCTGGAAAGTTGCTGGATTTTTTGTCTGTGTTTTCAGTACGCTGGGATAATGTTCACTAGCTTAAAATAGCATGTTCTTATTTTAGCTACGGGGAAACAAATGTGATTTTTGTTTTTGAAAATATATCCACAATTTGTGGATCAGATTTTCTATAAACTGCAAGTTGGCATCTTTGTTTCATCACAGTTGTACTCCCTCCTCTGAACCAGCACCACCTTCCATTTCAAAACCTACTCCTTGAGCCTTCTCACATCCCTCCCTCTGGGCAGCTGCAGTTGTTCAAAGTCAGCAAACCACCATGATTTGGTGAGGTTGGCCTGTCTCATCCCCTCACTCTTGAAAAGCACCTCCTATTTTGAGAGCATCACAATGTTACTCTGCTAGTGCTACGTTTTCCCAACTTTTGCTCTCAGACTGTTTTTGCTTGTATTTTAAGTCACTGGGAGGTTTCTAGAATACCTGCTGCTTCCGTGTATTGTTTTCTTAGGGGTGGTGGGATAGTCAGGCATTGTGCTAACAATCCAGATGAGTGACTCCAAACGGTGCTTCCACCTTGTATAAAAGAGAGGTCCCAGCTGACCAAACTGTAAATGCCAGATTATTTGGGTTCAGTATTCAAAGACTGGTTGTTATCCTAATCATATTACTCCCATGTGTGTTATTGGCTATAGAGGTCAGTAAGCCTTAACCCTGATGTGTGGATGGGCCAGCTGAGCTTGAGAAATCTTTGATCCCCTGCTCATAGGCTTTTGAGGGAGTGGTAGAGGAAGACAACTATTTAAATAAGTGTTTATTCTATTTGAGGAAGCTGAATCGCAGTCTGGGGGTGCAGTATGGTCACTCCCAAAGCTGAAGGCAGAGCAAGCTGAGACATCACTTAGCGCTGTGTTTTAAGACCTTAGAGCCCAAGATGAGATGCACTCAAAGGAAACTGGACGGACTGAAGCCTAGAGATGGGGCCGAAGGTAAGACTCACAAGAAATGCAGTAGGTGCAGGCCATGGTAGCTGATGAGCGCTGTAACCAGCCTTCCCCATTCAGAGTAGTCTTTTCCTTCTCCCTGGAAGAAGGATGTTCTTTCCTCAACATCTTACGCTACTACAGTCTTTTTATGAGAACAGACAAGTGCTTCCCCTTTTCCCCCCTCAAGATAATGAGTTTTTCAAACAAAGTAGCAGCAGTTATTTCCATTCCCTGTTACAAGCAAACAGGGAAAGAAATGTGTTTCTTAAAGTTAGTTTCTGCTAGGAGAGAAGTGCCCCATTTTCTTTTAACTTAGTCCTGAATTGCTCTCTCAAAGATTTTGCCAGTGTTACTCACAAAGAGGTTTTGTCATCAGCATCAGACTCCCTCCTGCTTATGTAAGTAACAAGATGCTTGGGTCACTTGTCTAGTGCTGGCTGCTGTGCCACCCATTTGAATTTAAAAGCATCTTCTCTGTATTATTAGTTAATGGCTGTTTATGCACAAATAATTCTTCCTCTGAGTAAATGATACCTTTGATCTCCATAAGCAGACACAAGGAACTAGGCCCATGGAAGAAGTAGAGGCCTGTTGTCCTCAGTGATATTTTGATCTTGTGTTCTGTGTGTGCCTCCATCTGCTGCTGCAGCCAGGCTCTGGCATCCAGCACGCCAAGGAAAGAAACGCAGCCTCAGTAGGGAGCTGCAGCACTATAGTTCAGGCACTTGTTCCACAGCTTGATAAAAAACGACCACCAAAGTAGCTCTTGAAATGAAGGAGAACTGTTCTGCTTGGAAAGAGCTGGGAAATGGAGGAAACTGCCATTTATAGTGAATTATGTGGAGGTCTGTGTTTCAGCACGTGCTTGATGTTAATGAATGGTAGGGACATTGGTTGGACTGAAACTTCAGTTCTTGAGTCTATTCACAGACTATGCTAAGTGGCCCTGTGAAATGCTGACAGTGTGACCCCAAACCATGGGAAATAAACCTACTCTCAGATCTTACTGAAGTCCGAAGCCATGCTGACTTCCATTTTTCATTAAGGGCTGTCGATCTCAGCCACTTCTGTGCGCACATACCTGACTGATGAGTTCACACTCCGAGTGACGCTCCAGAGCTGTGACTGAATTTTGCTCTGGTTTTTGGACAGCCTGAAGCTTAGAAATGCTGGCCCTGGAATCAGCGAGGTCCTTACGTTCCTTGCGATGGGCTTTTGTTTGTTTGCAACACAGATTTCCTACTCGGGTTGTAAAGACTCTCAACCTATTACTTGGGAGGACCACAAGAGGAGAAGCCAATGCCATGGTCTGTGTGCTCCGTATCCACACCACTGGCTGACTACCCTCAGGCTCCTTTGTTTCCTCCTCTGCAGGACTAAGTCTATCAGACTAGACACCCACATGGACCCAAAGCAAAAGAAAAGGTTCAAGCGAAGCCCAATGTAAACAGGCTGAAGCCAAATGAGATTTTTTTTTGCCACAGATGGTAACAGGGGGAGGGAGCAGGACACTTTACAAGAGGGAGTTGTGATTTTGTGTGGTGCACACAGCAGCTCGCAGACTCAGTCATTTATTTTGACCACCATACGAGATAGTTCCTGCTGCTGGCTGATGTGGCATCATTTACTAGCTTGTCTAATTATCTGAAAAATAAGGATGCCATTGGCAAATATTGCTACTCTTGGAACATGAGTTTTTCACTGGAAACCCAAAATTTATATAATTAATTCTTGTGTCTCCTTTTCTGACATAATGAAGGGCAGAATCAGTCGGCTTTCTGGCAGCCGACTGCTGAAAGCTCAGCCTTGCTCGGTCTGGGGGAAAGAAGCAAACTGGAAAGAAGCAGAAATTTACATGTTTTCAAAAAATAAATACATAACTGTCGGTCAAAGAGCAATTTGACTTAATACACCTCCACGCACGTGCTCTCCTGCACAAAGCCAGTACATATGGCTGTCTGATTTCCAGTTTATTTTTTTCCTCCACAGCTATTTTGTTTAGCTCACAGCTATCCTTTAAACTTTCAGTTTGATGGTGAGAAGAATGGAGAACGTCTGATGTACCTGAACATTAGTTTAAAAAAATTGATTATAGTGCTCAGCTAGTTCTGCACCATTGTTACAGCAGCTGGAGTTTCAGAGAGTTTTAAAATACTGTTAAAAAATGAAGCTTTTGCAATTTTTCAGCAGGGTGTCTTAATTGTCTCTTTTGCAAGAAATCTAAACTTGTGTGAAACTGGTCTTTAGGCAACATCGTTAAGACAGCTTTTGAGACAATATGACATCAGTGATGTAGGAAGGGTCTTTAATCCTAACTCCGTGTGGTGTGCGCCGGGGAGCTCGGGAACGTGACTGAGCCCTACTTCACAGCTCCCAGCTGCCTGCAGCCTGGGGAGGAATTAAGTGGACAGATTGTTTGCTAAGTAGCTGAGCAAGTGGAAAAATACTAATCTGAGCAGAGATTACGCTGTAGAAATGTAGGTTTTGCTAATTATCGCCAGTAGTAAAAATCGTTGTTGCACGTTACGTAACTGAATTATGAATGACCTAAAGTTAGAAACGGTGTAGGTGAGTTGTTAATATCCTTATGCAAATGAAGGTACTGCGTGAGGTGCAATGGTTTAAAATATAAAAAGAGGAAGTGCTGAAAAAGTTGTAGTATTTCCCCATGAGGAAGGGAAATTAGCTGCGCACGCTTTAACTGCCTGTGTACCGCACTTGAAGGTGTTACGCTGTTAGGAGCCTGTGCCTTTGCTAGTTTGTTGTTTAAGCTGATCAGAGTAATCTTAGCTTAACACAGCCATAACTTTGTGCCTATGAACACAGCAGATTCCTAGCAGAGTGGCCAGAAAAGCATGTTACTGTTTTCTGGACCAAGCCCCGCTCCTCCCGTTCGATGCGGGCCAGGCAGCCCCACGCTCTGTGAGAACACGTGCCCCCGGCTCTGCTCTGCCCAGGCTCCTGGGGCGCGAGGGCTCCAGCCCGCTGCCCACGCTGGTCCTCCTGCAGTCTCCATCACCCAGCGGGTGGGTGCCCAGCTCTGGCCGAAAGCTCCTTGGCTGGACACACCAGGACTCACGTACGCTTTAGCCTCCCTCGGCAGCAGGCAGCCCGGAGAGCCAGCGCTGGCCGTGCCCACTGCCGGGCAGCTGTGGCCAACCCAGGGCAGGAGCGTGCAGGGAAAGCTGCGAGAGCACGGGGCAAGATGTGCCCACGCGAGCTCGCGGGCTGCGGTCCCCTCACAGCGTTGACATACCCCGAGCTCTAGAGCGTGGCTGCTGCAGGCCTTGGGGCTGGCGGGAGCGCCGAGCCCGGGGAGGTGCTGTGGACGCTCCCGGTAGCTGTCAGGCCCGGGGCCGTGCGATCCGTCAGGGAAGCTGTCTGGAATGTGGGGCATTGGGACAGCTGCACCAGGCCAGGCGAGGAGCTCGGGGACGCCGCGACGCCTTGGATTTGGAAACCGTGGCAGATACGTGTGCTGGTATCAGGGCCAGGAGGTGGAGCCCAGCTCGCCGGCTGCGTTAAGTGGTACTGAGCGCCGGGGAGGGAGCCGAGGTGCTTCTGACTACGTGGGAAATTTTGGAGGTGAGACATTGGAGAAAGAGGGGACCAAAGTCATCTCAGACTTGGGAAAGCAGGTAACTTTTAAAAGTTTGTCACTTCTAACTTTGGAGTTTTGACTTTAGAAACGCTACTTAAATTTTTCTGCTAATCAATATTGATTAAAAAAATTAATTTTCCCATTAAAAAGAGAATGGAGAATTTTAATATTCCAGTGCAATTTCCATTTCCATGATATCTGCCCTGGGGAAAGATAGAAGAGCTTCTGAATTTCATACTCTTGTTAGTGTGTTTCTGCGTTAGAAAAAAGATGGGCATTATTAGGTTTATTTTATTTTAGGGGAAAAAACATTAAATAATATAAATATAGCAAACATCTAATGAAATGAGACATGTATTCACCTTTTTATTGCTTCCTGCCTCCAGTAATGACCTGTTCCTCATTTCAGTTCTCTTCCCCTTTTAAAATTACAAAATATTGTCTCCTATACTTAAAAATGTTAATAAAAAAGGCCAAGAAAGTCTGTTATACCATATGCAATTTTTGACATCTTCCATTTTTTCCTCAAGGTTCAGTACCGTACTAATGTATGCCAGAAAAGTCTAGTAGCTGGCCGTGACATGACAAAACATCTGTTTATTATCAGAAGCTCGCCAACCAATCTTAGTTTTACAATCATTTCTGTCTAATGATACTGCTTGTGAATAGATGGGTAGGGAAGGCTTAGGATCAAAGAGTAAACCACAGATTTCACAATGTTTTCTTGGCAAAACAACGTGTTGATTTAGCTACTGCACTGGAATCTGCAAACCCTCAGTGAGTGTGTTTTTCCTGGGATTACTTTGGCTACCATTTTCTTTCCTGTCGTCGTATGACAAATCTTTGTCCAGGACCGGTGATGTGAAGTTGCTTTAGTCTGGCTTAGCATTTTAATAGAGCTGAGAGCTTTCCTTAGAGAAGCACGCAACTCTTTTCCATAGGAGTATTTCGGGTGCAGAAGCAGTCCCATTTTAGACCTCGGAGCAGGTGCTCAAAAGCTTGTTCACAAAGGAGGGGGTGACCGGGCTGTTGATCCGGGCTGGGATTTTGGGTGCCGCTCCCAAGCAGCTGCATCGGCACAGCAGCTGTTTCCACATCCCTCCCCGACCGTCCAGGCCCAGGGCAGCCACCGCTTTTGGACAAGGCAGCAGCATTCAGGCTGGGAATGCCGGGCTGGTGAGTCCCACCAGTGATTTCTGGATAGTTGGGGGCTTTTTTCTGTGCTGCTCTGCTGGGTGCAGGAAGCCTGGAATTTGAGGACAGACTTGCCAGTTGTCCTTCTGGCATCCCATGATTCCTCCATCCTTTGAGAGCCAAGTTCTGTCAGTCAGCTTGGAGAGAAATTGCTTTGCCCCACAGTGCTGGTAACGGAGAAGCAGCTGCGTGTGCCTTGGAAAGCAGGTGTTGTGCCATTCAGCACATCTGGCTGCAAGCACAGGAGGAAGAAATCACAGAGCTCCTGGTGAACTAACTCTTCCTGGATTAACTTTACCTGATGAAGCTTTGTTGATGACCAAAGTGAGGGGGTAGCCAAAATTTTAAGATGGCAAAAGTCATCTAGAAATTTGCCCAAGCATCACCCCTAAGGCGCAGCAGCAGCACATCAGTGCGAGGACCTCCTCGGCGTGCAGGGTGGCTGGTCCTGCAGCTGGAAGCTTGCTGTCCCACAGTCACTACGAGGGGTAGCAAGGGTATTAGTCCAAGCTGACCTGTAAACTTAGGGTCTATTCCTCAGCCCATTGCCAGAGGGGTGTGTACTGCACCAGAAGAGGCTGGTGGCATGGATCTGCAAGCATGGAGGTCTCCAAATCTGGGAGAGCGGCATGCACGTGCCAGGTCAAAATAATGTTTATTTGAAACCTGCCTGTTTTCTGCTTCACTGGCAGACAAAGCTTTTCACGGTCATCAGGTTGGAGAAAGAATTTATTTAACTTGTGAAATGCCTGAAGGTCTCAGAGATGAAGAGGTGCAATGCTCCTGCCTATTAATTGGTCCTGGCATTGGCAAACGGTTTGAGGAGAGAGCTATTAAGTGTGGCTGAAGGGCAGAGCTGGAGTAGTGCAGCAGGGTGCTGTGTGGTGGCGTGGCATAAAGGGAAGGCCTGTGGCGTAGGGATGTGTGAAAAAACACTGTTGTGAGAAAATACTTGATGCGAACAATTGTGGGGCTGTGGTTGGGCTTGAGGTTACGGGGCTGGGTGGGAACACGGCGATAACACCACATCAGCTTGGGGCACTGTTTTTGCAGGTAGCTCCCTCACTCTTTTGCTACGTTAGTGCCTGCACGTCTCCTCTGTCTGCCGTTCTGCAAGAACAACCCCCTGCAAGTCTTCGCCGGTGTGGCCAACAAGGACTCAGACAACTTTTATTTCTTTGCTTCTTATTCCTCCCCGAAGAGCAGAACCAGACGAACACCCGCAGACTCCGTCTCTGTCTCCCTTGGTTAGGCACTGGTTTCATGGTGTCTCGATACTGAAAGTGCTGTAAAGAAAGAAATAGTTCCGTGTTTATAGCAGCAGTGATGCAATGTTTGTTCTTCTCAGCTCTGCAATTACACTCCCATAGTCGTCTCCCAGGCTTGGGAGATGGGAGATACTGGGCGGAAAAAGTAGACACACGCTTTGTGCACAGGAGCACTGTTGGCACGGGCCTTGTTTTGAGGCGCTTACAGCGCTGAACGGCTACTGGGATGAGCGGGAAGAGAGGGGATTTGCATGGGCCAGGAACATGGGCCGGCCAGTGAGGACCGGCGTGTACAGGGGGACGTGCAATGCTAATCGCAGGGCCGCATCAGTGAACACGTTACTGATGTTTTGCCAGGTGGGTTTTGTGTGTAAGTCAAGTGCACACGCGCTGTGATCCCAGTGTCTCCCCGGCTGAGCAGGAGCGAGCACTGAGCATGCAGGCGGTGGGACGGCACCCAGTCCCGGCACTGGGCGTGCGGGGACGAGCACGGCGCTTGGCTGGAGAGGATGCCCTGTTTCATTCCCCGTGACAGGGCCTGCGCTCATCCTGCCGCCTCACCACTGCAGATGGACACCCAGGGAAGCACTGCCAGCCTGAGCAAAGGGTTAGGACGTGCAGCGCACAGGGCCAGAGGAAAGGGGGATCTACAGAGTCAGCCAGGAGGCAGTGAAGATGGAAAAGATGGGTGAGAGGTGTCTGGGGAGAGGGAGTCCTGGTTTGCCAGGGCAGCAATCCGTGTTGCAGGTGACATTTCCTGGTGCGGTTGCCATTTCAAACAGGCGAGGGGAAGAGGAGAGGCTGAAAAGAGTCAGTCCTGGAAAAGTGCCTTCCACCCGAAATGCTTCTACCTGCTGATGATCCCAGCAGACCAGCTCTAGTCGATGACCCACAGGGCTTTTGGCAGGATGATGGGGAAAGTTAGTTCAAAGTCCAGGGAAGGATTTTAGCAAGTTTTGCTGTGTTCTCTGTATTTCTTTGAGAGGTATTTTGTCACATGAAGATACTTTGCTGTACTTGCATCCTCATTTAAATCCAGCCTCTTCTTTTTAATGCTATTTCCATACACCTCTTCCTTGCCACTTACTGCACCTTAGCGCTTTTTCCTGGCATACTCAAAAAGCAAATTCCTCAATAGTTACTGAACTCACTCTTTGGCTCTTCCTCACAAATTTCTATTACCGTCACCTTTCCTTTTGCTCAGGACTGACTAGTGTTTGTAATCCTGCTGAGTGGCTTCTGTCATTACGTTTTGTGCCTGCTTGCGTCAGGGTCTGCAATGATGTTGTCACTCAACAACATCGCATTTTGAAGCTTTCTGTCCACTAAAACTTTTTCTAGCAACGTCAGAATCTGTTCTCCCTCCTTGTGCTGAGAAGGATTTGTTTCATCTCTGCTCCATTCGTTGCACAGCTCTTCCTAACGTTCCTTATGTTGTTTATTCGTTGTCAGTCATTAGCCTGCACTTGTCCTCATCTTAAATGCCTAAATTCTCTCTTTTATTCGGTGATACAATCCCCATGTTGCATTCAGGGTTTTTAATGTTGTTCGCAGTTTAATGTCGCTCTCTCCTCTCTGATCAGCGATCAGGGTAAGGGATGTGGCACTTAGACTGTCCTCTCCCTTCGTATTCCTGGTCAGCTTCCAGCTCGCGGTTGCTGCAGCTCACCTTCATCTCTTCTGCATTCAGCTCCCGGCCCTGCCCCAGACTGGTTAGCACAGGTGTCCATTAGCAGTAAATAGCTACTAAAAAGAAATCATAGACTTTCTTTGGGTTTGTTTTCTGTGTGTATGAACTACTTGAAAACCGTCTGGGTTTTGCTTAATTTTAGAAAAATCCAGTACGGAGTTACAACGCTCCCCACAGCAGAGGAAAATTCTCAGGAGCATATTGGCACACGACTTCCCAAAACAGTTCATGTCTTTATCTGGAGGAATGCACGGACCCGTTTAGGTGGCACACTGCATCATTGAAATGTGTCTGAGAAGTGCCCGACGGTGGTGGTATTCGAATTCAACACCACCAGAAAAACACATCAACATCGGTGGATGCACGCCAAAATTTTCACGCAGGCTTCTAATTTTAGGTTTTAACCTTTCCAGTGCCCTGAAGATGCCTTCAGAATCTCCAAAATCACTGACCTCTTCAGAAAATATTGGCCTAAATGCTTTGCAAGTACTTTACATTGTTAAAAAGTATTAACAAAGCTTCACAGAAATGAGTAATCTTTAATAATTGGCTTCAGCTTCTCAGGCAGCGTGTAACTGCTTATTTTGAGAGAAATGCTCAGCGCAGCTTGAGGAAGAACAGCCAATCCCCCTGCTAGCAGAGGAATGAAGACCAGTAGGATGTAGTAGCAACTCAAGTATCCTTAATTTCAGACATCCTCGGTGACGTTGGCTTTCAGAACTGAAGTGCCTGAATGTGACTGCATGCATACATGTGCACATTATGAAACAATTCATTGCTCAATGAGTATTTTTAATTAGTATTTTCCTTTTAAATGCTCCATTTACCCTCTTCACACGAGGTATTTTTGCCACGTGCAGTTTTTATTGGAGTAAACACACTCCTTTCAGATAGCTCCTTCAAGCCAATTTGGAGATAACTTGACCCTCTTTTAATTTTTTTCCTTTAATCCCGTTTGCGTTTTCTGAAGTGAACTCTGCAGAGTTGTGTTGACCCCAAGAGTCACAGATTCAAAGGACTGGGGCAGACGAGAGGATATATCAGATAAGAGATCTATTTTAAGCAAAACATTTTTCTTAGGTCATATACTTTTTAGATTCAATCTCTTTGTAACAAGTAAGACTTTTCAGGTTATTAATCTTTTTTATATTCAGTGGGTGAAATAAGTTATTGCAACACAACTGTACTGTACAAGGTTAACTGTCCGCTGATCTTCTCTTTGCTGTTCATGTTGTTGGGGTCCTTCTTGCTTTTCCAGCCAGAAGATGAAAAATTGACTGAACGGTCTCACTTGTAATTAAATCTGTTAAGCAGTTAAGCTCAGCAGGAAAATGGTTGAAGGTTTCAATTGTTTAAGATCGTCATGAAAACAATTTATATACCAAAATCAATTGACATTTTCAGTCTGTTTTCAGAAACTTAGCCTTTTAATTAGTAATTCTGTTTTGCAAAGCTGCAATTTACCTGGCCCCAGGGAAAAGCAGAGCTTGTTTAGCCTATGAAAATCTGAGACTAGTTTGCTCTAGAGAAGATCAGTCCTGGAGTCCTGAGCACATGCTGGTCTTCTGATAGTGTCAGCGAAGGAGCACCGTCAGCTACTGCAAAGAGCACAAGGCTGCATGCGCTGCCCGGGGAGGGCCAAAGGAGGCCAAAGGAAGAACATCCTGAGGTCAGAAGATTGTGTAAATTCACTAAAAGGTAGAGATATATTATGCCTGGGATTGATATCTAGCATTTAGGAGAGCCAAGAAGGTGGCAGCTAATCAAAGAATTGCTATTTCTTCCTTTCCCTCAGCGGTAAGGGGCGGGAGGGAGAGGTCATCCTTCTAGGAAGGAGAATGCAGCCAGTTACCTGCCTACATCAGCTCCACAGCCTCGCATAAGGCCTCATTTAGTACCCGGTAATGAACTTAATTTCAGCATGCATGTCCCTGCCTTTGCCTCGCTACTCTGCATTATGTACTTGCAAGTTTGCTTATGCTAAAGGGCAGAGCAAAAATAAATTTCCATACTCCCAGGCATGTTCCATCAGCCTGTGTTGGAGCATGGGCCGGTGTCCAAATAGTTTGGATATGAAGTGAATTTGGACTCCAGGACAGGCACAGACCTGCTCTTGAAATTGCACGGCGATGACACCAGGGTCCTGCTTTTATATTTGCAGTTGACTGGCTGCCACCGCTGTGACCTCCAGCTGCGACAGCAGTGCTCTCCACGTCCCAGCTGAAAACTAACCTTGCCTTTCTGCGGTGAGCAGGGAAAGGCGCACCCCGTTTTGTGTTACTGTTGAATAGGAACTGGCAAAAAGCTTTGTCGGTGGGAAATTGGATATTAATTAGGTGAAGCTGTAGCTCAGGTAGATGAAGGTCCTCTTTTGATTGATGTTGTGTAACAGTTCCTACTGTGGTCACGTACACTGAAAAACTACACAGAGCCCCGGTGTGTTCGTTAGTCTGGGAGGTGGCTCTTGGTGGGGGTTTCTGGTTGGGCTCCCCAGAGCGGGCACAGAGGAGCGTCGCTGTGAGAGGTGCCGTCCCCACGCACCGCTTCCTCCTCGCCTGAACCTCTCCGCGCTCACCCCGAGGGTCCGGTCAGGAGCACGGGGCCGCGTGTCCCGCCACGCTCCCGGCGAACGGCAGGCGGGCGGTACGAGCTCGCAGGGACAAAGGCTGCTGCCTTGCAGCGCTCTTGGTGCCAGGGGCTCTCCCGTCCCCTCCGCGTCCCTTTGCCGTGTGTCCCCGGTCCCCCCCGCACGCCGCCGCAGCCGCGGTGCAGCGCAGAGCGCCGGTGCCCCGCGCCCCCGGGCAGCGGCACCCGCGTCTGCGGGCGGGGCGGCGGGACTACAGCTCCCAGGGCCGCGCGGGCCGCCGTGACATCATGTGCGGTGGCTCGGAGGTCACATGCCCCGCCGGCCCCTTTGTTTTGAGCGGCGCTGGCAGCGCGACCGGCGGCTGCGGCGGAGAGGCCCGGGCTCGCCGCACCGCACCGATCGCACCGCTCCGCTCCGCTCCCCACCCGACCAGACGGCCCCCGGGCGGCAGCTGCCGCGGGGCGCAGCGCGGCGGGGCCCGTTCCCGGCTGTGAGTGCGGGGCAGCGGGACGGCTCGGGGGCGCGGAGCCGCGCTGCGGGCGCGGGGCTCGGGCGGCGGCGGGGACCCCGCGGCGGGCCGGGAGCCCCCGGGGAGGGCGCGGGGCCCCGCCGAGGCGCGGCTGCTGCGGGGCCGGGACGCGGGGCCGGGACGCGGGGCCGGCCGGAACCG
This sequence comes from Nyctibius grandis, assembly GCF_013368605.1. NCBI lineage: Eukaryota > Metazoa > Chordata > Aves > Nyctibiiformes > Nyctibiidae > Nyctibius > Nyctibius grandis. The sequence goes on along the minus strand of NC_090689.1, from coordinate 1,058,721 downwards.
TTAGCCGCCGCGGTGGGGACAGCGCGTCCCCGGCCGTGCCGGGCAGCGCGGGGCGATCGCCGCGGCGGTGCCATGGCGGGGAAGGGCCGCGGGCAGCGCGAGTGCCCCGGGACCTGTCGGCTGTGTGTGTCGTGTCCGTGTGTCGTGTGTCCCCCCCCCGTGCGGGCAGCGGGGCCCGGCGGGCGGTGCGCTGCGGCGCGCTCGGCCCGGCCGGCGGAGCGGGGCTGGGGGGTGCCCGGTGCCCCCGGCCCTCCCGGGGCCGTTCCGTAACGCGGGTCTCCCCGCGCCCCCCGGGCGGCGGCGGCGGGGGGTCCCTGCGGCCGCGGATTGGGCGGGCCGGCGGGGGGAGGCGGGGCCGCGGCGCGCGGCCGCCCGCGGATTGGGCAGGACGCGGGGGGGGGACTGTCGCTAAGGCGGCTCGGGGTGAAGGTGAGCTGGAGGGCGCGCATGCGCGCAGCGGCTCCGTGCATCGGCACCGGGCTGGGAGGTGGCTGCACTGCGCATGCGCACCGTGTCAGCGCGGGGGCGGGCTCCCGGCGGCCGCTGGCGGAAGCGGGGGGCAGTGTTGTGCCATGGCGGGGCCGGCCGGCGGGGTGGGCTCCGGCCTGCTGCCGCCTCCGGGCTTCTCCTGGCGGCCGTGGGGCCGGCCCGCTGCAGCACTGGCGTTAGACGCCCGCCTTGCCGGTGCCTGCGGGAGGCGGTGGTTTCCCGTGTGTTTTGTCGTGCTTGGTACAGGTGCTTGCCCCGGGCTGGGAACCGCGTCCGCCCCCGCCAGGCGCTGCCATTTTGTGCTGGTGCAGCCGCCTCCAGCCCCGCGGGGCGGCCCCTCGCACCGGCCCGCGCCTTTGCTTTGCCGCGTTGGTTTGGGTTTGTCGTGGGTTTAGTCTGGGTGACGCGCTGTTCCCTTCTGTAGCAAAACGGGGGAGCAACGACGCCGGAATGTCTCGGGATAACGCTGTGCGTGCCGGCAGCTGCCCGCGGGGCGCGGGGAGAAGCAGGGTCCGTCCCTGGGCCGCGGGCAGCGCGGCCGCGGCTCCCCGGGCGGTTCTGGGGCTGGGGGCGCGGGTCTCGCGCGTACTCGCTCTGCGGGAGCCTCGGTAACGCGCCCGGCTCCGGATGGCCGCGTTCGGGCGTTGGTGCGAGCCCCGCGTCGTCACGTACCGAACATCCCCGTTCCCCGGGGCAGAGGGGGTCTGCCGGGTCGCGGTGCCAGCCCGGCTGTCCCTGCGCCCTGTTTGCGAGGTTCAGATTCGCGGGCAGTTGGCTGAACCCCCGGGAGCCCTTGAAACACAGGATCAGGATGTGTGCAATGACTGCGGCTTTTATTCTGTTTTTCTTAAACAAAACTTGAATGCGTGTAAAAATAGTAGTGAAACCGAGAGAGGAGTGTTGCCTTTTTCACATAGATCAATGATAGTATGCAGCACTTTTCCCCCCCCCCCCCCTGCAGTGGGTGTGTGCCCTTTTAGGTGACCTTTTCACTTACAAAAAGGTTACCTAAAGACTTCTGCACAGTTTAAAGGTGTTCCTTTTCGCTGCTTGGTTTGGTTTGGGTTTGTTTTGCTTTACTTAACAATCATGAGTCTCGTGTCCGACTCAGTTCCTGTTTTTGCTGGCTGATTTTTGAGGCCACTCAGGCCTTTTTTTGTGTGTGTCATTAGCTTGATTACTATTGAATTTTGGCATTCAGTGTATATTTTTTTTTAAATCAAAACAGTGTCTTACATTAGAATAAAAAACTTGTACAGTGCAACTACTACCTTACCATGTCAGTCAGCTTGTTCACTTTGAATTCTTGTTTGCTAGTTATTCAGTATTCTTAAAAACTTCATTCATCTTAAAGGCATTCAAATACTCAATTTTTATTGTAAAACGAGAAGAATTTTTTAAAAATCATTTAAAACAAAACAACTTTTTTGTCTTTTTTTAATATCACAAGAAAGAAAAATAAATGGCCATGTTTGGGTTTTTTTGGTGGAGGGAAAAATTATGCTTTTTTTTCCCCTCCTCTCTCTTCCTTTAAAGGAAAAAAACCAAGAGCACGTGTTGTGGTTTATGCAGTGGGTTGCAGTAGATTCGACTAGGAGTTTGTTTCCTGACTCTTGTGGTAACCAGACATCTGAGATGAAGCACACCTGCAGATCATGTTACCTGAAATCACAAATCGAATCACTAGAATTGGCCAAACCTGAGTTACAGTTCCCATGCTTCAGAATGCAAACACCATTTATTTTAATGTTTGGCTGCGTTACCTTGGGGGTGCTGTTACTAATGTCACACCAGGTAATCGTAGACGTGACTAGTCTGCAAGCTCTGGCTGCCAGGCTGGGCTGTGCCGGCGGTGTCCCTGTGCTGTGAGGGTGCTGGGCTGCTGGAGCTGTGCTGCTGGCTCCTGCCCTTCCCCAGGGCAGCTGCCTGTTTCCAGCATGTCTTTTTCTCCCTCTCCAGGCGGTCACTGGTCCAGCCAGTGCTGACACGAGGCAGCGGGCAGGGGCGCCGGCTGGAAGCCACCACCACTGGCAGCAGCAGAAGCCCAGCTCAGCTTCAGGTACTCTTGAAACTACGCCCTGAGGGTGAGCTTTGAAGGTAGAGGCCAGGCACACCCGATGACTAGGTGTTACCCACGGGCCTCGCCCCCACCCTGGCTGCGTGTCTCTCTGCTGCTTTCTGTCACTTCTGCTAACGTGTGTGACACAGAAATGACAGAAAAACAGCTCTACCACAAAGTTGCTGGCTGTTGGAGGGGGTAAAATCCATGAGGATGTTGCAGTGGAGGAAGGAGGAGTTTAATGCAACATAGAAGCAATTTGCATAGGAGGATTTACTGATAGAAGGTGTCAGGGCAAACATTTTATAAACCTCCTTTACCGGCCTCTGAATTGGGCTCTTAGTCAGATCACTGCTGAGGAACGTCTTGTGTAGACAAGCCTACAGACAATATAGATTAAGGAAACAGAGGAACCCGATGATCTTCTGGTGAACCTGGGTTGAGAGATGTGCAGGTAACATCTGTGTCAGAGCTGTGTCTGTATTTGTAAAGCATTTTCAAAACCTGTTGAGAAAAAGTGTGATTTGTTTTTCCTTTCCAGTTTTGAGTGGGTAGGCTCTGATTTCCTTCAGGTCCGTCCTTGTTGACCCTTGCTCAGGCAAGCAATCCAACGTATTTTGTATTTTTTGATACCGTCATTTCCAATAGTTGCCTTTGGGAAAAATTTCACTTGTGTTTTTTCTGCTTCATTGCAACTTACTGAAGATATCTCAGTGTTAGAAAATTACTTTGCTTCAGCAAACCTACAGAAGTAATTAACTGGATAGAAATTGAAGCATAGTATATTCAAAAGCAGTAGTTTCTGCAATAGAGTGTAATTGTTTTTCCTTTCTATTCTCTTAGTTGTGAATTTGCAATATTTATCCCCTTGATTAGTTTGTGCTCCGTGGTTTTTTGGTTTTTTTTTTTAGTCTCTCATTTCTTTAAACCATTGGGACATTAAAAAAAAATAAATCATTTGCTGGCCACTAATTTCGTGTCATTCCAAGCCTAAAGAAGACATTGCTTCCTTCAGTGAGCAGTCTTAACCCAGAGCCCTTATTTCCATTTGTTAGTGATTGCATAATATAGTGTCATCTTAAATCTTCACTTCCCACATCATGAGAGAGATGTAGTCTTGAAGATTTTTTTACTTAGTTGCCGTGTTTTGCCGTTTCATGCAGTACGCCAGTGTCTTGTTTCTGATTTCAGGATAACTTTGCTTTGGAAAAGCTCCGTTAGCTTTAGTGAAATTGTTCTGATTTAAATCTGTGACAGTGGAATCAAGCCTTTAGGGTTTATATTTATATTTTCATTGTTACGTTTCCCTTTTCTACTGCTGATGCTTCGTTTCTGCCCACTTTCTCATGCTGAATAGTATGGAATTAATTGCAGATAAAGTTCAATGTAAGGGTTAGGATGTTAGCGACAGCTGGTGAGGTGGTGGTGGTTGTTGATTTTGGTTTTTTATCCGCCTGCGTCATTACAGGGTAAAGTGGTTGTGAAATACACTGGATAGAATATCAGCTACAGATGAGACTGTCCATTTATGCCTTGTTAAAATCTCTCTGGAGCCATCAGTTATTAGATAGGCTCATTGCAACAGTGGTTGTCAGGCATCAAAGTGACAACTGATCCTATTTTAATTCAAATTAAAAGTAAATATTTTGTAGGGTAAATGAGCCATTCCAAGAATCTACCTTGTAAATATGTGTAAAAAATTTTATATGGAAAATGATAGTTTTAAAACCTCTTTTCTCAATGAGTAAACGGAGAACACACCTTCTTTTCTCGCTCTTTGTTAAGATGGTGCCTTCTAAAGGTGCTGTGTAAAAAGCCCGTTTAAAAAAAGCGTGTTCATTGTGTTCTATATTAAGCGATGATGCAGCCAGACTGGGATTGGGTAAGGCAGCGCTGAAGATGCTAGCCCGTCAGGAAATGAAATTGCTGGGAGGAGCTGACGTTTGCTGACTGTGTAAGCGGGTAATGAGGGAAACTGAATATAACCTCTTGGAAGCATGAAAACAATTGCCATAAACTTTAAAATAATTCAGTGCATGTCCTTCTAGGCATACAAATCAACATTACGTGCATTTGGAATGATGCCTGTGTCAGACCTGAGAGGGCGTTTTGCCCAGCCTCTCGCTGCCTCAGTATGTTTTGGTGGACGTTGATCCAGTTCATTTTAAAGCCCGGGAGTGGCAAAAAGCCTCTGGCTGCTAGATTGGTTGATGTTGTTACCTCTAACACTCACTCTCTGCGGAATCAGCTGCATTTTCTTCACCTGCAAACTTTAATTTGGCATATGTTAATATCTGAGTACTTGATTTTTGCAACTTCAGTGCTCTGATAATGTGAGTGTGTGTTTGCACGCTGGGGGGAATGTTGTACACGACGTATTTGAAACTGGAAAGTATCTGAGCAAAAAGTTTTGCTGATGATTATTTGCTAGTAGTACTTTGGAAACCAGAAAATCTCCCTCTCCTCACTAAGTTGCCCTTGGTTCTTATTTTCAGTAGTTTTACACAAACAAATGTACTTCCTTCTTCATTCTGTCTTGTGTGCTAGCAGTTTACGTTAATTGTTAATTGAATCTTGGATTATCAGTGAACTAATTTTTAGATGCCAGGAATGAACAGGTAAAAACTTACGGTCAAGGTTATTCATTGAGATAACTGAATGTTTTTAAACTCTAGTATTATAAGTCTTCATTATAATAGGCTTTATAATGAAAATGGAGTGATCTCTCAGCTGAATTTTTATTTTGAACATTTCAGTCTTTTTTTTTTTCCCCTCCTTTTTTGACTAGTGCTGTTATAGTAGCACTTGGAGGCTCCAGCTGAAATGAGGATTACACTGAAAAATGAGAAAAGCCCAAGCTCTGGATCTATATACAAGAAATCTTTGGCTTCTGTCAGTCAGGTGATTTGCTGGAGCTGGGATCTAAGGATTTTTTATCTGAACACTAATACAATGCTAGTGGTGCTGGGACATTCAGAACTTGCCATCTACGACACCTGCTCTATGGGCGTATTTGGTATTTAACGCGTAGCAGATGGTGCTGCATTGCCCTGGGCAGGGTGCACAGTAATTTGTCCTGTAATACTGTGTCGCCTCTAGTAAAGGTCAAAAACTGTACCAATTCTTAGAGTGACCAAACAAGTATCTTGTCTAATTCTCGTGATGAAATTAAGAATATAAGAGACTGAAGTGTTTTCATTTTTCAGACCGTAGCACTGCGAAGGAGAAACTCTGCAAATATTTCTCAATGACTCTATAGCCAACTGATGTAACAATGGTACTAATATTGGGACGCAGACTGAATAGAGAGGATAGTGGGATACGAGATTCCCCTGCAACCAAGCGGAAAGTTTTTGAAATGGACCCAAAATCGTTGTCAGGCCCCGAGTTTTTCGACTTCTCCTCGGGATCATCCCATGCTGAAAGCATTCTCCAGATCTTCAATGAATTTCGAGACAGCCGGTTGTTCACAGATGTTATTATCTGTGTGGAAGGAAGGGAGTTTCCCTGCCATCGAGCGGTTCTCTCAGCCTGCAGCAGCTATTTCAGAGCTATGTTCTGCAACGATCATAGAGAAAGCAGAGAGATGTTAGTGGAGATCAATGGCATTCTTGCTGAAGCTATGGATTGCTTTTTGCAATATGTATACACAGGCAAGGTGAAAATCACTACAGAGAATGTGCAGTACCTCTTTGAAACATCAAGTCTCTTTCAGATCAGTGTTCTGCGTGATGCCTGTGCCAAGTTCCTGGAAGAACAGCTGGACCCTTGCAATTGCCTGGGAATCCAGCGCTTTGCAGATACACACTCGCTCAAGACGCTGTTCACCAAGTGCAGGAATTTTGCGCTGCAGACGTTTGAGGATGTGTCCCAGCATGAAGAATTCCTCGAACTGGGGAAGGATGAGCTTATTGATTACATTTGCAGCGATGAACTGGTCATCAGTAAGGAAGAGATGGTGTTTGAAGCTGTCATGCGCTGGGTGTACCGGGCAGTTGAGTTGCGAAGACCGGTGTTACATGAACTTCTGACGCATGTCAGGCTCCCGTTGTTACACCCAAACTACTTTGTTCAGACTGTGGAAGTGGACCAGCTGATTCAGAACTCCCCAGAGTGCTATCAGCTGCTGCATGAAGCCAGGCGATACCATATCCTGGGAAATGAGATGATGTCTCCCAGAACTAGGCCACGCAGGTGAGGAAACTTTTTTTTTCCTCTTATTTCTGTAGGAGAAGGACATAGTTCGATGTACAGATGTTTGATATACACATGCCCAGAAAAAAATCTCTTGCAGATTATTTTATTTTGTATTCTGGAGCCACTACAGTTACACTTCTGTACTTCCCCACAACACGTGAAGCTCAGACATCTCTTGAAAACGTACACAAGTGAGTCTTTTTGCACAGATCACTTTATTGCTGTGAAATAAACGACTGTTGAGGTAAGTGAAGTTGTATTACTTTACAAGTACAGTATTTTCTAAAGGTTAATGTTTGCTAGGTGAGATATTAATTCATACAATAGCAGTGTCTTGAAAAGAACGTACTGACTGTGCTGTAGCAGGTAAACCATTCCATTTCCCAACCTTATTTCTTTTTATAACAGTCACGTAAGTGTACAGCACGCTATAAAGGATGGGGATACATATTCAGAGCATTCACTTGCTACGTCACGAGTACTTTACAGCTGGAATAGTACACGGATTTGTAATAGACAATAGACAGCAGAACAACAGGTTCTTAACTATAAAGAAACTAAATCTTGCATTTTTAAAGAATTATTAAACACTTCCTGAAGTATTTCATGCTTATTCAATGACATTTTAATAATTCAGAATTGCTGCTACTTAATAATGCGTTACACAAATAGGTGACTGAAGTTGCAAGAAGAAATGAGGAAGAGTCCATTAGTGGCATTTATGAGCAATGTGGTTATGATCTTTTTTCCTGAAAAATATTTTCCCAGTAAAAGCCTTACCTCCACGTGATAGTTGACACGATAGTTTATTGTCAACTTCAGCTGATCTAAGCTGTAGTTATAAAATCCTGTGTTATGTTAAGGTGATGCAATGATCTGGTCTGGACAAACAGACTGTGTTAGGAGTTACTCCTCTTTGTTTACTCTTAGTCATACGTGGTTGCTGTACAGTGACTGCGCAGGGAACCTTTATTTTTTTTGGCCTGTGTTAAAGGCTTGCTTATGGGGGGGAAAAATACTTGGTAAGCATTTGCCCCCTTAGTGCTTTTCCAGTCTTCAATCCTGCTGTGAGAGAAGAAGTTCTTCCTAAACTCCTTGCAGCCCTGCTACCAGCTTTTCTAAGCTGTGCGCTGCCATGGCGGGTGTTTGGAAGCTTCTGGTTCATGGCAGTTTGGAAACGGGTGGTGCAATGATAGTTGCTGAGGCACTGCATAGCCTGAGTCTGCACCTGAGGGAGGGACCGCGGAATTCAGACCAAAGACCTCCTTGTTTCCGAGCGAGTTGGGGGCTGTGTCTTATGGTATTTGATGTGGTGTTTGTTGTACGTTTATTACTCAATTGGATAGAGAAAGCAAATACACTCCGACCGAACAGTTTTGTCGAAGTGCGTGGTGTGTATGTGCTTGAGAACCGGAATAGCCTCAGTGAGCATTCCAGTTCGTAGGTAAAGTACCTTGCCTAATACAGGTGGTTTCTGAAGCTGTGGGGAGGGGGTTGCTTTGGGATTTTGTGGGTTTCGTTGGTTTTACTGCTGAGCTTATTAAACTGTACTGTGAATTGTAGTAGACAGGAACAAGAGAAGTAATTTACAAAGAGAAAAAACTGGCTGGCCTCCCAGCAGGATTTTTTTCCCCCCTTTTCTATATTACATTCATGGAATAGTTCTTTGTCACTTGTTTCTATTGCCTGTTTGTTTCTGTTGCCTATAGCAAAAAGAGATTGTCTTTTAAAACAGGTTACCAGGTCCCCCTTCTCCCCCATGTTTTCATCGCACCTTTTCTGGGCATTTCTGGGGGGTTTGGGACAGGGAGGACGCTGGAGAGCTCTTTTCCTTCTCACTTGCCTTCCTCCAATTTCTTTTTATATAAACTGTTTCTAAAAGGAGACAGGCTTCAGGATCAGAAGTTCCCACACCAGTGTTTTTAGTGAAACTTCTGGAAATTAATTGTGATTCCTTGTGTGGGTATGTATGCACCTACGGGTGAAGGGGGTTCTACCCATGTTTTTAAAGGAACAGTGTGGATTGCAATTCACAGTTGACTTTTTTTTTCTTCCCTTTTTGAAGCCAGTGAAGAATTACCTGAAGTAAATACAAGTTTAAAATGTGGCGTAATGGTTGCCTGCCTGCTCTTTTGGCACTAGGCATCGTTAACATATGCAGAAGGTCTTTTTGAAAGAGCTTTTCAGTTATGTACTTGCAACAACATAGTGACATCTTGAGGTTGTCTCTCATACTCCTTTTAAGTCTCTGGTCCCCTGCGGGTTGTGTTGCACAGCAAATCTCCCAAGCCAAGATCAAGTAGTGAGCAATGATACATCTCCATATACAAAACAAAACAGGCTCTTCCTACTGCATACTTTGAATTATCTTCAGATTTCCATGTACCTGTGAATTCTTCAATCACACTGTTTCTGTTAAGCTGTCTGATAACAATAAGTGAGTCTTCTCTTTAACTAGTTAAGACTTTATTACATTTGTACATTTTAACACATCCTTTTTGGTTGCCTTTAGAACGCTTTCATGTCCCTTACTTTTCCCCCAAGGAGATGAGTTTTTATTTCACTTTACATTTCTGTCTGCTACCCCATTTACTACCCAAAAGTGAATTAACAGGGGGGAAAAAAAAAAGTAGTGATTTACCAGAATTCCTGTAGTTTGTCTCCCGAACTTAAAATGGTTTTTAATGTAATCAGTTTGAACTACTGAAAGTTCTTCTGTCCAGCTGACACTGTGCTGGTTGGAGTTCTCACCTCGTCTAGAGGTCTGCATGTAACTCAGCACCCCTTGGAAACTCGCTCTTGGGAATGCATGGGATTATATGACACTGGTCATCTTCCACTCCCCCTTTTCTATTTTGTGCATCTCTCCCTGATGGGAGGGTGTCTCCTGGAGTCTCCCTGGTGCCTGTTTTTAGCTTACCTCTGTTATTTTGCTCATACCGTTTCTTCTGAGGGCTACAAGGAGGACTTTCTGTACCACTGATTGAGATCACAGCTTTTTCTAATCTCCATTCAGATATATCCTTAGTTCTGTTCTGGAATTAGCCTTTTTCTGTATGTTCTTTTTGTGTACTCCTAGATTTTTAACTTTTATTTTTTTAAACTGATGTCATTTGCAAAAAATCTTTTGGAACTAACCGTAAAACTTACACAGTGCAAGACTCATGCAAGAAAATCTAATGGAGAAAATGTTTATTAACTGAAGAAAGGATATAGTTACATAGGTACTGAAATGTTGGGAAGATTTTTGGTTTTCTGTGGATTTGAAATACTGTACTAAATGAATATTTTCTTTAAAGAGCAAAACTCCATCATAGCAATTCATAAAGAGCTCTCTCTGATCAAAGATTATTGGTTCATTTAGTTTTAGAATAAAGATTGGTGATCCGGTACAGTAAACTTTTTAGTAAGTAAGTGGAGGCTTTGATTCTAATCTAGAGAGTAATCAACAGACAAACCTCTTTTGTACGTACAGTTAGCTGATGTATTTGGGCTTGCTTCTAGGGCAGATTATGAGAGGAGTAACTTGCTTTTAAGGAAATTCTCTTCCTGGGTAATGCTTTGCTGGCACAGGAACGTCCTCCCTCTTATCCTTTGAGAGATTCTTTTTAGAGTTGTTCCTTAAAAAAAGCAAAAAACCAGTAAATACATAGAAACCAGGAACAAGCATGACTTCAAAGCTGAGGAGCTGAAGAGAGTGTTTCTTCTGACTAGCTCATGTGCGTAAGTATGCTTCCTCAGATATATATCTTCAGTATATAATCTTACAGTACATTATCATTTAGCATTGCCTTTGCCTATTTAAAATATTCTGAGTAGAAATACGTATGGTACATTTAAATTTTGGTGTGTGGTGACAAGGAGATAGGAATAAAACTAGTTAGCCCTTCTGATGTTTCAAAATGGGGAAAACATCGTCAGGATTTATAAGTTAACGTGTGCATAGGTTCATGTTAGGAGATTTGGGCACAGATCATGCAACTTTTATCTCAAATGCAGTCATAAGTCATTTTTTTTTTTTTAGAGAGGACTGCAGTACTTGGCAGCGGTATGAATGAGATGTCTCTTCATATCAGGATCGAAGTTAAAGGACAACACAACAAAGAGGATTACCAAAAAATAAAATCAGTCTCGCATTCAGTTTTACTCAACTAATAGACAGCAGTCCTTGAAATAACGATACCAGTGTAAAATCCTTGAATCTAAAAATGCCCTGAAAAGATTTTGACAAGAAATTATAAACTTGAGAGGAAGAATAAAAGTTGGTCATAGTTTGATCTGCATGTCTAAGATGGTTGGTTGATTCTCTACATTCAAATGTGTATTAACATATGACGAGTTTTGTTATTACTGTGAATATAAAATATGTATAATGCAGATGCATCAGGTTACGTAGAAGGAGAATGAGAGTGTGGAATAGAATTTAAAGGCTTATTTGTGTACATTGCAGACTGTCTAATGCTTAATTTTTTCACACTGAGGTTTAGTTTTTGTTTTAGGCTTGAATTTTTATTTCAATGTTCCTTACTGTTTCCTTCTATCACTACACTTTTTACTTTTTGAACTGTGCATTGGCTCTAAGGTCTCTTTCTTTTCCCTTATTTTGGTGACTGTGTGCCTTCAGCTTTTTTTTGCAGGAAGTAACCTAAAACATTTGAAACTTTTGAATATTTAAGCAATGTAAAGTACTATGAATTCTGTAAAATTCTGGGGGAGGGTGGCATGGAGACTGGTTTCATTACAGATTGCTCATCTTGTCGTCTCAGGCCTCGCTTGAACTCTGTTCCTGATATCTCTATGTACATAGTCAAAGGGAAAATATTATTAGGTTAAGGGTTTTCTGTATTTTTTAATTACTTGATTTTTACATAGAATGTTGTGCAGTGCAGCTCCACCACTTAACACCCGTCGTTGTGGTAACCTGCTGTGTAATGAGACAGCTGGAAACAGTGAAAACCTCTAACTGTGCTGTGTGACTCGTTCTTTTTTTTCTTTGCTGTAGAAGTTGATGCTAAATAGTAAACTTTCCGATTTTCAAACAGTTTTGAAGACAGTGTTGTTTGCCCTCCATATACTGATAAAGATCTTCTACATCTTAGTTTTCTGTGTTCACATTTTTAGATCAACTGGTTATTCTGAGGTGATAGTTGTTGTTGGAGGCTGTGAACGAGTTGGAGGGTTTAATTTGCCGTATACTGAGTGCTACGATCCTGTAACAGGAGAGTGGAAGTCCCTGGCTAAACTTCCAGAGTTTACCAAGTCTGAGTATGCAGTGTGTGCTCTACGGAATGATATTCTTGTTTCAGGTGAATAATTCTAAAAATTTTATGACTTCTTTCTTTTCTTTGGTGGTGGTGGTGGTTTGTTTGTTTTTTTGTTGGTATTTTTTTTTTAAGTAGTATGGCAGATCTTTGTACTGTGAACTTCCAGAAGCTCAACTGAAAGTCACTTTCTGATGTAAATGGTGAACACCAGCCCCAAACCAATCTTATTGTAGACAAAAGTGGGATTTTTTGTTTGGTGTTGAACTGCATTTTTTTTACAGCTGATTCCAGGATATCAAGTGTATTTAGAGAGACTAACTTATGCTCGTGACGTACGCTGCTTTAAAATGTAGTAGTGGCCTGTTTGCAGCAACAGTTGGGAAAATTACAAGCAAAAAATCCCAAGCAGTCTTTTCCCAGCAGTATTTTCTCTGCTACTAAACGTGCTGTGTGCTGGTTAAAAACACGAGTTGCCTAGGAGCACTGCAGCACTGGTATGCTGCTGGAGACTCGCTCCTACCGTATGGCTGCCCAGACTCCAAATGAAAAACGGCTAAAGCTGCTTCTTGTCGTGGGAATGTAAAATGGAAACAAATTCCTTTCAGCACCTGAGTTGGGGATCCGTTTGTACCAGCCTTTTACAGTGAAATCCAGGTAGTGACACTAAAGAAATCTGAAGAGCATGGGCAAAAGCCATTAAAATGCATTCCAATCTCAAGAAATAATCTAATGTGATCTCGGCATGTTACTGGGAAAGGCACATAAAGTAAAATAACTTACTGTGTGCTTTCATGTTTGAAATCTACTGAAACTGACTTTTTCAGTCTAACATATAAATATAGATAGATCTCTCTTTCACCTAAAAAGGATATGAAGTTTTCATTGCCTTCTGTAGAGGGGCATGTTAACTATTAACATTTCTCATTCAATAATGAATTTATTCAACTTGGCATATTTTTGGTTTTAAAGGTGGAAGAATCAATAGCCGGGATGTTTGGATTTATAACTCTCAACTTAACATTTGGATCAGAGTTGCCTCCTTAAATAAAGGGAGATGGCGTCATAAAATGGCTGTTCTTCTTGGTAAAGTAAGAGAAGTATATTTATAATTTTTTTATAGTGGGGTGGTTTGCTGTATATAAGGAAACAGTAGAGAAAACATGTACATATTTAGTATTACTTTGTATTTCCTATCAATTTTAAAAATACATATTTTCAAATAAAAGACTTTTAAACAATTAGGTTCTTTATCGGTCAGACACTATCTTTTGGACATGAAAATCACTTTGCCCCTCAGTTATTTTTTTGTGGGTTTTTTTTGTCATTGAAGTGTCTTATCCCCAGGAAGCAATTTTTTGGGAGGCGAGGAAGCATCTGGACTTGCCTGTGCTTCAAAAGTGCTGTCAAAACTTTAACAGTTTATGCAGTTATTAACAGAAACTTGTATTGCTCTGAATGTCATCTCTGTGCTCCTCTATTTAATGTTTTATATTGAAATTAACCAAATATATGCTGTGGGGAAATGGGAGGTTTTGCTGTATTTTGAAGGGATGTATGCCTTAACATAAAACCAGTAGTTAGGATCAGCTGCCCGTGAGGATTCCATTAATGAGAGTTAGGAAAGATGTGCATGTGGTGTCCCTTGGAGTGAGTAACTTCTTGGAGATGAGACTTGCAGCTGGAGCAAACAGAGGGAAGAAGGTAGACACAAACAATAATGAGCTCTGCTTCTTAAATATGAGACAAGCAACAGGAAAGTAAAGAAAAGTTTACAAACTGAGAGGAGGAAATATTTTGTAAGCAAGTAGGAAAAAAGTAAAACACAGAAAAGCACAAGTAAATTCAGATGGACTTTTGCTGCTGCTATTGCTGAATGTGATCTGTAAAAAGAGAAATGCAGAGAAGTGGCTTTTTTAACAAATGCCATTCAAATAGGAAGTTTCTATCTCGGTATTAATAATACGATGCTTTGGACATGTGTTTGCAGTGTCATTCCACATGTGACTGAAGTGAACTCTCCAGAGAGTCTTTACGTGTTATTTTTAGACCATATTCTCCTCCTATGTGTAAACTAAAAATTTGAGGAAAGTATCCCTTCACAAACGTAGCAAATTAGGATTCTTGCGGCTTTAAATTAAATAATTTCATATTTAAATGTAATAACTACTCTAAAAATGAAATGATTATAGTTTTCACCACTCTGCATAGGTGTATGTTGTTGGAGGATACGATGGGCAAAACCGCCTCAGCAGCGTAGAGTGTTACGATTCGTTTTCCAATCGATGGACAGAGGTGGCTCCCCTTAAAGAAGCTGTGAGCTCCCCGGCAGTCACCAGCTGTGTTGGCAAACTGTTTGTGATCGGGGGCGGTCCTGACGACAACACGTGTTCTGACAAGGTCAGTTAATTGTACTTGATTGCATCTTCTATCCAGGGTAAACAGTATTGCTGGTTTAAAAACAGACCATACAGAGATCTGTTTTAACTGGTTTGCTGAATGGAGTATGGAATTATTATAATACAAAAATATATTTGTAATATACAATAATATATTTGTAATATATTATAATACAAAAAATGCTGTCACTGGCTGCACGACTTCTGTGAATTCTTAAACCTGAGTGTTAGGAAAGCAATGTTGAATGTAGTGCGTATATAGACATTATTGATACGTGGACCTGTATTTATATTGACTTCATTTTCTTGGTGAGATATTGTCCACCAGGCATTGCTGCTTTGGCTCTCCTTGTATAACCTGTGTGGGTGGGCCAGGTTATTATTTCAATTAGGCTTTTAATCTGAAATGCATGTATTCGTTTTCAGGTTCAATCTTATGATCCCGATACTAATTCTTGGTTGCTCCGTGCGACTATCCCTATTGCAAAAAGATGTATTACAGCTGTGTCTTTAAACAATCTGATCTATGTTGCTGGTGGGCTTACCAAAGCAATATACTGCTATGATCCAGCTGAGGACTACTGGATGCATGTACAGAATACGTTCAGCAGACAGGTAATTAACAGTAAATAGCCTGTAGACACCTGAAAGGTATTTTTTGACATGAATGTCTTGGCATGAAATGAGTATACACTTGTTTAACCCTGTTAAAATGGCATCTCTGATTCCATTCTTGCTTTACTTCTTCATCTAAGTAATTCAAAACCTCACAGAAGAGGAAGTTTCTAAACCAGTAGCTTTTCGGCTGGGTGCCACTGTTAGCCAGTCCTGTCTTTTTGTTCGAGAGCAGTTACTGCGGGAGAACAGTGTAACAGTATAACAGATGATGTTTTAATTGTCTAGAAACTGATCTCTGTCAGGTTCTGCTGTTTTAATTTAGACTGAAGATAGTAATTTCCTTATAATTGATTAAAGCCTTTCAATGTAACAAAAAATACTGAAGACTCTTTGTACAGTGTGAAAAAACCCCACTGAGCTGTATCACTTCAACATATGGAACACTGAGCAGAATTTAAAAATGCGTCCCCTCGGTAGTAAAGTGTGTGTGTGTAGCAGTTAATTTTCCCTATTTTTTTAAAGCATCAATCACATACTCTATGGTGTCTACCTTAACAGAAATTTGATCTTTTTCCTGGCCTTCCTCTATTCCTCTATTTTTATCTGTGTTCTCTATCTGATTGAATATTTTTCCCATGCCTGCTTTTAAGGAAGAAATAAAATCCTCTCTCTCTTTGTTTCAAGTAAGGCATAGCACTGTCTATTTCTTATGCACTCTTTTCTTAGTCATGGCGTTTTTCCTCTCCCCTGATTGCATCCCTCTTCATTATCTGTTACTCCTCTAAGGTGCTTCTCCTTGTTCCCATCTTTTGCATTAATAGTACCTACTGTCATCCCTCTTCTGAAAACCTTTGTTCTCTCCTCCTTTCCTTGCCTCAGATGTTTAAATGGTAAGTACAGTGTTCAGCTGTATTCCACAGTGTCCCTTGTCTGAGCTATGTGAGTGAAGGCTTAGACCTGAATAAAAGTCTTTTCTGTAGGATTGTGCTGCAGCTTTCCCCAGCTATTGTGCTTTCTGCCTTGGCCCTTTCAGGAGAGAATAGTATGGACCAGTCTGTTTACAAATGGTAGTCAGAATGCTGTCCTTCTACACTGGGGTAGACATGCAGAAATTGAGGTCTTGTTTTTTTAAATAATTGTGTATTCCTTTGTGTATTTTGAAACAGGAGAATTGTGGCATGTCCGTGTGTAATGGAAAAATCTATATCCTTGGTGGAAGACGAGAAAACGGTGAAGCCACAGACACTATTCTTTGTTATGACCCTGCAACGGGCATTATCACAGGAGTAGCAGCCATGCCCAGGCCAGTATCGTATCACGGCTGTGTGACGATCCATAGATATAATGAAAAAGGCTTTAAACTGTAATTTTTTTCTTGAAAAAAGAAGATGGCATGAATGAATCCAGTGGTCTGCTGCAAGACAGGCTTTCCTGAAGTGGGAAAATGCCCTTTCCCCACCTAAGTGTCGTATGAAAATTATATCCTGTGCCTTTAGAAAAAGGGTTAATTTAACTTACAAAACAAGTCTACAAATCTATCCAGTAACCAGAGTTCAGTTGTATCTGCGGTGGGCTCTGATACGAGAGCAGTAATAGTACGTTGTACTAGTGCTCAGAAAGCTTGCCCTGTGTGCGATTACTGATTACAATCTTGGAAGCTTTTTGGGGAAAGTGCCTTCACAAGCTTTTGTGCCTGTGTCCTCAGAAGCAATATCTGCAGTGTTTCAGGTTCTGCTAATTGGAAAAATACATAGGCAAATAAATTCCAAAGAATCATCTAGGACAATTACTTACGATTTTAAAAAGCTTATATAATTATAATTCATATGCACAGCATTCTTACAAGCAGATTACCTGGCTTAACCAAGTAGATTTTATGTCAGATCATGCATGGTTTGGAATTTAAAAAAAAAAAAAAGAAAAACCACAAACAAAACAAGCTACATAAGACAAACATTAGAATCTTTGGGGAATGCTTTTTTCTGAAGGAGGAACTGGTTGTTTAGTGAGCCACTGCAAGACACTGCAGTGACGCTTGTCTACCTTCACGCTATGGACCTTATTCATAGTGTTGCTAAATGTCCATCAGAAGTACAAGGCTACATGACATGGAAAACTAGTGACCGCTGGGGTGTAGGCATGCATCTGTGAAGCAAATTTTGAATTCCAGTTCTTAACTCTTTGAATAGTGTGGCTGAAGTCTGAAAGTTACTGGGTTCGCTCTTTGCTCACTGCGAAGTATCTAAAACTATTCAAGGAATAAAGGAGGATGAACTCTGGATTCTTCCGTTTTTCTGACTCGCATTATAAATTACCTGATGATAGAGGCAGGGACTTGGGTTGCACTCTACATCTTATAAATTGGTCTTTTGGATATCTCATCTGCAGAGATGGCAGAGTACCCACCAAGTATTTCTTGGCCTTTCTTCAGACAATCACTCACTCTAGCACAGCTAACTACTGTATAAGCTGCTTGGCCACAGATAAAGAAGTTTTGGAAAGGTCCCTCTGGTCACCAGAAAAATATCTGTGGATCTGTCCATGTAGCCATACGAGGTAACTCCCACATAACATGTTTTGGATAATTTTGCAGCCTAGGAAGCACCTGTATTTTGACCTTTTTTCCGTTTTTTTTTAGTAAAGGCATTTTTTTAAGGCCTCCCTAGATTTCTATACTAGCTCTCTTTATTTCCAGTACACAGTTGTATAGTTGAGGCACAATTTCATAAAAAACAAAATAGCACTTGAGAGTTGGAAAATGAATAGTATTGTCTGTGTACCAATTTCCTGTTAATCACCAAAAACCTCAGGAACTGCCTTTCAAAGGAATTCTGAGGACAGCAGCCAGTAGGGAAGTTGGTCAGTGCCAGGGCAGAAAAAAAACATAAGGCCCCTGCAGAGACAGCCCTGGCCTCGGGGTTCTGGTCCCCGTGCTTGCTCGGGAGGGTGAAAACAAGCACCATCTCTGGAACATGGTTTGTTCCACTGGACTTTCTTCATCTGTTTTCCCAGAGTATTTCTTCATGAGATGGAAATTCTGAGCCTCAGTGAAGCTATGCCAAACTGGGAGTCATCATTTTCAGTAACATACGGTCATGACTTTTAAAGAGCACTGGGAGCTGCACTTTGTGATGCATTAACTTGTAACCTCAGGAAAGGACACAAACTTCAGTCTCTGGCTGAATACCAAACAT
This sequence comes from Nyctibius grandis, assembly GCF_013368605.1. Taxonomy (NCBI): domain Eukaryota; kingdom Metazoa; phylum Chordata; class Aves; order Nyctibiiformes; family Nyctibiidae; genus Nyctibius; species Nyctibius grandis. Next base: position 1,040,504 of record NC_090689.1, on the reverse strand, counting down.
TGCTTTGTATATGTTAAGAATACTGATAAAATACAAATCTCAGTGATGTAATTAGGAAGTCAGTCCCTGAGCATGTACATTCACATTACCCTAAAAAAAAAAAAAAAGTCCCTCGGTAATGTAAGACAAATGAATCAGATAAATTAATCCTTTTCTTAGTTATCTTGTGTTTCTGCTCACCGAGTGTTACTTTGAAAAGGTAATTTTAGTACCTGTGATTAAGGTCCGTTGTATCAGTTACTGGGCGATTACCATTGCTATTATATACTAACACTGTATATAACTTGTGCCATCGTTGTAAATGAAAATGCAAAAAATGATAGGAGGACTTCATTAGAGATGCAATTTGAAAAATACTCTCCTTTCTTTGATTTCCTTCTTGTTCGTATTAAGACTTGTAATGTTGATTGTCATGTTAAACTGTGTTTCAACATTCTTTATTCTGTAGGTGTACGACAATGTCATTTATGTATAGGTATCTTTTACTCTGTTTATAATACTGCACTACTCTGTAAATAACAAGATACTGCTTTCTGTGGTTTTGAAGATTCATTTTATAGTTGTCTTTTCTTAACAATTTATGTACTATAACTGTTACCTATTATTTTGAAAATGACAGTGTTTAATGAACCAGTAAATGCCAAAATGTAGACGTAGAAGAAAACTTCCGCTTACAATTCTTGAGAACGTGTATTCAGTGCTGAACAGTTAGGTGTGTGGAGCATTGCTTAAAATGGCAGTTATTTGTGCAATGATTTCCTTAAAACAAGCTTTTTTTTTTTTTTAACTCTGTAAATAATTTGCACTTATGGCCTGCTCTGTTAGAACAGTCAATTTTAGATGTACTAGAAAAGAACAATTCAACTTTGGTTTAATGAAAATGTACCATTTTTCTAGAAGGATGCTTTAATTTGGAAGTCACATTCCTGAGCCAGCTCTTCTCCGATGCATTTCACTTAGGTACAGATGAATTCAAAGATTTAAACTCTCACTCTTACACATATCTAGCTGCTTGCAGTTTAGGGGCTTGAGCAGCAAGTTGGGGTTGTTTTTTTTGTCTCAGCTAGGAGAGAAAATTGTCATCTACTATAATCAAAAGTTTTCCATCATAAATGGTAATAGGTTCGGTAGCTCTGAAGTAGAGACACCTGCACAAAGATGTAACTTCAGTCTAACCATACATGGGAAGAGGGCTCAAGTATCTCCAAAGTCACACTCAAAAAATAAATTCTAAGAGTTGTCTAATATTTCACTCCACTAAACAGATAATTACCTTTTACGTATTTCACTCTTAATGAGAGTAAATGTTCTCCTCCATTTTGATGTCCACTTCATGAGTTACAACCTTCTGTTCTTAGTAATATGATGTTAATTGAAAAAAAAGTTGATGCTTCCTTGCAGCCTGGCTTCAAGAAGGCTCTGAATAGATAATTTCAGTACTGCATTATAGCCTTCTAGATATACCACGCCTTCCCTCATTTTACAGCCAGCAAGCATGTAACATTGCCTGGTAATCATTTAGTTTTACCTGCAGGGTCCCTTCTTGGTAATGCTTAAGTAGCATAATTGGTGGAATCTCTTCCATTTGTACCATCAGATGATTCATTTTATACTATGCGCCTGGTGTGCATTTTGAAGATTAGGCGCTGTGCTTTCCACTCTAGCACCAAGGATCCAGAGTTGTACTGTTATTTTTTATTTTTAATTGGCACCAATGCAGTTCTCATAGGTTGCTTTTGTTTCTACTCTCTGAAGCACAGATATCTTTAATGCAGATTATGTTGATATGGAGCCTTATCATAGTTTACTCCAGCTTTTTAAATGGTATTTTTAACACTGCAAATTTTTGAGAGGCTGATGATACAGGAAGAGGAGGTGATCACCTTGACAGACGTTCAGAGGAAGCTTTGGTCACCTGTGCCCTGTGCTTGTTGGTCACTTGTGCTTGAGAGCAAGGACACTGCTGACTGCTCCAGCTTCTTCCTGAAAACAGTTGCGTTCACCACTTTTATCTTAGATAATTACTCAGTTATCCTGCTTTTGTTTTATTTGAGCTGCAAGGACAAAACAAGAAGCATTCCCATTCCCTGTGACTTGAGGTTTCCCTCCCACCCAAGGCATGGTGGTGTGCTGGAGCTGTCCCTCGCAGCAGGTGGGCAGAGCTGTCCAGCTCCAAAGAGAGAGACGAGAGAAACTCATGGCGGGGGTGAGAGATGGCAGGAGAAAACGCAGTGCGTTTGAGGTTTGTGCGTTTGGCATAATCCAAGACATTCTGGATGCTCCTAAGTTTGCAATTCCAGATGCTGAAACTCAGGTGGTAAAAATGTTTCACATTTGTCAACTCACTGAACTCAGAGCGATAAAGATGCACATATGGTCACGGTCTCCTAGTGACGATGTTCAGGGAAGCCAAAGGTTGATTTCTCCTCATTGCCCAACTAGGCAAGTATATGTGTTTGGGTTTTTTCTACCACTGAAGGTGGCAAAAGCCAATTCGAGAGCATTAAGAAACTCCCAAGACTTGATCACTGTGAGGCAAAATGCATGTTTTCATCTGAATGTAGTCTTGTGCACACAAGAAGGTACAAATGAAAAGGTTTGTTGTGCCTTGTTAAAAAAATGAGCAACGTACACTCTGAAAAGAGGTCTGCAAGGTAAGATGAGATTTTTAAGCAGCAATTTGCTGTTTGGTTGGGGGCCAAGCAGTGATTTTTTTAAAACACGTCTAGCACACAAGTTTCCTCAGTGTTGAATTATTTCAGGTGGCATTAATAAAAATGGATCTCGCTGTCAGTTTATCATGATTGGGTCAGTGCTGTGAGCATTGCTACAGAACACTCAGCAGCCTCCTACCAGCCCCAAACCAGATGGGTGAATCCCCTGTTCTCTGCATGCTGGCCTTGCGTCAGCTCTCTTCCATAACTAATGTAACACATAAGTTCACGTTACTCAAAGGATATAGCCCTGATAACATTACTGTCTGAGAACTTGTATTTACAGGAACATTTCTCTTTTTTTCTACTGTAGTGCTCCAGTCTATGCTCATGTGTTTATGTGCGCACATCTGTGCGTGTGAATAATTTTGTGATCATTTTCTGACAGTGCTGTTACAAGTAAAGCACATAAAAGCCCCTGTGTACAGCATGTTGATAATGTAATGATGGCTTACTTTGTATTATTAGTTCCAAAGAAAATAATGTGTGTTAATTTTGAAAATACCTGTGCCTTGAATTCACCTATATTTTTATCTATTGTGAAAAAGAGCTTGGATTACTTCTCCCAGTTTGTTATCTTTATTAGGATTGCTCTTATTGTCGACTGTTGATGTCTTTTTAAGAGAAATAAATCTTGCCATTCATTAACTAGGATAGTTAAACCTCTTGTTTAGAATATGCTGAGAATGCTTCCATTATTACAGTGCTATGGCAGATATAATCTAGGGAAATCAGTATTTGTTTCTTCCTCTTTTTTGTTTCCGGCACTCCTCAGTGACAAAGGATTTGAGTTTAGTCTTTGACTTCCTGTCCTTAACATGTACAGTTTCTTGGTTTAGTCAGTAGCCTCTACGATATTTCTGAATGCTCCCACTTGTCAGTCATGAACCTCCAGTTCAATATACATAATATGAAGCAATAACATGGTGCAGCATGGCAATAAGCAAATCAAGAGACTTGAATGTAATGTACTGTTACTAATTTCATCGGTGTAAATGCTGGACCTATGAGTCATTCTCCTTTTGGTGCACCTGTAGCAATTTGGAGTCAGAGTAATAGGAGCTACTTGGCCATGGAAAGAGAGTTTACCTCCTGAACTGTTATCCTTCGCCTGAAATCATGTTTTGACTTTCATTTTTTGTGCTGAGGAACACAGCAGTTCATGTTATTCCTTGCCAGTTCCTTTATTTACTGAAACATAAAAGGCGCAGTTCTGCGAAGAGCTGATCTTGTCTTCAAGAGCAACCTGGTGCAGCGCAAATGACATTTGAACAAAAAAAGTGCAGACCACTTCTGCGTGCCAGAGTCAATGTAACGTTATCTTGCGTATAACATTAAGGTCTTCAGATTGTGCTGTCAGTAGAAAAGTGATTTTGTTATGTAGCACAACTGCAATAACACCTCTTATATTTAAATCTATTTCTTGCATAATTCTTTGAAAGTTTTTTAAAGTTCGGTGTACCTAATAAACATTTGCCTTTTGAATAGTTCACTGTGTTTTATTGAGGTTATGAGAAGTTCCAGGGTGGGGCTTGGTGGTGCAAGGAGGAAACTCCTTCCTGTTTTTTGCTGGGCCATTTAACTTTTTGGATTCTGCCCCTCTGCAGGCTCTATACCCATCTATCGATCCGTTCTTCTGTCTCCCAGTCTAGGTGTTTTCCCTGCTCATCTTTCTGTCCTTATTATGGAACTTACTTTTGATGTGAATACAGGCAAGCTGGAGGCTGTGCATCCTCAAGGTTGGATGAGGCTTTGAGCAACCTGGTCTAGAGGAAAGGTGTCCCTGCCTGTGGCAGGGGGGTTGGAAGTAGATGATCTTTAAGGTCCCTTCCAACCCAAACCAGTCTATGATTCTATGATTCTAAGAGTAAACTTAAAGAAAACTGGAAAAATGATAAAGCCAGGGGGGTGGGATGTGGAGTACTGGTTAATCCTGTCTGTCGCGATGGGAAAAGGATGTGAATGGACTTGGAAGACAAAACCAGTATGGTAAATCGGTAAAAGGTAATACAACGCTAGAAAGGTGACTGGCAACAATACTGGTTGGAAAGAATCCTATAGAAAGTTTATTCTCCTAGAATTAGCTACTTGTCCACCTCGAGGTCCCAGTTGCAGATGGCAAAGGGCTCAGACTGTGATGGGGTGGTACTACTGCAGTTGAACTGAGACAAAGAAAGTCCTTGGTTTAATACCCCATTTTCCCCAGATAACATCCATCTTTCACGTATTTTCTAGCAGAATACTAGCTGTATTCCTGGCTCCTCTTCCCCATAATGTGCATTCTGGATCTTAGAACTTGCCCTTCGTGTAATCCTAGTCTCACCTTCTTCCCAAAACCATTTATTTTAGATATTGTGGCGATCAAATACAGCTTCCATAGCTGTGGCCCCCTGAGATCTAATCTGTCTCACAAGTCTGTTCCCTGTGCAGTGTATTCAGATGTGGGGTGTTCTGGATATACCAAAATAAAGCCTAAAGCACTGGGGCCCTGATACTCAACATACTCTATGTCTGTCTGACACAGAGAAATAAGGAAAGAGAAGCTCTTTGTAGAAATGGAGCCAGACATTCTGCATTTAATATAACTTACTTAAATGGACATGATGATACTGCTGCATGTGTCATGTTTTTTTCTGCAGCTTTGAGATGCAGAAAACTGAAGCAGCTGTACTAGTTTCAGCAGTTTTGAACCTGCCCCCACAGAGGTGAGTCCGTATGTTGTGCTATTGAGATACATCGTGGTTTGCCAATACCTTCTAGCACGAAATAAAACTTGGCAAGCCAACAGCATCTGCTGCAGTTCTACGGCGTGGCCAGGCTCGTTTACAGCAGCCAAGTGGCTCTTGCTGTGGTGCCAAAGTAAGTTATGACCAAGTTCAATGCTTGCAGTTTACTTTCCTGAAAGAAGTAACATTGCCTGAAAGGGAATCCACAGACTGCAAGGCAATGGAAATATTTTCGAGGGCTGGAAGCCCATCTTAAGATACTTGAAGTCTTAAACATAGTCAACTGGCAGCAATATTTTAACAACAGCTGCTTCTTCCTCTTTCCATTAGGCAGGAAAAAAGAAGAAAATAAAATTGAACTACACTATATACATACTTTTTCTGATGAGCATGATACAAATTTGAGTATAAAAACAGCCTCCATCGATTTGCCATAGTTTATGTTTGTTGCTTGCTAATAAGGCAGAAAGCTGCTGTAGTAGTGGTCCTGAAATAAAAAAAAAAAGAGGACTTTAAGGGCTAAGCCTTGAACGTTAGGCATATGCTTGCTAATTGGTGGCCTCATAAATAAGTTTGCAAATACATGTATGAGCAGGACATTAATTTATGCTGGTTAGCAGCTCACTGCATGAGCCATGAGACTACCACAGACCAAAGCACTATTTGCCTGACAGAGGTATTGCAGCCTGGCCAAAACCCAGCACAAACTGTGGTATTAACTACACTAATTTGGACAATTTTAGCTCTGATTTGAGAGACTATGAAATACGGTGAGTAGTAAGTATGGCACGAGATTTTTTTGAAGCCTGTCTTCAGTGAAATAAGGGCAAAACCTCCCTTTGGTGGACCTTGTGTGGCTGGGGCCGCCATCCCATCCCATCCCATCCCATCCCGTCCCATCCCGTCCCATCCCGTCCCATCCCAGTCATGAGGCGACTCGGTGCTCCCGTGCACTCGTTGGGCTGTTGGTATCGTGCAGCTCAGTCAGCCCATGCCTCATTTCTTGGGTTTGTTATTTTTTGCTAATTATCACCCTTTCAGTGAACATCTTCTGTATTAAAATGTCTTCCTCAAATTTTATTATTTATTCAAATAAGGTTGTTTCACGCAGTAAGTCAGGATTAGGCCAAAACGTCAATATATCTAAGCTGACACATCACAGCGTCGCTGATCTCCCTTTTTCCCTGGTGTTGAGGGTAAATTACTGCCCGCAAACCGCCCGTTACCTCCGCGCCCAGCGCCGGGAGAGGCGCGGTCGGGCCTCCACCGCAGCAGCGACCCCGGTTCGGCCGCCTTCGCCTGAGGGACCTTCCCGCTCCCCCGCTCCTCCTCCCCTCGGGGCCCTGCCGCGGGGCTGGCGGCTGCGGGCCCGCCCTCCGCCCCCCGCCGAGGCAGCACCTGCCCGCGGCTGCAGGTGCGGGGCCCCCCGGGACGGCCGTCAGTCCCGCCCCGCCCCTTCGCCGCTGTCCGCCTGCGCGGGCCCCGCCCCAGCCGCTGACGGGCAGCCCGGCGCACGGCCCTGCGCTCATGGCGGCGGCGGCGCTGCTGGCGACGGCGGCGGGACGGGGCGGCGGGGGCCGGCGCTGAGCGCCCCGGGGCGGCGGGCGGGGGCGGCCGGTGCAGGCGGCGGCGGGGCCGGGCGGCGCGCGGCGGCGCGCGGGTGAGCGGCGGGGCGGGCGGGGGAGGGGGAGGAGCGCGCGGCCGCGGCTTTGTGTGCGCGGGCGGGGGGAGGGGAGCGGCGGCGGCGGCGGCCGCGCACGTGGGCCCGGCCGCGCGGGCACTGCCCCGCCCTCGGGGCGGCCACCGGCGCCGCCACCGGCACCACCCGGGTCCGGCCGGAAGCCTCGGCTTCACCTCACGCCTCCGGGTGCTGCCCCGCGGCGGCGGGAAGGCGGGGGTGGGTGGCGGCGGGCCGCGCAGCGCCCGGGGCCTCCCTGCTCAGCGGGGCGGTGGGGGCGCGCTGCCCCTTCCCACGGGAAGGGCCGCGGTTCGGGTCGAACCTCGGGTCAGCGCTGAGGCACCGATGCGCGCCCGGCCCTGCGGGTGAGAGCAGTGCCTCGGTGTGCCCCCGCGTACTTGGGGTGCGGGTCGTTGGGGCTCCCGGGTCGGCGGTGCCACACGTTCCCCCGTCCGAGCGCGGCGGTGCCTGTGCTGGGGAGAGCCGGCTCTCCTGAGGGCACCCACCAGGCCGCAGCCGGGCGCCTCTGGGAGCCCCGCGCAGAGCTCGCTGGCAGCGGGGCGCGGGGGTCTCTCTGCTTCCCCAGGCAGTGGTCGGCCATTGCGGCACCGCCGTGGCCGTACGCACACGGGCTGTGGTGAGCTTCGGGGCTGAAGCTCCTGGACTGTGCAGAACGGGACCGGCTCCGAGCATTGCTGCTCTGGGTTAATCTGTAGCAACTGGGGAAGAAGGTGTCCCAGCTCCTTCGGGAGGTGCACCACAGGCCTCCCCACGGGGAGAGGTCGAAGGCTGCCCAGCAGGTCGCCGTGTGGGACGTTAATGCGTTTATTTTTCCTCTCAGTGGAGTAGTGGAGAGAACATGTCTGGGATCAAGAGAGTGATCGCAGAGAAGGACCCCGACTATGAGGAGATCACCATCACGCATCCCAGCAAGCGTCACAAAGCAGCCGAACAGTCAGGTAGGAGCTGTCTGAACTTGGAGGGATCTCCCGGGTAGAATTAGCAATGTTGTGGATGCACATGCTGTCTGCAAACGGGTCAGGAAGGGACTGGGGTAGGAGCTAAGGGGTCAAAGGGCAGAAATTGAGCAAGGGAGCTAGTGATACCTCTCTGCAGTCAAATGAAGATGTGATTTACGTACACGGAGCCATTCCTACCTGCTAGCTGAACCGTCAGTGAAGCGTGAGGATGCAGACTTTGGTGCATGATAGCAGCCAGAGCACAAGCTCTCCAGGGCCCCAGCCGTGTGCTTTGGTTCCTGTTGCTTGCTGAAGCATTTGCCAGTGCATTTTCCCAGCAGTTACCCATGCTGAGATGTGCTCCAAACTGTGCATCTGTTTTGCATTTGAAGTTTGCTTCCAGAAAGATTGGCAGTTTGTTTACGTTTTGGGGGATACAGGTCGCAGTACAGCATGGGGGAGGCCCGGGGGAGAAATCCATGACCCTGTGGTAGGGGTAAGAGAAATCCACACCCCTGCGGTAGGTAGACTGGCTCTTGGAAGATGACAAATGTTTGCAAGAGTAGGCAGATAAAGTGTCATGGAGCAGTGTAGAAGGGATAAGTTAGGGAGAGGGAAGGAAAGGGCTTTGAAAGATGCAAGGGAGGAGGAGGAGCAGCTACCCGACTGAAGGAAAGGTGGATAAAGAAGTGTAGTGGAGACAGTCGCTGGATGAGTAGGTTTGCATTTGGCACGCTCAGATACGCTTGCTTTGGGAACCAGCCTGTTGGCAGGGTGCCTGGGACAGGTTGCAGTCGTCTCTGGGCCAATAAGAGTAGAGCTTCTTGCCCCTGGGACAGGGAGTAGGCTCATGATTTTTGGCATTGCACAGCTAGTGAGAGGATCGTGATGGGAGGAGCTGACGAACAGGGAGGTGAGAAAACCGAAGCTGTCTGTGGGATCTGAAGAGTATCCAGGAACAGAGCAGGATGCCGGAGCTGCCAGTTGGAGAGGAACAGATGACGGCTTTGTGGGTGATGTTTTGGAGGATGGTGAACAGCTGGACAAGGCGGAGGAGGCTGAACTCAGGGTTGAAAGTGTTGCTGGTCAGGTCCTGTCTGCCATGGCGGTTAGGGGCCCTGACAGTGGAGCTGTGCTGGAGCTGGCCATGGCAGAAGAGCGTCACCACTCCCAGCTGCCTGCCCTGCCTGGCTGCCAGAAGTCACCACCCTCTGTGGTAGAGTGTCCCAGGGACTGCAGATGGGGTTTTAATCCACTTCTGAAGCAATTTTTCAGAAGTTTTTAATAATTAGCAGGCAAAGTCTCAGCACCTTGGAAAACTGTCCTTGCCAAAGTGAACTTTCTGTTCAGGTGATTCCTCCAAATTGGTTTCTTTCTTCCTCTCATGGAAGACCTCCAACTTTCGATACAAGAATTTCTTAAGTATACAAATTTCACTGACATGATCTTAATTAGGGACTGGGGTTGACCCTAAGCTGGGAAAAATATGAATGTAAAGTGTTCTTAAAAGCCTCTGCAATATAACCACAAATCCTAAAGTGCCTTAATTGTCATAATGCTGTGTTGCATGGCATCAGTCTTGGGAAGAGGTGCCGTTGTCCCCGTCCAAACTGTACATCTCATACCTTAATCTATTTAGGTTTATTTTAAGGGTAGCCTTACATGTGAATTTCTTAGGCTTGGTGTTCATGGCTGGAGGAAAATTATATCCCTCCGGGTTTTAATTTTGCATTACTCATACAGATTCAACCATAATTCTATTTTAATGTAGGCTTGTACTATTTCTGGTCCTAGAATATATATATACACGGGTATCTGGACATAAGTAAAAGTATTTAGGATATCCCTTTTGCATATAGAAGCATCAGTTACCTTACTCCTGTTGTAGGTACCTGATCAGACAGTGAAATTATGTGTGCTAGCTGGAACATACCAGCAAAGTTTTGGCTTGCTTTTGATTTCCTTCCTCTTTCTATTGGGGTATTAGAAGCCTCTTCAAACAGATATGTACCCTTTAGTAAAACAAATGCTTCCTCCGAAGCTCGAAATAAAGTCTTGGTGTTGTTGCCTCCTGTTCCATGTAGAAACAACGTGAGATTTTTTTTCAGAGGAACCCAGGCTGTTTCTCTGATCTGCTTTGCAGTGGGGTCACTGTCCTTCTGAGGCGGACTGGAGGACCTCTTCCAGACTTTCTTCTAGAAGCACAATTTCTGCTTTTCCAAGTTCTTGCTTAGAACTTGATAAAAACAGATGTTGTTTGAACCCCCTTGATGTAATGGAGGTGACTTAAGGAAGGGCAATATTAAAGTCTACAGTAGGTGTAGAGCAAAGAGAATTGTTCTTCCTACGTTTATACGTGTTCCAGAAAAACACAATAAGATTCCAATTTAGTTCTTAGCTGCTAATTTGCCGTAAGGTATTTGCACAGTTTGAAATACTAAACTACATGCTTTCCACCAAGGTCAGTAAAGTACTGAAAGGCTAAAATTTTTTGACTGCTGTTCTGGAAGAGGATTTTGTAAGAGCTAGACCAGCTTTCGATAATGTAGTTTCCTTTGTGGGTAATAAAAGGCTTGTAGGCACTCCAGAGCAGGCTGCACTTCGTGCCAGTGCTGAACATGTAAAGCATTAGTTTGCCTTATTATTGCTGCATGATGTGGTGTAAATTTCCTGGATGTGAATCAGGCCAAAGAGAGGAGAAGAATGTAGGTAGTGTTCCAGCATACTCCTGCGCAGTCGGAGCGGTAACTGCACTTGGCTGCAGCACATTTGAGTTTTCCTTGTACTGTTTACAGCTTTACTGAAACAGAAGTAAACAAACTGGTCCTGTTCTTCCCATCTTCTGTTATTTGTCATCTCAGACTTAAAAAGGAAAAAAGAGCTTTCGACATAAGCCAGCTTTTAAAGATATATGTGTTTTTTGTTAAGACAAATTACTTTATTTTGCAGAAAAATGATCCTTCCCTTTTTTTTGTGTGTGTGCTGAACTTTTTATCCCTTCACTTCTCACTCCATAGTGATTTCTGATCTTTATGTTTTCAAATAGAGCCTCAAAAATAGAAATATAAATACTTCCTTCTTTATTTTCCGTGTGTGGCCTTGTACAGCTCGAGATGTTACTGTGCAGAAGATTGAGACAATTATAAAGGAACAGTTTGCCGTTGAAATGAAGAGTAAAGAACATGAAATTGAAGTTATAGATCAGGTATAAAGGTTTTGCTCTTAAAAATATGTAAGATCCCGGTGTATCAGGGTTTGGGGGGATTGTTGCAGTGGTTGTCTCTTACTATATGTTACCTCTTCTTTTCATAGCGCCTGATTGAAGCAAGAAGGATGATGGATAAGCTGCGTGCCTGTATCGTGGCCAACTATTACGCATCTGCTGGTCTCCTTAAAGCTGGAGAGGTAAAAATTTCTTTGAGAATAATAAGACTTTAGGGGATATTTGCAAAGGCAGATGTGTAGTTCACTGGCTATTCAGCTCATGTGTGGTTTTGAGATGGGATTTTCAGAAATGCTGGAATACGAACTGGGAGGGGAGACCTGTGCATCGCCAGCTGGGCCTCAGGTACTTGGCAAAGACAACTCTTCAAGGAGTGGTTGAGAAGTCGTTCAGCAGCCCTTATTTCTGGTTTCTGAAATGCTCTGCGTTTTTTTTTGTCAGTTCTTGCATGAGAGCACCTTGGTTTTTCACACACTGCACAGTTTGTCCTTGCAAAGCCCTGAAAAGTGGGGAACATGTTTTCACATTTCACAGGAGGAGAGTGGAAGCAGATGTGTCTTGGAACTTCTCAGGAAAAAAAAAAAAGTAAAAATAAAGATTTCTTGAGGCTCAGGCAGTGCCATGAAACCATCCTCCCTTTACCCTGGCAGCCAGTCTGTTAATGGTTTGGTAAACAGACTGATGACAGCAGTAAAGCAGGAGGTAAATCAAGGAGATATCACAGAGAGATTAAAAATTCACAAGGACATTAAAAAAAAACCCCAAACCCTATTAGTTAAACCCCAGTTCTGAGCACTCTGTCCTTAATGGGCTGGTAATTGCAGGGTGTTCATGACTCATGCAGACACCTGATTGAATGTAGTTTGCTACCAGTGTAGGTAGTTACATACCTTTAGTTACCATCTATTCAGTTCAGGGAGTTGATGTAATCTCTAGTAAAGGTCTGAGCTGATTTTTGGAAGCTGTGGATGGGTGCTGCAAACCTGGGTCTTACTCTAGTCCCGTGAGAATTTCTCTTCCAAGCCATGGCTCGCACAGCTACTCCTGGTTTTCCTGTTGTGATTTCCAGAAGACTTGGAGTGGGGTAAAACCAAAAAGGACCAGCTTGTTTTTCCCTCACTGAACTTGAGTTGAGCAACTGGAGTTGAAAAAGGTTATGGTAGTATTGGGAGGCTTGGAGTTCCTTCTTCCCACTTGATTTTTGTGTAGGCGGCTGAAGAACGTGAGGTAGGTTCTGATCTTTGAAAGTGCTTTTATCCAGTGTCATCACGTGTCAGCAAGAGTTGTACTGTCCCCTGTTCTTTACTACTTGTGCCATGCAGAGTGTTTGTTTTTCCCTTGCTGATTTTCAGATGTGCCAGAAATAACAACTTTGGTAATTGTTTCAAAGTATTCACAAAACTCACTGGTGCATCCTTGCTTTGTTTAGTTTTCCTGTAGTTTTTATGAGCTTATGGCTAGTGTAGCTGTATCTTTGATTGCACTTTTAATTTTTTCTAAAAGTCTTGATTTGCATGCAGGCTAAGTCAGTTCTCTTTTTACTTTGAAATTGTTACTGGTTTCAGTTTTCTGTGTTGTCTGTTTTTAATGTGTGGTCAATGTATGTTTGACTCGGCAGTGAATGATTGTCTTTTCTGCTTCTGATAGAACTGGAGTCTTTGTAGTTTAATTCAGAACTTCGAGGAAGATGATTTGCAAATTCCTAACCCGTTCTCATAAATATAAGCAGTTCTTCAACCCAGGGCTGCTGGGTTTTGAGGCTTATGATTCCGTATGGTCACAGTTTATTACGTTTTCCCACAGATTAGTGGACAAGGTCACATTACTTGACTAGAGGTAAAAAAGGCTTTTTGGTCATGTGCGTGTGTCCCCGCTGTTGGATATATGGATATAAGTGTCTTAAGTAAGGTAATTGAGAGTTGGTAATTGCTTTGTTCATGTACCTAATGGACAATTGGAAAGAAAGCTCTCAAATGAACTTTTAAAGTCCAAGGTGGGACAGCGTTTAACTCCACTCCTGCTGCCACCCCTCGGGGGCAGTTCTGCTGCTCCATAGTGGTGCTGGTGTCTGTCCCCATGCCACCCCCTCCATTGTGTTGGCAGAATTGTGGACCAGGGAATTTACATGGATTAAAAATAACGCTGCAAAGGAAAAAAAAAAAACAAAACAACCAACCAACCAACCAAATCCCAAATCAGTTTCTTGATTTGTTTTTCTTTGTGACCTGCCACCTCCCCATGAATAATTGTGCCAGCCTGGCTGATCCAGGTGGTTCGGGCAGGGAAGAAGGAAACCCTCTTTCAGCTGGTTCTGCCTGCAAGAAGAGCTGTCAGTGCCACTCTAGTGATATTCTGTGGCTTCAGGGGCTGAGTGAGCCTGTCTGTCAGAGCTCTGCTGCTGGCAGAGGGGTGTTTCTGCTGCCTGGATTCATCATCAGACCAAGGTGGCAGGGAGGACTGGTGGCTGGGAGGAGAAGGGACACTTGCTTTGAGCGATGGGTGTTTTCCTTGCTACCTCTGAGGGCAAAAGCTAGTGCAGGAGAAGAAAAAAAAAAAAAAAGGTCCTTTGTCACAGTAATGAAAAAAACAAGAGATTTAAACAATCCTCCACCCAGTCCTCCCCCTTGCAGGTTTAGGAGGATCTCAGATTAGCTCTAAGATGTCCATTTTGAGGAAAATTTGCAAGCATGCCTAAGCACATTATTCTTTATCCTCCTCTAAGCTTTGGGAGCAGGCAGCGTGCTAATATGTGTAGCTTGCCTCATGGGCATTGACAAGACTGCCAGGCAGCATCAAAACTGAGGAGCCTGATGCGTTTGTGTACCCCTGCTTGCCTGCAAGAATCGGGCAGCTGTGGCCTTTCTGTGTATGGTAAAAGGCCGTAGGTGTCAGATGTTATTTTCAAAGGGACATTATAGGTATTTGAGTAGGCTGCAGTCCTCCTTTCTAAAACCAGCTGGGTTTCTGAGATCAAATGGTCTAAAGGAACAGGTTCAATTTGGGGTCCTCTTTCTGTAGAACTGTTTTAAGCTTTTATCTTCTGCAGCATATGTTTTTCCTGCAGGGCAGCTGATTAAATATTTGCTCTCTCTTCATACATTGACTTTTTCTCCTCTGGTGTAGCTTTGTTTTCATCTGGGCTACAGGGAAATAGTGACCAGGTGTGCCTGACCTTTTTGTTGCAGGGGACCAAGTCCTGTGATGCGACAATTCTTAATCACCCTTCAATCAAGAAATTCTTGGAATCGCCCTCTAGATCGTCGTCTCCAGCTAACCAGGGCTCAGACACTCCATCTGCCAACCACTCCGAGAGCGACTCGCTCTCTCAGCACAATGACTTTCTCCTGGACAAAGACAATGGCAACCTGGATGCAGATGAGCGGCTGGCAAACAGCCTGGACCAGAGACAGAGCAGAAATACTGGCCGGGTAAAGTAAAATTCGAGTGGTGGTCAAGTTGCTGAAGGTGTGTGCTCTGTCTGGACTCGGTGCTGGCACCAGGAGCTCTTCATGTTTTCACACACCTCGCTGAAGATCTGTTTCTTACCCTCTCCCACCGTTTGCTCCCACTTTCAGCCTGGCTTTGCTGTAAGGCTAACTGAAGTGTATGTAACTTGGGTAACTCCTCTTAACTCAGTCTTGCCCAACAGAGAGGTCAGCCAGGCAGCGGTGGTAGCGTTCGTGTTAGCACAGCTATCTGCCACTGTCTCGGTTGGTAGCCCCTGGGGAAGGAGATGTTTCACAGGTTGAGCAAAGGGTTTTGCTGGGCAGATGGAGGTCAGGTCAGGAAGGGCAGAGCCCGGAGAGAAAAGCAAGATGTGTCATTCCCGGCAGTGTTTTTAAGAAGTGGTGCTGCTGCCTGGCCCTGGATGCCCATGGGGACTGCATTGCTTAGAGTGGTTCAACCACTGGAGTTTGGGGTTTGGCCTCCTCAGCAGCCTGTGGTGAAAACACAGTGACACCGGTGGATTAGCTCACCCTGGGAGCATGAGCCGGTAGAGCCTGGGTGCAGAGTTGGAGTTTTTTTTCCTCTTGTTGGCACTGCTTGCTCTTGTGCTAATATCACTGTTTGCTTAACTGAGCCAGACTGACCCAGGTTAAAAATACCTTCTTTCATTGTTCCCCCATACTTTTTTTGGGTTATTTTTGACCTGGATCCAGTCCCTTTATGGCTCACTGTGCAGCTACAGAAATGCTTCACTTGTCAGCTGTGATTAGCTCCACCAGACAGGTTCTCTCACTGGCTGCAGGTGAAATGTGCCTTAGTAGGTGAGATGAAACTCTTCAGTTCCCTTTCAGTACCTTTAAGCTATCAGGCCTGCCAGAGACGTACAGCCTCTAACCCAAACCAGGGGTGAGTATATCTCATTGCATATGACTGCGTTCTGCAGCTGAACAAGTTGCAATAATATGTGGCAGAAAGAGCAATGAGTCTGCCTGCTGTCTGAGCAGCGTGACAGCCTTGATAACAGGGCTGCAGTTTGCTGAAACCCTGCCTAGGGTCCATAGCAGAAGGCAGATATAAAATATGTAATGTGGACCCACCTATATCATAAAGCACCAGACCACCATAACTTGTTCCTGCACTGGGGGCATGGATGGAGCAGTTGTATTGCTTGGGTGTAGCATGTTGGTACATCTTTGACCAACACAGCCCGTGGCCCAGAGGTGGCTGAGGGAGTAATGAGGAGCAGGAGCCATCCCTGCCATCTGTGGCTCCTTGCTCCAGTTTGGGGCATTACTGACTTAACAGAGGAGGTGTAGGGGTTCCTAGTGAGTCCACTGCTCCCCACGCTGACCCTCGTCTGAGCAGTGCTCAGTGGAGTATGCTCCAGGAAGCTGCAGCACCAACTCTGTTGTTCATGAGAGGATGGCAGTCCCTTGTTCTCTGGATGGCCACTTTATCCAACAGAGTCACAGAAAAGCCTCTCACTGTGCAAGCGACAGTGCAGCCTGTGTTGGCGTTGTGGGTGGTCACGTCATCGTTTTGCCAGGGAGTCTCAGCCACAGCTTAATAGCTGAGGTTGTTGTGAGGGTGTTTAGACTGATTTATTATGCCCAAGTATTGCAGTGGATTTGTAGGCTTGTCTAGATGTCAGTGGTGTGGTATGGCTGACTGCTCTCCCAGTTGAGTTGGAGCTGAATTCTTGTCTCGAACCCAGCCTCGATTCTTCGCCATGAAGCAACGCTGAAGTCCCTCAAAGCAGCAGAGGCTGGGAGTGAGAAAGATTTAGATTTTCAGAAGCCATTTGTGGGAGATTTAGCTTTGTTTCTGTTTAGTGACCGACATGATGCCACTCTAGCAGTGCTTGATTTTTTTTTTTTTCAGGTAGGCAGTGGCAGCACTTTTGAAACCCAGGTGGAAATCATGTCTCAGACCCATGGTATGTCACATAACATGTGCTCAGTTAAGCCATGCAGTGTGCACTTGGCTAGGTAGTGTAGCATTGTTGCATGCCTGAGGGCTTAAGCGTGCCTAGATAGCAATTTAAGTATTTTTAGGGATGATTCATTGTTGGTGTCTCATTTAACTATGCAGGTTTACTTTTTTTAACACCACCTTACTTTTCTAGCACCAAACAAAATGATGTTTAAGAGGAATGTTTGGTTTTCTGTTTGCCTTTTTTTTTTCTTCCCCTACCCTCAGGACAGTTCGGGTGTTTCGAGCGCTCAAAAACCAGGACAACGAAATGCCGGACTGTCAAATGATGAAACTTCACGGCTTTATGTGAAGAAAACAATTGTGGTTGGCAACGTCTCCAAGTTAGTATCCAGAGTCTGAGGGATGGTCCTTTATTTCAGGATTAAATGGAATAAGAGGTTAAAGTTAGGAGACAAATAAAATTGGTAGGCTGTCACAATGTGAGGTATTGCCCTTGAATAATCACTGTACTCAAGGCTGCCCTCCTCGAGTGTCTGCATGAGTTTTTTTTGTGGGAGGAACAGGTGGTTTAGTACCTGCTTTATTTTTTTTTACGTATATACTTATATATTTTTTTTTTTACATATATAGAGGTTTTAAGATCTGTTTCTCTCAAGGGGAGTCTTTCAGCCTTTTCCTGACCAGTTAGAAATCCCAAGTTTTTCCATTAAAATTTAGAAAATCAAGTTATCCTAATGGGTAATACAGTGTGTCCACAGGGACAAACTGGTTTTTTTAAACAACATAAAAAACCAAAACCAAACCACCAAAATGAGGAAAATTGTGAAAGTCCAGCATAGTGTGAAGAAATTAATTTATACAGTTTTTATTTACATTTTTTTTTACCCAAAAAATTTAAGACAGGTATATATACATAACTTTTGAACTTTGAGGAAATTAGTGAAGGCAGGCATTCGTTTTAGGAAGCTATGGACAAGTCCAGGTTTTAACTCTCCACCCTCACACTACTCAGGTCAGTCTTTTCCTCTTGCATAGAAAGTAGCAAACATTTGCTGAGACTTATGGTGTTAGAATTGCGTCTTGAAAATCTACCTAAGCCTGGACCTGGAACCAAGTATTGACTATGAAGTTTCTTAAACATTTGTAAGAAGAATTGTTATTTTTTGTATTTACGGTAGCAGAGTTGCTGATGTTGTGTTCTGTTGCAGTTTTGCTTCCTGATATCTCAGAATAAGATGGGGAAAGGGATTTGACAGTGATAGAATGTTAAAAAAAAGTCTTCCTAATTAAATGCCAAATGTTTAAATGGATGAATTTCATATGACAGTTGTGCACTAAAATAGGAAATGTGGTAGAAGCATGGAGGAGATAATGGGACCTGTACCTGTTTCTGGATGAGCTGTCAGAGTAAGGAATAACAAGCAGAACTGTACAGGGGGCGAGGTTCACATAGGCATTTTACCATCCCCAATTTTTTTGCCTTATGTTTTCTGAAATACTTTTTGTGGTATTTATCTATTTGGGATTTTTATCTTCTGTTTGTTTTTTAATTTCTTTGCCAGGTACATTCCCCCTGACAAGAGAGAAGAAAATGATCAGTCGACCCATAAATGGATGGTGTATGTCCGAGGCTCGCGGAGAGAACCCAGCATAAATCATTTTGTCAAGAAAGTTTGGTTCTTCCTCCATCCCAGTTATAAACCCAATGACCTGGTAGAAGTGAGGTAATAAGGAATTATTGCAGTCACTGTTCCAGTCTTTGTGCTTGCCAGGCTTACAGTGCCAAGTTTCTTAGAAAGTTAGCGACTTCTTTTCCTGATTTAGTATTCCGTGTCTGTCTTTAACCTCGATTTGCTCCAAAATAATATTAAAATAAATCAGTTTTTATGTAGCAAATGTGCCAAGCAAGTTTTTTTTTTTGAATTTCCTACTGAGGAAAAGGTATTCAGTTGTTGCATTTAATGTTATTCATATGAGTTTGTGCATCCCCTGTATGTGTTACACTGTATGCTGCGCAGGTTAGACTGCTGTTGCTACAAGAAGTGTTTTCTACTTCCCATCCGTTCCAGTGTGGAAAAGAAAGAGCAGTCTCAGAAAGCTGTTTTGCCCATGGTTTTAAAGATACATGTGTGTTTAGGCAAGAAATTGTATCCGTCTCCCAAATATTTCTCCACTGTAGTGAGATCAGTGGCGTTGGCTTCATGCTTCAAGGAATTTCCGACAGTGTGATGGTGTGGGTGCTACAGAAACAGGGCAGTTTCTCTGTCCTCTCCCAGACCTGTATTCAAAGCTGTGACCCTAATGAGATGAGCAGGGTTGGTTCTCTGTTGACTGCTGCAGGGAAGTGCCCTGTCAGTCTTTCATTCTTTCTCCTTCAGGCGTTCAGCTGCCTAGGTACAGAATGGCAAATTAATTCTGGCAAAATAAAACTATTGAAGGGCAACTCCAGCAAGACTTTATCTGAGCTAAGAAGTGTTGGTATGGCTCAGTAATGCTTCTGAGAAGGCAGCCCTGAGCAGGACGAAAGCCAACTCCTTTCTATTTCTTGTATAACATACTAAATTACACTTGACTGCTGTCTTTTTGTGCCTTTCTCAGTTTCCAGTATCTGATGTCAATGCTGTTTGTCTTTGGTTTTAATCCCATCTGGTTAATTGATTTCTTGTCGCACAGTCCCAGTCATTGTAGTGCACATTAATGTTCCAGACTAAAAATAGCCTTTAAACCTCTTGCTCTTTGTTTTGTTGGAAAACTACATTTGGGATTTACAATAACAACAAGCTGAAATACAAACAAAGTAACGGTAAATGTTAGAGATAAATACACCCTTCTTTTTCAGCTCGGAGAATGGCAGTGGTTGAGTTAGCTTTTCCTTGTTGTCTGTATGTTGTTCTCTTGGCGTTACATGAAGCGTGTGCCTTCTTGCTGCTAGACAGGGAATAGCAGAAACTGATTGCAAAATGCTGCATTGAAAACTCGCCTTGCAGCTGTGTCCTAGGAGCTGGCTTGGGGTTTTTTGAAACAAGTATTTTTCATTTGGCGTTACGCAGCCTTTTTTTTTAAAAAAAAAAAAGATGCTTGTTTCCCATGTTCTCTCATCCAACAGTGTTTTACCATTTCTTCCCTGTCCCCTTGTGCAAAATAAAAGTATGTTTTCAGCTATCCAGAGCCATAAAATTCTCATTTCTGTGGTTGTATCTCTCTGTGGTGAATAGCAGGCCTGAAGATAGCTTTAGTTGTCGGCTAGAAAAGCAGTCTTTGGCTTTCTGAAAAAGAGGTAGGTGAAAGCTGTGCCACTTCTGCATCCAAAATGTGAATCATCATTTACTTCCAGAGAACCTCCGTTTCACCTGACCAGGAGAGGCTGGGGAGAATTTCCTGTGAGAGTCCAGATACACTTCAAGGATAGCCAGAACAAGAGGATTGATATCATACACAATTTGAAGGTATTTGAACAAAATATTCGAGAGAAAGGCAATTAAATGAGCTCTCCTGCATAATCTAGAAGAGGCTCTGCTTGTGCGTGTCCTTCTGCCTGTCTCTGTTGTGTGTATGTCCTGCTGGTTATTTGCAGATGAATAGTTGAGCTGGAGAATCAAAAAAGATCCAGGAAAGCCTCTTACCTTGGCTATGTTGGAGTCGATGTGGTAGCCAAGGAACCCGGCCTTGCAGAAGCTGGAACTGATTCTGCTCAGAGCAGCAAAGCGTTTACCTGTCATTTCCCTACAGTTTGAGATTTTTATTGTGCTCTCACTGGCTTTAACTTGACAGGGTGCTGCAGGGCTGTCTTTGTGTTGGTGAAGTGATTGCTAGATGTGTTCTGTTCCTTCAGTACTTGCACGTATCTGTTGTTAGAGTGAGCAGGGAGAGGCTGAGATTCCCCATTTGTTCCTTGTTCCTTCTGGAGAGAGCCTTCTTTTTCAACTCATTCACCCATCCTGCGACACTCGGTAGGATTTATAGTATGCAGCAGTCCTGGAAAACTAGGCCATTGCTCTTGTTTTCCTTTTAATTACTAGTCCCTAGCGTTAGTGGAATTAAGTCCTGAGCTGGTTTAGTTTCCTGTTTCTTTTTGCAGCATGATTAGTTTTATTTAAACTCTGCTGGTATTAATGAATTCCATGCTAACGTAAATACCTCATCGCAACCCCAAATATAGACAGTAGAGAAGGCTGGAAATGTTCCCCTGGAACTTAGGCACATTTAGTGCAGATGATGAGTAAAATAAAAATATATCTGGAAAGATATAACTTGAGGAGAAATTGGTAACAGTATGATGGACATTGTACAGCGAAGGGAGCCCTGCCTACATGCAAAAACTGAGCCAGGCTGTGGTAGACAAGAACTCAAATCAGCAAATCTTTACTGTTCGCGTACTGAGCCTGTGGCTGCTGTGAGGTGGTATGAGTGAGCTGAGCCCTTCTCGGTGGCTGGCAGCCTGTCTGGCCCTGAGCTCCAGGGCACCACATCCTGTCAAACCCAGCTTCTCTCTATAGGTATCTTAATAGATGCCTCTGGGATTTTCTGCCTCTTTCTCAGCTGATACTCAGTGTGAACGGTTCTTTAATCAAAAATTATAGTGTAAACATATGCAAACTGACCTTTGTGCTGGTCAGTTTAAATCTAAGTTTTTTCTCATTATTATTTCCTTACATTGACATCCAGAATAAAAAAGGACACTCCTGGAAGGCTCCTCTTAGAATGAAGTAATATTTCCCCAACAATCTCATTTCCTTCAGCTTTTTTTATCTGTTCTACTTTAGTGTGGGCTTTGGGTTGTGGTTGGCTTTTTTGCAGAAGAGAGGGTACTTAACAGAGCACACAGATTTCTGACCCTGTGGCCTCAAAATATTGCATGTGCTGCTGCTCAACTTCCATAGTTTCAACTCCTTTCAAACAAATTGTATTGTAAACTCTAGCTAATATATTGCATTGCTGTGGTTCATATAAATATATTGTGTTGTTTTACCCAGTTGGACAGGACCTACACAGGCCTGCAGACACTTGGCGCAGAAACGGTGAGTCAGCGGGTCGTGGGATGGATGTTGTACTTTGATTCCCTTAAGGGTCTTTAAAAAGAAAAAGACACACAGGACTAAGCACAGAGTCAGGCCCATTTGACTTCACAATTTCTGGAATGTAGATTTTGCTCTCTTGTTAAGTGAAATGACTATGACACCTTGTCACTATTCATGACAGCAGTCATTTTTTTCCCCTTTCGAGTTCAGGGGGGACTGTTTCCAGCTCTTCTTTCATAAAGAACTTAACTTGTACTACAGTTTTAATTTTTATTTCTTTGTGGAGCTTTTGGTACTAAATGTCTTTATTTGAATTCTGATGTGCTTCAGATCTTATACATAAAGAATTTAAGTTAAAGGGATCACCCAACTATCCTGCTGAAATTTTGTGGTATATTAAGTACTTCTAAGTTTCTGTGTCTGTCAGGATGCAGTATGTTCATGGAAAATGAACTCTTAAAATTAAATAAATGAATTAATAACTCAGTTTGCTATATCTCTAAAGGTTTCTTGTATTATTTTCTCCTTGTTGTACTGTCATGAATGAAAATTTTTATAGTGGAATTGCATTGCTTCAGCTTTTCAGTCTGTGGAGAAAACATTCATGTGAGATGTCTACTGTGATTAAAGAACATTAAAGAGTAGATAAAGTGGTGGGTTTCTCAAGGCCTTATCAAAAAAGGCAGAAAAGGGGAGCTGCAGTTTTGTGCCTGTCCCTAAAGGGATGTGCAGTCCTTTCCTTAGCCGGGGTGCTTGGAGCTGGACTCTGTATTCCTTCCAGAGTTCGCTATTCAGATTTCCCCATGGACTGAGAGAGATGCTCTTTTACTGGGAGGGTTAAATGTTGGAAGACACTTGTCTTAGGTCAGGTGCTGCTGAACCTCTGGGAAGTCTCCCTGAAATGAATGGAAATGTTATGCAGAGGTGAGAGGAGGAGAGGGAGATGTTTCTAGACATGAAAATAAAAAGAAAAGGCATAGTTGTTTTCACTTTTGATATTCTTATCTAGCTACCAAATATTGTCATCCTTTCTCCTGTTTCTGGAAGGTAGTGGATGTGGAGCTACATAGGCATTCCCTTGGCGAGGAGTATCTCTTCTCCCAGTCTTCAGAGTCTGACCTTTCTGACGTCCCTGCATCTTTACCGCTGCCACTGAGTATCCCAGCACCAGTCAAAGCTTCTTCGCCAATTAAACAGTTGCGGGACTCCAGCCCAGATGCTTCTGTGGACAAAGGTAAAGCGGATGGGTGTTGGTGAAATTGAGTTCTTGGAACTTCAGCTCTTCTGGATACCTCCTCTTAATCACTCTTGTGCCTTAAAGGTTGCCAGTGCTACCTGCTCCTTGCTCACCCTGGATCGTCATTTCCTCAGTGTACTCTGAAATGTAATTCAGAAGTTGTTCTCGTTTGTTTGTTTCTTCAGTTTGTTTGGTTTTTTTTAATCTGGAGTTTGTTGAGTGGGCTCTGTTTTGCTAAACGTAGTGAATATGGAGCGTATGCAGTTGGAAAAAAGGTTGTTGAATAGCACTTGTAGTTTTATTCTTGGCAGACTGTTTTCAGAGGGTTTTTTAGGTTTCTGAATGTTTTAGGGTCTCTGTATACATTCAAGCAGTTGGTCTAGTGGTGTGTTCTGTTACATACATTGGTGCCTAAGATGAGTTGACTGGGGGCGGGGAACAAAAATGACTACATAACTGTGGTGTTGCAAATAGAGAGTAAAAAAACCGTGGTGTATGTTTGTCTGAGGGATGGCATCTGTGCATGTCATGGTCTCGTTCTCACCTGCCCCTGTAAGATCAGGAAATGCAGTGCCCGTTGGAATGGGGCAGCAGCTGATGCCTTAGGATCATTTGAATTGCATGAAACAAGGTAGTGCTGGCCTCTTGGGCACACTGTTAGGGTTTTTAGTTTGCATGAAGTAGGAAAAACTGTGCCTCTGTTAGCATTTAGCTTTATTTTCTGAAATATATGGTGTCAAGGCTTACATGACAGACCATGGTTAACTGGGCTGAGAAACAAGGGTGACTTTTATGGTTTGCACATTTTAGTGTGAGAAACTTGCTGGAAACAGCAACTTTATATTTCAAAATAGGGTCACATGCAACATGGTCTGATGCCTTTCTTGATTTATCCTGACACTCCTGTGTTCAAGGAATGGCTTTCAGCTGGTGCCTTGCATGGTGTGCTTTCTGGTAGGTGCCGTGATGCCACGGGTGGTGTCTTGGCTCAGCGAGAAGAATGTCCACTGTTTAAACGCGGTGTTTTCTTGTGGTCGAAAAAAGGAGAAACGCAACCATATTTTAAATGCACAGGCCTTTTATTCAAACAGGAAGATGTGCAGCACCTTTAGATGAGCACTGCTACAGCCAACAGGAAGGAAGTGAACCTGCCTCTTTTTTACACTGACAGGCGTTGGCTTCTCTCGTCAGCTCCAGGTTAATGGATCTCCTTCTGCGTCAGATAAGGTGGATTCCTTAACCCAGGTCAAAAGGCAGTAGGTGGTCTCCTTGTGCTCTTACTCCAAAAAATGCACTGTGAGATTCTTTACGAAGGAGATCCAGCCTTAGTCCTGTGGAGCCTTAACCCAGGACACCTGAAACTGCCAGCAGCTTTTGGTCAATGGAAGGGTTATCCGAGAAAATGTGTAAGAAGTGGCTGATCACCTGCCACAGCTGAACAGGCTGTGCACAGTAGCATTTTATTCTTCTGCTCAGAGACAAATCCAACAGGCTTGCGCAGGAGGAACCCCCTACCCCACTTTCTCCCCGTTCGGCGCTGTCCACCAGTTGCTTTTCCTTCCTTCCTTCGAGAGTGTGTTTGTCGTACCTGAGTTTTGTTTGTGTAGAGAAGCACAGTAAGGAATTAGATGTCTCAGCCTAAGAACTATTTCTCTTCTTTTCCCTGTTTTAATCAGGATTCCCTGGGAATGCTGAAACCGAAAGACATGCCACGTTTTATTCCTTGCCATCTTCGATAGAACGGACTCCCACCAAGTTAGCCACACAGAAAGTTGCCTTTGGCTCTCATGGAAATTCAGCCTTTCAACCCATTGCAGCTAGCTGTAAAATAGTGCCTCAAGGTCAGAGTCCAAGCCCTGCAGAGTCACCAGGAAAATCCTTCCAGCCTATCACCATGAGTTGCAAGATTGTATCAGGTGAATGTTAGTTTACTTATCCCAGTGCTTCACCCTGGAAAACAAGAGTGAACGAGTTGGACTTGTTTGTGTCCTTCCCCTGATTTCCTGCCAATGTTTGAACATTGGGCAGTAGGAAACTCTAGAATAAGGAGCTAAACACGCTTCTTAATGTTCAAGGAAAAAAAATACAAGTGTGAAATGCTTCACATCGATCAAAAGCAAGATGAGAGCTGGGCTCTTCCTGTTCTTGAATGCTTTTAAGTATGAAAAATATAGTCTTTAACTGGACTGCTACCCACAGAAAGGCCCAGGCAAGGACGTGTCTTCCCTGTGGGGTATTTGTATGTGGGAAGAAGCCATTCTTCTCCCTCCCACTTTCAGACAGCTGGGATGGATTAAGAAGAAAATTTTTTTCTGATTATTGAGCAAATAATTAGGTTCAACCTTCTAGACTCAAATGATCCCTCTTGTACTTGCGATGTCTCCTCAGATGGAACAGCTTTGGCCTTCCTCTTCCAAAGTCCACCGTCTGTTGGAGTCAATTGTCAGCTGACTGCAGTGAGCAATGTGATACTCTTTTGATAGCTTCTGAACCAAACATGGTCAAGGTGCTGTTCACTCCCTTCACTTATAGTCCCTTCCCTGCCTGGGCATGATGCCATCCACTGGATGATTTTTTACATCAGAAAGTTTTAATATGCAGCTCACCATGTCACATGTTGTGAAGCTGAAAGGTGACCTGTTACATCCCTTCATTTTCTGGTGTTTAGGGTAGAGAGGATGAAGCACCAGCTATCAGTATGTGTGATTTCTGATGATCTGCTTACAGATAATTTTCCTCAAGTGTATCTGGTTTGTTGGGTTTTTAAATTAAATTTCAATATTGTTCCTTGACATCTTAAAACTGTACTCAGGCTGATTTACATTTGAACCTATGCCAAGTGCTTTCTTCTTTCTTAATAAGCTCTTCTCTTGATCTTCTTTTCCCAAGGCTTCCCAGAAAGCAAGAATTGCAGGGGCCATCCTGTCTTTCTTAAAATCCTTGGACTATTCTCTGTTGATCTTTTCTATTTAAATGTTTCCCTGCTAAATATTTTTACAAGGTTCTGCTGTCTGCTGAGAAGTGTCACCCCTTTCAGATTTCAAAAGCAGTTTATAAGACATGGGGATTTTATTTGATCAGCATTTATGTTCCACTTTAACTGTCAATCACTGCCAAGAAAGTAGACTAACAGGCAGTTGAAGCTTAGTGTGCTTGCTGCCATCTCTCTTCTCTGATCACTTCCTTTCCTGTCCTTTTCTCTGCACTTCTTCTTTACCCCTCATGCAGCTTTTTTCTTCTCTAGTTTTTCTCTGTCCTGGTCCTATTACCCAGAAGTTGCACATTTTACAGTTTGCTTTCAAGGGCTTCTGCTGTAGTGAGAGCAGTGAAGAGACAAGAGCATCCATGCCTGTTTGAAGGCTGCTGTATCACACAGCCTTTTGAGGTGAGCTGCTCAGTTCCTGGCTCTGAGTGCCTGTACCGTGGGCTCCACGACGGAAAGAGAGTGCCTGACAAGTTGCTCAGCTCTCTTTCTTCATCTCCTTGGGTGGACTGGTCTTGGCAGTGAAGATGATTTAGGTAACGTCCCTCAGGATTCAGGGATGGACCGGATGGCTTCTCAAGGTCCCTTTGTACCCTGCTTGTCCTGGTAGGCAGAGAATGTACAGGGTAGGTGTAAGCCATAGTGCTTTACATGCCTTTTCCTTTCCTTCTGTCACCTCTTTCCGTCTCCCAAGTCCTGTGATCTCACTCAGGCTGGGAAATGCATCTTCAAAAAATGTTCCTTCTCTAAGCCATTGTAAAAAGTACTACTTTTGCTGTATTTTTATGTTCTTACAACACTTACAAGATAGAAGCATTGGACTTTTTTTCTCAAGGTTCTCCAATATCGACCCCTAGTCCATCTCCGCTACCTCGTACCCCAACCTCCACTCCGGTGCACATGAAGCAAGGCTCTACTAGTTCAGTCATTAATAATCCGTATATTATTGTGGACAAGCCTGGACAGATGGTTGGAGCAGCAGCCACAAGCACAGGTGTGTAGTGTGATCATAGAAGGCAGCGGCTTAGTCTTACCCATTCAAGTTTATTCTCCATTTAAAATGATGAGTGTAATAACAGTATTTCAGCTTGTGAAGGTGGAAGAGTACTTGGCAAAGAGGGAGGTATTGTTGGTTTGCACAACTGGCCTGTGTAACGTGGTTAAGGGTATCTCAGACTTTAACATAACTTCCTTTAGGAAACAGCACATAGTGTAAGGCCAAAATGAGTTCACAGATACCTCTCCAAAGAGAGCCTGTTCTTTGCAGGCAAAAAGGGAAGGGGAGAAAGTAATGTAGACTGTGGTGCACAGAGGTTTAGACAGAAACAGTGTACAGGAGGTTGGGTGAGAACTGTACCACGGATGTGGGCAAGAAGCACGGAGAGCTTGCAGTGACTTGCAGATCAGTCTTAGGTCCTAGTGTACGGTGCTCTAGATGTGTCAAAATGCGTAAACCCAGGTTACCAGGAGAACAGCCATGCTGGTTTTTGTTATTGCTCTCAACTTCCAGCTGGTCCCATTCCAGCTGGTTTGGATTCCTCTAACTGGATTCCCTTGGTGCTTCAGTGGTGACATAAGCCTGGGGTCAGCGCGGAGAGCTGAACTGCAGGAGACAGGTGATGGCTATGGGAGCCAACTGGTAATCTTTGTGTCTGGAGGGCTGGAGGAGAGGTCACTCAAAAGTCATTTATTTTTTGTGATTTGTGGCCAAGAACCGCTGTCTATTTAAAAACACACTTCTCTGTGTGTGGGTGTGCTTGCCAGCATCTCAGAAGGATGCTCAGAGCCATGTGGGGAACTGCAGCGTCCGTGTAACACACAAATCGTTTGCTGGATGTGGTTGGAAAGTGCAAAAATTCTCCTCTTAATAACAGTTCCTCCTTTTATCTGAGGGAACACAGCTATCGTGTCCATTTAATCTTCATCACAGAAGGAATTGGTGGGGGGAGCATAGTCGTAGCAGAATTTTTTAAAGTAAGTCTTGGGGCTTTCTTGGTGACACTGAAGCTGTTTCAGCAGTAGGGATTTTTTGTTTGGTTCGTTGGGAGTTTTCTGCCTTTTTTCTTTTCTGTTTCTTCTTTACCTCCAGCCGACTGTCTACATACGTAGTTTATCATGTTTTGTGTAAATTTTGTGTTCTCTGAGTAGAGATTTGTACACGGAGGATAGGATCTGTAGGTGCACCAGATGGTTTGGACATACAAGTCTTAACGCCATTAAAGGTGCAGTTTCCCACCACATTAGTGTGATGTAAGTACAGACGGGCCTGGAAGAAGCTGCCTGCTGCCTCTCCCTCCCCTGCACTCCTCCCACTTCCCCTGTATCCTGCATGAGCCAGATCAGATCAGCGGCCGAGCAGGAAATTAATACCCTCCCCTCCCCAAACTGGGCTTTGTTGTCAGATAGCCTCATCACCAGACCCTGCATGAGGGAGCAAGAGGGAACGTGGAACTGGCTTTTTGGCAACAGCAGCCAGGCTGGATTGAGTGTGATGTGATACTGCAGACAAAGTCACTGGGACGTTTTTGATAAGACTGCGGATCATATTTAAAAAGGGAGGTGAGATCTTTGTGGTCTGTGAAAGCCAGCCTTCCCAAACCCCGTTATTTCGAGAAATGGCTGCTCATTTACTTCTAAATTTAACTGCAGATTGTAGTACAACTGTATGAGAGACTCTTACTGTGTTTTCACGTGTGTAATCCATGGCTTTGGTGTCTCTTGAAGAAATGAAGTTAACAAACCAAACCAACAGCAGTAACAGAACTGCTGCTGAGCAACAGAGTGTTGTGTACACACTCTGATAATGCAGGGTAAGGTTACCACTGAACCCCCATCCATCTCAGGGGTCAGGAGAGTGCTGTGACACATGTAGCTGTATGCTAATTTTGCGAGAGCAGTGTTTTGCAGACAGAGGACCCTATGTCTTCATTCCTTATTTCTGTTTCTTCCTTTACCCTACTCACTCTGTCCCTCCCTCTTGTTACTCCTCGCTTTGTCTCCCTCCTCTTATGGCCTGCCTTTTCCTTCCCACTTCAGCCTCCTCCAAGCCTTCCCCAGTGCCAGTGTCCAAGGCTAGTGTGGGTTCACAGGGCTGGGCAGTGGAGGACATTACATCTGCAGCAGCAAGTTCTGACTGGCAGCTCATTTACTGTCCTAATTTCATGTGTTCACACCTGTAGCTGATACCCTCAGCCACCCAGGAAGGTGCCTGACCATTTGCTTGCAGCAGACAGAGCCCTGGGTGGAGAGTACCTTCTCTGGGGCCTGGATTCTGCAGGTGGAAATTCGGTAGTGGATTTGTTCTGTGGCCATGCCAACTCCCGGGGGCGTACCTCATGGAGAATACAGAGTGGAAATGAAATGCCGTGTTTCTTGTTAGAAGAGGTTTCACGTGTTCAGTGGCACTGCTCCCCGGCCCTCACCCAACATCTGCTTTATTTCCCGGTACGCAGGGAGCCCAACCAGCAAACTGAGCAGTGTTTGCCAGGCCTCTCACGGAACCGGATCTCCTGTATCAAAGACCCACGGGAGCAGTTTTGTCACCTCAGCTGTCAAGGTAATGTTCTTATTAGGTGCGTACTTTCCATTTAACATCCAGCTTCCTCTTAACTAGGGCTTTTTAGTATTATAAATTCTGCATTGCAGGCAAGTTCTTTTGGTTGTCATTTCATATGAAGGTTTACTGTGTCTAACAGATGGAGCCATATGAGAACATGGTGGTTATACAAGATGATAGTGTCACTTTGTGCAGCTCTAATTAGACTTGCCTACACCTCTGTTAAAAGCACTGCTCTTTTGCTTTTCTACAAGGAAATCCATGGAGGGCATAGCTCTCAAAACGTGTTATCTTTCAAAAAAAAGCTCTTCTGTAGCTGACTTTGATCTTCTTTACTGTGTTAGTGACAGTATGTGATTAAAACAGAGGTGCCTACCTCAAAACCTGCCCTCTGTTCATTATTTTTGTACAGCAGCTGCTCCTAGCAGCCTGAAAATAGCTCATTTAGTGGTTTTACAACTGCCTGCATTTAGAAAAATGTTTGTGTAAACAGTGGGGTAACCAAATGTGTAAACGAACAGTGATACATAGGGTTCATGCTTCTGATCTGCAAAGCCCAAAAGGTACGGAGCTGAGCTGAGCTGTCTCACATAAAATCTCTCCCACATCTTGTGCTAGGAAGGATATTTCTGGCAGGGAAGTGGTGTCAGTGAGGCTCTTTCTGAAAGCAGCTGGTGGGTGTGCTGCTGAAAACGAGCATTTCCCTGTCTCCAAGTCACAAGAATATTAATGCAGGATGTGGTGAGCAGGGGGAAGGCTTGCCAGTCAGCCTGCAGAGAGCAAATCCCTTTACATTTGGAACAGAAATGCTTCCTATGTCTGTTAGGGAAAAAGCGTTGAAGATTGCTGTCTGCAGCAATTAGTTTGGAGTAGCATTTTGAGTGTCAGGTGTGCAGCTAGCTGTTCAGCCTGTCTGCTCAGAAGGATTTCACTTAACTATGTTGAAAACCATTCATTAGTCTTTATTTTTCACTGATTTAGGACAGTTCTTTCTGAAAGGTTTTCAATGAGTCAGAGTAGGCACATGTCCTTAGTAACAGTTGAATTCTGTGTTTCCAGGGCGAAGTTAAAAACTGAACATATTTTAAATATATATATATATATATATATATAAAAATCATAGCTCTGTAAACAGAAATGTATTTTGATGTATGTCTTCTGGTTGGTGGAAAAGCTGTACTTTTTTAGTTTCTTTAAAGAGGAGGGAGTGTCTGATAGTTCAGTGTGATGTTACGGATTGTGCTTAACTCACCACTTCTCATCTCTCCACTATGTGCTAGTTTTCTCTGCATTTTTTTAAATGGCTTAAGGCTGTGTTTCTTCAGCCACTTTAAAATGACCGATATGCTGTTGAGAGGAGTGGTTATGCCTCTAGCCTTGTCTTCACACCTCCCCCTCTTTGCTAGCAGTTGTGCAGCGATGTGGTGAACCAGAGCAGACAACCACTCTGGTTGAAAACTCATCTATTTTCAGCCATATGTGTCAGTACAAGGAAGATGACAGGAGTATTAGGTTAGAGTCTGAGAGCTTGCTTTCTGGTCATGATCCAACCAAAGGATGGGCCAAGTGATTGTGAAACAATGGCTTTGGAGTTCATGTTGATTGTAAAAGAGTACAATTATTTTACTTAGAACTGTAACGAACTTCCTCAAATGCATTTGGCTTCTCTACCAGCCTCAGATGCAGAAATACCAGGTGCATGATTTTGCAGGTGTGGAAATATTTTTTACTCCATTTAGTTACGTAGCCTCACTCTTTCTGTCAAATGGTGAGTTCTGCCTGGAAAGACTGTGTGCCATCACATCTTTCTAGCTACAGGAGAGCAAAAATTCATCTGAGAGAATTTTGCTTGCAGACTGAAATTGATTAATTTTTCCCTCCCTCCATAACTTCTTTCTTCTTAGATTGTCTTCTCTCTCTGAGACTGTGTATAGAATCACAGAATGGTTGAGGTTGGCCTGGACCTCTGGAGATCATCCAGTCCAACTCCTCTGCTCAAAGCAGGGTCAAGTAGGGCAGGTTGCTCAGGATTGTGGCCAGTTGGGTTTTGAGTATCTCCAAGGCTGGAGAGTCCACAGCCTGTCTGGGTAACCAGTTCCAGTGTTTGATCAGCATTAAATTAAAAAAAAAAAAGTTTTTCTTATAATTAAGCAGAATTTCCTGTGTTTCAATTTTTGAATTTGTGCCCATTGACTCTTGTCCTTTCATTGGATACTCTTGAGCGTAGTCTGGCTTGATCTTCTTTACACCTTCCCAGCAGGCACTTATACGCATTGATAAGATCCCACCTCAGCCTGCTTTAATTTTACAGCTCTGAAATTCTTTGTATAAAAAGCTGGTTGGGGAATTTCTTTCACCTGTGTGTTATATAGTAAGAAACTGTTACTGCTGTTGGAGATGTAATTTTCCAAATAAAATTTGCTTTGTAGGCTGTATTAAGTGTGTTATACTCCTTTTACTTAAGTGTTGGCTGATTTTGGAGATGTCTGATTTGTACAGGTAATTTGGCCTGCCCAGACGGTCTGTGCTACCCTTTATTAGCAGTCACTTGTTTTGTTTCTTGTATTGGATGTTTCACTGATTTTTGTGCCAT
The DNA here is from genome assembly GCF_013368605.1 of Nyctibius grandis. Taxonomy (NCBI): domain Eukaryota; kingdom Metazoa; phylum Chordata; class Aves; order Nyctibiiformes; family Nyctibiidae; genus Nyctibius; species Nyctibius grandis. Next base: position 1,008,435 of record NC_090689.1, on the reverse strand, counting down.
GTCTTCCTATTCGCAGCAGGAGGATTCTCTGTTTGCCACCATGCCACCCCTTTGTCCCATTGGGAGTCACTCCAAGGTGCAAAGCCCCAAATCGGTCACTGGAGGACTTGGAGCTTTTACCAAGGTATTCCTCTCGGCTTCTGTGCTGGGACAAGGAGCCCGATAGTGCCATTTCACGCTGACTTGTGCCACAAACCGTGCAACTTCCAGTGCATGTAAAGCTGTTACTGGAACCAATGTGTCTTGCTGCCAGGCGCTCTCTAGCACCTCTCAAAAATGTATCTTGTTTCTTTTCTTTCCCTGTGGCTCTACTGTACCTATGATTGTTATCTCCTCTTTCATCCTTTCTTGTTTTTCTTTGAACCATTGTCGTATTGAGGCTGATATTTTAAAAGCTATTTTTAGTGGGATACAGTAAAAGTAAACTGCAGTAGATCTGTCAGGATCTTCTTAAAAAATGATATAGTGATTTCTGAATCTCAGATGTTGCCACTTCTGAGTATGTTTCCTTAAATGTTACCATCCAGAATTTAAAGTTGTTTCTGGCAATATTAGATGATGCAAGTAAAAGGTGGAAGAATGCTTCCTACCAGTTACAGTATCCACAGCAACCTAACGCGAAAAAAAACCCAGCCTTTACTGAGTCACTGCGCTTAGGGATTAGATGTACGGCCTGTGAAACATACACACAAAAGAATAATGTCAGCTGTAATAACTCACAATATCTATAGCTATAATATCGGTTGTAATTTTGCAGGATAGAAAAAATATTCAGGTTTAGCATATGTTCTGAGCAGGAAGGTGCTTAGAAATTTGAAACCTTAAAGTGTTGTGGCTCCATGCTGACATGCAGGGCCTGAAGAAGTCAGGTCTGGCCAAATCTGTTGTTAGTATGACTAATAGTTGTAATATTACTAGCAATTTCTGTGATTCTGTAATTTCTATGAGCACCTCTCAAATCCGGAATGCTTTTGAAGTGCAGAGACCCCCCGCTACCTGCTTGTGTGTTGGGAGTAGCCCTCATCTTGGAGCTGAGTTAGAGAGTACCTGGTGCTAAGAACCACAGCTGAGTTTACTGACTGTTGCCTGCCCTTTCTGCAGGCAGGCTGTTCCACAACTGATCCCCAGTGATTTCAGGTGTTTGCTTTTCTTAATATTGTTTCTTCGTATTTAAAAGGTGATAATAAAGCAGGAGCCAGGAGAGCTGCCCCAGCAACCCCAACTCCCAGCGACAACAACGCAGACCTCTGTGCAGCAGTATGTCACCGTAAAAGGGAGCCACATGTTAGCCTTGTCACCACAGAAGCCTGTCATGAGCACAGGCGAGGGGACGGTGCAGTCTAAGGTATGGGGCACTTGGGCATCTTTGGTGTGGTGTAAGCTGTCTTTCTTGTGGTTTTATTGCGACGCTCCTTGCTTCTCTCAGGGGTGTAGGGTTGCTTCTGTCTCGGACCCAGGCAGCAGCACTGTGGTTAGCTGGTTTCCCCATGTGCACAGAGTGGCTCATATCATGCTTACCTGTAATTCTTGAGAAGGGAACAGGGTGAGGAGGCACTATTGCATTTCATTGTGTACAGGGAACGTCTCCGACTCCTGTCTTAACCCATTGCAACAGTGGGGTGGGGGTGGTTTTGAACTGGAGCCTGTCAACCCAGAAAGTTGGCTGCCAACATCAGGTCCTGCTGAAACTCATCCAAGTCTTTCTGTAACAGGAGGCAAATTCTTTGTTTGGACTGCAGGCCGGCAACAAAAAAGAACAGGACAAGTAGGGAGTGGGGTAGAGACTGAGCCAGAACTAGCATGAGGTAGAAGCAGTCCTACTTGAGTGGCAACTCGAGTGTTTTATTGTAAGAGTCTGTGCCAATGCAGGGCTGTAGGACAGGAGTGATGCAGCTTCTGAGAAGGCACAGTAACTGTGCAGTGACAAGGTGACAGATGTGTCAGGAATTCTCTCCCTTCTTGCCTGTTTCCATTATGGATAGAGTCAAATCATGTGCCAAGCACAAGGGACTACCTACGGAGCTTTCACTTGTGCATAAGTGAATATATATTTGCATCTGCAACAGTTCATTGTCCTTTTTACTGCCTTACTTGCCTGTTTGAGCAGGTATGCGAACTCGTGTTTGCCTGCAGTTATTGTCAACACATGAAACTGAAGCACTTGGTGGATTCTGCTTTGAGACCATAGTTTTCCCAGGGAGTCTGTTCCCATGAATGTGTTGAAACTAAATTTCTGGATCTCTGTGCTTTGCCAAGGCAAGCTTTATCTTCAGCTGGAATTAAGCCATTGCTTATATACCAGAAAAAAAGTGGAAGTGCCCTGTAATTTGAATGTACTTAATCTTTTGTGGGTGCTCTGAAATCCCAGTTGTGTTTAACAGTTTATCTTTTTACTGGGGATTGGCCTCCTGCCATTTTAATTTTGTTTAGAATGAATAGCCTTTATACGTGACTAGGCATGTATAAAGTGTCCTGAAATGTCTAGAGATGGAGGAAGTGCACCAGCTAGAATTCTCATGGTTGCTCTTGCCAGCAGCACGTCATCCAATGCTTATTTATTGCAGGTTGTTGGCGTTCCAGTTGGTTCTGCTTTGCAGTCGACAGTGAAACAAGCGGTGGCTATCAGCGGTGGCCAGATACTTGTGGCAAAATCTAGCTCTTCGGTAGCAAAGGCTGTTGGTCCGAAACAGGTTGTGACTCAAGGTGTAGCCAAAGCCATTGTGAGTGGAGGCGGAGGGACAATTGTTGCTCAGCCTGTGCAGACTGTAACAAAGGCACAAGTTTCTTCCACAGGCGCTCAGAAGAGTACGTCTCAAGGCTCAGGTAGAGTAATTTTACACCTTGTTAGTAGCTCATGATGGATAGACTTCGGGGCTCTATCATGATTCCTTCAACTGCAAAATAACTGTGTGACTGAAAAACTTCAAAATGGGTAGAGAGATCTTTAGGGAAATGCAGGCTGACTGAGATTAGTAATAAAGAAAATGTTAACTCATTATCTGTAAAGAGGAAGAGGGAGCACAAGTACTTTAAAACATGCAGTGTTTTGTGAGTGGGTATCAGACAGATGTGCTGGGGAATGTGCTGGAGACCTAGTAGACTTCCATAGAGCCAGGTCTCACATTTTTGCCCAGCGTCGTGGCCCTGATATGCTCAAAGGGCTCCACATAAATCCAACCAGCAGGAGCCAAACTGTCCTTACTGCACTTCACATCTTCCCCAGCTATGTGAGTGTGGGCAGAAGCACGCCGCCTGCTCCTGCACACAGCTGCTTTAGCTGAGCATGTTCGCTCCAGTTCTGGACTGTTTGAAAGGTGATGTGTGGCCTCTGGACTCGAGTAAGCCTCTGGACTCGAGTAAGCCTGTGGACCCTGTGGCTGTGCTGGTTTGGCCTGCAGCCATAAGTGGTACTGCACGCAGAGAGATTTTTTTTTTTTCAAACGTATTCAAAAAAGTGTCTGTGCATCACTGGTGGAGTTAATCTGCAGTTAGGCCAGCTAAGTACAGGTTACCAAAGGCGAGCTGCATGGCACTCCTCGTACTTTCATCCTGTGCAGATTCCAATGCATACTACTTTCTGCAAGCAGTGGTTTTATTTCTTTTTATTCTTTCTTTCTAGTGATGGCTACACTGCAGTTACCAGCCACCAACCTGGCAAACTTGGCAAACTTACCACCAGGCACCAAACTGTACCTCACCACCAACAGCAAGAATCCTTCTGGGAAAGGAAAACTGCTTCTGATACCCCAAGGAGCCATACTGCGAGCCACAAATAATGCTAGTTAGTCTTGCAGGGCAATAGAATGAGTTAAATAATGTAATCACTGCATAATTAATACGTTTGGCATTTTTGCTATAAAGCATCCTGGTACTGTGGAAGTCAGTAATGGGATGGGGTTTCTTTGTTCATAACAACAGCGTGTGGTGCTTTTTAAGACTGAGATCTCACAGGTGTCTTCTGTTGTAGATGAAACTGCTTTTTGTGCAGTGTTCTCAATGTCTTTCTCTCTGTGTTGAAAGCAGACAGTGTAATTTTCCTCAAAAATCGGCGAAGGGTTGTCTTTAACTCTTCCTTGTGATCTGTAGGAAGAGACAACTGCATTTTTGTGGTGTGGAACTGAGATGGATTTGAAGGCAGTTGTGAAAGTTAGTAGTAAGTAATGGAATGACACTCTGGAGAAACTAGAAACATAAGAAACTAACTTTGAAAAGGACAAGATACTGTATCTGGAATGAGGGAAAGAAATAGTTTTGAATATTGATACAAGGTTTGGCTGCAAGCTGTTGATACCAGCAGAAACACTTTTTTGTTAATGGGCTTCTGAATCAAACCTTTCACAAACCTATTGTGAAATACCTGGAGAATAACATTGATAAAATAGTTCCGATGGGTGGTACTTTGTTTACAGTGTGCTGTTGCTGTAGGGGAAGAGTACTGCAGGTTTTGGACTGTGTAGATGAAGAGTTTTGTCGTGAGCCTTCTCCAGAATGCTGCCTTTGAGGCTGGGGGTTGGGATGGGAGATGGATTAGGTGTAAAGTTTTTGCTCCCAGTTCTGATACTGGCAATGAGGAAGAGGTATCGTTCAGTTTAATATATAGGACTGTAAATACCAGGAACATAGCATAGAGTACATGTCACTGAAGAAGCAGATACTCTTGCTGAAGGTACTTTTGGGCTGTAGAACTTGTGATGGGAGCCCCATTGCTTGATATTTAGAGAGACAGCTGGGGCAGTCCAACTTTGACAAGGAAATAATCTCACAGGCGTCGAGGAAAAGCAAATGTGATTTTTATGACACAGACATAAATATTTTTTTTTACCCTTGTTTCTTAATGAGAGACTGCAAAAAAGTCAGTGTTCAGGCTGTTCCTTCTGGAGGCAGAACAATATCAAAGTGTCACTGCAAATTAGCACTGCTTGGTATCCATGATCTTATACTCTGTTAATAAAATTGCACTGGAACAGCCAACAAAAGTAAAATTAAGAAGCCAGTGGGATTCAGAGTGTTTCTAGGGCCTCGGCTGCGGATTTGTAACCTGCAAAAGACTGATGAAAAGACCGTTTCTTTTGATAGAAAATGTTGGAGAGCATTTTCTTTTGATAGGAAATTCAAAACAGCCTGAAATGAGCTTTGCTTGCCCACCAGTCCTCCTTATCTCCCCCATAACTCCTTTCGTTCATGGTGTTTGCTGAGCTGTAAGAGAGCACAGCAGCTCATCTGAACTGGGCTATATGGGGTAATAAAGTTACTCAGCTGCAAAACATGTGGCAACAAATGTCTTGCAAAGTGTTTTCAATTACTTGTATATACAGGGATGCTTTAGCAGCTGACAATGTCTGGTTACCAAAGGGTCAAGCCTTTTCTTCTGGTTACAGGTCTCCAATCTGGTTCATCTACGAATAGTGGAGGAGGAGGAACCCAAAGTACAAGCAGTAACTTGTCACAGCACCTCACCTATACATCCTACATCCTGAAGCAGACACCCCAGGTCAGTGGCATAAGCATCTCAGTTGAAGCACATTGACGTTTCAGGCTGCAGTGGTGTTAGGCAGATGCCCTGTGGTTCTGTAGTACATGAAATTTTCTTGGACTATGGGATCTAGGTCCTCTCTAACAACCCTTGCATCTCTTCCCTCTGCTAGGCACGTGCTTTACCACTTGCTGTTGCTATTGGCACATCTCTGCCCCTCACTTTCCCTTGCAGGGTCATACCCTCATGGCTCCTTGTGGGCTGGGAAAGCAGCACTGAGTAAGGCCAGGGTAAGCAGTGGGTGGAGAAGAGACAGAATGTGACAAGAGTGCCTGGTAGCAGGGCTGCAAGGGTCACCAGAACAAGAGAGGTGATATGACTGAGATGATGCTGGAAGAGCTATCTTACAGTTGGGTATGTAAGAGTTGGAGGAAGGCACAAGAGACAGGAGAATAAAGGAGAGTTATTGGAGGAAGGGTGGCAAGGTCTCAGGTGGCAGGTTATTAGAGTGCACACCTCCACTTGTCGCTGTGATTTCTGCATGCTGAGCTCTGAATATCTAGCCTTTGTGGGGGGGAATAAATACATTTTGAAGTGAGAAGGTGATAGAATGTCTCGATTTCTCTTTTTTTTTTTTTTTTTTTTTTTTGGTCAAGCCCAGCAGTAGCCTCTGATCTTGCATGCTGAGCAGCATTTGTCACAAAGAGTGAACTTGAGGAGCATAAAGTGTGTTAAATGTAGTGGATGCCTCTGACAAGACAGGAAACATTGTGGCTTTTTCACCCCTTCCCTTGCATCAGGAAATGTTCTGCACCAAAAAGAGAAGGCTGTTTCCAGCTCTTAGTGCAGAAGCATCCGCTGTAATTAGCAGTGCCTTGTTTTAGAAGGTGAAATGTTGTTGTTGCATCATACCTACAGGCTTTTGTCCTGTATTGACACTTCTAGATTTCTGTTGACTCTTAACTGCGTTTCAAAGTGCTGACCTCCCTAACTTATTTCTGGAGCAGGGCACCTTTCTGGTTGGCCAGCCTTCTCCTCAGAGTTCTGGGAAGCAGCTGACTCCAGCTTCAGTTGTTCAGGGCAATGTAGGAGTTGGAGCATCTTCCACACAAGGACAAGCACTAAAAGTGATAACTGGACAGAAAACAGCTCTGTTTACACAGGTAATGTGTAAATGATGTGTTTCTGTTTTACCAGTTAGCATTTTGTCAGATAAAGTGTAGCAACCACAGCCACACATTGTGAGAGCTTTTCCTTTTGTAGTTGTCTGGTTTGGTTTGGTTTTGTACAGTTATAATGCTGGCTGCACTGTGATGAGGAAAGCACGTGAAGGCCTAGTTTCCTATGCAGATATTGGACCACAGTTTTCCAGCTTTATTTCTGTTCTTAAAGTGGGTCATGTGTAAGCTTGGGTTGCTAGTTTGTAAATATGCTCTGGGATTTCTCAGTGAAATGGAATTAGAGAAGTGAATACAGTCAGGTACAAAAATGTGCTTAAATATTTGAACCTTAGAAATGGGTCACTTGCTAAAGCTCTTAAAAATTTTTGGTTTTGGCATCGCTCAAATGTCATTCTTTTAAAAACTACCAAGCAGTCCCTATGAAATTCCAACTCCCCAAGAATAGTTGTAATTGATCATCCAAAATTCAAGATCGATAGGCATATTTTTGCAAAGTCACGGTTTGATAAAGTTGATTTGAGGTGATAATTTTGTTCCAGCTATTATTGCCACAATTCGCCTTTTTCAAAAGTTTTTTGGAAATATTTTTCAGTAATATAAAAAGTGTTTTGTCTTTGTTTTGTTGTTGTTGTGTTGGGGTTGGGTTTTTTTTGAGTAATTTTTTTAAAAAGTCCAAACAAATACACCTTTTTCCTTATACCAAATTCTTTTTCAAAGGCTGCACCTGGTGGACAGACATCACTGGTGAAAATATCAGATGGGTCTATAAAATCAGTACCCGCCTCATCCCAGCTCTCCAAACCTGGCACCACTGTTCTGAGAGTATCAGGAGGTGTTATCACCACGGCTGCTGCTCCTACTGTGGCCCTTCCCACGAACGGGGTGGCCCAGGTAAGAAACAACATTGCCAGTGTAAGGTTTGCACTCTAGCCGGTATAATCCCCAGGAAAGGATGACTTCTGCTTTTTTCACCTGTTGGTATTCTTCTTCTCAGCATTGCTGGTAGATCAAACGCTACTCACTGTTTTTACAACTCTCAGTGAAGCTGCAGAGGTAGAAATTTCTCATCCAGCCTCTTTATCCCAAACTTTTTTTCCCTTTCTCTGCTGATACCTCTGGACTTCGAGCCACAGGGAAATATGAAACATGCCTGGGTCAAATTTCTCATCTGGAGGCCTACCTGCTTGCTGAAGTTCAGGGACCTGGCTCAAGATGCTATCAGAGCAGGGGTGGTAGCAGTTCCTGTGTGCATGGTTTAACTTTTTCTGCTTGAAACAACCTCCACTCTATATGTACCATCATTCTATATGGGCTTTTGGATATGTACGTGAGGACCTCTTACTTCTTAATGATCGATAGATGAATGAACATTTCTAGTTATTCCCTTGTTGTGCTTGTTGTTGAATCATCTATGACATGAAAAGGAATTTGTTATCTCTCTCTGTTTCTTTTGTGCAGCAAATAGATAATGCAGGTTCCAGTTCATCATCTTCTGGAAGTCCTGCAGCAAAGACATCTGGACAGCAACACCAAATCTGTATAAGCCAGAGCCAGTCAACTTCATCAGTAGTGAATAAGACTGCAACTTCCACTGTTGTAAGTGTTGCTTCTCTGATGACTACACCAACGCCTGTGACTGGAAAAGCTGCAGTATCAGGTATTTAACTGCCTTCATGCCTTTCCTATAGAAAGTTAGAATCCAGGTGTGAGTTCTCTAGATGTTGTCACTGTAAATGGAAGAACGTAGAACTGCCTGCATTTGTGAAAGTGTAAAAATAAAGTCATGCTTTCTAAAACGTATCTTCTTAGCGTAACTTTTGGCTTAGCCAGTGATGTCTAAATAATTTGGCATCCTATCACATCAGTGCATTGACTGTATCTGTTACAAATAACAGTGCGAATTGCCTGTTGGTATTGGCGAGGGATTTTAGTTTTCATGCCAAGATGCATTCTGCCTATTCAAGAGCACACTGTGTCACTGAATGCTGAAACTATCAAGGTACCAGCAATACCACAGACTTGATTTGTTTGTGAAAGTGAAACTCCCCTGAGGTCAGAGAAGCTCCGTGATCAGAATTTGGCTCTGAGGCTTTGCATCTGCTCTGTTTGGCGTGGAAAGGAGAGGTGTTGGTTGGGGGGAACTAAAGGCTTTGAAGTCGAAATCCTACAGTGAGGTAGGTTGAATCTGGAATGTTTCAGGTTAATAAAGATGAAGTAGTAAAGATGGACTGCTCTTGTGTAGAGGGGAGTTTTCCTTATTTAGTTTTTTTGTCTTCCAGTATCTTTTGTATCATGGAGAGCAAATATAGCAGGTTTAATTTGAGTATTTTGGGTTAAAATCAGAAATTTTCATTTTGACTGATTTACCTGCTGGCATCTTGTGTTCACTTGAAGTGGCTTCTTACTAAGTGGGAACAGAGTACAAATACAGAAAAGAGAAAGTAAGTGACACTGAGCTCATCTGACAGCGTCTTTTTAAAGCATCTCGTCTTGTTTCCGATGTACAGAGTCTTCCAAATTCCTCCTTTTTTCATCACTGTTTTTCCCAGAGCTTGAAAGTAAACAACATGGTCTGCTAACACTGCCACAACTCTGCAATAAGCAGTTGAGTATTTTCCTCTTTGCAAACAAAGCCGCAATGGTTTTTTTTTGTAGAAAATACGCCATTCTAAATAGCTTTCAGATTAAAACTCCCATTTAGGCATGAGAATGTTAGATTTTGTTTTGTGTTGTCTTCTGTTTTTTTGTTTTGTTTTTTTTTTTTAACCTGAGGCACTGACTTCATTAATGAAAAACTATTTCTTCAAAAATCCCAAAAGAAGCAGTGGCTATAAAACGTGTTATTTCAATGTAAAAACAAAACTGTGTTAAAATTCTGGAGATTTGTATTTTCAAAGGCAACTTTTCAAAAGCAATCTCAAATTTTCCCATTGTTTTGCAATGAACAATGTCTCCCACCCATCATGCTAATAGGGGTAGTTGAAAATGTCTTGTTCTTACTCATTTAAATGATGCACTTTCTCAAAGTGTGGTAAACTGTTCTGAAAAGAGACTTGCGAAACCATGAGCATTTACTCACTTGCTGGACAGTGGCTCTGTGCCCAAAGAGACCTTCGATTCACCATTTAACATCCCCAGAAGAACTGCTGGGAGTCAGTATATTAAAGGGAGCCAGACATCGCTGAGCTTGGCCATCCTGGGGCCGCGTGTTTGAGAAGGCTGGAGGAAAAGGTTTTGGCAAGATGTGTACCAATCAGATTTTTAATTCTAAAAATATGGGCTTTTATTTAAATGAGTCTTAAATAGAATGCACTATAATATTTAAAAATGAATTGGTGACACTAGGCTAGCCTTCTTGCCTGGTGGTGAAAGCCTAACTGATCAGTGCTGTGCATCTTTCAAAACCAAGAGACATCTGCAGCAGACCTTGCCTAGTACTTGAAAGGCATCTGTGTTTCCTAAACAATTATAATAAAATATGAGGAGAATGGAAACTTTATCTCAAAACAAATCGTGAGTATAAAATTACCATCGTGAAACTAAGTCTACTGTTGTCAGTGTTCTAAAATAGAAGCCTATTAAATTTCCACGATCTGAATAAAAGTTAGCTATAGATTGAATACAAGTATATTGAAAATAGCCAGTTTACCAGAAGAAAGGGTGGGCATAGGCCTAAATCACAGTGTCAGAGTGCTGGCTGTGGTGGCTTGAGGTGTCATCACTGTTGAGGAGAGAGCTGGTGGACAGGTGATGAGTAATACTTGCCCATGGCACTGTGGCTCAGCTTGGAGCCGTGCTGGTTTCCACCAAAGTCACTGAGTGCTGCCATTGATAATGCTGTGTTAATATCTGAATGTCCTGCTTGTTCTTTTAGCCTTGACTAAAATCGGTGATTTAATTCAGTCCCCACTGTAATATGCTTCATAGCTTGATTAGCCATCCTCATGGATGTATTCAGTGCATGTTACAGAGAGACACAGGACACACAGTTCAGCTGTGTCCCTCACCAGACTTGCTGCGCAGCCTTGGGCTTGTTCCTTGGTTAAAACGTGGTTGATTGTGCTCTGCTGACTGCAGTGGATTGTGCTGAGCTGAACTGCAGAGGTGTGTGCAGCACTTGGGTACCTCAGTGAGAGTGGCTGTGTAAGTACAACAGAGCTGTCGGTCACTGGCTTACCAGACCCTTGAGCACAAAGTCTTGTTCTGACAAGAGTGTTCTACTCTGTGCTGAGCCTGCTTCAGTTGAAAGGTTTCTGTTACATCAACATTTGCTTAAAATCACTTACGTAATTAGGAAACCTGCCTCACAAATATCAGAGCGCTGTGCAGCACGTAATACTGCGCACACTGTGGTGCAGCACCCCAGTACTTTAGCAGTTATTGTGTTGGTAAAAACTTGTCTGACAGTTCACTGAACTGTGGCTTAAGAGGGTGGCAGTGCTAGCTTACGTGCCATCCTAGTTCAGGCAGCAAGGGAGAGAAGTAGCTGGAGGTAAACAGAATGGTGTGTTTTATTTAACGTTTTGTCTTCCGTTCTTCTTGCAGGGTTGCTAAAAATCCACTCAAATCAGTCTAGTCCACAGCAGGCTGTTCTGACAGTACCCAGCCAGCTTAAACAGCTCGGTGTAAACACAGCTTCTGGAGGTGTTCAGACAATACTCATGCCTATGAACAAAGGTAAAGGGCAGAGGAGGATGACAGATGGTGTTTGAAAATCCCCTTTGACACAGGGTAGCTCTTGGTCACTGTTGGCGTAGATGGTCCAAAGTTAGAGATAGAAGAAAATGTAGCAAGGAAATTAATCCCTAAACTTTGTGCTGCAAACACTGTGTTGCTTCTGAACATGGTTATTTGTCAGAATGTATGAAGTTTGATATTTTTTTTCTTTTCTTTGTTGTTTTGTTGTTTGTTTGGGTTTTTTTTTCCTGTTCCTCTCCAGTGATACAGTCACTTTCTACCAGCAAAGTTTCAGCTGTTACAGCTGTCACAGGAGCAAGTATGGTTGTCCCTAGTCCCTCTACAGCATCTGTCACTAAAGGTAACAAGGAGTTTCTCAGTAAGATAAGTAGTACAAATAAGCTGGTGCTGCTTCATGCAAGTGGCCTGACTATGAAAGTAGACCCTGTGACTGTGGGTTCCTTTATTTCCATTGTTAGTAGGGTTTTAATCAAGTAAAAATGGCACCTGGGGACTAGGAAATTAACAGTGACTTCCCCCTCAGCAAATCCCAAAGGAAAGTACAGAGAGAAATGAGGATGTTCTAGAAAGCTACCATGAGTACCTTAAACATTCATTGTTCAATCCATATTTGGAGAAATGCATAGAGCAGCATATATTTAATCACAGCTACTACCCTCCTTAGAATAGGGGCTATGGTGAAATGTACTGGAGAATGCTTTCCAGCAGTACTAGATGCAAACAGCACGTGTGCGTGCGCACACGCATGCAGGGGAAAGACGTACATACAGTGCTTGCCAGAACAATGCATCGGCCAGAGCTGAGATACTCGAAGTCCCGTTCTTGCAGAACTGTCATGTGTCTCTCCCAACCCAGATGAACGACCAGACTGCCTGGCCATTCTGGGTTGGGAACATCTCTCTCTTTCCTGCTCCTGTCCCACCAGAGTTATGTCCTAGATATGGGAAAGTTCACTGATGTCAAAATCAGTGATGTCTTCAAAAGGTTCTCACTTTGAAATGTTGCTTCTTGCTAAAACTGTTAGTAGTTTTCTGTACAGCTCGTTGTTCACAGAAAGGCCAGTGTATGTTTGCAGGCAGTTCAGTTTAGATCAGGCAGTCACATGCAACACATCAGCAATTGATGATGCACGTGCAAATGTTCTGAAAAAGGTGAGATGTGAGCATGTTGAGATTTGGGGGGGCAGGGTCATGTTACAGTGGCTTTCTTTCAGCAGAATTGAAGGCCAAATTTGTTCATGCTTAACAATCAGAATGCAAACAACAAATGAAGTGATGTTGTGTAAGACCCTTAGTCTTACTGGAGTCTCGCAAGACACTATCAAACTGACTGGTACTTTTTGTCTCTTAAAATGTGTTCTGTTTCTTTGAAGTTAAGATGGAGCCTGATTCAACAGGACAAAACTGCAGTTCTGTGGGTACCCAAGAAGGCCAAGCAGCAGTGAAAACAGAAGAGAGCTCCGAACTTGGGAATTATGTTATCAAGTAATTGTTCATTTCTCTGTAAGGATTTCTGGTCTTTGACATACCAGGGGGAAAGGAGGACGTTCTGGGGATACGTGCAGTAGTGTTAAGTTTGACCCAGAAATACGTTATAAAATCTTCTGTCTCATACGCTGCTGTATCAGTACTAATCCTGTTGGCTGGCATTTGTTTCAGACAGTGTTGCAATATTTTCTTTGTAAATGGATTTGTATGCAGAGCTCATGAAAGGGAAAACAAAATTATTTGAAGATTTGCAGTTGTTTTGGGGTCTGCTAAAATCTCAAGCTGCTACAACCTGTTTATCATCCACTGCTTGTATAATTCCCATTGCCATTGTGTGTCCTTAACTGAGGTCAAACTGCCCAGTTTCCCTGGCTGCTGTGAAATCCAGTGCCTTGTTTGTGATGCTCTTGCAAGTACTTTTTAGTGTTTTTTCACCAGAACTCAGTTTGCAAAAGTTTCTCTGCATGTTTCTTGTGATGTGTAGGATGTTTCTTCTGCTCTCGATTCCTCCAGTGGCTGACTTTCCTATCCCCATGTTTTGAAAAGTTTTGTTATCCTGACATATCCCTGCAGACATTACCCTGATGTATGTGTAGGAGACAGGAATAAATCTTAAGACATCACACATTGGAAATTATCTTAGTTATGATATAACTAATGGAAAATACATTCTTACCAGTTAAATACAGTATGGCTGGTTAAGTAAAATTTACCTAAACTCCCGTAAGTACAAAGCTTCCCATGCAGTAGCCCGTGTTCCTACTGGAACAGCCTGCACTAGTGGGTGTGTCTTTTCCCTCAAAGTAATGTTGCAGCTTGTGAGATGATGCAGGGATTTCTTCTAAGCCTGCCCAAAAAAGCCTGTCTTCCATTTCTTCAGCTTGACAAATGCAGCTTCAGATGTGGACACTTCGGCAGGAGGAAGGGCTGTTTGAAATGCCTTTTCCAGATTGGGGCATAACAGTTTATCCTCACACTAGTATTGCTATAATGCCTTGGGGCTAGGGACTTTAAACCGTGCAGAGATTTTGAAACCTTTTGCATTTGATTCATTGTTTCCAACAGTATTCTTCATTGTGATTCTTTTTATCCCTTACAGCATAGAGTATTTGGAGAACATCCAGCAGCTTTTAACAGCAGTAGTGAAGAAGGTTCCATTAATTGCTGAAAAAAGTAAGCAGTAAATCAAAAGGCTTTGCTTTCTATCTTAGTGCATCAACAGAATGCCTTGCATACTCTGTAGCCGCAAAAATTATTAAAAGGCGGAGTGAAATGAAGCCATTCTCCTAGTGAGCTTACTCCAGGGGTTATTCTAAAGATGCTTAGAATTAGGTTCTTTCAATAAAGCCAAATATATTGTCAGCAGTTATTAACTTTCATCTGGTTTTTGGTTAGAAATAGATTGTACTTTCTCACGTAATGGCTGCAAGTGAGTCTTCTTTTCCCTGGTTTGTCCTTAATGGATGTGCTTTTCTTTTTTCTTTTTAATTTAATGCCAGGGTTTCAGAAATGCTTGCAAATATGGTAACATAGCTCGGCATTGGAATGTGTTTGTTATAGGGGTTTTTGCTTTTTTCTTTTTTTTTCTAAAAAAGGTCATGATTTGCAGAGAACGTTTTAATCTTTTATGGTACTTTATAATTGCATACCTCTTAACTCATGTTTGTAGCTGAAAATGTATCAGCTTTCTCTGGTAACTAATGCCCTTTGAACAAGTGGTCCTGGAGACTGGGTAGGGCAGACCCTCTCAAGATAAGCACAGTGAGCAAAGCAGGAGTGGGCGGCACAGTAAAGCTTTCATTACATACAGCTCTCTGGCCTACAGTAGCATTCGTGAATCCGTTGCTTAGGATTCGTATCCCCTCCTCATGTTTTTGCCAGGAAACCTTTTCAGTGTTGCTTCATTTTTATGTTGTAATTTGTTTGCAAAAAAAAACCAAACCAGTTTTCCAAAGGAAGAGGCTTTGACCAGTAAGACAGACTTCCAGGTTTACAACATAGCCCATAGCCACAGATGTCTGTGTGTATGACCAAGAGGGATGCTGGTTTTGCATCCAAAAACCACAGTGTCTGCTGGATCTATCTGTGCTGTGCTCAGAGAGACCACAGCAGTTGTAAGAGTTAGAGAGTGACAGTCCTTGATCCTGTAAGCATGAAACACATTTCCCTCTTCCTCTGCACTAAATAACATCAAAAAAAGAAATTGTCTTACTTCACTGCCTAAAAATTAAATACTGTTTTGGCTTTGTGTTTTCTAGGTGAAGATGTAAGCTCTTTTTGTGCCAGCTCAGTGGAACAGTATTACAGCTGGAATATTGGGAAGAGGAGGGCAGCCGAGGTAATCCTCTCCTCCTGTGTTTCGTAAGCAGTCATTAGGGACACAAGGAGGATTTCTGAATTATGGAACCTTCCTTGTTGTTGGCAGATTCATTTTCTGAAGCAGTCTGTCGCATTTTAGATGGAGGCATTCCTTACTGCAAGACGCACTGATTTGCTTCCAGGTAGTGATCCAGTTTATTGTTCAGAGACTTTCTCAAGCAGAAGGGACTCTGAAGGTCATTTTTTGGTTGATTCAAAATAAGATGTTTTTGAAGCATTTTAAAAACCAGAATTTTTGCAAACTGTCCTGTTAGCACTTTATCCACATCACTACTCTGTGGCATATTACAGTCATGGGAATTTTACCAACATACTTTGTCTGTCTTTCCATGGGATTGTGTCTGCTTTCTGTAGGAAGAGAATTGAGGGATCTGACGTAGCAATGCTAGTGCTGAAGTAGATTGTCAGTTTACCAAAGACAAATATTTCAATTAATCTGGACCTTTTTGTATTGTGGTTGTTATGTTTCCCCCTATTTCTTCATAATTTTGTCATCTTGCTATGGAGTTTTATGGAGAAGATGTTAAAACTGATTAGACCCTCTGCTGTTGCCAACTTAAATGATTAAAGAGTTTAACCAAAATTTTGAGAAGCATGTTTTGCTCTAGTGGATTTCTTGCACTATGCCATCTTAGACATGGGAGATGAGACATTTCAAGTCAAGGCAAGTGTGTCAGGGCCCCTGTAAATGTGTGTCCCTTTTTCTTGAGGTTTTGTTTGGATGACAAAGCAGAGTTTAAATAACCTGCCTACAGCTGCCTAGTATCAGGATTAGGACCATCTTCCACGTTTGTTTTTCCTCATCATTCTGACTTATGAGAAAATCATGTTCCTTTTGTTTTTGTTGCAACCTGGATTATTGTTCTGCGCCATAGTCTAGCCTTAAACAGTTTCACCAGTGTGATGAGCTTTCCCTTTGGTTTGTCACAGTGGCAACGAGCAATGACAGTGAGAAAGATCCTACAAGAAATCATAGAGAAGCACCCCAGGTTTCACAATATTACACCCTTGAAAACAAAGCACGTGGTGCACTGGTGTCGGTGCCATGGCTACACTCCACCTGACCCTGAGACCTTGCGGAACGATGAGGACTCGATTGAAGATGTGCTGACGCAGATAGACAGTGAGCCAGGTGAGTATGGAGGGACAGAAAGCTCCTTTCTGGCGAGACGCTGTTTATTAAATGGCTCAAGACTCTGTGTATGCGCACACATGTACTGCTTCTTCGGGAGAAGGGGATTCTTACTGTCTTTGTTTTTAACTTCATTCACTCTGGAATAACAAACGCTGGAGATCGTAAGGGCAAGCCTACAAGTGAGGCTGTTCCTTGTCCCTATCCGTCCTGATGTTTTCTGGGGCCTCTTCTGGGTTTTATTGTGCTTTGGGCCCCTTGGAGGCCCAGTGCAGATAAATCTTATAAAGATGATTCTAGCCCCACAGTGTAATCATTTATAAGTGGGCACGCAAACTAAGCACAGGGAGTAATGACATTTCTGCCCTTGGGTAAGCTTAGCCTCTGTTAAGACTTACCATGCAAACAGCGTGAATGAGTTCAGGTAAAAAAAAAACAACCTAAAACAAACCTGGCAGTGGTGGTGTGGAGCTCAACGGGGGTTAATTTACCTCCAAAAGTCAGGTGAATTGGCCTGTGTGAAGCTTCATGTTGTGTTATTAGAGCTGCTTCATTATTCCACTAGGTATAGCTCTGGGATCTCCACAGTTCATTTTAGTATGCATTAAACATACATCTTTAATTTCATCCATTCTTCACAGTTAAGCTTCCTTGTTTCACCTTCAGATAATCCCTTTCCTAAAGCTGAATGTTTTTCTGTTCTGACCATACAGGGATTTAAGGTATTTCACAGAAGTGTATGAATTTGATTACTCTTTGCTAAGTCTGGCCCTGCATTGCAGTTGTTGAAGATGGAAAGGAAGCCTACATCCACCTTTTAATATTTTTATCTAAATAACTAGATTTGTCTTTGTCTTTGAAGAAAAGAATCTGTTTATTATGTAGCTTTCCACTAAAGATTTTACTAGCTCATGTCAGCATGCAGAGAAGAGGTTACCCTTTTGTAATGCCATTGCAAGTCTGTCTGCTGATTTTTCGTAAAAAGCATGATGATACTTGTCACAATGTAAGAGATGATTTAGCGCTACGTGCTGCCTACATAGTAAAAACTCTATTTCTTCAAGCAAGTTGAAAAGCATCAGACTGCTTTGCCAGTTGTCAAAAAACTTCTGTAAGAATGTTTAGGAGACTCACATTAGCCTGGCTTTGTTTGAAATGCGGTCTTCTTGATTGGTGAAGGGTGAGACAGGGAGAGGACCATGAGTGTCATGAAGATATAGTTAGAAGGCTCTCAATGACTGTTTGCATTTCTGTTCATCCTTATGTTTGGTAGGAATTACAAAAATAACTTCCAATTACTTTAATTTCTTACCATATTTTGAGTGTGCATCTGTTTATAAACAGCTTTCCATAACCTGTCATGTGTTTAATTGATTGCTTCTTTTTCAGAATGCCCTTCATCTTACAGCAGTGGTGAGGAGCTGTGTCGAAAACTAGAGGAACTACAGCAATTTCTGAAACGCGAACCAGAACATGAAGAGGAAGTAGATATTCTCAACTTTAGTGAGCCATTAAAAATAAACATTAAGAAAGAACAGGAGGAGAAACAAGAGGAGATGAAGTTCTACTTGGCTTCCTTGCCTGCATCAGAGTTTGTGAGGGACACTGCAGAGAAGGTAATAAACCAATCATAAAGCTAGTAAGAACTGCTGTTAAGCTAGCTGTGGTCTTACATTTATTTAGTTGGCTTTCTTTCATCTATATGAGCCTCTGGATGCTTTATGGAAGTTCTTATAAATGCCCTGGGAAAATTGGACCTTCTGACTTAGCTGGCCAGTGCTTGCAGGAGTGAGTGAAGCATGCCAGCCAGGAGGTCATTTCAGAGTAGAAAAATGATCCTGGAAGGCTGAAAGCAAGGGGAAATGAGGGAAGAGGAGCACTAGCACTGCATTCTTCCTGTCCCATGATACAAAAGATTTGGGCTCGTTGCTTGACCAGTGCTTTTAATAGCAGCTCTTGAAAAGGGGTTGTGGTAAAGCTTAAGACCACAGCAAGCACCTCTACTGCTTGGGTTTCTTCCCCCTGTCCAAATTAGGGTAAAGGAAAGGGACAGCGGGGTCTTCTGTCACAGCAACAGGAAGGAAAGAGAGGAGACTGACTCAGCTTGTAGGAAAAAGTGCTCGCCGTTGTACCAGCAGAGACAGGAGCAGCGGGAGGGGTTTGCATGCAGCGGTTGTGGGAGAAAGAAAGGATCTCTGTCTCCATCTCAAATGCTGACATCAAGGGGCAAAACTTTGGTTCTGCAGTGTATCTGGTCTCTTGCTACATAGGTGATAAGGGCATGGCCATGATGAGTGAGACTGGGGGATGAAATGCTCTTTTGATGTGGAACTTTTGTGCCAGAAGTACTGTTTAAAGTGGTTTCAGTTGCCATAGTTAGGTGCAGGGAAGATGATGAATAGGTGGGGTCAATATATGTACAGTTTTAAAATGGAGCTACCATTCTCAATCCAAAGGTACCCAACGCAGCCTGGGTTTTGTGTGGACTTCGTGAAACAAAAAATAAAACCTGCTTTTGTTTCTTCTGTGTTTTAGAGGCATTTCTGCAGGCTGTTCTAATGGTCAAGCTTCATTTTCTCCAGATTTTTTTTTAAATGAAGCCTGAGATTATACTGCTTGAAAGTTCTGCAGTATCTGCTTGTTTGTGTTTTAACTACCCTTTGTAACAGATTTATTTTCTGTTAGTCTCATTCTCATCTAATCTGTAGTACAACGTGGGCTGTGTTATTTGATGTACTGATTTTTTTTTCTCTCTCGTATTTTATAGATAGGGATTTCTTTTCAGCCTGCTGAGGTACAAAAGAATGTTTATGCGTCAGTAATAGAAGATATGATTTTAAAGGTAAGAAATTACTTCACAATAAGAACTCTTCTGTAACTGCATTAACCCAGTAATGTAGGAAAAAAGATGGAATATCCTTATTAATATGCATTTATCAGATGAGGAGATGCAGAGTCTGATGTCTATCTTTGTGCATGTATAGGTAGATACATAGCTGGCCAAAGAGAGTCATATACTTCAGTGTGTTTCCAGTTTTCTAACTGATTTGTTGGCTTGGACACAGAATAGTGATTTGCAGATTCTCACCTCTGGTAAGATACTGACTCATTCTGTAACTTTGCAAGTATCCCTTACTTTGTCCTGCCCTTCAGAATTGGGGAGGAATCTGCCAGACTTCTGTAAGATTTGATTTTTTTATACAAGGTTAGCTGTTTTTTCCTAAATACTGTTCAGTTCCTTTTTGTCTGGGTTGTCTCTGCTGGGATACTGCTGAATTCATGCAGACAGTAGCAATTCTGCCTTATACAAGAAACCATTTCTCTATCTTAATCACTTTTGGAAAAACACAGGCAGTTCCTTACCAAAGCTTTGAACAGCATGGAGCTGGAGTTCCTGGGTTTGGAGTGAAGGCTAGCACAGATTATTTTTAGCAGTGCCCTGCTGTGTTTCAAGCCAAAGACAATTATTGGGGTTGTTTATACAGACTGCTGCTTATCAGAAGATCACTTTTACAAAAGCTGATTGATTCCAGGTGACACATGCACTTGCATGCACACTTCTGCTGTACTGTCTGTTACTTCTCATAGTTGAACTCGGATACAGATACATCCCTTTGTAGACACAGATTGTAACCATCAGGTTGCTCCATTATAATTGTGGAGTTATGCCAGCTTTCCTGACTGAATGTCCCAGAAACCTCTGCTCTAGTCGTCATACAGGCACAGCAAGCCAAGAGCCTTAATTAGCTTTTGATTGACCGTTGATTAAGCCAAGTGCGTAGGGCATACGGCTGCCGTCTGCTTGCTGTCCAGGCTGGGAGGTTTTTGTGAAAGTATCTTGACACAAACCTGGTGGCCACAGGGCTAACAAACATATACCAGCTCCCAGGTATATG
This sequence comes from Nyctibius grandis, assembly GCF_013368605.1. Lineage (NCBI taxonomy): Eukaryota > Metazoa > Chordata > Aves > Nyctibiiformes > Nyctibiidae > Nyctibius > Nyctibius grandis. Next base: position 988,189 of record NC_090689.1, on the reverse strand, counting down.
GGAGCTTTGGTGTGTGACAGGCAGGGCCCTACAATGCACTTTGATGCATTGGCTCTGGAACATGGGATCCACCCTGCTGTGCCCATACTGCTCTGCAGGTGCAGAGAGAAACCAGACCGGGCAGTTGCAGAGAAACCAAGTGAGCTCTGTGCGTCTGTAGGTCTCTCTCTTTCTCTGGAATATACTCGGTTCTTTTTGCTGTGCCAGTAAAACTCACTTGGGCGCCTTGAACTGCCCCGTGCTGATGGAATGCAGGTTTGAAGTGAGCCAGAATTTCAGCTGCTCTTACACCGATACTCGAGCAAATAGCATGTTCCTTTGCTCTTCTCCTGATGCTCTCTCCTAACGTTGTCTTTTGTCACAGGCCACTGAACAGCTTATGAGCGATATCCTGCGGCAAGCACTGGCTGTGGCATACCAGACAGCTCCTCACAACAGGTACAGCGGCTTGTTTCCTCTTAGACCACTTACGCCAGCACTGAGGGCTGAACTGCTTTAGGAATTTAGTCAGATTAGCTCAGACCATGTGAGCTAGGGAATTTATGAACTTTATTCTGGGAAGATCCAACCCTTAGGAGGGAGTTTGTCATCTCTTAGCTCCATAGTGGCAAAGGAGTGGTAACATAGACAACACAAAAAATGGAGGCAGGATTCTCTGGTGTTGCCACACTCAAAGGCAGATGACCTGTTTCTACAGAGCCACGTTGGAAGGACCTTCTCACTCTTCTCCATGTCAGGTTACTGTGTAGATAACTTACCTATGGCCAGACAGAACTTAAACAACCTAAATAATCTCTTCGTTGTTTTACTGATATACTCTCTTCTGCCTCAGATACTGAGTGATTTTTATGGTAACAATTAGACCACATTTGATTTCTGTTCAGCATTATGATTTGGGATAGCTTGAAATTGGAAAAAAAAAAACCCATGAGAAAATGCTTAGTTTAAATACTTGTATGTGATACATGAATATTTATATAATATATATTAAACATATTTCTGTATGTTATAAGTAGAAATATATGCACATAGTCTGTGCTGTACAAGTTCATGAATTAATACTTCAGCACTTGATTTTCCTGTCCCAGTGCCCAACATGTTTCCCCCAGTCATTTGAGAGTGGCTTTTTTGTGCTGTGACATTTTAATGCTTTTCCGGTGTTGCTTTAACACCTGCTCTTATATCCTTTTTTTTAATTGATCTTTTGTCTTTTTGGTTTTGTGGGTTTTTTTCCCTATTAGTAAATTTATTGACTTGCTGCTTTATGGACGCATGTCTTTTTATGTATTATAATAGCATCTCTGATGCATTCCCTGCAGGACTCCAAGAGAGATCACAGTGATGAATATTCACAAAGCCATCTGTAATATTCCCTTTCTTGACTTCCTCACAAACAAACATATGAAGATACTAAATGAGGAACAATGAAATAGAGCAAAGAAGAGGCTACAGGAAAGGTGGATTTATGACTGAAGTTGGGTTGACAAACCCAGTATTTCTGTAGGACACTATTATATACATTTATAACATTGGGCTACTAGATTGTTACCTCCAATTAAAGATGCACCTTAATGCAACAAAATGATGCTCTGTTCCAAATCAAGTTGTTAAATGTCAGTGTTTACTTGGTAAGTGTATGTTCAGTGGCTGAACAAACATTGTCAGTTTGCATCGAGTTGCTAGCTGTGAGAGACTCCACAGGCCTGGTCCCTCTGAGACAGCTGTAGTGATGAGATTGTAATTTCTTTTCTTAAAAAAAAGGTTCCCTTTTTGATGCGATTTGCATACAAGTTGGTTTTGCCATGCAGCAGGCAGAACAGTTGCTTTGGCACTCTGACTATGAGAAAAGTCAAAGACAGCTTAGATGGGTGGGTGGGTTGGTTGGTTAGGTTTGGGTGTAGGAGAGCAGAAGGCTGATGGCTGCAATGAATTCTGCCAGTTCTGCTCGAGCATGATGTATGTGACCGAGAACACAGTTGGGTAGGCTTATCATTAGCTTATTCAGCAAAGTGTCACCTAACCAAATTCCTTGCCTCTCTAGAGGTGTCATATCACCTTTCTTGGTCACCTCAGAAAGGGTAGACTGGCACATGCTCAGTCAAGATGAACAAACCATGGTCAGGCTTGGTAAGATTTGACTGACCACTTGTCCTGCATGGGAAAGGAGGGGAGCAAGGACAGTATTCAGTGTTTGTGGGCCTGGACTGGCTGAAACCCTTTGCTTGCCCAATGAGTGCCTCCCCAGGCTGCCAGAAGGTTTGGAGTGTTATGCTGGAGGGCAGGTGACCAGCTGTGTTGTACAAGTCTTAATATTTTGAGAGCATTTGCTAATGATCAGCTTGGCTTGTGAAGCGTGGGAGCAGCACCACTTTGGCTGAAGTTAGGCTCAACGCAGAGAGGCTTGGTAGGAAAAAATCAGAGATGTGCTGCTTGTGGGGAGCCCCTTTGATGTCTTGACTGCAGGAAGAAGTTCTGCTACTAACCACAGCACTTACCTGTCTCAGGAACATCACTGGTGTAGGAGACATGTCTGCAGCCTGGCTGTCAACACCTCGCTAAAGAAGGCTTCGCTGACAACATCCTGACCCACCCCACATCCACCACTCCTCTGTCCTGCCCCACAGGTGCTTGCTAGTAGTGTGAATAAGCCATTGTAAAGTTGGTGGGACTGTCATGCTTCCAGGGTGCTTGTTTTGTGAGGCAGTGCTGTCATGTGAGTGGAGCATGTGTCAAACAGCCAGAACCTCCAATGTGCTGATCTCAGCTGGGTATCTAATCTACTGCATGGCCTTTGATTTAATCACTCTGTGCCTCAGTTTCCCCATCTCTGAGCATGGGGAGCAGGATACCTACCTCACAGGGGTGTGCTGAGGCCTCGCTCTTGTTGGTGCCGTGCTTTGACGATACAAAGCCTTTTATAAACGTTAAACTACGATTATCTTTCCTGGCCTGAGGTAGGAACAGAAATCTTAAAAATGTTATCTTTTGGTGCTTTTTTGGGCTAGAAGACAGGTGATGGTAACTCCAGCAGTGTGCAGGAACTGTGGAAGACGGTTCAGTTAGAGGGTGGTTTCAGGCTTCCAAGGAGAGCAGCGTAGGTTCGATGCAGTTCTTAAACTGAAGAAGGTACTGTGTACCTCTGATGAGGTGCTGCCTGTCTTCTCCACCTTAAACAAAACTGGGGTCTGCAGAGGAGCCCCTCTCAGTTCATCAGAGCTAACAGGGAGGTACAGTGTGCTTGAATAAGAGCGGCAGAATCTATGAAATGGGACCAATGGATGAGATCCAAACAGCATTCAGAGGAGGACTTAAATGCCCCCTAGAAAGGGCATTTCAGATGCTTTGGATTCAAAAGATAATCCTGGCGTGTCCGAGTGAGCTGAGCGCAGGATTGCCTGCACAAGGGAAGTGCACAGCTTAGCCCTGACGTTAGTTTTTCAGCTGAGGTCAGTGTGAAGGAGTTCAAGCAGTGGTGGTTATGGTTGAGCTCAGCATTGAGAGTCAGGAGGAATCCAGGTAGCTGGGGAACTGCAGGCCCCACGCGTTGTAGGCTGTAAAGTCCACACTGCTTTCAGGCACCCCTGTACACAGCTTGTACAAAAGTGAAGGGCATTTTCAAGATATCTGTCACTATCACTATGACAGCCTGCGGGTTGTGTGGGAACAAACAGCCTTTTGGGCAAACTCAGTCGTGCTATGATCTTCTGCAACGACACATGCATTTCCAGCCCCCGTCTCTTGTGGGCTTAGTTTCTGGGATTTTGATACGCCCAGAACAGCTCTTGAGGATGCAGGAGCTCGTCTTTGGGCATCTGTTTGCAAATTGTGGCTTCCTTGCCTGTGTCCTGCTTTTCTATGAGGAATGGAGTTTCAGAATGAGTCCTGAACCTGGCCCTGAAGCAGGCAGGTAAATGCCCCTTGTCCTTAATGGGGTTCTTGCAGTGAAGATCTGTTGCTACATTTCTGAGCAACCACAGGTTATTCTCCTAGGAGATGCTATATTAATAATATATAAAGTTTGCTGAAGATAAAATGTATTAAAAGCAGATAGGAAAGAACACATTTGTTTAGTCCTTCAGATGTAGGAAACGTTTGCAACAAGTTCTTTGACTTGAAAAGTGGTGGGAGAAAAATTTGTTGGCGAGAAGTTCCTGTGGGAATTGCTTGGAGACAAGTCAGAGGTGGTGGAATTTCACGCGCCCGTTCAGGTGTGAGATGATACGGTGTGTTGAAATGTTACGGTATGTTTCTCTGGCTTTCTAAAGAGTCTTGATACAAGTTAAAGATCTCTGTACAAATATTGCCCCTGTTTGTAATGCTGAGTGTTTAAATCCTTCATGTTATCTGTATTATACTGTATAATTGTGTAAGATACGTATGTTTACAATAAATTCTTTTATTAGCTGTGATAGCATTGTCTTAACTGTCACCTGTTGCTCAAAGAAGTTTCTCCAAATCCACATATTTTTGTGTGCTCTGTGTATTCAGAATGTTTTAGTTAGTTCTTGAGAAAAATTGGTGGTTGTGGAATTGATCTGAAGGAAAAGGTGATTTTTTTTTTTTCCCTTTTGTAGTTACTTTAAAAGCTCTTGGTTGTGGAGGTTGGGGGAAGGGAAGCCAGGAGCTCAGCAAGCTTTAGCTCCTCTGGCTTTTCATCCTCCAGAGCAGCGAGTTTAAACAGCAAGTAATTGGTTTGCGTGGAGGATGAAAAGCGTGGTGGGTTGATGTTGGCTGGCTGCCAGACGCCCACCTAGCTGCTCACTCCCCTTCAGCAGCACAGGGGGAGAAAATAAGATGAAAAAGCTTGTGGGTCAAGATAAAAACAAGGATGTCGTGTACTGATTACCGTCAGAGGCAAAACAGGCTCACCTTGGGGAAAATTAGTTGAACTCACTGTCAATTAGAGTGGGATGGTGAGAAACAAAGACAAAACAAACAAAACATTTCCCTCCACCCCTTTTTTCCAAAGACTCGACTTCAGTCCTTCATTCCTGACTCCCACCGCCTCTCCCCCTGCAGGAGGCGCAGGGGAATGGGGGGTTGCCCTCAGCAGTCCCTCTTTTGTCAGTCCTTCCTCCTCCCTTTCTTTAAACATGCTGTCACAGGGGTGACACCGGCTCCTCTGCGGGGCTGCAGCCCTGCCCTCCTGTTCATGGACGCACCTCCAGGCCGTGGTGGGCAGGTGCAGCGTGCCCACAAGGATGGAACCATCCACTTCAGAAATGAAGCCATTTGCACACAGAGCTGGCGCAGGACCTGTGTCTGGGTCCCCGGGTGCAGTATTGGTGACACCAAAGCCTGTGCCACCAGGAACGAGGGATCATCCCTCCCTTCTGTGCCATATCTGCCCTGAAAGCAAACACAGCCTCTCTGGGCTACATGGCACTAACATCCATTTGTGGTAAAGCAGGTTGGTCCTTAGGATCGTACGTTACTGTGGTGGCCAAGACAGAGAAAATCGGTATGAATAAGGCAGAGGTGACAGGTTTGCGTCTGATTGTTCGCCCTCCCTGGCACTGGGTGCAGCTGGCACGAAACTCCCTTTCAGCATCCCAGCAGGCCAGGTGTCAGCAAGATGGAATGGAACAAGCATGTTCAGTGTCACCCTATAGGTAGTAAATTATAATGCTTCAGGTGTAAAACCTTCCTTTTAAAGGGCATTTCTGTCTGTGTCAAATAACCCTTGTTTGCAGTGTGATTCACAGTTGGAAAGCCTTGATGGACTTGGATGTGAACCCAGAGCGACTGGGAAGACAAATACCAGTGTGAGAGCAGCGTTGGAAGCAGTCCCAGCACCGTGACTCTCTGGAGCCTGCAAAACCTGTGTAGATTTGCCCTCTGCAGAGGAACGTGGTGTGATAACCTTTCAATTTGGCTGAGGCAGGCACTTCTCATGCAAAATCAGGTACGTTGCGGATGTCAGCAGCCAGTTGCATCGCCCTGTCCCTTGCAGGGGTAAGTACCTGCTGGGTTTTCCTTCCACTCGTCCATCCTGTAGTCGGAGCCAGGCAACAGCTCCTGAGCCTTTGGCATTCTCCTGGAAGTCTTCTGAGGCACAGCTGGAAGAGCTGGCATCGCAGGATCTGGGGAGGCTGATTGTACCTTTGGCACCTTTACTCACTAAAATGTTCTTGGGAGCAACTGTAGAACGATAGTCTCTGTTAAAATTCAAAGCTAGCACCGTTTTCCCGTGATCTGTGTAAGAAGGCAGAGTGAAACTGAAGTGAAACACAATTTGCTTGTCCCTTTCTGTTAACAGGGCGCACTGGGGGCACCGCTGAAAGGGGGTGTGAGAGCATGGCGCCTGCATCACAGCATCGCAGAATGGGGAGGGTTGGAAGGGACCTCTGGAGATCATCTATCAGAGCAGATCTAGCCTCTCTGTCCGATAGTGAATGTAGCAAATCGGTATCTCTGGTTCATCCCCTTCTGCCCTTCACGTTGATGGACTGCTTGCTGAATAGTTTGCTTTCCCTTTGGCAATGTCTGGGGAAAATCCCGTAAGTGATTGCGAATTCTGCAGAGCAGCAGCTTTCCTTTGGAAAGCAGTTGCACTTTCAAATCAGTGGTTGGGCCACAGCTTGAATTGTGCCTTGGAAGCCATTCTTGCTGGGGCTCTGTGCCTGCGGATAAGCTTGAGGGGTAAGGAGTTGGCTGCTGATGGCTGTGACTGCGGTCGGGCATCCCCCGAGCCCTTGCGTGGTGTCCTGTGTGCTGTGCCGTCCTGCACGTGCAGCTGTGCGAGAGAGAAATGCAGTGGCAAACTGTCCTGCAAGGCTGAATACCCAAGGGTTATGTTTTACAACAAAATAAATTGGGAAAGAACCAATAGCCAAAATACATTTTAATTTATTAAATTAAATCCAGTCCATTTGATAAAATACAAGCTTATTACATTACCAGTTTGTTCAGAACTGGGTTGATTTTTTTTTTTTTTTTTTTTAAGAAATACAGTAAATTAAGAAGAGAGACTGAATAGACCATTTATCCTTTTTTTTCTTTTTTCGGTGTTAATAAAGTCCAGGATTGAAATGAACTTCAATTGTTTGAACAAAACAGTTAAAAACATTACAAAGAGATTAAACAAGCAGATTGAATCCTTAGAAACATCTAACATGCAAAACCTTTAGTACAGCTTGAACATTTCAAATTAATTTCCTGAAAAATGAATCTCCTGAAAAATTCTTTTGGCAAGCGCTGGTATTACTGTACATTCCTCTGGGTCTGAGCACGGGCAGTGCCGTCCCTTGTCCCAACCAAGCGCAGCTTCCTGCAGGTGTTCCCTGGTCCCCTGGCTGGCACCGTTCAATTCTCACATAGTGCAGTGAGAAGATGCTGTCTGCATGTATTCCAGATACAACCCACGTGCCAACAGTGCAAAAACTGTTCTTGTGGGAATTATCAGCAATGCCTACATGTCTGCAGAGTCCACAAAGTTCATTAATTTGCCTTTGACTTCAGCCAGTAGGAAGGTTAAGAAAAAAATCCTCCAGTGTTGAAGCCCATTTCAGTACAGACAAATGACTACCCCATCACTGTTCGAGTCTGAGGACAGTTCCTTTCATTCTGGCCAACGCATTTGTGTGTTTCAAAGACGTAAAGTAAAAGTTTTTCAATTTGTTGTTTGTTTTTTTTTTTCCCAAAATAATTAGCAAAACCATGAAATAAGCAGTAGACTAATTATATTGCATAAGTCATTGAGATAGAAACTGTAAACCTACTACAGTCTCGATGAACAGGCTAAAACATGGTTTCTTAAAACACATGTAGCTCAGCAGAAGTTAAATGCACACCAATCTAAAAAAAATCAGCTTTAGAATAATGACACTTAAAATGGCGTATCTTAAAAATGAAGGATGTCTTACATTCTACATTACATTTTTCTTTAAGAAGAGTTTCTAAGTAACATTCGCTTCTGGTTGTTCCTAGCATTAGCATTACCAATATACAGGCAATAACTTAGGAATTTCAAGGCAATATTTTCCACCTTGCATATGCAAAGAGTTAATATTTATTAAAAGTATAAGCATGTCCTTTTCATTAAAGGATCACAAATTGCTTTAGGTAAAATCCATGTACAATATTTACACTCACCCCAACAGCTATACAAATCACATAAATAGTTTGGATGCTCTGGAGCCTGCTGGGTGCCTAGCTGACTGTCCGTGCAGTCCTCTCCGAACCAGGCTGGTGTGTTGCTGTCAGGGCTGTCTCCCAAAGTCCGGTCCCCTCTTGCTCCTGCGTCAACCCACAAATTCTGGAAATACCCGGCTTTCCAGCCTTAAAGCCCCAAGACACTGTGTGTGCCAGTTTTATTTTAGAGTTCAACGATGCTGGCTTCCTCCAGCTTCTGAAACAACCCTGGAAGTTCAGACCAGCCCCTTTGATGCTAGGATTTCTGGTGATGCCATTTGAGGTCCTGTTTCCAAAACCCCTCAAGCAGCTCAGAAGTCAGCCAGGCACTCCCTGTCTTTCACTGGCCTACCTAGAGGGTGCTGCTAAATAAAACTCTTTTTGGTTTTAATTATCCATCCCACTTGTGATTGTTTCCCTCCCACCCTGTGTAGTGAAGCGTAGGGATGTTGCCTGCAGTACTGCTTTCGCTGCCCAAAGTCAATCTCCTGGTGTGACGGTGCCAGCTGGCACAGCGATGAACCTGCTCCTGGGAAAAACTAGGTCGCTCCTCGCAGCGCGTTTGCCGGTTCTGAACCGAGTATTTTTGCGGTTTGTTGTGTTAACAGCAAGTGTGTGTGTGTGTGTGCATATCATTATCGCTGAAGCTGCTTTTGATAATACCGGTTCTTTGATCTTAACACTCCTCATGAAAATTGCATAGTGATACATCTTAACAGAAATGCCGCATTTAAGCTGCCCGGGTGTGAGGAGGGTCCGGGTTCACACGTTGAGGATCCGTGACGGCGCCTGGAAAACAGCAGAAGGGTTGGGGGAGAACCTGGTCTTCACCTCTGGGATCTAGTAGGGTGAGGGGGGAGAGAAACGTTAGAGCGACACAGGGTGAGACTATCCGGAGAGTCTGAGGGGTCTGGAGCGTTGTGCTGATCTATCTGCTCTCCCCTGTAACGTGCCACCACCCAACAAGCTCTTGACTGGGTGTCGATGAGACTGGCCTTAGCGTACAGGGGTGATGGACCCTGAGGTGTGTGGTGTGACGGGGGATAACCGTGGCTGGGCAGGCCTCGGCAGGAGCCAGCCTCTGCGAGGTGAAGAGCTGCCCTCCTCACAAAGCCCCGCTGGCACATACCCTGCAAACATCACAACTTCCCTGCTGGCCTGGTGCTGGATTTAAGTGAGAGGAATTACAGGGGTGTGTGTCTGGTCCTTAACCCTTTGGAGAATGCCACCCAGGCTCCGTCAGAGCTGCTTTATGGGGCCACAAGCTATGTGTGCTGTGAACAGAGGCACAGACCTGGAGTACCTGAAGGAGAAAATCTGGTTACTGGCCATGCCAGGCTGTGAAACTGAAGGACTTGGATAAGGGTGTAAAGTCCTCAGGCCTGGAGGAAAGGTAGAGATAACAGAGGCTGCTCTCTCTGATGTATGTGGAGTCACAGTTTCACCCAGTATGTAGCTGTTGTGGTTGTACTGAAGCGTGAAGGACACCTGGATGCTTGTGTCTTCCCTAAAGCTTAAAACCCAAAGGATTTGAAACAGGAGTGGTCTTAGCTGTGCATCCAGCCCAGGACTCTGGGTGAGTCTGGCCATAAAACCTGACAGGGTGGAAAGCTTTGCTAGGTGCTGAGTATTCTGATGGGCACCATCCAAGCAGAGAAAGAAGAGCAAGACCACAGGCAAAGGGAGTATAAGGAAGGCTGTTGGTCTGGTTGTTGTTGAGCCCTACGTGTAGGCTGGCAGGCTGCAACGTAAACCTGACTCCCATGCGTCCAGCAAAGCCATGGGCTTCAGGCAGGAGGGAAAGTCCACATGGCCAAGTGTAAACCAGGGAGAGTCGGACTTCTGTTTGAACTGGTGGCTCCTCGGCACCAGCTTCATCCCAGACTGCACCTTTCCCACGCTGTCTGCGAGAGGCCGTGGTGGCACCCTGGGGTGCCAGGAAGTGGGACCTTCGCTTACATGGTCCCCAGTGCGGTGTCCTGGGCGGCCCCTGCTTGTGTCTGGGAGCACAGTCTTCTCTTTCCCTTCCTTGAGAACTGGGACAGGGACTCTGAGGGGTTCATCTAGGACCCTCTCCTTTCCATCCTATCTGCCAGATAGGAAGACCCCCCCTCTCCAGGGTCAAAATACAAGGGTCAAAATACAGGGTTTAAGGGTTAAATACCCCCTATCCTCGGTGCTGCACCTCAGTCAGCAGCCCAGGCTATTCAGAGCAAGGAGGAAGTTTTGGTGAGGTTTGCAAATTCTGTTTTGCCTGAGGTCACTGACCCACTTTAGGTGGAGCTGGATATAGCCATCGTGTGCCTTGTCGCAGCGGGTGCCAGCGATCCTCTGCGGAGGAGGCACTTGGCTGTCTGCTGATTAAACACTTCTTCCTCGTCTCCTCCAAGGCAAAGATTTACTTTTTACGCGTGGCCCTGGAGCAGCTGCCGTGCCTCTGACGGCACAGCACGCTGCGGCCGGGGAGTTCAGCCCCGTCTCTGCTTTCGAGTCACTCGGTGCAGCCTGTGATGGGCTTTTGCGGTTGGTTGTGAAGTGCTGTTCTCTTTGGTGGTCTCATGCAACAAGCAGCTAAACCAGAGCCTTGTTGGTGTGCACCTTCCTTCCTCGCGGGGACGGGGAGTGTGTGGGACCCTGCCAGGGAGAACACTGGCTACAGAGAGAACATCTCCTCCTGGGATTTTCAGTAATGCTTAGATGTATTTCACCAACAAGAAAATGATCTTACGCTGGTACAGAGGGTTGTAGAAACGCAGGAAGACCCCAAGGAAGCCTCAGAGGCCCAAGAGCTGTGCAGCCTGGCTGCTCCCCACGGCTCTGTCCTCCGTGGTGTGGGTAGCGGGGGCAGCTCCTGCCCTCACCGGCACGGGGGAGCTTTGTCCTGTTTGGGTGGGTGCTGCTCCTTAGGCAGCGACCTGCAAACGTTCCCATGCAGACACTTGTGTCCGTGGTTGATGTCAGCACCAGCAGTTGAATCTCCTGCTACAGCCCTGAGGCCAGTGCACACTGACCCCTCTGAGTGTGCACGGAGGGTGTTAAATGCATCTTACGCAGAGAGAGAGAGAACGACACACGCCATGTACGTGAGGTATCCAGCTGAGGGGATCCCGAACCCTGAACTGCCTGACTGTCATGCAGTTTACAGTCTTGGTTTCAGGTTGAATTATGATAAATTACGGTACAACATTCTCTAGCATGTCTCTCTGAAAGCAAGGGATGGCTGCATTACCTGCTGAGCAGTGATGAAAGAGTGGTCAATGAGGACATGGCTTTATTCTAAACGCACCACACTGATAACAAATGAGGAGTTCCTGGTGTATACTTTGGGCTTTACTCACATTGCCTTTGGGATTTAAAAAAATGTTAATTACCTTAAAATCTGCCTTGTAGCTTGTCTCTTGAACAAAATGGTCTTCTGGGATAATGAAGCCTTGCTTTGTCTTTATAGGCTTGGATGGTTTTGCTCCAGTCCATGGGCGATACTCTTGCCTGAAATGAGATTGTCAAGACAGAAGAACCCATAAAACACAACATACTCACAGGGTACTTCTGTGCAGGGTGGCTGCAAAGCCAGAAGGCAAGGCTGGTTACAGTCAGCTTGTAAGATTGAGCTTGTCTAAGGCATACTAAGAATAAAGGACAAACTGAGCCTAGAGCCCTGCCTTTGAGAAAGCCCAGGCTGAAAGATGCAGCAGAGCACAGGCTGGGCTAGCTGGCTGCCCTCACTTCACGCCTCTATTATTCCTGGAAAAGTGTGCTCTCTCCTGGAGGTGCTTGGTGCTTTCCTCCTGGGTAAGAAAAAGTCAGGGTGACCTTTTGCTTGACAGCTCATTGACCACTTACAATGTAAAGCTTTGTTTGGCTCATTGGCCACTTGCAATGTCAACCTTCTTGGTCTGGGGCTGCAAAAGCCTGGCCCTCATGCACGTGGAGAGAGGCTGCTGCTGTTCCCGTACTTGGCTTCAGCTTTTGGCAGCAGGCACGTTCGCCAGCGTGTGCTGGGCTGCGCCTCTGCAGCAACTCAGCCTGAAACACGTACGGAGGGAGACACCATCTCAGCTGGGATGCTGCCGCTGGTGGGTTTCCTTCAGATGGGGGCAAATGCTTTGACTTTGCGTGACAATGTCTGAGAAGGTGGCACTTGGCTGACTTATTCTTGGGGCAGTGACATCTGAGAAACGGGTGCAGAGACCACCCTGAGAAAGGGGCAGCACGTGTTTCGTGCTGAAGAACAGCATGGCAGAGCCTGGCTTCACTTCCCTCTGCTTCTCCGTACCTCTTGTCACACACAGGCTTCCCCCCTGCCCTCTCCGTTAGGACTGTCTGGCTGCTGCAGTAGCAGCCAGCTGAGCTGGCTTGTTTGCTCCCAGGAGAAGACACAAGTCTGCTCTGTTTGTGTACATACCTCCGGCAACCAATTCAAACAGCTTCTGTAGCAGAAGGAGAGGCAACTAACCAAGATGTGACAATTTTATGTTCATACCCTGGCATACTTAAATAATAACTGCGTTTTACTAGCTGCTTCAGAGGATCAAGGGGTAAGACTGAGTCCTGAGCCTTGTCCAGGCTAGGGCAATTCGCTGTGGGTTAATGTGCTGAGCTTAGCTTTGATCCCAGCCTTTCTGATTTTCATTTTTCCCAAGAATGCTATTTGCTATTTTGAGAATAGCTGCAAATTTCCTCTTTTAAAAATCTTATTTAAAGTGTTTAAGTGTGCAGTATTATCTTAGAATGTGTAGTTTGGTCTTGATCCTTTTAGTTTATTACCAAAATATCCGCTGCCTGGTTTATGCTTGATGTCTAAACACAGACTGAGCCTTAAAATGCTGCCTGTTTTTCCAGGGAATCCCAGATGCGTGTGAAGGCTGAGTTAAATCTGAGCTCTGCTCTACTGCGCAGCCAGAGGGAAAACACAGAGCTACTGGGCAAAATACCAGCAAAATGGTACAAAGCCGTCAGTTACGTCCCAGCAGCTGCCAGGAACTGGAACCTGCTGCCCCACATAAAGCCGCCTTGCCCCAAGGATGCTGGTGGCATTGACTCCTAAGCGTTCACCCTCGTGCCGGCTGGTCTCCCCGCTGCGTTACGCTGCAAGGGAGCGTGTCCCCAGCTCTCAGGGAATGCCCGTGCCGCCTGCCGCTGCGGCCAGCTCTGTCTCGCTGCTTCGTGGCGGATCATTTGCTGATTTGGCTGGCCCCCAGACACAGCCCTGATGGATCTCAGGACCCTCGTTCTGGCTGGAAGCCAAACCGTTCTCCTCTCCACCTGGACAGCCAGAACTATTTTCGAGGCACCCATATGCAATGAGGAAAAGCTCTGCCTTCACCCACAGAAACAGCAATGTGAGGACGGACGCAGTCACGGCTCATATCCACAGTAGCGTTTCTTATTTGGACCCAGCATTTCTTCCTGGAAGAACCCAGGGCTCTGGGCCACAGGGAAGGGCTGGGCAAAGCAGAGGTAACTTATCCCCTTTGGGAGCTACGGTACTTGAAACGAAACAAGAAATGAAAACTACAACCTTGGGTCCAGAAAGTACAGCTAACCAAATTCGCTCTGCCTTTCAGCTTGCAGGACGCTCACCCATCTCCAGCTGCACAGCCAAGAGTCAGAACGACACGAGCCCAAATACCAGTTTGCTGACTTGTCTAAACATCTGTCATGGAGCTTTGAGTCCAGTCAAAATGCTTGACCTACTCGGAGCCTGGGGAAGAGGAACCACCTCTTTTTAATGTTACTTAGTTTAAGATGTCAAGTGTCAAGATTTAGTGACTTTCTCCCCTCTTGTACTCCATGGTGCAACATTTGCTTCCCGTGCTTGGGGAACCCAACGCATCAGGTGGAGCTCAGCCGGTGCATAGCCTCTCCCTCCCTTCCCCACATCTGACACCATGCCTGGTGTCTCATCCAAGATCACACAAGGAGCCGTTATGAGCAAGAGGACAGCATGGTGGGAGAGGAGTTTACAGAAATGGCACGGAGCAGGGGAGGGCCCAGTGTGATGTGACATCCCACTGCTGCTGGGGCTGAACACAAGAGGCATTGCCTGTTTCTGCTGGAGACAGTCATCTTCGTCCCTCCTGCTGTACTCCCCTCCTCCTCTTGTCCCTAGGCAGCAGCAGTTGTCAGGTTACTTTGGGGCTGCAAGCACCTGGAGGGGAGGGGGAATAGCCTCCAGGCCCATAACTCGGTGTCCAGGCTCTTGTTAGGTTCTGTTCTCCATCATTACAACCTAGAGGTGAGATTTCTGATCTCCACAAATAGAAATGACCCAGCAGTACTCAGAGGTACTAAAGTACTGAGGCTGTGAAAGAAAAAGACCTCCTGAGTTGTAGGCAGGCTTTACAATAGTAGAGATCAAAAGGGAAGGGCTGCTTTCTGTGTACTGCTGCTTCTTTACCTCCGACTCGCTCTAGGAAGGAATAAGAAGCAGCAGCTTTTTGCAGGTGGTTGCCCTGTTACTCTGTGGAACCGCTTTGATCACATAAATCCCTGGTTTGTCATCATTTGTTTGCTCTTTCTTGTAATTGGTTACTAGAGCCTGGGGAAAGGCATTTCTTCTGTAATGTGTCAGGGTGAGCTGTCTGGAGGGGCAGCTTTGGATGAAGGCAGTGTGGAGAGCAGGAGGCTGGTGGCCTGCTGGGACAGCTTAACCCCCCCAGCAGTGGTGGGAAATGGAGCAAGTGGGAGTCCAGCTATCACCTGTAGCAAAGTCAGGCAGTACTTGGAGCTGCTTATAGCTCACAGGTCAGAAGCAGCAGCAAAAGACTGGACTGAAAGGCCAGGAGGAAAAACCTCAAGCTTCAAGTTATTCTCTTAGGATGAGTTTGGGGCTTGCTCTGCTCACAGACAGCTCCCCGAGGAAGGAGCACTCACAGCAGTGTGACAGGACAGGCAGCTGCTCCCCCTTATCGGAGCTGTGGGAGTGGGAGTTTGTGGGTAGGTCTTAGGGTCTTGACTTCTGTCATTGTCCCATTCCCCATTCTTTCCCCTTTTCCTCTAACATGAGTTTGGGTGTACTTTGACTAGCGGAAAGTCCTCTTACCTTTATGCCACAGCTTTGAATCCTCCCCATTTCAGTTCTGCAGCGTACTTTGCAGAACAGACGTCCTCTCTTGAGCCACTATTTCCAGCCCCCCTCGCCCTCTCCTCCCTCGGCTCTGTCCCCCTCCAAGCCCTCCCTTCCCCAGCCAGGCTATGCAGCGCTCAGCCAGTCTCTCTGGATCCGTCCCAATGCCTGCACCAAGCAAGCTTACTTCTTAAATAGCGTAAAAAATCAAGGGCTTTAGTATTAATTTCCCCAAGCAGCAAGATACTTAAGAATGTAAAGATAACTGTAAGCCTTGATTATAAAAGCTTTACTCCTATTATTAAGGATAAGCATGTGTTTAAGTATCTTGCTGGATCAAGGATGGAGCTCCTCATACACAGTAGTGTTAACCCTGCCAGCTCAGGTGTGTGCTGTGATCCCATACTCTGCTGAACATGACTGCGGGCGTTTCCTCTGTTTTCTTCTGCACAGCTGAAATAAGATGCTTTTCAGCGTGAAGCAGTCACCACAGTTCACCTTGCCCTTCTGCACAAGCGCTGTGTGAAGGCAGGTGAATAGTACAGACAGCAAAATACGGGGAAAGGTGTCATTCCCCTTCATCCTGCATTATCTCTCTGGTGGGGAGAACGTTCCTGGTCCTGGTCACAGTGCACGTGCTGAACACTTGCCCAAGAAGGTGGGAGTTCAGTTTGCGGAGGGATCTTCCGCTCTGCTGTTCCCGAAATCATTAGCAATGGCACATCAGGCCCTTTCCCCGTCACGATCCCAGCTCTTTATGCATTTCCTTTTCATCAAAGCAACAGAAAAAAATTGCTCGCCCTGGGTGAGCAGGAAACCCTGCTGGTCTCGAGGCCCTTGGTTTGCTCTGCTTTACTGCTGTGCCTCCCACCTGCGAACTACTCGGGTGCTCTCGACTCTCACGCCCACTCAAAACACCTATAGTGTGGAAACACCGACTGCAGCTCTGCTCAGGGCTGGTGCTGTGCGTGTGTGCAGAACGTCACAGCCCTCCTCCCCTTCCCCGAGTGCTAACACAAGCCAAGCCGACGGGTGCAGGAAGAAGAGGCAAAGCAGCCGCTCACAGCTCCGATGCAACGTGTTCACTGACACGTTTGAAGTGCTTTCCAGAAACTGGCAGGTTACCGAAGGGGAAACTGAGGTCTGAAGTGCCCTAAAGAAGTACAGCTGAGCCTCGAACAGGGCTCCTCTCCCCGCAATGAGGTTGTGCCTTCATCCCCCTTGCCTTCTAGTGGGGTGAGAAAGTGACATCCTGAGAACAGAACCAGCTGGAGATACCTGCTGGCAGCACCACCTCCTCTCATCCACTGTAGAAGGGAGCTAAGTAAAGCACTCATCTGCTTCTGAACTGTCTGCTGAATACAATCAAGACCAAGTACGACAATTAATTGTGTGCAAACCTCTGCTGTGTCAGAAGTACACAGCACCCGCAACTTGCTGCTGAAGGGGAGAAGCCACTTCCCTGACCCCAAAGGACAAACCCTCAGGGAGGTGCAGAGAGGGTGGCTCAGCGCTTCCTCTGTCTCCTCCAGCATCAGTAAGGTGTAATCTACTGCAACCCTCTGCAGCAGTCCCCGGGATCCTTTCGCAGTTGGAGCACATCCCATTTTAGCCTTCCAAGTGCAGCTTGTATCGATCTGCCTTGCCCTGTGTGCCTGAGCTCCCCCCACATAGCCCAGTTGGGGTTTGACTTCATTCAGACCCTGCAGAACTCCAGCCGAAATCCAGGGACTGGAGGCAGGAGCTGCCCCAAAGATCTGGAGACATGGGGCAATAGTTTGGGGGGCAGGTAGCTGTGCTGTCCTTCCACCCTTTAGAGAGAGTTATTCTGTCAAAATTAAAAATATCTTTGCTTCCTCAGAGGAACAGCTATTCTTCCAACACCGCCTCCACCTTCATCTTTCTCCTGGCTATAGAAAGGCTCCCCCAGAAGTCACTGGGAATGGTCTTGGTCACTGGTTCCGGGGGTTTATTATGTTCTGGGAAATATGAGGTCCGGCGGACTGGCTGCGCCACGCACAGCCAGTTTTGTATGCAGCTGAGTTTCCTTCTGAGCTTAAAAAAGACTGCAGAGAGAAGATGTAGCGGGAACTTGTGGAACGAAGTCTCACGGGAGGAGTGCACTGATGCACAAAGGCACATCAAACGGTGCTGAGAGTTACAGGGGACTCGCTGCTACGCTTGGGTGCTGCACAGAAACAACCACGCAATAGGCTGTGGTAGAAGCGTGCAGTCAAAATCCCTGAATTAAAAAGAAACAAACAAACCACAACACCTAAAAAAACCCCGACGCCTTACAGAATTAAGCAAGAAAACCGCTACTGCCATTAAAAGCTTGAGTGGCCCATGCATCAATGCCAACTTTTCTGCACTGTCCTGTTCCAGCCAGTCTTTCCCTCCCGTTGAGATCTTTTCTCTTTCCCATTGAGCAAGCCCAGCCAGCTGCTGAGACCTGACAAACTCACAGAATACAGCTGGAGGCTGCTGACTGGTACTCAGATGGCCCATTTCTTGTCGGAGTGGACACAGCTCCCCACACACAGAGCCCGGTCCTCGGGGCTGCCCTACCTGCTCGCAGGGCTGAGCCATAGGGAAGGGAGGATATTCCTGCAGCAGCAGAGAAGGGGGAATCTCCCCGAGGTTCTCCTTGGAAAGGAAATGAGAGTGCCTAACCAAAAACGTGTGTGCTTTCCACAACTTCACTCCTCTAACCTTCTACCTGCAGCGGTCTCTTCTGCATGTCTCCGTGCGGGACACCCTCTCCCTTTTCTCAAACCCCCTAAAGACATTATGTAGTTCACACCCAACCTCCTCCTCAGGACCCAGCACCCTCCAGCTGCCCCCAATAACAGAAACCCCCCTTGCTCTATCTCCACCACAGCTGATCTGCCTTTCCTGCCTCCTCACCTGTGGATGGGTGCAGCCTACAAGAAGCAGGGCAGATCCCTGCTCCCAGAGAGTAGCAGAGCTCTGTGTGACTACCAAAGGAAAGCCTAATACACCAGTAGGGTCCTTCTGGTCTTTGCTAGGAAGATGAAGAACACCAATGCTTAATAGTTCTGTTTGGCTACTGCCTGAAGATGAGATATGTGATGAAGATGAGATACTGCAATGCTGCCTTTGGAAAACAGCAAGGTAAGAGGAAAGGAGAGCTGAACTGCAGGGGTGTTAGGGGGAATCTCCCTGTGGTTGTGGGTGCTCAGCGTGCAAAGGGTGGGTGCGCTGTGGGTTGCCCCTTCCCTGCCTCAGACCAGTGGAGCGCTCCTGGGGCTTTGGAGTGACTGCTGCTACCAAACACAAACCCAGTACCCCAAGCGTAACTGAAAGTGAGCGCGGGTAACTCTGCCGAGTACCAACTGCTCCACTCCTGCTTAGTCTATTCTTTTTTTTAAAAAAAGGCAACCAATCCAAACCAAAATAGACCCTTGCAGCTTGCAAAGCTATTGTGGACTTCTCTCCTGCCGTTGTGACTCTGGTGACTTTTATAGGGTGTGCTCAGTGGTATGGGGATTTCTCAAAGTTGCAATGTTGTACTGGGAGATAATTCAAAGTGACTGTGGGAGTTAGTGAAGTAAGACCAAGGTGGCTTGGCTTGTATTAGTTGCACTGTATAGCCTTCAAACAGCTTAAAGGTGTTGCGTGAGAGCTCTGTGCTGGTGTGGCTGCCCCGGCTTGTGCTTCTGTCCTCATCCTGCACTGCTCCTCCATGAGGAGTTCCTCGACTGCCTTTAGGTGTTACTTTTTGTAAAACCTGTTTTGATTTGCTTGTTGGTATCTCGCTTTGGCCAGTGTTTGTCCCATGACCTGCGAATTTCTTGCTCTTTCATGACAGTAATTGAGAGACAAGTCAGAGGGAAGGAAGGTGTGAGAAGTGACTCTTTGCTGAGCATTAGAGCAGCTGTAGGGAAGCTGCGGCTCTAATGCGGGCTAATGCACCCTTCCTCTGCGGTCAGGCTGAAGTGGGGGGGGGCGGGGGGGAAGGTCTCAGCAACAACATGGAGAGAGATGTGTTTCTGAAAGATGAGCCCTGCTCATCTTGTTCTAGGTAGGTTTCTCCGAAGTAATTCCTGTGCTGCTTTGAAATTCAGAAGTGCTTTTCTTCAGAAATAATCATCACTGATTGGCCTGTGAGATGTGGCAAAGGATGAAGTAGTGCATAAATCCAAGCACTGCAGTTATCCCTTCCAGAGTCAGTATGCTAACTGCACTAGTACCAGGGCAGCTGCCTGTGTGGGGAGGAGTGGGACAAGCAATGTGCTCTCCTGTGCAGGACTGTAATCCTTCCCAGGGCCCCCAGTGTGTTTGTCTTAAAAGCATGGTGATAAAGAACCTAATGAATTGGAATTACAAAGCGAAATGTCTCCTAGCTACATAATAGATAATAAGTGTCTAAATACTTGGGATTCTATTGGAATAAAAATAATTGCTCTATTAATACACCTCATAGGTATATTAAAATCTGCCAAACCTCATTATGAGGGAGCGTGTGGTAACAACGTGAAACTGGTGCAATATTCAACAGCAGCCATGTAGGAGCTGAACTCCCCTTTCCTCCCATGGTGGGTGTAATGAGAACAAGGGTTGAATTTAAGTGCATGCTGCCTGATTGCTTGTTCCAGCAAATAAGTGTCTGTAATTAGCTGTACTGATCACGGGGAAAGGAAGGTGTCAATAACATAAGTCACTTAATCATTCTTAAAGGCTCTCTAGGAAAGGTGGTTTGTGACAATTTTTCCTATTACTGATACTGGCATATTTTGGGGGGTACATCCCCTGTGTCTTTGCGCCTGACTATCCGCTGAGGCAGTGATTTAGCTCAACTTGAACGTGGCATTCCGGCAGTTTTAAAGGGAAAAAGATGATGGCACTGAGGGGTTCGGGGAGCGCCGCTCGGTGCGGCTGTCGGGCACGGCCGGGCAGCGCCGGTGGTCCCGGCTCCCAGCAGCGGGCAGTTGAAGCGCTGCTGGGGGGAGAGGGCACGGCGGGGGTCCCCCCGCCGCTCCCCCCGAGCCGCGGCAGTACCGGGAGCGGGGGGCGGCCGGGCCGGCGCTGCGGCGGCCGCGGTGCGTGCCCGGGCAGGCTCCGCCGCAGCGGCAACACCGGCCGCGCTGCCGGGACGGGCCAGAGCCCGCCTGGGCAACCAGCCGCGCTTCTCAGGACCGCGATGCCAAAGCCAAACGCGGCTTTGGTGACAGGCTGAGCCCGATGGCGAGGCGGCAGCGCCTGCCCCCCCCCTTAGTTACAGCTTCCTCCCCCCCGCCGCGGTCCTTCGCCGGCATCCCCGCCCCGCGCTGCGGCGGAGCATCCCTCGGCCGGGGCGGGGAGCGGGGCGGCCGCCGCGGCCCGGTTACCTGTAGGAGGTGGTGTGGCCGCCGTCCGCCTGCGAGCGCGGCCGGAGCTGCTCGGGGCCGCCGCAGAGGTCCCCCGCCGGCCGCCCGCCACCGCCGGGCAGGGCGCAGGCGGCGCGGCCCGGGGCGGGCTGGGGGGCGGCCCCGTCCCTCCCGCCGCCGCCGCCGCCGCTGCTGGCGCTGACCCAGGGGAAGGCGTCCTTCCGCGGGAGGGGCCACGCTCTGAAGTCCCGCCGGTACTGGGTCTCCGCCGCGAAGGGCTCTCCGGCGGCCACCGCCCGGCCCTTCCTGCGGCCGCCCGGCTTGGCGGCGGCGGGGTCCCGCGGGCGGGGGGCCGGGGCGGGCGTGCGGGCGCTGCCCCGAGGGGGGGGCCCGCCGCGCTGGGGCGGCCCGTCCTCCTGCTCCTCGATGTCCGAGTAGTTGTGGATGGTGAGCGGCACGGAGAGGTCGGACTTGTCCAGCTGGCTCCAGAAGCGGGCCAGGCAGCACACCCGGCTGATGCACGGCCAGGCCATGGCCGCCGCCGCAGCCCCCGCCTCGCCCGCGGCTCCGGCGCCCGCAGCCGGCCGCGCACCCGGCTTCAGCCCTCATGGGCGGCAGCCCCTCCTCCCGCCGCCCCCTTCCCCCGGTAACGACACCCCCTCGCCGGGATTACGGCCCGCACACGTGACCCGGCTGCCGGCAGCAGCTCCGTGCGGCCGGCGGGGGCTGGCGGCGGTGCGGGGAGAAGCCGCCGGGAGCGGACCCCCCTCCGCCGGCCGGCTGCTCCTGAGCGATGCTGCGAGCGGCGGCATCCCCGCCGTGCCGCCCCGCCGTGCCTCCGCACGGTACCGGCTGTCCCCTCCGTGCCCCCGGTCCAGCCCGTTGGGATGCTCTCGCTGTCACCGGGAAGCGCTGCAGCACAGCCCATCGCGGGCACCGGCCCCACCGGGAACACTGCTCTGCTCCGGCTGGGCAGTCCTGCTTAATTATAACTCCAAATTGCCTGTAACCATTTATGATTAGAGAAAAGATTTGTCTACAAACCCCGATGTTTATAAAATAAGTGATCTGGGTGAGAAATAGCAGCTTCGCAATGTTTGTTTCCACAAGCTGTGTACAAGAAAACACTCCCCCTCCCTCCATTTACATTAACAGTTTAACCACGTCACTTTTTAAAATACTACCTACTGACCAAAATTCAAACGTCTGTTATATATCTTAATATATGGTCCACATCATTTACTGCCTACCAGAGCCTGGACATTACAGCTTTTTTTTGTACGTTCAGGTTCAAAGCCAAGCAGTCCTGGCACAAACCTCTGAAGCTGACAGAATCACATCGAGGATAAGTCCAGCTTTTGAAATTTGACATCTTATGTAATAAGTGGCGACAGGCCATAATGCTCTGCCACAGTTCCCCATTCACTGGGTTGATACAGGAGAAGCCGAGTCTCCGAACGGGTCACCAAACTGTGAAATACAAGGCTGTAAAAGCGAAGAGTGCAGATAAACTGAGATGCCAGCTGTTAGAAAATCATCTATTTAAAGGCTAACTAGACAGGTACTTCACTTTAGAATGTAATAATCTAGTTACAGGTGGTTATCTGATAAGATCTAATAAGAAATTAATTATGCAGTGGAACTTGAAAAGCTCAGATTTACTGCTTTATTTCAGCTGAGCAGTCTGTATCTGTAGTGTACTAGCATCTCGGACATCAGTCCAGGTTTGTACCTGCTGCTGGTGGGAAGGAGGGCTAGAAATGTGGATATGGACTGAGGCAGAACCTCTCCTCGAGTGTTTGGCCTCTCTTTGAAACACACTTCTCAAGGGATAGAAAGAAATTCCTTCGCAGATGATCCTGTTGTACTAAATATGAGATTTGACGCTTGCTGGTGCTACTAGCAGTTTTGATTTCACACCCCCTGTGTGTGTCAGTTAGGGCAAGGAGACTCAGAAATCTCAGGTAACAACGTTTTGGTGCCCCACAGAAGCCTTGACCCAGTAACATATGGGATATTGGATACTGCATTTCATTTTTTGCCTGAAAACCCCACAAACATAATTTTACTTTTAGGAACATGCAGGGAGATATTTCTTAATTTTCTGCTGCCTTTGTTTTCCTAGAACTACTCTGCTCTATGTAGTAATTTCGAAAAATAAATCATACTTAGGTGAAAGGTAGAACACTTCACCCTGGAAAAGAGAAATGGTTTTTACAGCCATGGCAGAAAACAGAACATCTGCTTTATCATCTGTTATCACTGGCACAGTACAAATGATGCTCTGATCCTTGTTCCTAGGCCTGACTTAGCAAAACACGTTGAAGAATATATCGTGTGTCTCTGCTCTCCCTGTGCCTGCCGCTTCCTAGTACTGAGTTCAGCTTGGCACTGCGTGTCTCGGAGCCCACCTACAGCAGCAGGCAGTGCTTTGAGCAGCTGCTCATCACAGCTTGTGGGATGAAATTGGCACAAAGGCGATCTCGGGGAAACCAGAAGAATCTGGATGAGATTAAAAAGTTGTCTGCATTTAGAAGAGATTTATCATGATTAAAAGTGGGGGGAATACTGCAGCAGTAAGACAAAGGCAAGCCATCAAATCAGAAAGCAAAACAGCTGCTGCTGCCAGGAACGGGGGCTGAAAGCTCCAACAGTTCTAATATTAAAAAGAAAAGAAATTTTAATTCACTACACTGAAGCAAAATATTCCTTAAACCTGGCAAGGCCACAGCAGACTTTCTTAAAGCCTTTGAAAGGGATGAAGGATTGTGTCTTTACGTGATTAACCATGACTTTATACTTCTTGCTATTTTCCTGCACAAACACTAGCTGCTGTCTCTGCCAAGTGTCCGCATAATTACCACATTGTATGTTTATACACAATAATAAGCTCTTGGAAAAGGGGGGAAAAAAAAGTCTTTCCATGTGGTTGTTTTAGGCGGTTGGTTCTTTTTGTTGGTGGTTTTTCTGTGTTTGGGGTGTTTTTGTGGATTTTTCTTTTTTCATTCTTCTAATTTCTTTGCCATTCAAAGGTGTGACTAAATACTGAGCTACTGGCATATACTGATGCCAGGTTTTGCAAGAAGGGCATTTGCTTGCCAGAAAGGTATCTTATTTACTTTAGTGAGCTGCTGTAACTCCACGCCGTTCCTTGTCTGACTGACTTGAGTATTGACTTGCCTATTGCAGTTTGAAAGTTGTTTTGGACCAGAGAAAATAGTTTACCTTTGGCAGACAATGCTGCATGAAGGCTCAGGTGAAAAATGACATGAAACCCACTCCTTGGCCATGTGAATGTTTTTGTACGACCTTAGGTATGTTAAATACCTCTTGGGTTTCTACAAATGAGGAAGATTCAAGTATTAAACAGCCTTCAGAAGGGTGAAAGGTAATTCAAGTATTAAACAGCCTTAACAGAAGGGTAAAGTTAAGGTGAAGCTTAGGCGTGAGACCCTGCAACCACAGCCACTGACTGAGAAGACAGTGACTTCCAAACCTCCCTGGCAGCTCCAGGCAGTTTTTTCAGGAGCTTTGAGCCCCTGTGACTCTGCGAATCCAGCAGAAGGGCAGGCATTGCCTCTGAAGGGTCAGCCTGAAAATGTCACGGTGCTCATCCGCACCCTTCCTGCAAGCAGAAAGGGTACAGCAACACCCCGCTGCCTGGGCAGGTCTGACAGACTGTGAGAGCGGTACTCCAGGCTCTGCAAGCCATAAGGTGCAGGACTTTCAAACTTTGAGGTAAGCACTGGCTACTATGGTGAAGAACCGTAGTAACCTTGTACCTGGTAACCTTGGCTTATTCTTCTAGACCTGTAAATTCTAATGTCCTTCAGGGTTTATGCACTGTAATATTATTCCCTGGTTTATTCCTGCAGTATTCCCCCCTGCTGCTTTCAGCCAGGATCTAAAAAAACCCTCAAAAAAATACAGAAGTGTTGAAGAGACCAGATAAGTTCTTGAGTGGACAAGAGGTAATCCAAGGAAGAGAGAGGGGAAAAAATAAAAGGAAGTGGACAAAGGCAACAGGTAAGTGTTAAATAGGTGCAAAATGAACATGTAAAAATTATAAGCCACAGCTTTTGAGCTTCTTTAGCAGGAAATACTCTCTGACAAGCCCATTCAGTGGCCATCTTCTGATGCTGCTGGCTTCTCCCTGCCTCCGCAGGAGGCGGCCGCTGGCAGCAGCGTGTCCGGCTGCGCTCTGCTGCAGGCAGGGCTGCGCTGTGGCTGAAGCCCCACGACTGGCATGCTTGTCCTGAGTATCAGCGAAGGAAGTGGGAAAGGAGAAGTGACAGATCAGCAACAGAAAGCTTCTGGAGCAGAGCAAAGGAACATTAGATACTTCAACTCTTTCATTTAAGTGTTTAAGTCGACAGGTGCTTAAAAGAACAAATCCTCAAGTGCCTCATTTTCCAAGGCAGAAAAAAATTTAGACTTGAGCACTGGCCTGTGGCAGTAAGGGAGTTCACAGCAATTTTGTACTCCATCATTTATTACAACTGGTGCCATTCAGCATTATATATTGCTTATCCCTACAGGAAATGTATTCTCTGCAAGGCACTGTTGTAAAGTAAAAAGGCACAAGCTGCCTCTTAACAGATGCAACATGTTCTTTGGCCACTCAGTCCAAGTGGAATGACTAATTCAGCCTACAGGGAAGCGTTAAGGGTTTGAACTCCCCAGCTCGTACCTCGGCAGACTCCTCAGCCCTTTGCAAGGGGTTTGGTAGTCATCCTTGCAGGACAGGCATAGAGTAGCAGCACAGCATATCCAAAATCCAGGTTTTGGTTTTATTTGTATAATAGGAACATTGGTCATGGTACTACCCCCCTCAGGTTTACTTTAGTAGTTACTTCTGGTTACAGTGTGGCTGATCACAGGTACCTTATCTATTTTTGCCAAAGCTGCTTATTTTTCTAGAACTGGCATATTCTGAACTGTTACTGTTTTAAAATTCTTAGAAAAACCTTAAAGAAAAATAGCAATACAGCACAACTTTTTTTTTTTTTAAAAAAAAAGGCTAATGCAGTGAATGAATACAGAACGCAGTATAACTCGTAGTAAAATATCCAAAACCGCAGTGTAAGTCAGTTATTCTTCCACTGCACATAATTATGAAAAAGATATCATTGTAGTAAATTCTAATAAGATGTGGCAGCATCTTGGAAGCGGATAGAAATGAAAAACATGGTTGAATAAGCCAAAGTTGACAAATAAAGCTGGACTGTCAACCAGTACGTAAGCTTTGGCAAACAGTCCAGTATTGCTTCATGTATTTCAAGTTTAAGATCAAAAGAGACCACTGGCTTATCTCATCCAATCTTTTCAACAATAAAAACATAAGGCTAATGTGAAGTTCAGCGGTCGAGTCCCATCTAAAAGCATACCTTCTAGGAAAGCACCCAGTGTTGTTTGGTGGACATTAGGGGGATGCATGATCCATTAACTTCCTCAGTTTTAAAAATGTTTATCTTCCTAAGTATTAACCAGTGGTACCCCTTTTTGAAGCTTTTTGGACAGAGCTTTTGGGCACTTTATTGAAAAGCTTTTTTTATTCCTCCTTCAAAAAAATTAATGCAGACTGTCACCTCAGAAAGCACTAGGATAAAAACCTTTATTGTTCCACCTTTGTCAGAGTTCATCTTCTATTGATATGCATTTTTGTAACTGTAGTTTACATTAGAAACTTCAGCTCTTCAGAGGCTTAATGTGGAGTAGCAAAAGACCTTCAACACCAATTCAATCCCACATCTTCAAGTAATATACCACTTGGGCACAAGGAATCTCTAGGATTAGAATCAGTTAGATCTTCCACCTCCTCCCTTTCCTGTGTTCTTTGTCCTCATTTCATGCCAAGCTTTCACCAATGGTTCTCTGTTCTTCCATATGAGCTCATGGCCATAAGTCACGTACCACCTGAGAAAGAAAATACTAGTTAAAACTAACTGCAAATTTTCTCTGTATCTGAGGCACAGGCTGATCACTAAAATCAAGTAACTCAAATGTTCAGTACAGGAGACAAGGTAAACTGAGGCAGAAAGAACAACATTCTTGGAAAATGGCAGTGACAGGTAAGCCACTTGCTCTTTTGACTCCTAATAGTTAATTGCTTTGTGTTCTTGCTTGTCTCAGTCCTGAGAATGAATGGTTTTCATGACTTTAATTTCATGCTCTCACGATTTCTACTTAAAGATGAAATCGTTTTTTGCCATTTAAGAGACTGTTAAAACAGCATTGTTGCTTGTACTAATCCTTACTGACAACACCAAGTAAAAGTATTTTTCTTGTATGTAAATACAACTGACACGTAATGAACAGCCACGTTCCATTCAAAGTAAATTTTCTTCTATAAACATCTAAATGAAGATTTAATCTACCAGTGTTCTAGCTTAATTTATATGCATAGAGAACTATATATGCTGATATATGCATATCAGCATAAGCAATTAAGCAAGGGAGGTTATGGTGGAGAGGAGAGGTGGGAGGGAACCAATCACCTGGAAGTAGGTGTGAAGTTAGGCTTGTGGGAGAACCTTCAACCTGAGTCCTCAATAACAAAAGCACTTTTCTATGAGCCATCAGCCGGTGCCAGCTAAACTGGGCATTCCTTTAAATCATACAACCGCTTTCCTAAGTGGGCAATTGTCTGTGAGGCAAAGGATAGAAAGTACTTTGTCTATTCAAGGTATGTCCTAAATAGAGGCCCTGTTTTAGGATGAAGTGACCAAAATGATCACAGAGTGGAACATATGTAGGTGAAGAAGGCAAGATACTTGTCAACTCAAGACAATTTTTGCTGCAACTGCTATCCTATTTTAATAATATGTGAATCTGCATTATAATGAACAAGCTGATATAGATACATCATGGCAGGAAGTAGTTACGAATCAGCAAGGCTACATCAAATGCATTTGTGATGCCAGAGCAGTGGAGAAAAGGAGACTGTGCAGCACAGAACTTAATAACACCAAAGCCAAGAAAGAGCAAACCAGTTTGTAGACCAAAATAAGTGTCCTCCACCTGTTCTTTGTCTGGCCTAGTTAAATCTCAGGTAGGCTTTTAAAATGCCTAAATAAAACGTTTAAAAATGCTCTTAGCAATAAGTGTGCAAGTTAAGACAACATTGTAATCAGGTAGAAGGGGAAAAACCTCATTAGGTAATGTAGTTCATACACAGAACAATGCAGAACTGTTTCCTACAAACTAGTTTCTAGTAATTCTTCCCAATTAGGAAGGCTCCACACAAAGACAATGCAGCAACACTAAGAAACAGCAGTAGGCTGCTGAAAGGAATTTGGCCTGAGCTTATACTAACTCTGTAGCTCTCTCTAAATTGGCAATTACAGGAAAAACACTGAGACAAAGACATTTTCTTAGCTGATTAATTCTAAAGTTATTTTAATTTGTCCATGCTGTGTTTTGTGAGAATCTTTTCTGCCTTGTGACTGTCTTCAGTGTGCTGGGGAGAGCAGGACAGAGACAGCCACCCCAGGCTACTGTGACAGGACAATCTGACATCTACTCTACCACTCTAAGGCTCAATTTCTTTCAGTTCTAAGCATCTGTTAACAGTATTTTCCACACAATTTTATAGCACCACAAGGATAACTGTGAGTTGTCTTCAATGTTACTTAAGACAACATTCCATAAACCCCCCCGCACTTCAGAGATAAGAGGAAAAAAAATGGGATGAATTTAAATAAGAAACAGAAGTTGGTGAATACAGACTTACATTCCAAAGAGAGCTCCCCCAAGATGTGCAGCATGGTCAAAAAGTCTCCAGCCTAGAGCAAGCCCTGCTGTGTCAAATGCAATTATGGCTTTTAAAGCCTGGAAAGGAACAGACCATGAAATGGACAGGATCAGTCACGGCATATAATGGCCACTGATAACAAAGTTTCATATTCTGGCACAGAGCAAAAATTTGGGAGCAAAAAACATCCTGTAAATTTTATATCAAAGCAATCACTGTAAAAAAAAAAAAAAAAAAAATTTTAAAACAACAGACTCAGTCCTTAGCTGTACTGTGCTGTCAAAATACAGACATGAGCAGCTACAGAACAGTGCAGGGTAGGAATGTGTCCTTTTCAAATACTCAGTCTCTTCCAATCCTCATTTCTAAAGCTACACATACATTCCAAACTTGGGTCAAAAAAAAAAAAAAAAAAAGGAAGTTACTTGAAAGAGTACATGCTATAAAAGACCCCACAAAATACATAATTGCAACATTCTCATTCACTAATTCTGACATAGCTTAGATCTATGTGCATCTGTCCTCCCAAACACAACCCTCTAGTGGATGGTACACGGTACATGTCGGGCAGCATGCCTGTAATCTTATCTGATACAAATTCATCATCACGTGCTCCTAAATTACCCATCTATCAGAAGGCAGAAAATCAGAATGACAACTCCATGGCCAGAAACAGCATGAGCAACAGTATATCATCCTCAGGAGACATAAACCACCATAACTAATTATGCAAAATTTTACTGCATGCCTCATTCCAGAAAGACCAACAGATTCAATGTTAGGATGAAATGTTCCTTTAAGTAGGATTTCTTTCCTTAAGTGTATGTGTTAGAATAGCAGCTATATCGCTACATTGGCTTGTTTGTTTTAAACACTGATTACAGTGTATTAAGGTAGGCTACAGGAATATATAAAGTTTAGAAATACAATTACATAGTAGGGCTACAATTACTTAGGGCTAAAATTATTCCAATGTTTATACTGCAATAGCCAACGTTGCTCGTTTTACTGTTGCAATCAGTACTTCCTCATGGCAATGCTCTCTGTGGCTCTGCCAGTATTTCTACCCTGGCCATGTCTTCTAGGAAAGATGCAGTGAAAGAGTACCATGTGTTATAAATGAGGACTGCTTATTACACCATGCAAAACCCAGGTCCACTCAAGCAGAAGTGCAAGAAAAACACAAATGCTACATCTAAGAATGCTTTTTTCAAACCGGTAAGCTTCACTTACAAAAAATATTAAATCTCATGATCTTAAAATGACAAAGCTTAACTACTTTAAGTAAAACAGTAAAACAACTTTAAGTAGTGGACCAAAGATGATCAACTTATTAAAGTAAGTAAAGATATACATGAGGGTAGTGGATGTGCTTAAAAGAAGTTAATGAAACAAAAAAAAGAGTCCTGGTACTATACATGAAGAAAAGCCTCAGTAGTTTATTTCTAATCTTTTCTTAAAAGTATCAAAAGATGGTATCCGAACGAGAAGGCTGGTATTCCTTCAGGGCTAGAATGTTATTTCCCTTGAGAAGTGAAATTCTGTTTTTCCCATCTTGATAAGTTTTTCTTCAAAGAGTGTATCAGTATTAGATTAGCCTGTAACAAGTGCTGCTATAAAAAATATCACCTGTCAGAAAGAACAGTATGTGTATGCACGTTGCCTCAGACAGGTGAACCTGAGTCCCTCCCAACTTTTCACCTCTTAGTATCAGGTTTGAAACAGACCCACGGAGGATGGAATTTAAGATAATTCTAAATTCACTACATGCTTGTGCAATGACTGTGCTAGGCTGCAACAATTCAGGACCAGTCTCCAGGACTTCCATGACCTGTATTGTCTTTCAAAAGAAATTTAACAGCTTAGAAACACAAAGAGGACACATGCTCAGGTTACTGGAGAGGTATGGGGAAAATGTTTTAAGGGTAGGATTTCTTTGAAGTTCAAAGGCACTTACATTTCCTGCTGTAAATGTGAACATTGGAAGAAATATGATGGCCAGTTTTGCATCTGGCATCGTTGTACATACAGCTGCAAGGACAGTCATTATAGCTCCTGACTGTAAACACATTAAAATATATGAAAATAAGCTGAGTTGTTACATAAGAGGAAATTTATTTTTCTGCATGTGAGCCCGTTTTCCTTTTGGCTTTTATTTTCAAATGCAACCCCTGGGGTAAAACTCAAAGTACAAAGCCCCACAGCAAAGTTCAGAATGAAAATAAAACAAGACACCATTATTTAATTTCAGTATCTGAAATTATATATACTGGAAAAAAAGTACCCCTCAGATGCTTTTATAAAATTAAGAAATAACCCCTCCAATTTTTAAGATAACAATTTATGTTAACGTGCTTTTTTCCCCAGTAAACTCTAGAAATGTAACATGTATTAATCAAACACAGACATCTCAGACTAAGGGAATAATTCTGAAGCTTGTACCAAAACAAGGAAAATAACAGATGGACAGGGACAAGAAACCTTTTGTCAATGAAACAAGCAGTTCCCTGGTCTGTACTAAACTGACCATGGGCTTTTGTATCCATGAAATATCTCAATGGAAAGGCTGTGAATACAGTAAACTAATGCAACATGTGGTGATTTCAGTAAGTTCAGATCAATAAGACTAATGGAAAGTAACAATACATAGACAGCACTACCAAAAATTCTAACTTAGGGACTACTCAACAGATTTTTTTTTTCATCCCAATTTTGAAATAAGAATCTGACTTTTGGCTTTTATCAAAATTATTTAGTAAAGTAATTTGCCAAGTTTCAAAGAAGCATTTAAAACTTGGCAAATGTTTCATACTGTGAGACACTTGGCAGGAGTGCTGCCCTGCAGCCTCCACTAGTATCACTTGTTGATTTTGTTTGTCTGACTACATTATCTCTTTCTAAAGTATTCTATTTTCAATCAGAGAAGACTGTGATACACAATTATGCACTAACATTTATGAAGTAAGGTACAGAACTGAACTATCTGCTCAGTGACAAGAGGTCCTGCTGTTAAGTACTCATTTACAAGCCATTAGCTTTAGGTAGCATTAGTTCTGGGCTGCTGCTACAACAGTTAACATATTTGAGAACTAGGCAAGTTCTTATACAGGAATCACTGCCTAGTTACTTGGTTTTGGTAAACTTTCCTAGTTTCCACTATCCCAAATATATTCTTGGCTTTTAAGCAGGTTAAAGAACACAGCAGGCTTTGAAAGTGGCTTCAGAGATCATTGTAAGGTCTCTCATGCTCCAAGATACTTACAGCTCCAAGGGATGGTTCAAACCTTCCAGTGGCCATTTTAGCAACATAACTGACAAAAGTGGAGATAACCCCTAGAAAGGAAAAATGACTATTGGAAACAATGCCAGAAATGCAGACAAGCATCAGAAAGCACAACAATATTATCTGAACATCTTCCTAAAGAAGCTAGTGTAGGTGGTGTGGTTTGGTCTTTTTTTTTTTTTTTTTTTTTGAAGGGGGGGTGTGTGTGTTTTGTTTTAACTTGAATTAACTGTCATCCTTCCCCACAAAACTCCCATGAGGCTGTATTAAGAGCTATTCTGTTTTGGTAGCTAAGCATGACTTCAAACCAGATACTTGTATTGTCATGATATTTTTAAGCCAAATATCCTAAACCGATCAAAATTCTCTATGAGAGCAAATAAGCACTGCAGTTAATATAGAGCAATGTGTGGGACTGAATGATGGCCATCTGTCATCATAAATCTATTAGCCATGTACACGCTTTACTTGCATGAATATATATTTAAAGTGTTGTAAATATATATATTTAATATTACCAGCAGAAAGATACACTGCGATGAACTGCTCGCATCCCAGAAGAGAGACAATGCTGCTGGAAAAACTCCACAAAACATACATATTTGCTGCCATGTGGAATAGAGAGAAGTGACTAAATGTAGAGAGCAGCATGGGAGAACACAGGGCTTCTACAAAAGAGAAAAACAATTTAAAAAAAAGTGTTTTAATTTGCTTCAGCTTACATGTCACACAGACTAGAAATTTACCAAGACATACTATAGGCTTAGAATAACTACGCTTAGAATTCTCAAATCCAAGCTATGTAATAAACCCAGAAATGTAACAGATTCCAAATTCCATGCAATACCTTTTGAAAGGTAGAACATATACCCCAGAGATATGCAAGCTGTACAAACAGCTACTTTAGAAAGTCTTAATTACCTACTGGGGAATGTTTCATATAAAACATTTATCTTATGACAAGTCTCCGAGGCTTTGGAAAGGAAAAAAAGATATTTTATTTATATATGTATACGGTGACAGATTTTTAATATATTATATGAACATCTATATAAAATTATTTTGCTACAGAGATGGACTCAAAAAGAAAAACTTGTGTTCTTTTCAAAAAGCTACTACCTCTCCTCACTGAAACAGCAGCCTTGAAAATGCAAAAAAGCCAATTAGGAGGTTTAAAGGTCAACATTATTTAAACCAGGAGTGTTTGGGGTGACTGATGCTCAGATCTAGGTAACAGCTATCTTTAGCTTTGGAGTATGTGTGGGTAATTGGTTGAGTTTCCATTTTTCAGCAGAAATTAAGAGGACAGCAAAGTTCTCTCCTAACACGTTTCGCTCATCCTTTTATTTTTTTCCTCTACTGTAGAAATGAAAACTAATTGTTCCACCATTAAATACTAGTAACTTGCTTTCCTAAGTTAACCTCTTCAAAACATTTCAGACACAGTGAAAGCCAAGTTTTTGTTTTTTGTTTTTTTTTCCTAATGTGACCCAGAGCACAGCTTTGAAACAAGGACTCTGTACATAAGATACAGACTAATGCTTGTCTATTGATGAAAAGCACACATGCATGTGACTGATGACTGTTCTATCTGCATCCCACAGAGCATTAAAGGGGAAAAAAAATGCACTAAAAGGCCAGATAGCAGGTAAGAGTTTGGACATTAAAATATTTAGCAAAGCACCAGTGAGGTCTTTTTTTCTTCATCTATTACTTCTAACTTTTCTCCCCCAGAAGTGTTGTCTGTCTAGACAAAACGATGTATTTGGGCATGACTGAGATTGCTTGTGGGTGATGGAGCTGCAAGTGAGCTACGTGCCATCTGAAGCTTTTGCAGTATGGTCAGAGGCTCTATTACACCCCAATGCAGAGATGCCCCCCACATTACTGTTCACTTACTGGAGGATGGATCTGAGGTGAAATATGTAAACATAATCCGTCGCATCCCAGGCAGCCTCCATAAACAGAATACAAAGACATTTGCAGCTATAATACCTATTAAGAGGAAAAAGCAGTATAAAAGCAAATTATGAATGTAACATGCCATAATGCTTACTGTAAACAAGCACTCAGAAGTAAGCTTAGGAGAATCATACTTTTTCTTCACTATTTCATTAAAAGTAGTATCCACCTCTTTATATAAAAAGAGTTTAGAAAAAACAATACTGAAAGCTGTATTTATATAGTGGAAGCCTTTCAGAAATGGTATTTAATTGCAGCTGTTTTAATGTACGATGTAATGAATGAATGCAACAATCCAGAAAACCTGTACTTAGGACATTCAAGCTATGGTTTCAAACTTCTGTTCCTCTGTAGAACCAATGAAACAAGAGCCAGCTAAAGAGGCCTCTTTTCTCGCCTCTAGCTGCTTATTTCCAAATGCCACCAATCTGCTGCACGGTTGCATTTAACTGTGCACGGAGACTAGGGGAAGCATACAGACACGCAGTACACAACCCTTCTGTTTTCTGGGGAGGTTTGGTTTTGAGGTAACTGTAAAGATACTGTTTAGAGATTGAGCATAAAAAGTTGAGTTGGCATTGCTAAGGCATAGTTACCTTTGGGGGACAGCAAACGCACAGCTTTTAACTTCACAGGGGTTTATTGCAATCTTATTTCAGTTTAAATAAGAATCTAAATAACTAGAAACACAATGATGCAAAGTTATTGTTTCTTGTTTAAAGTGCCTTCTCTATTTCTATCCAAGCATTTTGGGTACCTAAAATGTTTTGTAATAGCTAGAAACATTAAAAGGGAAAATAACTGTGCTTCCTTTACAGAATGGTAAATTCTCTATTTGAAGTTTGCAACAAAATGTAAGAACTGTAAAAAACTATGATACATAAATTCCAGAACCAAAATTTTAATACATCTCTTCTTTTGGCACTCTGTCCTATTTCACCATACTCTTTTATTGCAGGAAATGCTTTCCCTGCATGCTACACCAAGATGTTACAGAACTCTCAGCAATTTCAGTACAGTAAGCCCAACTTTGTTATGGCAATGAGGGGTAAGTATCGGAATGGCTCAGGGTCTACTACCTGGAATTGACCTTGCTTGTTAGATTAACTCGATGTTGAGGGATGCTCTAGGGACTACAGAACATGTATTGGGGCGGGGGCGGTGAAAACTCAATATTTTTATCTGTATTGTGACTTGGTTTGCATGTTGAAGAGCAATCCAAAGCATTGTACAAAACTTCTTGACAGGACTTGTTAACATGTAGAACATGTAAGAGCAGATATGGCTTAGCTACTTTATCTAGATTTTGATCAAGTTCTCATCAATTTCTCTCCCCACACTATATTTATCTTGGGGGGTTTCAAGTCATGTTAGGCTAACCAATCAAAACTATACCATAACCAAAGGAAAGCTAACAAGATAGTTGCTTCTTGTTTACAACACTATGTATGTAAAATAGCAAAAAATTATCAGGGAGTTTTATTTCCACGTGTCAGTGGAATATATACTCATGTTCCCTCTAAAAGCATTTGCTGTTTTTCAGAGTTCCTGAGAAAAATGTTGCTGGGGGAAGATTCTAGCTAATACTCCACACTCTCTCTCAGAGATGCACAGGAATTTTTTTAATGCATACAAAAAATAGTGTGTGAGAACGAAGTGTAGCAGAAATAGTGTATGTGCAGGTGTAAGTTTACACATGCTTTGTGCCTAACAGCCTAAACGTGGTATGAAAGCCATCTGTTTCAACATACTGTACCTGTTTGCCATATTTCTCTTCCTGTGAATGTCTAATACTTGTAAGCTAACACAAACCTGTCACAGTCCGCTGACCCTCAGTCAGGTTATTCCACCAGCTGTTAACCTGAAACAGAACTGTTGTACATCAGTGCCACTGCAGAGTATTTGCAATTTCTAAAACAGTCACAGAAGGTTCTACCTTTTTAAGAATGGGAAGCATTTGTTTGAAATCTAAGTAAATCAGTTTCAAACTTTTTCATTTCTGACTGGTTTAGGTTTTCACGTCGGCATTCCCTTACTCTAGAATAGTTATCTACCCTCCTTTTCATAAAATATCCCAACAGAGATGAAGAGTTTCTTCAAAAAGGGGGTTGTATCCTTTTACCCAACTCCATGGGTTTACCTCTGCTTGTATTAAACAAGGATCTAGCCCATAATGCTTACTTTAGCAGATCAGCCAAAGTTAGCATAAACCCTGCCTGGACTAAGCCGCACCCTCATGCTGTCTAACATCACACCACCCACCTTTGAGAGATTCCACTTTTGTGCCAGGGTCACTTTTGCGGAGGTGGCTCACAAGATGTGGAATCCATTCCCCCTTGCGTCCAGCTCACCCAGCCCTCCTCCAAGTTTAAAACCCCTGAAAAAGTTTATTTTGAGCGCAGTCAGCCCACAGACAAATTCCACCCCCCTTTTCCCTTCCTCAGCTTCCAGAATCATTTTGGACAAATATTTTATTGATAGCTCGATGACCGTGCGACCATACTGATGGGGACAATGTCATAAAAGTTATTTGTAGGTTGAAGGCGGGGGGAAATAACGCTGTATGAAACAATTCACTATTTGATATCAAAGTAACAACTTCACTGCATTTCTTTTTAATTATCTGGCACAGGATACAGATACCAGTATGTCCTACAAAGTTCTCCAGTATAAGAACACTAAATAAACATGATTTTTCTAAAATACAAGAAGTAGACGCCCTCAGGCGCTATTCGGGGATCCTGAACTTTTAAAAATAGAACTTAGGAGTTGCAGAGGGGGATTGGGAGTTTAAGCCTATTAACAACAGGGCAGTATTGGTTTATTTTTTGGATAACTAATCACCAGATCTTCCCCTTCAGGTTTTGAAGGAAAACAAAAGTATAAAACCTTTTTTAAATGATTTAAAATATTAAGTGGCAATCATAATCTCACCTGCAGTTCATATACACCCAGCAAGAAAGCGTGCTGTACTGGGCCTGGCTAGGGGAGAGTTAACTTTCCTTATAGCAGCTTATACATGGTGCTGTGTTTTAGATTTTTGACTAAAACAGTACTGATAACACGCTAATGTTCTAGCTTCTGCTGAACAGTGTTTGCACAGCACCAAGACCTCTTCCATTTCTCACTCTGCCCTGCAGCGAGTAGACTGGGAGTGTGCAACAGCTTGGGAGGGGACACAACCAGGCAGATAACCCGAACTAACCAAAGAGATATTCTCTACCATATGTCATAATCAGCAATAAAAGGGAAAAGAGGGGATTTTAGGAGGTTTACCCATCTTTTGCTCATGAACTGGCTGGGCATTGGTCTACCCACAGCACATGAGTGACTGCCTTTGCACCACTTGTTTTTTTCCTCTCCTCTCCCACTTATCCTTATTAAACAATTTTTTGGTGGTTGTTTTATCTTTACCCCCAAGTTTTCTTTTATTGTTCATTTCCTCTTCCCTCATCCCATGGTAGGGTTGTGGGGGAAGCGAGCGAGCAGCTGTGTGGTACTGAGCTGCCCACCAGTGTTAACCCACAACACATGCCCATTTTGAAACAAGTACCACAGTGCACAGCACACAAGTTACAAAAGCAGCTCCTCTGTGTCCTAGCCAGGACCCCCGTGCTTCTCCAGCTCCACACTCAGCCCTACTTCCCTTGGACAAGCAAAGCTGAAAGAGTAATCTAGCCTGGTCTATCATAAGCCATGGTAGTAACCTTGAAACAAATGTAAAACATTTGTGCAGGCTTAGCTTAGTTTTAAATCCATTAATTGAAAACTACATGACTGACACTTTTGGGATGTCAACTAAAGTTATAACAAATCTTATA
The DNA here is from genome assembly GCF_013368605.1 of Nyctibius grandis. Lineage (NCBI taxonomy): Eukaryota > Metazoa > Chordata > Aves > Nyctibiiformes > Nyctibiidae > Nyctibius > Nyctibius grandis. The sequence continues at coordinate 950,838 of NC_090689.1, read as the reverse complement.
GTACTTACTTTGTTCTTACTGCCCAAACTCCAAAGTATTTGCATGAAAATGTCAGCGCTCATAAAGAAAAAAGCCCTCTAAACCCTCATATTTGTGAAAGATAAGTTGAAAATACAAATACATTTCAGAAGCCAGAGCATTAAAAAATTTTATGCTTAAGGTGCAGAGTTTAAGCTAGCTCAGTCCTCTTTCAGAGTTCATGTTCGCTTTTCAGAACATTTAGACATAGCAAGAAGGAAATCTTTTTATAGTGAAAAAGTAAAAGGTACCTAGTTTAGATATACAAACTACTACTAGTGACCTCTCTCCCCTGCATTTCAGGGCAAAGATGGTATTTTTCTCCAGTATAGCCTTTCTAGTGATAGCGAGAGTTACAGTTTTCTACAACTAATTCTATCAGTTCTTCTGGTAATGAAATGTATCTACTGTAATTTGCTGAGAACCTATTCCTTCTCCAAGTTAAAAATCAGGACAAACTGGACAAGTATCAGTTGTACAAACGGTGCCCGCAGATGTGCCCACACCAGAGGAAAGAGCGGTCATGTCTCACACCTCCACAGGGACCCCCCGTGTGCGAACAGCCCGTCCCTGGCTCCCTGTACCTGCTTCCTGAAGTCCCCCCTCTTCTGCGGCCGTATTTTATCCAGCCAGTCTGCTCGAGCTTCCTCGAAATAGGTCTGGACCCGCGACTTGAGCGACTCGTACTGCCAGATGGCGGCGGACCCGAAGGCAGAGCCTGTGAACTGGGCGGCAGCGGGTAAAGTCAAAAGGAACGCGCCGGCCCCGGCCCTGCCGGCTGTGGCTGAGGCGGTCACGCTCGCCTGCGCTTATGTTACGCGCCGTCCCCGTTGCTCGGCCCTGAGCAACGCCAGCCCGGCATCGGGCGCTAAGGCACCGCTGACAGACGGGGGTCCCGCCGCGGAGCCGCCCGCCGGGGCTCCCTACCCACCCCGCTCCCCTCCGGCCGGACAGGGCATCCCCCGGCCCGCAGGAGCCACTTACCCCCACCGCGAAGAAGAGCGGCTTGACCAGGCGGCGCGGCGAGGGGCGGCCGGTGCGGGGCGGCGGCGGCGGGCAGAGGCGGCGGCGCGGGGGCGGCGGGCCGGGCCGCGCCTCGGCGGCGGCGGCTGCAGGGGGCTCCTCGGGCCGCGGCCGCGCCCGGCGGAAGCCCTGTCGCTGCTCCAGCAGCACCGTCAGTCTGCGGGGGAGAGACGCGGGCCGTCAGCACCGCCATGACCGCCCGCCCGCCCACAGCCGCCCCCTCCCCAGCCCGGCCCGGCGCTACCTGTGCGGCCGCCGGCCCCAGGCGTGGGCCCAGCACCACCACGCCATGTTGGGCCCTTCCCCGCGCGCCGAGCGCTTCCGGGGCAGCCGGCCGCCATTTTGCGGGCGCGGCGGTGGGCGCCCGGCGGCGGGGCCGGCAGAGCCGCTCGATCGCCCCCAGCGCGCCGGGCGGGGGGCGGCCCGGGGGGTCCCCAGCGCCGCGGCACCGCTCCGCACGGTGGGCGTCCGCGGAGCTCCCGGCGCCGTGCCCGGGGGGGCGTTTCCACAGCGCCGCGGATGCTGCCGGCCGCCCGGTGGGACCCAGCCCCGTCCCGCCCCGGCCGCCATGTTGAGAGGGTCGCCGCGACTCTGCCCGCCATAGCGAGAGTGGCGCTGCGGGGCCCCCTTGGCCGCCATGATGAGTGTGGCAGCTCCTTCACCTCCCGGGCCCCCTTGGCGAGTAGTGCTGGCGCCATGTAATTAGGGGCTTCCGTGGTTTTAATATATTCTTTTCTGTAGAAGCCTTCTGGAATAGACAGAGCCCATCTCCTCCTAGCCTAGAGCTCAGCCTGCAGCAGCTCAGGAGGCAGAGAGGAGGCTGGGGCTGCTGCCTCAGCCTTGCCTTGCTCTGCCGTGTGGCTCCATTTCACCTCACCACCTTTCCTCACCTCGCTCCTCTGCCTTGCCTCACCTCACCTCACCATAAGGCTGCTCCAGCGAAGGGCTGCGTGTGGCTGACCAGGCACGAGGCAGCCACTCCTGCCCCACAGCCTCCTCTCAGGCCTCTTTGCCACCCTCTCCCTTGCCCACAGTGGGTGCCCCCAGGTGTCCTGCGGTCCTCTTGCTGCCGGCCCAGGCTCCCAGTCTCTGTCACTGTGCTGCTCTTCCCGGCGCGATCTTCGTGCCAGCGGCACGGCTGGGTGGCTCCTTGCAGGGCTAGTCAGGCATCGTGCTGGCAGAGAGCAGTCCGCGCCCAGCCGGTGCTGTGAACATCAACACCTTCCCGAAATTGAATGGAAAAAGAAAATAGGTATGTTTGCTTTGAAAGTAACATGTAATTGATAAGTTTCAAGAAGTTGCATACACCTTTCTGGTTATCTGTCTTGCCGTGGAGATACTAATGGGGCAGCCAAGCAGCCTACAGGCCAGTCACGCCTGGGCCTCCAGAAATCAGAGTGCAGAGCTGCCAAAATCAGGCAGCTGAATCAACAGTGGTTTATCTCATCTTGGAGGTGCATGGGGAGGACGAGAGGCAGCAGCCACGTGTTGCAGCAGGAAAAGGTCTGTGTGGGTATGAGGAACACGCTCCATGGGAGAGCAGTTGTGCTCGGATGAGGCTTGGGTGATGTGACCCAACGTTGAAGCTGTGCTTTGGCAGGAGGTTGGCGTCTCAATGCGGTCCCTTCCAACCCAAATTATTCCATAGGTCATCGTTTGAAGGGGAAGTTAATAGCCAGATGAGAATCATCTGTATATTGTAATTGCAAGTGGCTATAAGCCTGATTAGATTATTAATAAGTTACAGGAAGTTCAGGAGCATGGTTACAAAGTCAAATCATTTGGAAGCCGAGAGGAAATGAATTAACATTGTTCCTCTTTTTTTTTTTTTTTTTTTTTTGACAAGTAGTGAAAGAGTTTGCCTTCTCAATTCAAGGCCAGACTCTGACCTGAGGAAACCTCTATAACCTTGTGGTGGGAGACTGCTCTAAGTGGTTTAGTACTGTATTTAAATCTGCATTTTATGTCTTTCTGATTACACTGATGGCCATGGTTCAGCCTCACAATTTGCTTGAACTAAGACTCGATCAGCAGGTTCAAAGCCATATATTGCTGGTGTTAAAATGTATATATACATATGTAAATGAAACCAGTGTTGTAATAAATGCTCTGTCTTTGTTTTTCTATGTAACAAAATGAAAAAGAAATAAAAGAGTTTTTTAACTTTCCAGTTTAGACACTTCTATCACTCATTTTTGCTTCCAGAGACCTTATCAGGAATGATTTGTTTGTGTAAGTGACTTAAATGTTTTTCTTTGTTAACCCTTCCTATCCTGTGTGCAAACTACATACATTTTGGCTGCGCTGTTTTTAATGTTAAGGAGATCTTTTTGCTCCCCCAGGGCTTGTTTTTATCATATTACAGCTCTTAGTTGTATATAGCCTATGTGTGCAATTTGTGAGGGATGATGCTCTGGGCTCTATGTATTTATTTGGTTTTGGTTTATGGTCATTCTCCTTTGGACAGTTGCAAAGCATATTTACTATTAGTTGTGCCATCATCTCAAATCCATAAACAGTGACAGTGTGTGGCAGCTAGTACAATCAAGTCCTGAAGGGTAGGGTGTATGTGGTACAGGTTGAAAGAGGAGGATGGATGTGGTGTCAGTTGAAGTAACAAGCTGTTTGCTTTTGAAAGCTTCTTTTACACATGGTTTCTATTACTGAACTCTTACCCTATTAAAGCAATGCATTTCGGTGGCATTACTTTTATCGTTAAAACTACAAGAGTGGTAAGATATCAGCACCCCCATGGCATGGGGACTGCATGAATGCTGGAATAAGCTATTGTCTGGACTGTCCAACGGGTTTTTCGTGGTAGCAGCAGGGTCAGGAAGGGATGAGTGAAAGTGGCTCCTTGGGCAGAGGAAGACAAAGAGAGGAGGAACAACAGCAGCAAAGTGGTTGCAGAGCTGTCCTGGGCTGCTGGACCACCTTGGGCCAGAAGCCAGGGAGGTCTGTCCTGTCTCGGGGCAAGTCTGAAATCACAGTTATTTTTGTTTTTGTAATGTGATCCACTGGATGGGTGTCTGTCTGCACTGACTACTGATTGCAGGGCTTAACTGCTGCCAAGGAAAAACAAAGAGGAGGAAGAAAATGAATTTTTTTACACAAGAAAACAGCCACCTCCATTTTTTTTTTTTTAACTGGCCCTTGTTTTACCCACTGGAGACCTGCATTTCAGGAGGGGCTCTCAGCTCCTGCCTTGTATAGCCCATTGATATGTGACCCATCACTGGGCTCCCAATCCTCACTGAGACACCAAACCCCCTCTCTGGCCCCTAAGGATTCCAATACCAGCACTGCATGCTTTGCTTTCTAAGTAGTAAATGTTTTCTTTGCATGTTTGTCTTAAGAAGGTCTGGAAAATAAAACACCTTTCAGTTGATCCATTGTGCATCACGCTATCAAAGTGTATTCTTCTTGCCACTTTACATCTCCCTGTGTATTGAATTGAAATGTCACCGTCTGGATTCAGATCACATGTGGACCTTTCTGTTGAGGAGTTCTCACAGAATCACAGACTGGTTAGGGTTGGAAGGGCCCTCTGGAGATCACCTAGTCCAACCCCCTCCCAAAGCAGGTTCACCTAGAACATGTTGCACAGGGTCATGTCCAGGTGGGTTTTGAATATCTCCAGAGAAGGAGACTCCACAACATCCCTGGGCAGCCTGTTCCAGTGCTCTGGCACCCTCAAAGTGAGGAGCTCATGGATTCTATCACTTCTAACAGGTACATTAGTATGGGACAGTTGTTTTAAGGGTGGGAGAAGGACTCTTACAGTAGTATTTGTAGCCCTGCTATAATGTGGTTGAATTTGGGTCTGGGTGGAGGAAGGTTGTTATTCTGTATTTGTGAAATCTAGTTTCCAAGCTTCCTCACTTTGAAACTTGTGATATTTGAAATAATTGTATTTTAATGAGAATTTTGTGTTTACAACTTTGACATATTTCCCACCCAATAGTGATGGTACAGAGCATATAGTTTTATCTTCTTTTTCTTGCTGCCAGGAATGAGTTGTGATTGCACGGGTCATACCTATGTAATAGGCAGAAACATTCATTTGGATTATTGGCCTGCCCATGTCGTGTGAAGTGTGCTTGAATTTGTGGCTTAATTTAAATTTATCATTTATTTTAGATATTCTCTGTTGACAGTTATGTGTGTTTTGAAGAGGTTACACAGTCACTTGAGAGACAAATGCTCCATCAATGTGAGATTGAACTTTTATAGTGGAATATAAACATTTTTGAGAGTGGAAGAAACTTAATCCTTCTTTCCTTACGCAAACAAATTCTGAGTGTTGCAGTTATTTAAAATGAATGATTATGGGAGGAGGCTTGAATTTTTATTTTCTTTTTTTTTTTAATACAGAAAACTTGCATATTCCTTCACAGTGTGGGCTGCATCCTAAAACAAATCCTGTCTTCAATTGTTTGCCTGTCTTACATGGACACAGGCCTCCTTTCATGAAAACAATGTCTTGGTGACAAGTGCAACAAAAGTTTCAAGTAAAACAATCACTATGAAAATTGTGATAATATTTTCCTGTATTCCTTTGGAGTCTGATGGCGCGTGGGCAGCTCAGTGGCACTGACACTGTTTTAATAAAGCAAATTATATGCCAGTGGTTGGCAGGTTAATCTGAGCATCTTTGGTACTAACATACATGATTTTGTTGTAATTTTCTTATTCGAGTTGTCCATTTCACTGAAAGTTTGCTGCAGCAAAAAAGCCATGCCTGAGCCTTTGTGCAACAGTCGGGCAGAGCTTTGGCCCTGGGTCCTTGATTTTTAGAATGGGGGGAAAGGTCTTAAAGAGTACGAAACTTTTACTGGTTTGATCAAACCAGTCCTCACAAAGTGCTGACACTACTGTCTAGCAGGAAGGTAGATGAACCGGGTTAGAAACATATCGTAAACGTGAGTATCAAAATTTACTTGGTTTTAAGTTTGTATTGATAGGCATTGTAATTAGGCGATGAATAATTTATTAAAGCATTTGATAGTTTTAATTTTAAAAGAATTTTGAGTTAGCAAACAAGTAAAGGACGGATGAAACATGGCAAATTCGAATCAGAGAATTCCTCAGTTGGGTCCTCTGGTTTTGCTCTGTTGGTATTTTTTGTGGTTAACATGTACAGTAATAAAAATGTTCCTAAGAAAATACTCAGATGTCATAGAATATTTAAGTATTCCAATTATTTAATGAGATTTAGATTCCAGTTCTACAATTCCCTTATGTGATAAATTATTTTGTAGGTAGGTGTCTTTTTGATGTTATTGTAGAGGTCAGGCTTGTGTAAAGATAACTCCATATACTGTATGTGTATAAACTCTTTCAACAGGTTTCTAATACCAGAAATTTTGGGAGACTGCTTTGAAAACAACTTCTGTCAGAAGAATGGCGTCATCGTCTCTACAAATTTGTGCATTGCTGCTAGCTTTAGCAGGATTCACTGTTTTACTTTTTGCCACCATGTCTAACAGATGGAAAATTTCAGACACCGCCACAGTGCTAGTTACTGCAGACTGGATTTCTGAAGGTCTTTGGATGGACTGTGCAGTGACTGCTTCTGGATCAATACAGTGCAAGAAATTCCGCTACATGTTGAGTTCAGCCAGTAAGTGCACGTGGCATATGTATATAAAATCCAGGGACGTAGTTTTATTCCTTCGTTCTGGACAGCACGTTAGCGCGGTTGGACAGCGTATACTGTGGTTGTCACAGAGGGGCTGTATGGACAGGATTTGTCCTGTAGTGCTTGCAGACAGGTTAAAGAGCCCCAGCGAAACCCTTATGCTTCACCTTGCGGTTCAACTCAGTACCTGCTGTGGCTTTATTGCCATCTCTGTTGTGTTTTGGAAGAAATAATAGTATCCTTTTACTCGGCCTAATTCTTAACTACAAATAGATCATAGGTCAATGAGTGCTGGTGCTTGTTTGTGCTTTGGTGTGAGACAGGGTTTCATAGATATTTCAGAACTTGTTTGATATATTATGCTAGATCTGTGTATTTGGTCTGGAATTTCTCAGAGGTGGCCAGCTTACACTACATCTGTGCAACTGATGCTTTTGTGTTTTCTGAGGTAGACTGTGCTAGCAGGGTAGTTTATCTGCAAATAGAAAGAGAAGAATTGTCTTTGTAGGGACTGAAAATTATTTGTTTGGATTATTCTGGATTTTTAAAATATCTTTCTGTAAACATCTTTTTTTATGGTAAAGGACTAGGAAGTACCAACATTTAAGTTCTTTCCTCAGAAGACTGAGTGTAGGAATAGTAACAGTATAGCCTTTGAAAACTGGTGTTTTGTTAAGCTTTCTGTCATAAACAGAACTTTGCATTTATTCTTTTACAACTTTCAGTATTGTGCAGTCACTTTACGAGTGGAATGGAATAATTTCTTCAAGCCTTGCCTGCTTTATAGATTCCTGATTACTGTCATTGCTCTTTGTCTGGACTCCTTCCAGCTGATTTATTCCTGATGTGCAGTGCTCAAACTTAACAAATACACCTCTCACAGCTATGAATGCTTGTTGTTCTTGACACAGACATGGACTCCACTTAAGTCAGAACTGCCTAGCTGTAAGGGAGACCTCTAAGATGTGAGAGTTTAACTCTCAAGATTTGGCATATTTGTGGTTTTTCCTCAGGGCCCTGGCTTCGGTGGCCTCATATCCTTTCATGACGATGGTGCCAGTTTAAGTATCAGCATCCTGTAAGAAGGTTGGAATTTGTAGCCTCAAAAGGAGGCTAATCATATCCTTCCAAGGATTTTAAAAACACTACTCATTGCATCAGAGACAATGTCAGCTTTTCATACGGTTTTGGTACCCATTCTGCTCCTCTCTAACATTTCCTCTATGTAGATACCAGGATGCCTAAGTTTCATCTAGAAACTTAGATATGATTCTTGGAAATTAGAGTGATGAGATGGGGCCAACAATCCTTCAGTTCTCATACGTGGTAAGAAGATGGCATGGATGCTTAAGGTGGTGTGGCAGCTCTACCTTGCCTTCTGTAACAGATATTTCAGCCCTGTTGTTAAGAAGACAAGCAGAGTCTATGTGGGACAGCCTCCTTTTTTTTTAAATGCAGTTTCATTACACCTAACATGGAAAGAAAATATTCTGAGGAACAGAAGATTTCCTGGTGATCTGAAGCACTCGCCTCCCAGGGGTTCTTTTCCTCCCCTTCCTGTAGCCCCCATAATTGGAAAAGAGGACCCCTGGTTGGCAGGGCTTGGTGGATCATCTTCAGCTGCTCAAAGAGCTGCGTGTCCCCTAAAAATCGTCATGGGGTTCCTCATGCCAACTGATGGGCATGTCATGTGGCTGCCTGGAGAGTAATTGCTGTCTGTCGCAGGGCTGTTTCTCTTTCTACAGTGCTCAGCCAGCATTCCTGCGTCTTGAAACAAATCTACAGAGGTGATCAAAAAGGTACAGCTCATGTTGATCAAACATTTAGGGGGTTAATATTTTCAGTATTTTTTTTTCCCAACTGTATTGGCTGATCTGATTTTTAAAGAATACTGTTTCTACCTATAAACCCCCTCTCAAGCATATTACATGCAAATATGCTCTGTTCTGAGAATATCAGAGGCGTTAGGAGCAAGTTCTCTCTGTTGGTCATGTAAGGTCACATCTTGGCATGTCAATATTAGAATTTTACTTACATCAGGAGTACACTTTTGTAGGGAATTTTCCGATTTTTCCCATTTACTGTGCTTGGTTTGCATTGCAGAGTGGTCTTGGAGTGTGCAAATTGGTTTCTTTGTGGCTGAAGCAAAGCAGGGAAATGTGCTCCAGGAACACACCTCTTGACTTCCAGCTGTTGATGGGTGTTCAGTTCACCTGGCCAGGTTAGAACAAGTCTGAAGGAAAACTCCCAAGTCATGGATGGTGTTGAGTGAAGCTATCAACACCAACTCCTTTACTCTGCTGATGCAGAGCCTCCTGCAGAGCAGCATTTGCTGTTATGTCCATCACTTACCAAACCATAGTTTACAAAATCTAGTGAAGCATAACCTTATGTTCTTCAACACCACTGAAGAGTGATTTCCTTAAGGGACTGATTAAAATGCCTGGTGCCATATAGGAAAAACTCATGCATTCCAGGTTTGCAGTTTAATCTTGTCTGTATATATATATATGTGTGTGTGTGTGCATTATGACTGCCTGTTGAAATAGTTTTCTTAATTAGGAAGATATATTCATTAAAAACTGAAATTCTTAGATTTTTTTTTTTTTATCCTTGGCAGCAGTATAAAATCTGGGGACATTTGATTCAAGTTCCCAACTAAACTCAACTTTGCAAGTGCTGTCAGCAGAAGTGATCACTGAGGTCACCAGGGTGTATGAATAAATTAATTTGAAACTCTTTGAAGAGCTTTTAATGGGATGCAGATACTCCAGTTTACTGGTACAGTGTGTTCATTTTACCATGCCATCATTTTTCAAATTGCAATGACTTAGCAGAACGAGGGAATTCAGTAAAAGTCACCCGAGAAGATCAATTCTTACCACACACCATCTAGTTTCTTTAAAAGGTCACAAGTACAGAGCTGCACACTGGCCGTTCTACCAAATCTGTCCTTATTTAAATCAATGGCAGTGATCCTCTTGGCTGCCAAGGGAGCAAAAAAATGTCGCGGTGGCACTGTAGTATCCTTTTGCAGCTGAGCCTACCAACCTACAGCATCAGCTCAAAGTGACCAGTGAATTTTGAAAAAAAAACCCTGGATATATGTTATGGGCAAGTTGTGACTTCCTCAACGGCTAATCCTTCTTGTAGTCTGTGTAAATGCCGTGAATCTGTTACCATGTCACGTCATAGCAGGATTATTTTATGAAGAAACTCTGACTCCATTTCCTGGAGATAAGAGCAAGTTATCACTGCAAGAGATGGTTAACCCCATTTGGATACAAACAGTTTAAGGTATTAACATTAGTAGGTGATGTGAATTGAGTCTATGATTTTGTCTAGTCAAGAGCAGAAGCAAGTAAACCAAGTTTAACATACTTCTACTTTGCGTAGAATAGATTTTTTTTTACCACTAACATATTCTGACAAACAGAGGCAGTCAGCTGATATGTATTATTTTTCATATAGCTGTTTTCCTTCATCATTTTATTCCTCTTGAGATACGCTGGCTCATTCATTTCCTTATATTTCATTTCCGTGAAACATACAGTATTACAACTGTATTCCAGTGTAAGTGGGACTATTTTTAAGACTGACTGTGTTTAACTATAGATCAATAGTATTGTAAATTATTAATGGAAACCACTCATCCACAGACTGAACCTTCCTGTGAAAGAAGCTGTCAGTACAGTTGCTATGGATTACTTATGACCATAACTCCAAAAAATGTGCTAAATTTTCTAGCAACAGAATAAAGTTCCTGTTCTCAAGCTTTTTTATGCTTGAGTCATCAAGAAAATAACACAGTAAAGCTTTTTGATTTGAGATCAATAATAAAATTACGAACAGTTTTACTCTTGTGTAAACCCTAGTTGACTTCAGAGGAGAGACAGAAATAAAATATTTGCCAGTATTATCACTCTTACAAGATATTTTTGTAGGAATACTGACCGGACTTTATAGGCTGAGACTAAGAATAGGCTTCTTTTGTCACTTCTCATTAGAAAAAGAATTAATATTGTAATTTTTTTTTAAACGTTAATATGTTTATCATGAACTGCTCCCACTTATTGTCATGCACTGTAAGCCTTATCTCTGGGGCTGAGCAAAGAGCAAAGGTAGCCTCATTTTGGAGTGAAACCCAGAGATAAAACAGCAAGGAGGCTTCTGAAAGGCTTCACTTGATTGTAATCTAATTATAGGGGTATTTAACTGTTACTACTCACAAGCATGACTGCTGCGTTGGAAATTGTTGGTTTTCTTTTGTGTTTGGGTGGGTGGGCAATTATTGGAGCTACTTTGCCGAATAATTACTGGAAGGTCTCCACTGTACATGGTAGTGTGATCACAACGTCTACATTGTTTGAAAACCTATGGAAGAGCTGTGCAGAAGACAGCACTGGAGTATCCAACTGCAGAGAATTTGACTCTATGCTTGCACTGCCTGGTATGTCACTTTGCACAGTCTTGTTTGTATTGCTTAAAAATTTGTTGGAAAAAACTAGTAAGGCTTTTGTTTTGGTAGTCTGGTAGTACTGGAAAATAACTGGCCAAGAAGGACTTCGTGGGTTAAAGTAATAAAAAAATCTCTCTTAAGCAGCAGAACGTGTCAAACGCGTTAGGAGAGACTATAAAATAAGGCAAAAGAAGTCACTTGATCAGGCATTTATTTTAATAGGCATTTTAAGCATGGTGTAATCTCTTCTCTAGCATCTTGTGGGAGGAATTAGTAGGAGACATTTTTAAACACATCTTATGACAGTTCCATGTTTATTTGGAATTATTGTATAGGCCTTCTTTTGCAATACTTGGTAGCCAATGTACTGTAGCTGGAGTTTTTCATGTAATAGGTAAGAAATACTATTTATAGCTAAGAAGTGATAGTGGTTTTTGCGTGCTGAGACTGAAAAGCATAGATAATGCAAGCAATACGACGAGTATGTTATGCATATTATATTGTGAGTATATGTTATAAATTAATATACTTGTCAGGACTTGTTAACTAATGTCTTGTTGGTTCTAAATATCAGGAAATTTAGATCTGCTGGCTCCTGTACTCTGTATCAGTCTTCAGCAAAATTGTGGATTGTCCTCAAGTGCTCAACTAAGGCAATATTCTGTGAACAGCAAGCATGTTTGTAGACGGTAAAGCTAGTTTTTATTAATCTTGAATAATTCAGTGTATAGATGCTTATCCCAGAATAAAAATGCCTTCCTACTTAGTTGAATCTACACTGGGAGGTGGCTCAACTAAATAGGAAGGAGGATAGTCCTAATCTGAAGAATGTGTAATATAGGATTAGTGGTAATGAGGTATTAAATTCACTTTCTCTCTCAGTCTGAAATAAACTGATGTTGTTGACCAGCTCTGATACTAGCGTTGCAATTCTCTAGCACTGTCTGTGTTTAGTATTTAGGGAATATTCTGTTCATCTCTCAGTGTTATCTAATAATTGGTTTTAAAATGCATGTGTGTATTAAGAAGAACATAACCCTATATAAACTTAGGCTCAGCACTAGCAGGATCATGTCCATTGGACATTATTCTCTGCAGAGTGCTCATGTGAGTGTGCATTTGGTTCATGTCTAAACCCTTCAAGGGCTGGTTCGTAACTTAACTGCTACTGACTCTAGGCAGCATCTTGTCACTGATGTATTTACACGAGGTGCTGCCTCTGAGAGCATCACAGAGCTCCCATGTGTGCAGATGTGTGCGATGGGCTGTGTCAGGTCAGCATCTTGCAGCTGCTGAGAAAAAAAAAAAAATGTTTTAAAGAAATTGGGGAGGGGTGTGTGTGTGAAAAGAGCATCATGAGTGGATGTGCTAAAGCAAAAGAGAAAGGAAGGCGAGCAAGAGCAAGGCTCCTGGAGAACTGCAGATAACAACATGGAGTCAGCAGGGAGGAAACATGGGGCCAGACAGAAAGTAAATTAATAGACTAGGCTCTGAAAGTGAATTTGTGAAAGTTAAATTTGATCCGTTGGAGATCAGGTACTCTGTTGAGAAGCTGGCAGTATGTTTGAGGGGTATTGGAAGGGGAAGGGAAAAGCAGCTTGCGGACTTGCAGAGAAAAAAGGGTTTTAGAAAGGAGAACTGAAAAAGAAACAAGTTAGAAGACACTGAATTGTGGAAAAAGTCGAGAGTGGGCAAACCAGGAAAGAGAAAGAAAGTGGGGAAAGAGAAAGAAACTGAGCAAATAGTGGGACCTCCAAGAAATGTCTGTAGCACTTGCAGGTATGAGCCAAGGCAGACTAAAAATTATCATGGTTCGCTTTAGTGTGTTTCAAATTGCTGTTTAGAAACTTAGCTGAAACAGCTGCAGCAGAAGATGCCAGGGATTGAGGGGAGGGGGGGGGAAGAGAAAAAACAAAAGTGTCTTTGTTACCTCTCATCAGAAGGGCCATAAAGATTTCCTGTGAAGGTTTCCTCATTGGCAGCTATGTGGTATACCTCTGGTTTTTGTTTTGTGCATGGGAAATATCAGACTTGGTTCTTTTAAACAGATTTAAAGCTTTTGAATTCAGCAAGCCATTAGCCCAACTCACAATGTTTGAACTGAGGATCTTTTTTAAAGCAATATTGCATTATATTGAAACCATGACTGACCACTGTGTCTAGCTAGCACTATCTATCTAGTCACAACTGGATCAAATGTAAATAAAGCAATTAGTTAGCTGCCAAATGCTTTTAAACTTTTTTTTTTCCTTCTTAAGGTTCCATAGGTGTTTCTTCCAATGACAGGAATTTAGGATAATTGCTTACAATTAGAATTGCTTAATAAAATTAACTGACTTTTTGTTTCTTGTTCAATAAGCTCATTTTTAAGATGATGACAACAGAAAGTTGAGCTTTCTAGACTGTGAAGTAAGCTCCTCAGTTAAGGCTGTTGTTGAGGTTATTGTATTGTGGTACAAAGAGGGTATGGTATGAAATCTCTTTTGTTAAAATAATACAGCCATTGGCTTGCAAGCAGTTAGCCTGAGGGTATGCTTGTGTGTCCTGGAAAGATAAGGGGAGTCCCATCTAATGCTGCTGGAGTCCCAAAGACCCGAAATGTAAGTTGTTGGATCCCTGCTATGGGTAAGTCCTGCTGCCAGGGTGTGAGATCCTAAACTACACAGCAGCGTCGGAGTTGAGTGCTTGTCCTAACTGTATCTTCTGCAGACAAAAACTTTAAACTGTTTATGGCACTTTGAGGGGTCTTTCCACTTTTATTACTGTCTGTATTTTTTTTTCCCAGAAAATTTTAAAATTGATGCTCAACAAAACATTAATTCCTTGAACAATGATATCCTTTAATGCTTCTGTGTATTTATCTCATGACTGCTTATTACTGTCTTTGGTAACTCTCAAGCTTGCAGGACCAATACTCTTAAGCCACATAAAGCCATGCAGCCCGCTGAATCTGAGTGGGAATCTATCACTTCACCGCCTGTTTCTGTGCCTGATTTTTGTTGTCTGGAGTGTTACGGGCTCACTCCACTACAGAGCTAGAGAGCCTACTACCATGAAGGACATGGAGGTGATCAGAGCGTGAGCTTGAATACTAGCATCAACGAGGTGACGGTCCAGACACAGCCCAGTTCAGGCCCTTTTGGTGTGTGGTTAGCAGCCAAGGCCTGCCAGATTGGTGATACTTGGCATGTTTATCTCACAGCAAAGGTGCCAAAATGCCATTTCACCTGGAACCCGCCAAAGCCAGAGTGCCATTTTAAAGGAGCCCAAAGTCCCTGTCTGACCTTCCTTCTTAGGCTGGTTAATAATCTGGTCCTTGTTTTTGTGCAATCGATACCTAAGTGTGAAGACCATGAGATTAAGCGATGCAGAATCATCAGCATACCGAATTCCCTAACATGCCCACACCAGCTGTAACCTCTCTGCAGGAGTATGTCCTCGGGAGGAGAGGAGTGCTGCAGCTCTTGGATCCACTCATCTCCCATTTGTTACCCCAACTCAGAGTTTAAAGTGCACTGCTAACTCGAGCACTTTCTTTCCCATCTCTTTCTGGAAGCAGTAACACTGGCGTATTTTTCCGATTCCTCTATAGGGGCAAAGCCCTGCACACCTTGGGTAGGACCTGCAGTTCAGAGGTGTCCTGTGCACTCAATAGTACAGGTGCAAGGAAGTCCTGCTCCTGTAAATGACCATATATATACATATATATATATATGTATGGCTGCACATATATATATATATATATGGCTGCACATTTTCACGGGACTTGAAGATGTGAGCTGTGAAGGACTTGCTATAATTTTTCAGGGTTTACTAAAGGCCCAAGAGGATTTACTGAGCTTATAAGGTGTAAGTGTAGCTCAACTCTGAAGTCTGATTGACTTAAAGGCTAAACACACTAGGGTTTGGATGCTTCTCTGAACCAAATAACAAAGTTGGACAAGATTCACTGTTTACTGCTCCTGTTAATTTTGTCACTCCCTCTAATCACTTTTATTTTTTCAGCACAAGATTAATTTTATTTCTGTATTGATCCTGATTTGTTTTCTCTTTTTCTGCCTTAGCTCACATTCAGGCATGCCGTGCCTTGATGATTGCTTCCATCCTTTTGGGATTCATAGCTACAGTACTCTCGCTGCTCGGTTTGAAGTGCACAAATGTTGGATTGAGCGATGAAGATGGAAAGATGAAGTTTGCTGTCACAGGAGGATTTCTCTTTATTGTAGGAGGTAATATCAAGGCTGAAATGAGGATGCTATCAATACTTTGTATTGCTTTCACAGCTAGACTAAATGAAATGAACACTTGTTCTTGGTTTAAAGCTGTTACAGCCATTAAAGGAATCATTCACCTGTGTGCTTTTTAAACTTTTTCTGGTAGGTCTCTGCTCCATGGTGGCTGTTTCTTGGTATGCTGCGATGGTTACTGCTCAGTTTTTTGACCCATTGTATGCTGGAACCAAGTAAGTTAATAGATCTGTCATACCATCATGTGTTAAAGACAGCTGCACTAACCTCAGCTGCTCCAGAGTTTCAGAACCTAGATGGATCCTGTTATCCAGTTCTACAGGAGGAAAAATTTGTCTTCAGGGAAATTTTTTAGCTCAGAGACATTTGCTGTTGGTGGGGAGGGAGGAGAGGTCTCTTCTGGAAGGTTTGGTGAATGTGTGGGGAATATCATCCCTACATCTGAGGGGTTTCTGTACTGTGTTTACATTTTCTTGTGAGACTCAATTAAGTGCACATCTCAATGCTATGAAGAAGAGAAGGTAAAAAATCTTAATTTTCTTCAGCATTTAGACCAAAAGAGGTAGAAAATTCCAGCTATGGCTAGAATACAATGCCTCAGATGTACAAGGAAATTAAAAACTGTACAGAAACCTCCTTGAACTGCATAGTAGTGACCTGCAGATAGCTGAGAAATGTCACTGAAGTGTGCTGCTTGTCTTAAAGAAGCAAAAAATTATTTTTCACTATATATTAACAGCTCAACATTTGTTTGCCTTATGAATTAAAATGAGGCGAGGTTTGTGGGACTATCAACTCATACAATTGCGCACAAACAGGTTTCAAGATATAAAAGCCCTTATTCTTGTCTGATATAAAAGCAACAGTCTTCAAAACCAAGTGCCCGCTTATGGCACCTTATCTAGGTCAATAGATTTAGCAATGAGGAACAAGGGTGGAGGGGACCAGGGCTCTCCTTCAGAGAAGGGGGAAAAGGGAGAGGGAAACATAATGTATTGTCTGTGGAACATGAGAGAGCTAGTTTGGGGACGAGGGGACATTTATAATTTGCTCGTATCTCTACCGAGTATATAATTTTTAGATCAGTAAACCATAAACCTTTAGTTGCTAGGATCATATTTGAAGTGTTGTTTGGTAAGTTTCCTCCTGAGGATCAATTCAGAGAAGTCAGAGGTGAAATGCTTTGTTATGAATCAAAGTACTTTAAGCAATTGCTTTGGGTGTTTGTCAGTTTTCCTTGTGTTTTCAAACAAGCACTTACACAGAAATTGCACTTGTGAATACTTTTTTGTTGTTTTATATCCCCTTGAGAGAATTATATGAAGGGTAATAAATACGTTAGAGGACCGAAACAACTCTTGATAAGGAATTTCAGTTAGTGGGGTAGTTAGTAAGTTTTATAGTTATCTGGTATAGCTTTGGGGCTTCAACATCAATGCACGTTAATCAGTTACCAGATTGTTTGCATTCAGTAGCTAAAGAAATCTTTTTTTTTTTCTTTTTAATATCTAAACTTCATGCTTAAGACTATCGATTCACTAAGCATTTCTTAGTGAATTAACTTTGATCATTGGTAAAGCCAGACATGCTCTTGAGGAAGTTTGTGCACCTTGGACTTTTTGAGATGGGTTTAAATTCAGTTGCAGGCCACTATTGATCTTCGCTCTTAAGAGACTGGCAAATTTGTTTTTTCAAATTGCATATTTTTGACCCGACTTCAGCAAATTAGTAAGTTAACCACTGTTAAGTCTTAGAGAAATTTCTCATATAGCTGGGAAGGCAACACAAGTTCTCCTGCAGATCCCTCCTGTATACTTTCCTTTGGTATGGTGTCTACAGGATCCCAGTCTGTAGGTAACTAGTGAGCAGAGATGATTGCATGCACTGGGCAACACTCCCTGATTGTTCCTTAGAATTCCTCCAGCAATTTCCAGCCCTGTTTATTTGAGACAATGATTGTCTCTTTGTTCTATGTTTGGAAAGCACCTAAACCAGCTCTGCTTATGGCTCCAACGTGCAATGGGAACATGGAGAGCAGCAAACCTGTGTAAACCTGTGAAACCTTCCTGTTAGCAGTTAATGCTGGAGTCAGAAACTTCGACACTTAAATAATGATTCTGTGTTTACAAGTGGAAAGAAAAAACACATATCTGGTTTCAGTATACCTTCTATGCAGTCTGTGACACTTATTTTGCTCTTGTGTCTCAGACCACAGAGGTACAGCCATATTGTGGATATAGTCTTTGTCCAAACACTTGTTTTCCCCTTTTTGCAAAACTCCTGCCAGACTTTCCCAGCCTCAGTTGTGTCTAGTCTTTGCGTCAAATTCATTAACAGTGAATTTCTTGGACTGGACTAGAGGGTGTAGTTTTGTACAGTAAAATGGGGAACAATTCTTTTTCAACCTGGGACTATTCATAAATGTATTTCAGCCATATAACCACAGAGAGTGCTGAATAGTCTTTAGGATACATAAGTCTGAAAACTAGCCCTATACAAATAGCTACTTGTAGGTGATCTAGTGTTGTGTTCACAGAAAACTGATTTCTATGGTTAGCCTTTTCTCATGACACAGACGGTAAGGTCTGAATCATTCAGTTTCACAAAATGACTTCAGTGGCACAGCCAATACAAGGGCAAAATAAGTGTTGTGGACTGCACAGAAGTTATATCATTATCATTTATTATCAACAATTTCTTAAATATACGCAAATATTTATTGCTACTTATCTTTCTGTTGCTTAGTACTTTCTGTTCTGTCACTGATTTGGCAGAGCACATAAGAGCTTTACTGAACAGACACAAAGCCAGATCCGTTCTCCTCTGTTATCTGTTGAAGTACCTTTCAGTTAGCTGATCTTTATGCAGACTAGAACTTGTTTGTTTGCATGACTTGTGCACCTTATGACTCAGACTAAAATAGTGGCTTTGTGATCCTATTATATGCTGTTTCCGTAAAATCTTTTGTGTTTCAGGTATGAACTAGGAGATGCTCTGTACTTAGGCTGGGCTGGATCTGTTCTTTATATGCTTGGTGGGATCTTACTGACCTGTTCATGCAAAGGGAAGAAGAAACAGGCTTACAGGTAACCTTGGATTTATCAGTTGAAATAGTAGCTGTCAATTATATACCATTCCCTACCTGTATACTCTTCTCTCTCTCTCACCCTCTGGTACATATCTGTAGCCATATAAAGTACAAACAGGAAATTGTACCTGTTAATTCAGTGCTATGGTATGGCACAGACTCGTGATGGTGGGGAACACTGTCCCAAATACTTGTACCTCCCGGATAGTGTAGGTCTTGATACTTTGCCATCAGTGGTCACCTATAACTGTATTTGGTAACTCTGGGTACTGCTGATGGTTCTAAGATCTACACGATGAAAACGTGCAGTGAAAGAGTGAACTATCTATTGCAAAAAGTATATCAAAGAATATAGTGTATTATAATCAAGTTTTTCTGCAATACTCACTACTATTGAAACATTCAAACACCATTTAATTTGCAGAAAGTATAATGGCGTTTCCTTCCCAAAGCATATCCAATTGATCATTAGACGGATATGATTTTTTTTCTCATTCCTTATGGAAATGTCTTATTGCACATCAAATCAGAAAAGTTGAGATTTCTGGCCTCAAGATTTAACCTTGCCAGGATTTTTATTTTTCCAATCTTAAATTATTCACACATACAGAAGGTCCCTTTCTGAAGGAGAGGGATGACATTGTCAGAAATAGCAGAGGTCCGTATCTACCCAGAAGAACCCAAATGGTTTGGAGGCTGTACTGGCTAAGCTTGAGGGGGTGATAACATGGAAGGAAGAAGCACTTTCACTGTTGCTGTATTTAATCTTAGGAAAGTTCTGTCAAAATACATAATAAAGGAGCGTGTTCCTCTGATTCTCCATTGCCTAATCTGAAGCCATTTAAGTTTTATGGTAATATTTCGTCAGCCGCATTGGACTTTAGATCTCACTCACCATACTTTGATACAAAGTACCAAGTATCCTGAAATGTCTTGAAAATTCAGGTAAAACTAATGCATGAAACAGAAGTTCAACATGACGAATGACAGTTGAAGGAGTTGGCTGAAGATACTTCTATTTTCCTTTCTCATCATCTTGATTCTTGTATTAAAAACTGCAGCTTGCAAAGGCATTGAGGTCTAGGTTTGCTTCTGCTTCAGGGACTTGACTAAAATGCCTCGAGGAAGAGCACACGTGAGTTAGGAATCCAGAGTGTGTTTCTGGTTACGAGGGAGATGGCTGTGCTGCCTGTCAAAGAGCCATCCCTTTCCCCTTAACGACAAGACTGATGAGAACAATAGGCCTCTAATTTCTGCACCTTTGTGAAGTATGTGCTATGGGTGGGTTGGATACAGACCTAAATGAGTAACTTGCTAAGTATCTGAAACTGTGGACCTGTGTGTAATACCTCTTATTTTGTATCTTTCCCCCCCCCCCAATTTACAGTTGCAACAAATACGCATATTCAGCAGGCCAGGCAGCTCAGCAGCAGCGCATTTACACCAAGAACACTGAGACAATCCTAAGCAACAAGGAGTATGTCTAAACTTACCGTTTACATCACTTGTAACATTATCAGGTTATGAACTCAAATAAAGAAGTGAACTACTTCCACGGTTCCGGTTCCAAGTTCCAATCTTTCATCTTAATTTGGAGCAGTACAAAGAGGTATGGTTTTTTAATGTAAATAGGAGTGGTTTTCCAGGAATGGTTTTAAAATGTTTCTATAGAAAATGCTGTGATGTGAAAACCCGCGGCATGAAGGTCTTCTGCATGCTGAGAAGCCTGGTAAAATTTAACCACAGTGCAGTGTATCCTGACAATCAAGAGCAACTGTATCTATTTCAGCTGACTCAAAAATGCGGAACTGATATGCTGTAGCTGACTGCAAGTAAATATGCCTCACAGTTAGAAATGTATTGTGTATTCATTAATGTTTAGCTTCCTACTTTTGTTTAGCAGCTTTAGCTTTTGACAGGAAATAAACTTTATTCCACCCACTGACTGAAACAGATTTTCTGATAAGTGGTATCCTGCCCAGTAATAAGGATATAGTCTGTATACTGTGGGCTTGAAGTCTCATGTTGTACTGAAATTCATATTATGTATGATAGTCAAGAGTTATAAAGGCTACAAAAAAATTCCCTAACAACCACTCACCTCCAAATCTGCAGATGTGCAACAGATTTCTTGTTGGTTGTAATGCAGATACCAAAGATAAATGATACAGAATGAACCAAACACAGCTGAGAGTGGAGAAAGCATCCGGTGCCAAAATGCCTAGTGATAACTAAGAAGATGACAGCCCCAATTTTTAATTTTTATTTCTATGTTTTCAGCTTTAAAAATAATCCTATCTTAACTTTGAGCAATCTTTAACTTTGTGAACTTCTACTGCATCTGAATTGTCTAATTCATGTTATTCCCCAGTGGCTTTATTCTCCGTCATTGTGCCATCATTAGAATTTCCACCTTAGACTACTCCACTGCTGGGAGCGTATGTTTGCCTTGTGTAAGCACTTAGGCAGATGACAGTGAGCTAACTTTACTTCATATTGATGCTTTGAGCAATGTGGAGTGGAATTTCACACTGCAGGTTCACAGGTTTCATAACTTGTCCCTTTTGAATTACAAATGTATTAATACAGTTTGACAAAAATACCTTGGTGTTTTCTCTACTTTTAAAGTCTTATGATAACCATAATTGTAGTCTGATTTAGAAGTTTCATGCAGCTTCCTTGATATCCCAATAGATAATTCCAGAGGGTAACCTGCAAGCAGTCTTAGCAGAAACGATTTAGCCATCTTGCTTGCATATAGATACAGCTGACTTGTAAACTGACACATGAAGGCATGAACTGGGCACTGATAGCTCTTGCTGGGCTTGGTAAGGAGAGCTAAAAGGAGTGAGGATTACTTTTAGATTGCCAGTGTCATCTTTTTCCCTCCACTATCAACTACTCTTTCAAAAAATCAGCCCTTTGGTCTTTTGGAGAATAATTTCAAAAGCCGAAAAGGCACTTAACTTGCGTGGTGGGAGCTGAACTCCTTACCATCAGCTGTATATTCTGTCCGCTGAATTTTTGGGTAATTTTGTGATGGTATTTTGGTCTAGTTGGACATAAGGAAATGCAGAGCTCAGGCAGTGACTAAGCAGTTCCAGTGTCAGTTTCCCACCAAAGGTTGCGTCAGCTCATGAACATGAATTATGCTCTGGTAGGGGAGAGACAAATGCAGAACTTCCTTGGTCTGGCATCAGATCTTCTAGTGATGTTTCTGGGAAGTTTAATTAAAAACCAAGAGTAAAATCCCTATGTAGTAACTCATTCATTCGTTCAATACATTGTTATTGTATTCAGTGTCATTCAGGGGAAAAAAATGCTGAAGATACGATGCCTCTCACTGGTTTGTTTACAGTCCTGCCAACCATTTTCTGTTCCCGCTGTTTTTCCCTGATTATCTGCCCCTTTCCCAGTAACACTCTGAGTTAATTTGATGAACCATCAACTCAGTTTGGGGAGTAAGGCGTTTTATGTATAGGTGATATATGAAGTGATTTTTTTTTTTTTTTTAATCTGTAGCAAGCTGCTTAACTCTCTTTAAATCATCTTCACACATTGCTATTTTTAAGTCCTTTGCTCAGCAGATCAGACTGCTTTGGTATCTGCAAATCTTCTTCATATCTCTGCAGCTGAGACCAAAATCCTGCATTGGGTTCTGCTACTGGCCTGGCAGACTTCACAGCCTAGAAGAAAGGAGAGACACTGTAGAAGCAAGGGAAGGTATCATGCAAACAGCTTTCTTCCTCTTAGACTTTTGAGTAGATTTACTTTGGTTTTGATTTTGCTATGGAATAATAAACAGATATTTTGGTGAGCTGACCTCACTCTGTGCTTGCTAAAGCCTTCTGGCATGTGGTCCATGTTACAGAAAGGATTCATGGGCAAGACATGAAAAGGAGCTGTTGAATTTGCTGGAAATATGAATGTCTTTCACAAAGTGTGGTGACACCACGCATCTTTAAGATAGAGTGCAACTTGGTCACGCATCTGCACGCCTCTGTCAAGTACTGAGCAAAAGTGTTGTCTAAATTAGGGACTTGGGGATATACCTACCAAATGGGTGGAGACCGTAGAACACGAGTCATATGTATTGGACGGGCTTCCTAATAAAGTTGAGATGCTGTTACTGGTCCCTAGCTATTTAGCAGGCCTAAGAGATGATGTTTCTTTGTTCCGTTGAGCTGCCACATAGGTGATAAGGGCAAATCCTGCAAAACAACTTCTGTGCATACTCGCTTCCTTTTCATGCATTTGCTTTATGTCTGTCTTTAACTTCACTTATCATGGCTAAGCAAACAACAGGGAACACATGCACAAAACAACCAGTTTTGCATATTTGCTACCAGTGCTTAAAGCCTATTTGGATTTGTAATTATATTTGTCCCAGAAACCTCACATGGAAAGCTTATTTGTCCAAGTTGGGGGTGAAAAAATCTTACAGTGGAATTTTTTATTCAAATGTTGAATAACTGCTATTAAACAGGCAAGAGCACCAAAATAATTCTATGAGAAATCATCATTACTCATTACTCAGCATTGCATTTCTTACCCAAAAGATGTTTAAATAGAAATCTGGGTGTAAGTACAATACCTCAAAGGCATCCTTGAGCGGGAGCTGTCGGTGTCTCATCAGATAAGCAGTGCAAATGGCAGCTGATCGGCTGCGGCCGTTTTTACAGTACACTAAGCATTTCCCACCGCTCTTCACAGCCTCCTCTATGGCATCGCTGCACTGGTCGAAATACCGATACAGGTCTTCGGCCGGGTCATCGAACACCGGCACGCGCATGCCCCGGACGTGCTGGAGGCCGGGGAAGGGCTGCTGCCTGGTGACATTAACGCAGAAGGTGACTCCCTCTCGCGTGAGCAGGTCCTCGTTGCAGGCTGCCCTGGCGTTGCTGATGAGCAGCGAGGCGGTGACCTCGCAGAGCTGGAGCATCGGCAGCCAAGGCCGCAGCGGCGCTGGCACCACGGTCCCACCGCAGAGCTCCCAGATCGCCTCCTCCGCACGGCATTCGAGCCGCCGCACACGCCGGTGGGGGGATCAGGGTGCGGGTTGCTCCCCCCAGCAACGTGTACGGGCTGCGCTGGGCTGTGCTATATTTATCCTCTCTGAACAGTCTCAGGCATAAGGCTTCAGGCAGGTCCTAGTGCCTGCTGCATCCCGGGAGTCGCATTTAAACAGCTAAAAGCAATCTCAGAGCCCAGAGAGCATTTGTAAAACCGTTGGATTTGTACAGCCCCTGTTCCTATCGCAGCTCCTTACAAGAAGCTAAAACCTCTAACTCACAGGAAAGCTGCTGCTGGGGTCAGCAATGATGCAGTAACGATGCAATATTGATCTGATTACTCCAGCTCACCTCCAGATGATCTCGTTGCCCCTCACCTACAACAGAAGTGTCTTTTGAGTACCCAGAAAATGATTTTCTAGGCTAGCTAGATAGGCAATGCTAATCTTTCTGGACTTCAGTAAAAGTGCTGGTGTGGTGCCAGGGCAGAGAGTGTCTTACGTGTGAGCGTGCAGCCACACGTTCGAGCTGTGAAGGACGGGAAGGGATGGGGCCAAGGACCTGGCCAGGGGAACGCCACATCAGCCGGTGCTGGGTGGGGGCTGCGGGCTGGCCATGGGTACCAGCTGCCTCCTGGCAGATTGAGCCTGTTACCGGTACATGGAGAGTAATCATAAGCTAAACGCAAATGCCATCTCCTGGCAGTGAAGACAGTTGCCTCTTCTGAGAGAACGTGGTTGAATCGCAGGGTAATAGTCTCATCCCCCGGCTAGAAAAGCTCTGATGCCTCAGTCCAGATTTTGCTGGGGGGTTTCTGGTCTTGGTGCTGCCGCTGTTGGGGTACGGTGCAAACATCTTGTGCAAACAGCCCCGGTTACGCCGGCTGTCTCTCGTCCTCTTGCCATGCACTGCTGTAAAGTGCCTGGCCCCATCGTCTTGGCGAGCTCCTTGTAGGTGGTATCAGGGCCCCCGGAGCCCTCCCTTCTCGGGGAAGCAGGGCTGTGTGCGGCTGCAGGGAAGCAGGAGCTGAGCTGAGCTTGTACCACGCCCACCCCTTCTGCAGTTTCTTAGCAGTGAATTTGCAAACTTACGGTGTTCAGCAGCTTTACAAACAGCATTGTTGCCAAACAGCTTTAATACACATAGAGCTGCAAGTGGCCATTATTTAAGATCACACAGAGGAGGCAAAGGAGGTGACTGAACTGCAACCAACTTGTCCCAGGAGAAGACCAACATTTCTACACTTGTCTGTATGCACATAAATGTGTCCGTGTGGCGCCCAAATAGCTGTAACTGTAGGACCCAAACTAAAGAAATACCTACTCACTCAAGGGTATCACTCAATTTATTAAATTTAAGTGATATTTGCTTCCAGGCAGATACACTTTTGGTAGTTTCCAGTGATCAAGTCTCTCTTGGACACTTCACGAGCTGCTTCTGACGCACTACCTTGACCCCTGCATCAAGCATTTCTGGAACTGGACAGTGCAGAGCTGAAGCACAAACCTTTCTGCTGCATCAGTTCAGTCTCAGGCACTCGCTCGAGATTAAACATCCACGTCACTGCGACGGGCCAGCCGTCTGCTTTGCTTGCTGTTAACCCTGCCAACAGCTGCACCAGTACCAGGCCATGGTAAATAATGAGCACAAGACTTTGTAATGACAAATACCAAGGGTATTTCTGATTCCTTGTACCATTATGCCATGACTTTTTGTGCATCTATATGAGACAGAGAACATTTAGCATACTTGCTTCGATAACTCAAGTCAGGCTCACCTTGTTTCCACACATACCACGTCCATACAACCCTGGCAGTTGCTCCTCCAGATCACACGGGGTTTAATGCCGGCAAACCCGTAGCGCCAGCACTGGCATCAGCCCGATACA
This sequence comes from Nyctibius grandis, assembly GCF_013368605.1. NCBI lineage: Eukaryota > Metazoa > Chordata > Aves > Nyctibiiformes > Nyctibiidae > Nyctibius > Nyctibius grandis. Next base: position 925,462 of record NC_090689.1, on the reverse strand, counting down.
AACCTTAGGGCTGAAAGCAAGCCTTCACTCCTCGGGACTCCTGACCTGGCCTTTAGCTGTGCCTTAGCAAGGAAAAAGAAAGAAGACACCAAACTCGGCTTAAACGGAGAAGAAATAAAACTGCCCTGTAAATACAGATCTCAGTCTCCAGCCTTTTTATTTATACAAGGATTCAAAGAACATATTTCAACTTTAGATAAACAGTGCAAGAGAGTTACAAGTACCTTGGTAACAGAAAGAAATAGATAACTGTCCAGCTATGCCAATAAGTGAAATAATTCTTACTCCTGCAGATAGAAATGCATTTGTTTAAAGCAAAGGTGGACTGTAGATATTTTGCTATACCTTAGCCCCTACCAAGCCCACCGGCAAAGAACAGGCAGTTTGTCATTTGTAAATGATAAGTAGCTGCGCTCTCAAAGCCTTTTGAGACCCTCGCCCTTGGTTAAAACATACACGTTATGGCACAAAGGAGCAGGCTGAAAGACAGAGACACTTGGAAATCCACTAGTTCTGGTTCTCCCCTTCCCAGGGACAGGGGTGCTTGTTAATATTTTTTCCTAGACCGCTACCCGCCGCCCCGCCGCATCCCTGTGAAGTACGAGGCCTTTTCAAACCAGACCACCACAAATCTCGACAACATCAAAGCAAATGTTTCTCCCCAGCCACCCCCGTTCCCCAAACCAACCCACGGCAGCCGCCAGCCCCCGCCGTGGCTGCAGCCCTCACCCCACCATCGCTACGGGGCTGGGGAGGTTTGTCACCACGTTTTCGAGCAGGCGGTAGCCCAGGAAATGTCATTTATAAGCACTGAAAGGCCCAGGCTCTGTGCCAGCCCGAGCACGGGCTCGGGGCTCGTCTGGACCTGGGCTGACTTCAGCTTGTTGGGCCGTGCCAGCGGTTGTCCAGCCGCCGGGTAACTATGGTTTGCTTTAGGTTTGCTTTACTTTGAGCGATACCGAGTGGACACCCTGGGGGCACTCGGCCGTTTCAGCTCCCCAGCGGAAGGTGACGTGGCCGAGCGCAGCCCCGGGCCACCGAATTGCAGCAGGTTGGGGAAACCGCTTTGGGGCAACAAAGGGAACAGAAAAACAGAATAACCAGGGACCTACAAAAAGCAGCGGCGTAGGAGGACCACGTGAAAAGGTACACAAAATAAACCCAGCGGTCCCAGGGCCCAGGAGGGAGGAAGCGTCAACACCAACATCATGTGCCTCCTGGCAAAGAGGGGGACGAGCCCCCGGCCCTGCCCGAACCCCAGCTCGGCTCCCGGGGGACTGAGCAGGTGCCTACAGGCCCAGAGGGACACTGAGGCGGGAGCTCAACCCCAGCCAAAGGGGGAAGGCATCAGGAAGGGCTTCTCCTGCGTAACAGTTTTTTCTGTACTCTTGAGGCTTTGCTTTATTAATTTGGACTATCAGGTTTTATTATTGTAATGGGACCAATAATTTGGGCTATTACATGGTTAAAATATTAACTGGGCAATCAGTAAATTCTTGGCTTCACGTTTAAGGTGTGTTCCCCTTGGGGCCTGGAGGAAGCTTTTGAGGGTACCAGGCTGACAGCGAACGCTAACTGCACAGGAATGGAAACACCAAGGGCCTTCCTTTCAATCTCCCGTTCTGCAAAGCAAAACACTGACCTCGTCATCCAGGTGTTAGAATTCCAATCCAACTCAACCGTTTTCTGAAGAGGGTAGAATGTTTTAATGCCCCCTCTCCTCCCTGTTTTTGCTTTGGATGTAAAGTTTCTGCAGGATTGGTTGTGGGGATTTCTGTAACTGAAGGCTAAATTTGTACTGGCAATTCTGGTTAAAAAAAAAAAAGAAAAAAAAAAGAACTCTTTAGAGCAGTAAAAGTAACGTGGAACTTGCCGTATTTTTAGAAGTAAACAAATCTGTATAAATCCATGACTTGTATTCATCCACTCCTGCGTTCCGATGGGTCTAGTGGCGTTGTCTGTGCTTTAGCCAGCGCCCAGCACCCAGCCTTCATTTCTGAAACCCTGCCAGATCAGATCAGTTCTAACCTTACAAGGCAGCGAGCACAAGGCAGAAAGGATCCCAAGTCAGTAACACTGGTTGCTGTGACTTGGAGAAGCCAGTCAAAGCTGCCCTAACACCTCTGCCTGGTTTGAGGCACCGTCAGCGTTGTTGCCTGGCCCCAGATGGGACCCTGCCCCAGGGAGGGCAGGCGACCAGCTCCCTCCGGCTTCCAGCCTTACCTTGCTCATGTTCTCGTCTTCCCTTAAATTGCACATTCTAGAAACTGCTAACGTTAAAAATGTTCTTTTTTTTTCCCCCTTTCTTAGAGAACAGCCAAACCCCAACCCCATAACATTTGCTCAGCCCAAAGACACGTCTGACAGGACAGAGGAGAAATGCTCAAACATCTGCTGTGCAGACCAGTGAAGTAGGAGATAGATGCACCTCTGCCCTCCCTCTCGCCCGCAGTACAAACACATTTGAGACTCAAACCCAGCCCCATACGAATGAAGCCCAACCCCTAGGCATGCCCTTGGCCCAACAGGTCACAGTGACTGTGCTGTATCTATAACATCTGCTAAACCTACGTCCCCAGCCGATGCTTGCCGTACGTGTCAGGTACAGAAGCCTTCTGGAAGCCCTGAAGCACACAGCCCTACAAGCACAGACACTCCTACAGCTACATAAGGATATTTATATCTTTCACCCACCACCCCCAGCTTCAAAACCTGGCATGGAGTCCACCCCACCAAGCACTTCGGGGTTAGGGCAGCCTGACCGAGGCTGGTGCGTGGCGGGATGGGGTGGCAGAGGGTGAGCCTGGCCCTTCCCTCAGCCGAAACGGAGCTGCCGGCCGGTGTGTCAATCACAGAATCACAGAATGTTAGGGATTGGAAGGGACCTCGAAAGATCATCTAGTCCAATCCCCCTGCCGGGGCAGGATTGCCTAGACCATATCACACAGGAACGCGTCCAGGCGGGTTTTGAATGTCTCCAGAGAAGGAGACTCCACAACCTCTCTGGGCAGCAAACCTCTCTGACCCGCTGTCTCACCCCGTCCCTGCCGCGGTTAGGGAAGGTGCGTGGGAGGATGGGGAAGGGACAGGGAAAGCGGGAATTCACTCAAAAACCTACAATGCAACAGAATCAGAGAATCATAGAATTGGTTTGGCTGGAAAGGACCTTTAAGATCATCAAGTCCAACTGTTAACCCAGCACTGCCAAACAGGAACAAACTTCAAAAGAAAAAAAAATATCCCAAACAAAACGTGTCTTGTCCTCACATGCCCCCTGGTAGGGGGGTAGGTGCTACCTTGAGTCAGTCTCCTGGGTCGGGATGCTGCCCAGGGCTAATTGCCACCAGCCCCTCTCTGCCCTGGGGGTCACTCCCGCCCGTGCCCAGTGTGAGCTCTCACCACCAGTCACAATACTCCAGGTAGTAAAAAGTCCCTGGTCTCTCTTATTACAAAAAAAAAGAAAGGGATTCCCATCCACGGCTGGGGCTGGAGGAGGAGGAGGAGACAGCACAACTGTCTGTCGAGTGGAGAATCCTGCTGTGCATATTTTCATCTCTCTGTTACCTATGGCGGCACTGCACTGCAGGTAGAAATTGGACCATTATTACTTGGGTAAAAAATCGCTTTCCAACTAGCATGCAAAGAAAAAATACCCCAAACCCCAACCCCTCACACTCATTCCCAGTCACTTAGATGTAGGAGACCTACCCTTCAAATTGTCACCAGCTACGAGCTCAAGTAAGAAACCCACTTGTGACCTTTCCAAAGAAAAAGGGAGTTCTGCGTTTTTGGGTCCAACAGGCACTGCCAAACTGTTTCAGTTCAACCCCCCAAACCTGCTCCCGCTCCTACGTACGCCGCTGGAAGCGAAGGGCCGTCTCTGCCCGCCTAGGAAGTACAGAGGGAGAACCCGGCAGAGCCCCTGAACACAGCACCTGAGCAGCGCTGGCCATGTCTGTCTCTCCGCGTCACGGCGTGGCGTTGCTCTGGGCACCGTCGTGCCTTCAGCAGCTGTACGGTGCACGGTCAGCAGCGCCTGGCCTGCGGCTGGTAACAGCATCAGGGCAATTGCATATTCCACGGGGGGCAGCAGAAGAGCTGCCTGCGGAGGGGCCGGCCGGGCTATCCCGGAGGCCTCTCTGCAAAGGGTTGTTTCAGCCCCGAAAGCCAGTTTGTGGCAATAACAAAAGTAAAACAATGAGGTACGGAAAGAAGGGCCCAGCATTGGGGGAGAGACCAAGAAAGAAGAAAACAGCTCGAGCACTGCCAGAAATAGCAAACAACTGAAACCTTTCTCTCCTCCCTCTCTTTTTTTTTTTTTTTTTTTTTTTTTTTTTTTGCCAAGGTGAATTAAATATGTCCTTTTGTTGGTTGGTTGGTTGGTTTTGGCAAAGTGAAGCCCTCGGCCGCAGTCTCTTTCCTGGCTGTGTTAGTGAGTTACCGCCACAAGTGCTGCGTGGCAAGGAAAGCCACCGAGAGGAGGAGGAGGAAGGCGGAAGGCAAAGATCTGCTGCTGGCCCCACTGACGCCATGTCCAGACTGCTTAGGAATAGCGTGGGTTTCTGGCTGCCTGGTGCTGGGGTTCTTAGAAAGTCTTTTGCCACAGACGTCGTCAGGACAGCTGTCACCGCTCCCGGAGCCGCTCATGTCGTCACCTGCGCAGAGACAAACACACGGTGAGCCCCGGCTGCGTTCCTTACGGCGGGTGATGTCCCTGCCCTCCCCTTGCTGCAACCCTGGGGAGCTCTGGCCACCAGCCCTGTCCCGGCCACCTCCTCCTCTCTGCATCCCCCACTACGGGATGCAAGCCATACCCAGTCTCCAGTTGACTTCAACCACCTGCCGCTGTAGCAGCTGGAAACCTCTGGAGCAGACAGGAGCAGTGGCCCCTTCAGCAGGGCTGGGACTGGAGAGAGCCCCGAGGTTCCAGTAAGGTGCTGAGCGCAGCACAGCCTCCAGCCACCCCGCAGCAAGTCGGCTGCTCTCGAGCAGACCCTCTGCAGCCCCAGCCAAAAGCCAGGTCGCCACAAGCCCCCTCTGCCGTCAGGGCCCAGCTGCAGGGTCTGCACGGAGGCCCGTGCGGGCTGCCCGGACTGACTGCTCAGCCCCTCTCGCCTGCCGTGGACCTCTCCGGTTCCGCTAAACTCACTTGCGTCTTGGAAATCCACATCGTTCCCGATGTTAGCGTTGCCCAGCCGGTTTGTCATGATCTTTAGCTGCATGATTTGCTGGCGAATGGTCATATCTGGCTTGGTGATGTCCACCTCCACCTCTGGGTTGTTAATCTGATTAGCTAAGCCGTCCCCCATCACTTCAGGCAGGTAACTGTGAAGGAAGGTGACAGATTTAGACGTCTACCCCCAGCTACGCTCCCCCCTCCCCATTACAGACACCAGTGACAATCCAGCCTCTTTGAACCCCAGAGAAGCTGCAGTCAGTGGTGTTGGCTTGTCAAACAGCCTCCATATGCCGGTGTTTGCAGTGAGGGAGCCAGCTCTAAGGATGGCCAAGATGCGCTGCCATGGCCAGACCCCATCAGAGCCTGGGGCTTGCCCTGAGGCCACCTCAGCTTGCAGGAGCCGTCTGGTGGCCTTGCAACATCACTGTCCTGGCACGGGGAGGGGTTTCCTGCAGGAAGGCTGTGTGCGGGGCCGGGGGTTGCTCTCAGGTTGGTACCTGTGGAGCCACAGTGACACTCTATCCCCTATGGAAAAGCTCTGTCCATATGAGAGGCTGAGGAAGACCTTCATCCCTGCCCCAGCTAAACCCTGTGGGGAATGACACCCTGGGACGACAGAATCCCCCCAGCCCAGTACAACCAGACAGGCCCCCAGGGAAGCATCAGTTAACTGGGAGCGGTCAATCAGGAAGCAGAGCTGTGCTGCTCCCTCCGGCACTGCCCCGGCCTGTCCGCTCCTGCAGAGCTGCGGCACTGCTGGCAACGACGTGGAACACGTACGAACTGGAGGCGCCGGCTCTGGGCTGGCAGAGACCAGCCCAGTAGGTCCGCAGAGAGGAGCAGAGCAAGGTGCACATCCAGCAGCTGCCCACCTTCCCTCACAGCCATCCTTTAACCGTCAGCCGTGGGTGGGAGGTGGTTCTGCAGCTGCTGGATGTCACCCTGGTGCCTCCTCTCATGAGGGAGCAGCATCTCGGAGCAGGTATGGATGAACAGACATGCATGCAATTCTCAGAAACAGCTCTGGAGTTTGTGAGGCAAATCCAGCCCTTCTGCCTTCTGAGTGCACGTGGAATTACAAAATTGCTTCATTAGTACAAAACTACACAGTTATTTCATGGCGAATGCGTTTCGGTGCTTAACCCTCCGACACACAACAAAACGGCAGCAGGCTTGACGGTCCCAGGCACCAGTTCCTCAGGAAGCACAGCAATTTTGTGGACAGGGACAGACCTTTCGGCTCAGTCTGAACAAGTGGGGCTGCCTGAGATGACGTCTAAGTGCCTTTTATCCAGCTCTCCCTCTCTCATCCCAGAACGGTGCTATCCTGGCATCTTGACCCTCTCCATACCTGCCCTTGGTCATCCCGTTCCAGCACTTGTCGTCCGCCGCTGAGCTGGCCATTACTCTTTTGCTGCACAGGCTGCCGGGCAGGGTGATCCAGTAAGTCTTGAGAGCCGTCAGATTCCCTTTGGCATCTACAACCTGTAACCAAAGAGGATGCTGAGGGCCAGGAGAGCTCTGGGGCACGCCAGCGCTGCGCCGGCCGGGCTCCCAGGGGAGGCAGGGCACCAGCACCCTGCCCGGCACACCGCCGGGGAGGGAGCTTCGGAGGCACCCACCAGCATCTCCAGCGCTTGCGCAGAGGATTTTGCTTCCAACGCGACCTTCCCTCGCCTTTTCTTGTCCTCGCTGCTCGAGCCTTTTGTGCTGATTTTGGGATTTCCACAGCCTTGGAAAACCTAAAAAACAAACCAAGCTCTGTATCCCGTGTTTTGATACTATTTCTGTAATTAATTAGCACTCCACAGTTATGTTGTTTTTTTTTCTTCTTAAGTATGTTTATCTTTCCTACCTGCAAGGTCTCTGAGATTCTGGCTTAGTTTCTGGTCACGTTATTCTTGGGCCAGGATGTGTTTTCAGCACACTGTAACCGGTTTTGGTTACTGCTGTCAAGCAAAATGTTCAGCACTAACACAAAATTAGCACATGTTTTTGTATGAGTCACCAATGTTGTTATTAAACTATTTCTAGTATCTTTATCTGTTCCTATTGTGATTGAAAAATAAAATTCTGGGAAGAAGAAGAAGAAGATGGGAGTTGCTCACACTCATTACACCAGTGGTGGTGGAAGGAGTGCTCGGACAGCCAGATTTAATAACGCACCAAAGGCCAGGAGGGCCTTTGCCTGTCAGTTTGATTCAGGAAACAAAGCAAGCCATCAGATTTGACAAGATGGCCCCCAGCTTGTCGTGGTTACCAGGGGGCTGTCAGAAGCTATCGATACATTCGACTTTGCGGGGTGTCCCCTTAAAGCAGAGCCATCAAGACCTCAGGCAGGGGCACTGCTGACACAGCTTGTGCCAGCTGCTGATGCCTTTGCTAGCGGATTCCGACAGCCATCAGCAAAGTCCTAATCTAGACAAGGGTCCCTTCGGTGACACTGGGTCTCATTGGTGTGTCTGAGGGACACTCAGCCGAGAAAGCCCTCTCTTGGCGTGCACTGTCCTGCTGACCAGATGGATCCAACCACTATGGCAGTTCGGCACCAAGGCAATTTGTTCATCTGTCTCCTTTGCTCCGTGCAAAAAGCCACACCTTTAAAACTGCAGGTAGAGCATTTTCAGCTTGATTCTACCAAAATAAAACCAATTTGGTTTCACTGCTGTATCTTTCTTATTGGCCTATTACTGTTGCTAGCAGGAGACAACTCTTTCGGGAGGTAAAAGCCCTGGGAGGTCTCCAGGACAGTGGCGCTTGTAGCAGCTCCAGCACAGCATGGCATCAAGGCGATCCTCTTGCCAGCCCAAGGGCTTTAGGTGAGCAATGCCCATTCCTGATGGAGAGAGCACGTGTCCTGCAGACTGAGGTGATCAATGGTCTCCTGCATAATGACAGCAAATAGGTTTGCAGCTTTTGATAGCTCCTGCTGCCTGGAATCCATCAGAGAGCCACAGGGAGCGTGGGGCAGTGCGAGGAGGCACGGAGCGCTCTGCAGTGCAGCGAACACAGGGCTCAGTACCAAAAGCGTTTCTTTCCATTTTTTCCCCAGATCCCAAGAGCACCCATGACTGAGGGTGTCACTGGGTCCAAGGGCCACTTCTGGCTCTCTCACAAATGGCAGACAGTGCCCTGGCTCTAGGCTGGTAATGTTTGAAGCTGCCAGCTGCAGCCCAAGCCTGCTGCCCTTGGTCCTGAGAGAGAAGACTCCCAGGACTGGCCTGGGCCAGTCCCGAGCTCATCTGACAACGATATCCTTTACCTGATCACTTTGCCATGCTCAAAAACAGATCTTAGAGCTGCAGCAATTTGCAGCTCCTGACCTCTGCTACCAGTGCCACCAGCAAAGACCGCCACATTCACCTGGTCACCTGGTCATACAGAGAAGCTTATCCAACACGTTTGGTTGCTCCAGTTGAACACCAAATAGACTATTTACTCCATTTTACCAGATTTACTATATGCCCCTCGGAAACACCTTTCTTTGCAGATGATGCCATGTTCTCCCACATCGTGGGCTTGCTTTTATGTGGACAACCTCAGTCTCACCTAACAAGGGAAGAAAGAATACAGCCTTTCATTTCAGAAAAGAAACCTAACCGAGTACTTGGATGCATGCTGCTGCTAGTGCTTTGACGTGTGCCAGTGAATTCCTGCTTGGCTAAGCAATACTTCTCCAAGACCCAGTTAAGACCTGCCCCGCTCCTTTCATCTGCATCTCTGCCCTAACTGTGGGATAGCTGCAGGGCTTGGGGAATGTCTGGGCAAAAAGCAGCAGCCCTGGAGGGCTGTTTCTGTTCCCAAAGCTTCTCTTACCTGCAGCTACAGAGGTGATTGTGGTTAAGTGGATAAATATGCTAAAAATAGCAGACCAATAGAAGAGAACTTCATGATACACTTCTTGGAAGACAGGTGAGAATCAGGAGAGCCTGTTTGATACTCTCCAGATGGAATGCCAGATTGCAACTCTGTCCCACAGATACAACCTGATAGCTCAGTGTTTCCACTGCAGAACATCACCCCAAGGCAGGTTACAGCAGCTGCCTTCTGTCACTCAGGACTGTGCACTTTCCGTCAATGCCTCAGCTCAGCCAAAATACTTCAGGGCTCTTCAGACACAGAGGCACCTGACAGCAAATGGCACCATGCCTCCCACAGTCACCGCACATGTACTCCCACCGTGTGTGTCTGTAGCTAAAGGAGGCTGGCTGCATGTGGCAGGGAGGAATATTTGGGAACACGGGAGAAGGTTTTTGCCTGTGTAAGATGGGTGGTTTCCTATCGTTAAAACAGTGGGCATTTGATCTCTCTGATCCTTCATCTCCTCTGGTTCAGTTGAATAGGGAGCACACAAAACATTTGGTCCTGGCAGCTACACATGGTGCATCCTCAGCCAGGCCCAGGCACATGCTCTTACCTTGGCTGTGATCGAATCTTTGTTTTCTTGCAAGTTAGAAATAGCTTCAGCGATCCTCATGTGAATGGTCCCTATGACGGTGTCCACGTTGTACGGTCCATCAATCCGATCAGCCACTACGACCAGGGAATCTAGTAAAACAAGACAGAGACATCTCTCAGCAGACCCTGTGCAAACCAAGTTAAGGATCACGCTCATGTGGGGTAGGATAAGCTGCTGGCCCCTCGGCAGGCTTGTTGAGAGACATCTCTCCATTTTCACTACTGCCCAAGTGCATGCTCGTTTCCCTCTGGCAGGGGACAGCTGTCCCTTCCCAGCACATAGCTAAAGCCACTCTCAGTGGCAGAGGAACAGAGGTCACCTCCCGCAAATGGTAAATGCAGCCTGTACTCATACAAAGTGACCAACGTTTCCTGGGGTGCTACAGAAAGGAAAAATGGAAAATTGGCACAGAAATATTAAGTAATGCATAGCAATACTTGGCCCTAACCCTCCGAACTCACTGCATGTCTTCAGCAAAGCACTGCAGCCCCCAGAAAGTGGGAGAATTGGGGTCAGTGAAGTGCCAAAGGTACTGGATGTGGGCAACAGCTTCTGTGGCAGTGAAGCAGTGAGAAATGGAGTAGTTCTTCTCCCCATCACCTCTGGAAGGACAACACGTGACCAGCCAGGGAAATACCAGGCCATAAAGGCAGAGAAGCAGACCAAAATACCCACAGCTAAACTGGTAAACAGCGCAGGGAGTGACCGAGGGGTGCCTCTTGCTCTCAGCTCCTCTTGTCTTGGAAAGCTCTGATGTCCAAGCGCTCCTGCCTGGTCTGGAAGCTCCTCCCTGGATGGTTGCTTTGGGACCACTGCTTGGCTTACAAAAAAATTACCAACCTCTGTCTGCCTCCAGAGATGATTCTCAACACTCCAGAGGAAAGCTGACACCCTTGCTGTCCAGCGAGATTTAAACAGGATCTCAGGGCACAGCCAAAACTGGGTTTGGACATCTAAAACAGGATCTTAACCAGGTCTGACTTTACCAGTCAAAAATTGCAATTCTGAAAGTCACTGCTATGCTGCTGCTGCCTCAGTTCCCTACCACTTGTGCTCTAGTAGCCCAGAGGCCAGGCCATACATAAGCTTTATCAGCATTTAGGGACTTGGCATTCAGTTATGTGTGACCTCAGATGGCTACAGTGGGGTCTGCGTCCCCCAGGGCACACCAGAAACCTCCTGGCAGGACAAGGGGTCTGTCAGAGCGCTGGGGTGGCCCGTGCTCTTCTGGAACAGAAAGTGCTTCACGTTCCTGTGGCCATGGAAGAAAACAAGTGCGATGGCTTCGTGTTGGTTCTTCTCTACACAGAGAGGGTCAAATCCCAGGGTCTAGGTTGGAGACCTGTACCATTCGTAAATGGAGTTATTCATTAGGAGTGATTAATTCTTCTGTCCTAAACCCTGATACCTCACCCATCAGCCTGGCAGGGGACTGTCACAGCAGATGGTGTGATGTTGCAGAAAAGCTTATTCAGCATGAATTTGTACTGCTGACATTCATGAGCAATGAAACCACCAGGTGAATTATACCCAGCAGTTCAACAGAGTATCAGTAAAGCATGTCCTTCAACCTACACCATCCCACAGTGTATATGTGTCACCCCTGATACTGCTTTAAAGGACTGACGCTTATCTTTGAGCCATGCAGCAAATTTCCTTTGAGCAGGGGCACATTTCAAACCTGCTAGGGAAGTGTTCAGTCCCTTGCCTGGATAAGCCAGCAGGACTTGGCGAAAAGGCCCCCAAACGACTTCCACGAGGTCTACGTGAGCTTTGTGCAGAAACACTAGGTCCACAGTGGACATAATGTGTTAATAACGAAGGTCTGGTCCCGAGCCCACTGTTGTCAATTTAACAGCACACTCAGCCCTCGCAGGTATGTTCTCTCTGCTGTTACATGAATGATGTTCAGACCCTGACAGCTCTCAGAGAATGACCAAGCTGGGCAAAGACTAGACGAGGGACAGCACAAACCCACAGAAGATACCAGATCATGCTCACAGGGCCCACTGTGGTCCGAAAGCACGTCCAGCCTGCAGGCAGCAAGGGCAACAGTCAAACAACTGGGGGGGCTCAAACCTCAGCCAGTCTGGAGCATCAATCACAAAACACTCTTTCCTCAGGTCTATAATATAGGATTTATCAACATGCAAAGTCACAGCTTGGAAACATCATGTATTTATTTTCAGCACTTAAAAAAATAAAAATGGTTTTGCTGGTTAGCTTGGGCAAGAATAGAAACAAGGACCACAACTTCCAAGTTAATGTGCTCTCTTTTCCTGCAACACAGTCCCATGGCAGTGCTGATTTCTAAAGCTAAACATGCCATACAAGGGAGTAATGTTTTTTTGTATTCTGGGAAATAACATCTCCTGCAACATTAAAGAGCTTGCAGTTTAACTTTGCTGCCACTCAGAGGTTGTGGTGTCATCTTCGAGACTGTATTTTCCGACAACTTTAGCTTGCAGAGGCACTAATGTTGAGATACAGACATTTAAATCAAAGGCTGCACCCCCAAATTAGTGATAAATTATGTTTGAACCACTTAGTATAAAAATCTCCCTTAATTTGACCTGCCCTAATTTGTCAAATTGGAAGAGTAACTCTGTGTTTAGCATAACAAAATCCTCCAGCTGCACAGTAGGGCCCAGAGAAGGGTGAAGAATGGACAATGCCAGTGAATTGCTACCTTTGACTCCACGTCTTGCTCCAGTCCTTGATCAAATTGTGACCTCTGACACTAAAATGTACAACCGCAATTTGAAAGAAGCTCCAGTTTCCTCCCAGCCATCACCCCTTGACAGTGTCTCTCGGAGAAGAGGACGCCAGAGTAAGTGCAAAATGCACCTGGAATTGCCTCCCTGTCAGTCAAGGAGAGCTGTGTGTTGACCTTTCAGGAGACAGGCAGTCATCCTGCCAGCAGCGCGGTGACAGGTAACAGTTGGCTTGCTCTGGTCTGAAAGGCCAAAGCACCATCAAAGTCCTGGTGCAAACCCTTGGGGAAGGGAAGATTCCTCCCCCTCTCTTGCAGCAGCCTCCCAGGCCGCCCTCACGGGGAGCACTTCCAATTAGCCGCGGGAAGTTGCCACTTGGTTCGTTAGCCCCAGAGCAAGGGGGCAGCTGGCTGACACACCTCACCGAGCAAGTGCACCGGCCTCTGCGTGCAGCGGCTCGGTATTTACTTTGCAATGTCCCTTGAGAGGCAGATGACACTCCTTGAACTTCAGCGGGATTTTTATCGTTAACGCCACCACACGTCAACCCTGAGCCAGTCTGTTGGGCTGCAGCTGGCTAGTGAGCTGGTGGTCTCACTGGCCAGGCAGCAGGTGCCAAGGCAAGGGAAAAGACCAAGCCCAAAGCTCATCTCCTCTGGTGCCTGCCTTCCGTGAGCCCAGAGAAACATCAAGGCTCCCTCAGGTCTCGGATCACTCCAGGTCTAAATGTACAAGCTGGGAGGGAAAGAGGAGCTTGCTGGGTGATGCTCTGTGGGCACAAGGAGGGCTGAGAGCTTTACCATTGCAAACAACCTCCCCTGATGGACGGCAGCTGGGCAAAGGACGTGCGCCATAACATAAACACACCATTTTCTAAACACAGACCCTCGCCAGCCTTAAACCATGCCCATCAGCTCCACAAACCACTCTCAGCAGTAGTTCACATTTAAACCAGGAGCCACAGGCTCTGGAAAAACAGCTGAGTGACACCTGAGGTCTTCTTAAAGGAGATGCCCGGGTCTGATCAGGCAATGCAGAATTTCCTGCAGAAACGTCTGGTTGAAGTTCTCCAGCCCGTGTTGCACAGGAGATCAGATCACACCATCACAGTGGTATTTCTGGCTTTAAACTCAATGAAACGGACACCACTATACACATACAACCCACTTTCAAATATCCATCATCTCAGCTGAGTGACAAAGCAAAAACAAAACCAAAATGAGCTCTTATTTAAAATACAAGTCTAATTCTCCCATTCCTGGCAATGCCTGTAACTTCCCCCTCCCCATGTACTTGTTTAAAAGTTTAAGACACCTCTTTCCTTTTAGAAGTACATGATTGTGATCTCTTTGCTCTCCACCCACAGGGACAGTTTATGGCTTCACGTCTCTAGCCTACCTCCCAAGAAGGGCAGTAAGTGCTCTCACAAGTATGGACGAGGAGGCAGGCCTGATAGCGTCAGCGTCCCTGAGCTTCAACACTTGGGAGGGAAGGAAAAATTACTTGAATGCAAAGTGTGGGCAATCCCAAATGAGCACAGGCAAGACGAAAACTCTCTAAGCCCTTGTTAGCCAGCCCAGCAGTGCCCTTTCTAATGGTATTGAAGCCCAGCAAAATGTCCTTCAATAGCTTCTAGGCGTCAGATCGTGGACAGAGAAACTGTCATGTAAAAGAGCCTCCAACAGTCCTTTCGTTACTCGCCAAACACTGCCTCAGAGAGTTCAAAAGGTGCCGTGAGAGGCAGCTGTGCTGCAGCAGAGGAAGGTCATCTTACCCATCAGGTACTTCCACTCGGTGTTCAGGTCCGCTTGGTTGGCCAGGCAGCCCTTCACGACGTTCAGGCAGTAGTTGTTGCACGGCTTCACGCTGGACATGCCCCGGCAGTGCGGGCAGTACATCAGCTTCATGATGGCGCGAGTGCACTCGTGGCTGAGAGATACCTGGGGAGACAGATCGGAGTCAGGCACACAGGCTGGCCAGGGGGGTGAACTTCCCCCTTCCCTGGGGTGAAGGAGCCTGGTGTGATCTGAAAGGCAGCATGGCTCCCCGTGGGCATGGCCCTGGGAAAGCTGCTTCCCCTCTCACTGCCTCTCCTTCCCCCCATCCTTCCTCGGGTATCACCCCTGTCAGAGGTATGGGACCTGCGAGGAGGCTGCTAGTTCCTCGGGCTGTGTTTGAACCCAGGGTTCTGGGAAAAACCCGTATGTGAGCACCATCCCCCTTCCAGCCAGGGCTGGTGGCCACAAGGACAGCCTGAGCCGTTCACTGGCTGTAACCATGATCCCGACACATGCTGCACGTGGGCCCCTGGAGCCTCTGCCATCAGTGCCGCTGCTGTGCCCCTTCTGCAGGAAGGGTTTGTTGTCACCACCCGGCAGACGCAGGTGTCCCACCACAAACTGCATCTCCGGTTTCCTGGGGGAATGCACAGCAGGGGCCTGGACACGGAAAGTTCTCAGCTGGCATCTTTGGAAAGGAGAATGGAGTTGGGGGAAGACTTGAACAATTCCAAAAATACAGGCAATTGAGGGCACTCAACGCTGGAAGTGATTGCTCTATGACAGCACTTCAGCAGCCGCAGGCAGCCGGTGAAGCGGGCCAACACATGCTGTGCCAGCAGCTCCCAGGCACTGCATGTGCAGCCGATGCTTTGCAGAGGTGACTCTGGAGGTGGCTTTGCCACCTGTCATTAAACCACCCTGGTCCCACAAGCACAGCGCCAGCGCAGGTGCAGAGCCCAGAGAGCAGGGCAGCAGCCTCGGCAGCACGTCAAAGTCCCCCCAGACTGTCAGCCATGGGCCAGTGTCCCCCTCCGACTGCCACGGGCAAGGGGCTGTCGGTGTAAGCTGAGGGATGAATAACAACCTGGCAGACCTGCAGAGATGCCAGCAGAGCTCAGCGCTCCCCGGTCTTATTGCTAAAGTGTTTTCTCCTTCGTGCTCTTTTTCCATCTTTGCTCAGATCCATTTGCAATTCCCTTATCACTCTTTTAAAACCATTTACAAAAATACACGTAAGTGTCTGCATGCAAATCTCCCTCGGTACCAGGCCCTCAGCACTCGCACGGAGTCCAGAGGGGGAAAAGTGATGGAAGGGGCAAATCTCAACACAGAAAAATCCCTGAGCCTCCAGCTGCAGCTGCAATGCTGAGAACTGACCTGATCTCTTTATCACTTGTGAAAAATACTTTGAACATGGCCTTTTAAGTTTAAGTTTCCTCTGGGAGACTCCAGAAAGATTCAGTTCTGAGGTCCCCTTAGGAGAGTGTGCACATGCTGAGCCCACTATCAGAGGCTGAGAGAGAAAACCCCTGAGCTTCCCCACTCCTGAAGCATGGTAGCACTCACTTACAGTCAGCTTTGGAAAACAGATGCTGGATGGTGCTGGGGCTTCATCAGGCAGGAATGCATTAAAATAACCCTGTGAGAACCTTCTTCAGGACCAGGACAAAAATTCCTAGAGAGAGGACCCACACGGAGCCCGCTTCCCTGCCTCGCAGCCAGAACAAGCCCTGCGATGCCTGCGGATGAACGCCGTGCTCTGGGGGGCTGAGCTTGCAGGGGCACCCCGCACGCCAAGGCCTCTCTGCTCCCTCGGCCAGCGAGGAGATCCTTTCTGGGACAAGTCCTGCGGAGAGGAGCCGGCGCCCAGCTGCCGTGCCGCCTGCTGCCAGGAGATGGAGGCTGTGCCGCACGCTTCGGCCCCAGGAGAAGCCAGCCAAAAGCACGTCAACCACTAACAGGGGCTGTAGCTGAAGACCTGCAGAAACCAGAGCATTTACACAGAAACCAGGAGGTGCAGCCAGGGAAGGAGCTGTGACCTCTCCTTCCCGGACAGAGCATTCATGAACATGAATTACACGGTGAAGCTCCAATCAGAGCACGTAACCTGCGCAGGCAATCGAGTCCCAAACACAGCTTTGTCTCTGTATTTTACCGGCCTGTCCCGTCACCGCTCGTCCCAGCTTGGCCGTGGGGCACCGTAACCTCGCACAGCTCAAACCGGGCTGCGACATCCTGGGAGCTGCGGCACAAAGCTGGGCCCTGAAACGTGGGACTTCCCACAGCGCTGAGGAGACCCAGGGAGCAGCCGGATGGTTTGCCAGCACCCACGTACAGCCCCAAGCACGGCGCAGCCCTCTGGAGGGGCTGGAGAGCGGGAGTGCAGCGTTGCCTGCGCAGGAACACCCCCGGGGCGGTGCGGGCCGGCCATCCCGTGGCAGAGAGGACAGCCACCAGCAGCCAGAAAACAAAGCTGTTTGGTACCCTGCCAGAGCCCGTGGGGGACACGGAGAGAGGCGAGTGACAGATCTTGGCTCAGAAAAGCATCTCCAACACGCTTAAAGTACGGTGCAAGCCCAGCAGCTGTACTGGAGCTACCCAGGTGATCACAGTGAGCCTGTATTTAAATGAAGCTTATGACATGTCCAGTGGGCATTTCACAAGTATTTCTGCTTGCAGAATTTATCCTGGTCTCTGCATTTATTTTTGCGCATGTCTTTTTCTGACAAAACAGAAAGGACCTTCCCACGCTGAGCGCAGCACTCCCTCGCCCACCGGAGAGCAACCGTGCCGGGCCACCCGTGCCCTGCCACCACGCAGAGCTGCAGAAGGGCAGCGGGGGCCTGGCTCCTCGGTGCCCACCAACCAACTCCAGCTGGCCTCCGGCACGGCCGGTGAGTGCGGGCAGCTGCCAAGGCTCCCCGCAATGCAGACAGCTGCCTGCCGTCCTGCAGCCCGCCTCCCTCCGACCTCTCCGCGGCTGTCAGCCAGCCACAACCGCCTGTCCCCAGCCACACCGCCTGCGTCCACGCCGGTGCCCACAGAGCACCTGCCTTGGGCAGCGGGTGCAGGCAGAGCACTGGGTGACAACAGCGCCCAAGGCTCAGGCTCCGCTCCTGAGGGGCTGGGAGGAAAAAAAGCTGCTTTTGCACCTCAGCAAGGATCATTTCTGGATGTCAGAGAGGAGCTGAGTGTGTACCGCCAGCCTGTCACTCTCTCAAGGTGGCTTTGTCTCCCGGAGGATGGCATCCCTCGCCTCTGCTCCCCTGCCCCAGAGCCTCTCCTCTGAAGATGAGCAGGTGACACATCCACCACCAGCTGTTGCTCCACTGAACCTGGCAGGTGCCAAGTGTTCAACTTAATCTCTTGGCAGAAAGGATAAGTATTAATTTTTGCAGGTGGAAGAGGCCAGGCTGCACTCCCTCTCCCCAGAGAACGACTCAAAGCTCTCCTGTTGGCAGCAGCACTCCTTTTTCACAGGCAGGCTGCAGAGGTGAACTGAGAACAGAGGGATGAGAGGGCAGGAAGAGGAATTTCAGAGTATTTTCTGCATGTTTTGCTTGGCCAGAGCTCCGTTCCTCATTGTTCCACCCAGCCCACGGACTTCTGCTCCACACAGGGCAGAGGAGAGCGAGGGCTTGGGGCTCCCAGAGCCCCTCCCGGCCCTGATCCTGCACCACCCCTTTGGGGGACTTGCAGCATGCTAAAGAATGGAGCCCTTCAAACATCTCTTAGTCTGTTTGCTGAAGTAAACTTCCAGGGTTTTTTTCAGGTATGCTGTGTCCACACAGGGGAACCCCAGCCCCAGTTAGGAGGGGCTGACATTCCCTCCTCTGTACGGATACAGCAACACAGCCAGGAGAGCGCTGCAGCTCTCCTGCCTGCTCACCTCTTGGGCACAGCCAGCTCCACGGCGGCACTGGGGAGAAGAGATCCTCAGGCTGGAGCCATGGGACACACGCCCTCCATGGCAGCTCGCTCCAGATCAACAACCCCGTGGTAAGAGTGAAGCAGGTTCTCCAGGCTGGCTCAGTGTGCAGGTGGACTGACCTCCACCTGCACACTGAGACATCTTCACCTCCTTGTGCTTCTGCTTTGCCCTCCAGCCTTTAAAAGAACCTGAAACGCTATGACCTACCTCCCTGCCCAACAGCTAAGACCTGATGGAGAGCCCCTCCAGCTTTCCAGCGCAGATCTGCAATAGGTGATGGATCTACAAGCAACGTCCTCTATTCATCACAGCGGCCTGAGAGCAGGAGCACGCAAACTCCTGCAGATGGAGTGAAAGTTAATGTAATTTCTGCATCTTTAAATGATCTGGCACACCATGAAGACAGTACATGTCAATAATTGATTTCTCTAAGTACTATCAACCTGGCCCAGCCTGTGGCTGGCTCTCCTTTAAGGAGACATGGTTCTCCTTTAACTTTAGTGGAACCTATAGTCTTTTCTTAGCTCAGTGACCTAGAAACTGCATTAAGATGTCAAGAGAACATGCACAATACATCGAAGAAGCCATTTCCCAAGGACCTGAAAAAATATTATTACTGAGAGATATGGCTTGGAGCCAGGGCACTCCTCATTCAGTTGTCAGAGATATAAATAAATAGGCAAAACAAAGCTAAGCCCAGCTTAAAAATACATTGTTCCTACATCATTGCTCAGTTAAAATCCACATACTCTATTCTGATCCCAGTGACATCAGTGGGTACAGTCCCTTAAAGTGTAAGCCCAGTGATAAAGTGATAAGGAAAAAATATTATCTTCTAAGATATATACCAAATAGGGGACAAATTGGTACTGAGCAATAAATCACTTTAATTAAAACTACTTTACAGCTGGGGATACAGTAGTTGATTCGAGTAGCAATGAGGTAATGCAACGGGAACAGGTGGCTGCCTCATAAAAAGCACCGTCCCACCATAAGCGCTGACATTTCAAGGAGGTTGTCGTCAGGTATTATCCCGTGACTGGGGCCTGGAGCAAGAGCCAAGCTCTGTGCTTTTCCATGGCTGCTTTCCAAAGCCTGATGTGCCCATGCTTTGCTGATGGAGCTACCCCACCAGATGCGACTTGCTGGAGGCAAGCGCTTTGCCAGAGCAAAAGATCTTTGCAGAGTCTCTCGTCTTATGTCTTGGATGGGTCCAGAGCTTGCTCACAGGTTTGCACGGCCCATGGCACAGCTGCCCAACAGAGAACGGGCACGTGTGGAGATAATATGACAGAAAATTGAGAACGCATAATTCTCAGCACTCAGAGTGGCATTTGTTTCCCTCATTTTTCCTCCTCCTGAGCAATGTTTAAATCAATTACAGTAAAATTAATGACTTTCGCAAGCAATTTGCTGAGAGGATGGGCTGGGGGATTAGTTGCTAGCTGGGTTCCTTGCCACCCCCCAGCCAATTTAGAAAACATTCAGTGTGAAAGGTTTCTAACAAAAACCAGCTCCTGCCATGTATTTTATCAATATGCTTTCCAAGCAGAGAATCACTGAAACACAGGAGGCTCAGGGATAACAAGCAGTCACTGACTCTGTCTCCCTGCATTGAGACGCATTCGAGGAGAGCTAAGTCATCCTTCATATTACCTAAAACATAACTCCAGAACAGTTATAGACTTTCTGAAGCGAAGACACAGGGAGGCAAACTACCTGTAGAAGGGGAAAGCACTCAGCTCAAATAGGTGACACCCCTGCACAGACACTTGAGGGACTAAAGACGCCTCTGTAGGACACATAGCAGCAGGGCAGCACTCCGGTCAAAATGGGCTAGATTTTTCCAGAACATAGGAAAAAGTCTTCTTATCCTTCCTCTGTGCCTTTAAAGAACAAATCAAACCTGTGACTTGCATGATCAACCCAAGTTACCCATCTTTGCACAGATACACCTACTCACAGATAACAAAAGCCATGGGACCCTTCTCTCTCAGCCCCACCATTATCTGTTCTTTCTCCCACTAAAGCACCTACCCAGGGTATATGTTGATTTTCCAAACAACACCCACTGATTTGTAGACTGCTTTTCAGGGTAAGGTTTGGTGTAAGTCACAAGGGATACAAAAGAGGGGTGCAATTCCTCCTGCCCTGACACTGGACCTCTCCAAATCTACAACAGTGGGAGGTTTTTTACCCTTCTGAACTGGGACCTCATTTGACAGGTCACACAGAAGAACAGAGAGGTGCAAAGAAGAGACGTGTTTTCTGCCATTACCCTAATGCCTACTGCTTGGAAAACATTCAAGAGCCTCCGAAACACCCAGAGTAATATCATAGCGCAGAAAGGACCATGGAAGTGATGATAGGAGTCTTCTACGTTACTGAGTTTTTCAGAAGCACTGACTCTTTTAGCTAAAAGCTGCTACACCTTCCTCACTCCAAAAAGCATTTCCTTATCCAAGACAATTATTTCCTGAAAAGGTGGCTGGCAAGTCCAAAGAACGAAGCGCGGGATGCAGAGAGGAAAGCCCTGGGGAACAGTGACCAAAGAGGCACTGGTGCCGGGACAAGCTCCGTACGTCACATCCAGGAGTTACAAGGTCTTTCTGATGGAGCAAGGATCCTCCCTCCCCTCCCAGCTTCCTGAGCGTTGGAGAAAGGCTGAGCTTTAGGAAGCCACAGGTATCTGGAAAATCACTTTAACAGTGGCAGCATCAAGCTGCTACCGCAGCAGCATGGCGTGTGGCTGGGCTGTGCCGCCGGCTCTGGGGCACCGCATGTGTGGCTTGGCCGGCTGCGAGGGGCGAGCCCGGCTCTGCTCCTCCTGCAGCCGGCCGCAGGGCTCCTCCTGCGCCCATCAGGAGGTGGCCAGCTCCTTTGGCACCCAGAACCTGCAGCCAAGCTGCAGATGCTGCTTTTGAAGTGCTGGCTTCAAACAAGGAAAAGAAAAAAAAAAAGGAAAAAACCCCCCCAACTCCAAATCCTTTCTCCTTTTGAAGCCTAGCTTAAAAGCAAATGAGAACCTGCAGCCTAGTTGCAATGTGATGGGTCTTCTTGGCCATCAGGGGCCTTTAAGTACATCTGAAAGGCATTTAACACCAATAAAATAAGCTGAGCTCTTGACGGTATTTTTTCTAGCCTGCCCTCCCCTTGCACATTCACCCCAGGCTGCTGTGAGCCATCTGTGCCTTGCTTCCCTGGGGAACCAGGGTCAGGTAGAGGGGACAGATCTGGGGATGGAGAACGGGGCCTGGGTGAAAAATACAGGCTGCTGGAAGTGCTGTCAACCCCCCTGGAAGGTTGGCTGATGGAGGGGGAAGGCTGAGCTAGTCCCTAGCGCTGTTGGTGAAGGTGTTGTTCTGTGGGCTCTATCTTCTCTATAAATTTTGCCCAAGGGAGTAGAAGGTTGGCCCGCAGGGAGCTCTCTGCGGTGTGGTGTTGGTGCTCACCGAGCTGGACCATGTCCTGGCCATGTGGCTGCTCTCCCAGTCCCTTCCTGGCTCTAGCCTCTGAGAAGCAGTGCAGACCCAAGGTGGGCACGGGGACCTGCAGCACCTGGCTGCATTCTAACTTCCAGAAGCACCAGTTAAACCCAGCGACATCAGGCAACTTATGTTTCCAAACAAATGGATGCTCTAAAGCCAGCAAGCACCTATAGCTGGAGACCTCCACAGGTTGGGGGCTGAACCCAGCCACACAGGTGGCTGCAGCCAAGGCATTTGTAACACCCTGGTTTACCTTCTCATGCATATTTTAAAGGCAGGTGATAGAAGTAAGGGGAGTTTTTCCTGCAGGCTGTGAAAAACCCATTCTGGGATAGTGTTTAAGAGAAAACAGGTCAGCTCTTCAACTCACCGATCAGGCCGTGTGTGCTGGGAAACACAGGCGGGTGTTCAGAGCCACTCCAGTTACCCCAAATTCCTCAGCTGGAATTGTACAGTTGGGATAAAGTTGTCAGTGTGAAGAACAGCAGCTACAAAAAAAGGCCAAGCAGGGGAGCAGGTCCTGCCGGGCCGGGGTGAGGAGTGCCGCCGAGCTGCCCGCGGGATGAGGCAGCCCAGGAACAGCTCAGAAAGCCGGCCTTGCCCTCTCTTTTATAACAAGACCGGCCCTGGGAGGACAGGTTTGTGTTTCACTGGGGAGCTGGCTGGCTCCGGGATCGGGGCTGTCTGCAACGTGGCAATCGCACGTCGGGAAACATTTCATTTTTACAGTCTCCCCACAGAAGGACCCTCAAATACTATGACCAAAAAAAGCAGGGCTATGCTGTTCTTTGCATTTCCACGTGCGCAAGCTGGACGTCAGAGCCACGGCTGCTCCGTGCACCGGGCCGGGAGCGCCCCGTCTCCCCGGTGAAAGGCGCGGGAGCTGCAGGTGCTCCCAGCCCTCCGTCGGCACGGGGAGCAGATCCCGCTCTCTCCGCCACATGGTCAGCAGCTGCCTTGTGCATGTTTATGCCAGCCTTGATGTAATTAGCACCTTGACGTGTGTTAAATGAACCAAGCTTTCCAATCCTTCAGAATAAAACTCTAAAAGAAACAGCTGCAGGGCTGACAGAAATATGATTCTTTCAAAGTCTAATGAATTGTATAATCACTTCAGTCACGATTTTGCATCTTCCTTCCACAAATGCTCAGCCACGAGTCCTTGGAGCACAGTGAGTTTTAAGCCTCACCAAAGCCCATCACTCAAGACACATCAAGCATGTTTCCAGACCCTCTGCCAGGGACCAGAACGCGAGCGGGGCGCAGGCGCAGCGTGCAGGGTCGGGTGGCAGGGGTAGGGCACGGACAATCCCACAGCTCGGTGACCCTCTCGCTTCCACCTCGCTGCGTTCAGCTCGGCACAGGGCGAGGGACACAGAGGACGGAGGCTGATGCCAAATCCGTGCCCTTCGCGCTCCAGCAAACCACAGCTGGTGTTAAGCCCGAGGCCAGACCGACTGCCTGGGTCCATCCCCTCCAGCCCAGCAGCCAAATGGCTGTTTCGCAGACTCAGAAAAAGAAATAAAAAAAAAAGGCGGCTGTGGTAATCCAGCCAAACTGAGGCAGTGAAACACAGAGCAGAGTCAGCCCCGGCTCCCTCTGCAGCCAGCAATGACAACGGGTCCAGAAGGCAGCACAGCCCACGAGGGACACCAGCCCTGAGGGCAGGACCCACAGCTAACCGGGAGGATCTGCCCTTCGGATTCCTGCCTAGTGCCTAACTGCCTTCAGATGTTACAATGAGGAAGATTCATGGGGACAGAGACTGCTGTCACACTCCTCTCCCTCCAGAGGAAAACACGGCAAGCCCCCACCTGCCTATTCAGCACACTCCCTGCTCCGTTCATCTGATGCAGTTATTGCCAGCTGGTACAATTTTCAATCCTTTGAAAACTAGATTCAATTGACTTTTAACCACCAGGTAAATATGGGAGACGTATATCTGCTTGTCTGCATTATTTCTATTATATTCAGAACACCTATGGGTTTTTATCCCTGAAGGGTTGTGATTTAAACATAATACTGGATAGAAATACGGGAAAGCAATATCTGAAATACATAAGGATGTGTTCAACACTGCCTGCTCCCCATCCAGCTCGATTTGAATCTGTCCAAACAAATTCTAACTTTATTGCAAAACACTCTCCCCGGCTTTACACAACAGGAGGGAGTGAGTGCAGGAGCTGCTGCAGAAACTAGTCCCTGGAGGTGCAAGAGCTTGTTTCAGCCTGTAGTCTATGATGGCGCTCACAGGCAGAGGTGTCTGAAGTGCCACAGGCTTCTCAGCTCCTGGGACTTCAGTCCTCCACCTCCTGAACACAGCCAGACCTGCGAGGGGTGCTTGTGGCATCTGCAACCCTATGAACGGCTGCTGGGTCTGGAGCAGCAGGGACTTTTAGCACAGGCACTGACCAGCTCATTTTCAGAAAGCTCTGTCAGTGATCTGCAATGACAGTAGGGAAAGAAAAGAAAAACAGGCAAGTTCCAGCAGTTGTTGTTTGTACCCGGCTGTGGTGAGTTGCATCCCAGCCCCTAGTGATGCCAGCACCTGTGGGACCCGCTGCTCCCAGCTGCCTGTGTCCCACACAGAGATCCTGCAGGGCTCTGTCTCACGTTACCTCCCTTCACCTTTTTAAAGGAGAGGCCAGACCTAAGGCTGCACTCCTGGATGAACAGTGTCCTACCAAGAACCTCAGAGCTGCCTACAGGTACAGGTGACTGCAGTCTGAACATGGGAGGCTCATTAAATCCCATGTGAGCAAACAGATGATCTCCCTGAAGGAAAACGCCACCCTCCCTGGTGGGAGCAGGTCCCAGGTGAGAGCTTCTCCCAGATGGGAGAATTTACTCATGGCTCCTCGGGGCAAAGCCAGTGCCTGCACAACGGCATCCTGCCGTCGAGTTGCTGTCGTAACACAAGAACACACATCTCTGGTGTGCAAAACCTGAACAGCCCCGAAGTGAGAGGCGGGATAACAGCCAGTGAAAAGGACATAAACGTGGTGGTATGAGGCTACTGCCACTCACCAGTGCCATGGAACAACATTCTTATAACATCTGTTTATGAACACTAATACTGTCTTTTCGGGATCAAGAGGAGGCCAATTTAGACAAATGCTTAATTGTACTACAAAAGTGAAATCCTTTAAATGAAATAAAATGTTATTTACGGTTGTATATACTTGCTGCTGATGCTCTGAATAAAGATAAGCCACTGAAAGGATGGAGATGTGTCACCGAGCACGTGGGACAGGAATTCAGTGCACTCGAGCTGTTTTAGTACAGTGGTTTCTTAGATGTGTGAAAAGAGATTATATTCTTCACTTCATTTTATTCAGTCAGATCAATTTTATGCCTAGTTCACCCAAAAAGCAACTGGAAGATGAAAGACAGAAGTTAACTATGTCCTTCCAAGCTACCGAAAAAAGCGGGGTATGAGAGATGGCTACAATCTTAACGGACACGAGGACCAGGAATGACCACACTGTCTTTGTTAAATTATTGACTTTTTTGAAATGTAAAGCATGTTTAGGTAAACACTATTTTCCATACGTATCCAGCACATTCATTTAACTGTTAAAAACACTTATAAAAATTCTATTTTTGGGCCTTTAAAATTGGAATTCAGTTTCCAACCAAATGCAGCTTGACCCATCATGTGTTTAAAAATTACTCATATGGTAAATAGGAAAGCTGCCATTTACCTTATACTAACATAAACATTTAAAAAATAAGGCTGAAATGTATTGTGAAACACAGTATTGCTTACATAAAAATGTACTGATAGATGAACTTCATTGGTAAAATGAAATAGAGGATGTAGTGAAAAAGCTTATAATTATTAAAGAAAATAATCATATTTTGTTTCAAACTCAAATGAGAATCAGCCTTAAGAAGATCTACTGAGGAAAGGAAATGCAAACAACTATTAAAATTGATTATTTAAGTAAGTGTTTCTTGCTTATGTAGCTGGTGTTGCTTCACATCAATCCCCATTACCACGGGGAAACTTAAAATTCAGGAGCAAGAAGCAACAAAGATCCGGCAAAGGAAAGACTGTCCTAATAACTCACTTTCTGATTGATGAGCAAAATTCCTTTTAAAACACCTCCTCTCCCTGCCTTTGGAAACAGAACATAATTTCTTTACTTTTTCCACGCTCTCACCCCAGGTCTGCAGGTTGTCCAGGGGCACTTTGAGGTTGTAGGGGAATTTGAGGACTGGCCATTTTTTGACACGCACAGGGCAGCTCTCCTCCCCATCCATCGGTGCGGCACGGGCACAGTGCTGAGGTGCAGGAGGCCAGCAAGGACCCGTGCGCGGTCTCGCTGCCCTTTTTGGGTGCCCTGGTGCAGACAGGATCACCTCTGCTACCCGTCCCCATAGCACTATGTGCAATAGTCCTGACCGAAGCCTTAGATGCCTGAGCAGTACCGTAACGTGAGTAATAAATAACAAAACCAGCCAGGATGCTCCTGTTTATCATCTCTCTGAGGATTTTTTTGCTTTTGTTTTACAAGGAGTTGTCTCTCAGCCCTTGTCGTTTTTACTGTCTCAGTTTTGCCTCCCCTCCCCGCCCCCAGTATTTCAATTCACCTGTACCACGGACTTCCAGGAGCGCGTTCTCGCTCTCACGGCTGACCGCAGCAATTGCTTGCACCAAGCGCGGAGCCTCTGAGCAGCAGCTGGCAGGCAGCAAGTCTCCCAGCACAAGGCCTTCACCTGGACACACGAGGCTCGGAGTTGCAGTAAATGCTATTTTCGGGCAGCTGCCGATCTCACCACCAAAGAAAAGGATCCTAAACAAAGCCGGGGTATTTCTTCTCTCTTGCCCTGGCATGCTGCAGGAGGTGTGCATCACTGGGGAGCCCCTTCTCTGCCTGCCCTGCACTGGGCATTTTGTGCCTGCTGCTCTTTTGGTAGCAGCTGCTTCACGCAGACAAAGAAAAATGCACTTGGCATTGTGCAACTTAAGGGAAAATCTGCAATTTGTGCTGAAAGAAGAGTTACAGAAACACACAACCTGAACGTGGATGCAGAGATGCTACCCCAACACCCCTACCCACGTGTGACACATCAGAAAGCCCTAACCCTGCACCAGGGCAGGGAGCCAACCTGCACATCCATCCCCAGCCCTGCTGCTCTGCCTGGGCTGCAAAGAGCCGCACCAGCCACGTGGGTGCCCCGGGACCCCTGGGCCCCCTCCCACAGCCGCCGTGCAGATGGAGCGCTTCCGCCGCTGTCAGCGTGGGGCCAGGTTGGTGGCAGGAACCACGGCATTAAAAGCTTCAGATCTCGGTGTCAGAGCCTGCAGTCCGTCAGGGTGACTGCCTTAAAAGCTAGGACGGCAGTAAGGATGAAAAATGGTTCTGTCATTTTCTCCCCGGCCACCCCCAAACCGTTTAACCCCAGCAGGACGCAGCGCGCCTGCTCCCAGCACACCGCTCCCGCTGCACCCCTGCGTGCCCACCGGCCCCGGCCAAGGGCCGCCTGGAGTGATGCTTCTGATGAGATCGGGCTGTCAGAGCCTGGAGAAGAAACGCCCCTTGGGCACAGCGGAGAGGGAGCAGAGATTACAGAAATCTCACCAAATCCCACCTGTAGCCCAGCTGGGGCAGGCTCTTCCCCATTCTAAGACAGCCAGAAGCTCTGGCAAGCAGCACCAGCCTGTCTCTAGGAGGCCCAGTAACGCAGACTGCACAAGGACCCAGAACAGGGTTTTAATAGAAATCACTAGCTTTTCTGGGATTTGCAAATAAATAAACCCAAAGTAATCTGATTTTTCAGAAGGCCAAAGCTAGGTTATTTATTTCTATGTGTCCATCTCCACAGGCTTTCCCCAGACTTCCTGACCAAAACACTCACCGCTGCTCCCTAAGAAATTTCAGCTCGAAGAGTTGTTTTTAAAGACCGCTGCTACCAGCTGACAGGAAAGTCAAATCCCAGTCTCTGATCTTAGTAAGTGTCTTATACACTTTCTCCTAACGTTGTAAGCATAAAGCAACACAAAAAATGCCTAAAGCCAAAGCACCAGTTGCGGATCGCATTCAGCACTTCACATCCATTTGGCACTAGTGTAAGTCCACATCTGGTCAAGGAAAGTGGGTAAACCAGGCCTTTTATTTTAGACACCGCTGAGGGCTGCCAGGGCATCCATAAAATGGATTTCCCACCTCAGCATTCTCACCCCCTCTTGCCTAAAGTACTAAACCCATTCCTGAAGACTAGGGAAATGGGCCAGTTTTGGCCTTCGTTACAAAATCAGCTCTCCAGGAGGCTTTGCTGAGGTTTCCCGACTCAGTTCATGCAGATTGTGCTGCAACAGCAACATGCTGGGTTAACTGCAACCCCAGGCAGGGTTCTTGTGTGAGAGAGGAATGGTTGAGACCCTCCTGGAAGACCCTCCATCCTGGAGGAACGGGCTGGGGGGAGGCAGGGGGAAGAGCAGGATCTGTGACTGGTCGTGTACCCCACATCCCATTTGATAAGCGATGCCAAGAGAAGGAGGAGAATTCAGAAAGGGAGGACCTGAATCAAAATCCAATGGGTCAGAAGCCTACATGAAGGTGGGGGAAAAATATGCTGCATGTCGGTATCTCGGGTCCTTCCCTTCCGCTGATACCATGACCGCAGTTGCTCTGCCAGCCTGCTTTACCCACCACACTTGGCTACAGGCAGCATCACGCACATTGAGCTGGAAATCTCTGCCAGTCAGAGGATTTATGAAAAATATTTTACTTTGGTCCCCCTGAAATGACACCATTCTCCTCTTTTATCTGCTTAAGTGTCAGGAGAGTGTGATGTTAATGAGATGTACAAAGGCTTTTGGGTAGCTGAACAGTTTTATAGTCCCACACTGATAAATTAAAGCATTTGTCACTGTTATCACATTAATGTTTCTTCCTGAGATCAAAGTCTGGATTTGCTGCATCAAATAGTACTGCCCTCTGCTACGCATTACCACGCATTACCTTCCGAGGAAATTAATTGCGATTCTGTATTTTTACATTCACAGTTTAATCACGCCCCGATTCTCATACCTGCTGATTGCCATCTCCACATGCAGTATGCAAGTCATTATTTTAGTATGGATTTTCTCCTCACTACCTGTGTGAAAAGCCTGAATATCTTGTTTCAGGACAATCACCTTCTTCTGGCTCTGAAAGGCTGCTTCTGCAGTAAAGAATACAGACAATTTTCTTCCTCCTGAAACCCTGGATTCAGTCACATTAATTTACATTTATATAGCACCTTTTATCCCTGAAGATCCCAATGCACTTTACAAACTCACCCTCTGTACACAGAAGCTGTACAAATACACACAGCTACATAAACAGACACAGAGATCCCATCACCGACTGCTGAAACGTATCTCTCTGCGTGTACTCCCAGCACACTCGTGGCAAGCCAGCGCTGCACACCCTACATCGCATCGCCATCAAGGAGCGAAATAAGGCAGCGTGATTTCAAGGTGTGCCATTTCCCTGCCGAGGAAGCGCGAGGAATCTAGGCAAGCGCCAGAACGGCTTTACAGCCTGGGCGACTGACATCTCCTTGGCACTCTGCTGCGCAGGTTAAAATGAGATAAAGACTGATTTGCAGGGAGTTATACCTTGCTGCTCCTGCACTATCAGTGCCTGTAGAAGTCCAGGCTGGCTGCTCCCTTCCACTGATGGGTGACCCTCAAACAGTTTGGTTTACAAAGCTGAAAAATACCTGCTTGCTTTGTAATGAAAACATAAGGGGAAACAACCCCCCCTCTCCCCAACAGCAGTAGTTGACTGGCTCCTGCCAATCTGAGGATGGAGAAAAAGGAAAAACCCCAACATACCTGAGACACCTTTTTGACCACGTCGCTGCCCACAAGAAAGCCCTGTGCGTAGGAGCGTGCTGCGATGAAGGCTCGGGTTGCCTTCACCTTCAGGTCCCTGGGAACTTCCCCGAAGGGTTTGTGCTGCTCCGCGTGTTTCACCATGCAGTCCAGGTACTCATCTGTGATATGGTACTGGGGATTCATCAGCTTGAAGAGCCGCTCCAGCAAGCGTGTCCAGAACTCATTGAGGGCCTCTTCCAAGTTGATGTTGGAGCCCCGGTAATAGCGGCGTAGCTCACTGTACAAGTCCTTGAAGACCTTCATGTTTTGAGTGTACAATTCTCCGTACATGCTTGGAAAAGCATCATAAAGGGCCTTTTCTGACTTGTTCAACAAATCCTGGAAATAACCTGAAGAGAGAAGAAAAAGGAGATGGTGAAGCATCAGTTGGACAAGCAGGAATCCAACGGGCTGTGCTGTTTGGCAGCACAACTAAATGCCCTGAGAAAAGCGAAGGACCCTAATAGAGCTTCTCCTCCAACCGACCTCACCCACACTCTCAGTCTTGAGCCTTAGCTGAGAAGACTGAAGGAGGAAGCCCCCAGTGCCAGAGCCAGAGCACCATGGTCCGGGCCTCTGTCTTTTCTGGCAGCCTCACCTAGAACCAAAAATGAGGCTTTTCTCTGAGTGTGTAAGGTGCCATAGTGTTACTCATAGGTTTTCTTTACAGAACGCATCAGCTGGCACTGCTGACATATACCATAACTCACCACAATTGTCAGCCAATGCCTTATGGGACACTCAGCCCTGAATCAAGAACCAGTCGCTTCTGGCACAGAAGTTGACACGTGTTAAACATCACCAGAAAACATTGTAAACACACAAGGATGCCTGGTTCTGTTCAGGCAATGGAGGTCTATCCTGTAATGACTGCTAATAGAGTCAGACTACTCTATCAATATTAGCATCCACACCAGAATGAAGTAAGATAAAGACTTCACCTAGAAGATAACCTGAAGTCTTCCATTTCATCATGTCAAAGGTTAAAATTCCTCCAGCATTGCCTGCTCTTACCATCACAGAAAAGTGGGGGCTCTTCTGGAGAAGACAGCAACTTCTTCAGTTTTAAAAGAGAACTCCCCACTCCCCCCGCCCCAAATTCCCTTTTTCCCTGGAAGGCTGCCATCCCTGGCTGAGGCACTGATAATTTGGGGAAGCCAGCAGGACTCCAGTACAACATATATGTCTGAAGCACAAAGCACAGAGATCTAAGACAAGGTCACTGCAGGCATGAGCTCTTCTTTGGGGCAGCACATATATTTGAAGTGGATGTGGCTTTACCCTGACTAGCTGTCATCCCCACCGACCCAAAACCACCATGATCCAGCCTGAAATTGCGTTTGGAGGAATTGGTGCAACTTCTTTGAGCCGCCTTTCTTTCCTGCCTCAATGCTTGTTTTCCAACGCGTTATTTCCAAAGCCCTGGTGAGACGGAGCAGGGCTGCCACCAGCAACCATTCCAACCCTTCACGGAGACGTCCCCATCAGCCCCAGTCATCGCAGCCGCCCTGGCTCTGAGGCACAGCCCACAAAGTGTGTGCCAGAGTCCCAAGCGCTGCGACAGGAACAGGAATGCCTTATGTATTTAAAGACAGGGTTATGCTCAAGTGTTTTCGAACTGAAGCCAACACTATCACGTTCGTGGTTCTCATCCCATTTGCTTATTGGGATTTGCATTCTGCTTTTGTTTAGGTATAAACAACTAAATGGTTTTATACCCTAGATTCAGTGGTTGTAGAAGTGACAGAAACGCGACTCTCTTGCTACATACAGGAGGGTAAAGATGACAGGTTCGACTCCTCCCTTACCAACATCTTTAGGTATTTCCATCCTCTTGACTGCCAGCTACCTTCAGGCTCTCCGAGACTGCACAGTGGGGAACTCATCGCAGGACCGGCTTGATTCAATTTATTGATTTACATAAGCAACTATAATCATCATTTAAGTCAGTGAGAGGAAAAATGATTGAAATAATACTGTTTATTTCAATTACATTTGTACTTTTTAGGGCCTTTTTGAAGCAAACCTGATTACACTATTTTAAAAATCTAAATTACTGGTTTTTTTGGTGATGTATGAAAAGCTCTAGTTAGAGGAAAACTTATTAAATGAAAATCAAACAGCACATATTTAGGTATATAAATTAACTTCACTGTGCTAGGCATATAAGAAAAGAAAGAAAAGCTTCTGAAAAATGCATATTACAAGTACAAAGCTTTATTGAAGTATTTTTTGAGGGAACGGCACTGACTACAATTAAACACCTCTAAAATTTCAGTACCAGTAAAGCTCATTTCCATGGGTCTTGTTTATATTCACAGACTGGAAGGGCCACACAAGCTTTCCTACATTAATGATCTCTCATTGGCTTCTCAGATTTGAATGAAGCTAAAACTCAACAAGCGGATCAAGCAAGTGAAAACACTCTCTGCATCTGCACCACAGGCTGCTAAATACTAAATCTTCTTGTATTTTAACAAATCGATACTGAGCATTAATAGCCTGGCTTCCACCAGCCACAATCATGCTTAATCGTTTAAAATTTGATTTAAGTGCTTTTAAAAGATTGTGAGCAAACTAGGTCTTAGCAGAAGTTTGGTTCAATCACTTATGCAGAAAATAAAAATGTGTTATCTAAAATGTTAAATGAAAACTGTGGTTTCAAGTGTACTTTTGGAAGAAATTTATTCTTATTCAACTTGACCTGGTTGGCAGTTTGTATCTCCAAACGCGTCCTGGGACCCCTCCATCTCCCAAATGACTGATCCACATGTGTTTGTCCACCTTCCCTATTAAAACCTGATTTCTTCCTACAGACACCAGTGTAAGCGTGTTGCCAGTGAGCTGTTAGATTCACCTAAGCCACCTACAAAATTACTTTCTAATGGGGGATTCTTAGTATCAAAAAAATCAAAAGCTGATCCCATTAAAAAGTACTTTGCTAAAGGACCTCAGTGTAACAATAAGACAGACCTGCAGCACACACCAAGAGAGCTTATCGCAGCCTCTCCTCTTGAACCTCAAGACAAAGGGCGATTTGAGCCGTGCCCTCTCCCCGTGGCCCTACTGCCCGCGTCCCAACCCCTATTCCCCTGCCACGGCTGCCGGAGGGCAGCTCTCTGCCAGGGCAGGACAAGCTTTCTGCAAAGCCCGGGGCCTCTCACCGCTGCCCAAGGGACATTTGAGGCTGCATGTCCCCCCACTCAAACAGTTCAGCCATCGCTAGTCCCAAAGACAGCGGCACATGGCAATTTTTTCTCATGACAAAATTATCCCTATGATCTGCAGGGTGCTAACACAGGTGAGAGCTTCCCTTTTACCAAAAGGCCTCTTTTACACTGAATAATTGTACAAAGTGTAATTAAAACTTGGCAAGTGTTACCGGCACATACATAGCATGCAACCCGGTCACCCTCATTCACTGCAGACTGCTCTGCTCCTGCAAAGCGCTTGAGTGTCCCCTCTCGCAGCCATGGCCCCGTCCCCGGCAGAGCAGCCATGGGCACCCACTCCCAGGAAAGTCTGGCTACTCCACCAACGGGTGAGAGGCTGCAAGAGGATGATTTATTATTTGGGAGCTTCTCATCCAGCATTTCTCTCCCGCCCTAGCGTCTCACGTGAGCTGGGCTAAGGAGACGACAGCAGTGTGAGCCCACATGGGGCTGCTGCAGCCCCGAGCTCCCAGCCCACCCGGGCTGGCACCGCTGTGAGCTGACTCGGGCTGACCCTGCTGCAACGTCACCATTCCTTGTTGCATGGTCGCCTTCCCCTGCAGCAGCTCCTCACGGGGCTCACAAGCCAAGCAGGTAACTGCCACGCAGATGATTTGTCCTGGCAGGACACTTTTCTGGGTCTGACTAATCAGGTGTCTTAATTTTCCTGTTGCCACAGCCTTCCTACCTGTCCAATGAACAGAAATGGCATTCACAACAACAGACACAAAATACAAGCTTTCTCTGATGGTGCCGAGATATCTAAAAGCTGCTCCGTACCTTAATGTATCACTCCAAGCGCCGCTGGTTACCCATTCACAATTTAATTAAACTGAGCTCAAACTCTCCTCCTTGTATAACCAGTGCTCTTTTCTCAGTGACAAGCGACACTAACTGAATAAATCGCTCAGCAATCCAGGCACAACATGCAGCTGGGCACTCACCATCAGGAGGAAGAAAACACCAACAAACCCAGCCCGATTTGCCAATTCAAGGTAAAAGGAGTTGCTTTGTATCACTACAGGAGAAACAAGATGTATATCTTTCTGTCAAAAGATTGGAAACTGCTCTCGAAAAAGTCCAAGCTAATTAAGAGTTGATGAACTGTTACTTCTCACCTAAGTGAGAGAACACCAATTACAGCCAACTCTTTTGTGGCTGGTTCTCAGAATGTTCTTCTAGATTTCACACACCCAGAAAAAAAAATGTATCTACATTATCTAGGGGAAATTAATTAGCAATTAAGCCTCAATGTGTTTGTGATGAATAGCTGACCTGGCAGAGAATTTAAATGCTCATTTTGCAGCATTAGAAGGAATTAAGAAGTGGGGTTTGTCAAGAGGGATGCACAGAAGCTTGTGTTCTGCCCTGGTCCTCACCATCTCAGCCTGCACTGCTCGTACACTAAGCACAGGTATCTCCAATTAACACTGCATCTTCTCATTCACGCTCCCTGCCTACTAATATCCAACCTTTTCACGTATTTAGACACAGGTCAGATTAAGGATGTGCAGGGCCTCAGGATAAAACAACTTGCTGAACCACAGCTCAGGCATCTGTCCTTGATTTCAGGGAGAAGCAATTATTTATTCCAGGGGAAGCACCCCGTTATCTGTAGCCACAGTGGGTGGGGGACCCTTAGGTAACCTGGGTGGTTGGAAACCTGTAATAATACAGCTGTCCCACTATTTCTCTAAGAAGCTAAAAATAAACTCCCAGAGGGTTTATTTTGGATCTGTTAACTCTTACTTGGTCCACCATTGCTGGATCTGCCAGGGCTCCCAAAGGACCATTGGGATGATTAGCTCAGGCAGGCCTTGAACAAATGGAGGCAGCTCCATCCAGGTCACATCCTGGACACATCCCCAAGACCCCTAAGCCCTGCCAACACCATGTTCTCCAGGACAGCAGCAACAGGCTCAACCTATGTCTGCATTCGTGCACCATAGCACGTGGCTTTGTTTGACTTGGGAATGGCAGGGATGGAGGGAAAGGGCTCATGAGGAGTCAGTGCTGGAGCTCTAAAGCCCTCGCTTGCTCCAGGAGTCACTGCTGCACTCCCATCTCCGGCAGCAGGTACACAAACACCTGAGGTGGCTCTGCACAGGGCCACCTTCCCTCTGAAATGGAGCATTTGTTTTCACTCTGAGTCACAAGAAAGCAGTTAGTTATTTTCTGGACCCATGCTGGAAAACCATGGATGCTCTCAGCTTCTGCCAGCCTCACAAATGTTACAATGGAGGTGTACCAGCCAGAGACACCTTCCTGTGAGTCACCTGCTAAATCCACGACCAGGCTTCCCCTCTTTCAAACACTTTTCTCAAAGAGCCATCGAACAGGTGAGTCCTTGCTCGCTGCTGCCGGCCAAGGGCTTCACAACACTGCAAAGCCCAGCAGCTGATTTTCTAACCCCAGTAATTCAGTCAAATCAAACTCAGTTTTGCCTGGGCCAATGAAAGGCCTGCTCCTCAGTCAAGGTCCTACGTGAAACATCACCTTTCACACTCTCGCTGCACAAGGAGTCAAAAGAAAACAAATGAAATGGGAGTCTGGGTTTATTATTATTATTGCCTCTCACTTCCAGGCTCAGAAACAAGACAACCAGCTTTGCTCAAGTGAAATTTGCCTTTTGGCAGAGGCCAGGTCTGAAAAACTTCTGCCTCAAATACACAAATGCCAGAAAGTTAGGAGCAAAGAAAGGAAAGGTTTTTACAACTGAGACAATTCTGCAACCTTGGCCGCTGTTTCTCTTGCTGTTGTAGTGACAAGAAGTTACTTAGCAGAGAATTAAGTTTTCAACTAGAATCTTTAACCTTTGCATTCAAGAGAGATTGTAAATCCCCACCCATTCCCCTGCTTCACAGCTCATATTTTCACAGTTTCCACATTTTCACAACTCTGGATTCAAATCGGGGAGCTGTGAACAGCAAGGCAGGGACTGGCAGTTTCTCTCTGAAGATGGAAAGTTTTGCATTCCCCCTTCCTCACCCCACCCAGCACCAAGTACTTTATCCAAGCCCTTTAATACCATTTGATCACTCAATATCTGGAACACACTGGGGTTTCTTCAACTAATATAATGATGGAGTGGGAATGGATACAGAGCGAAATGAAGAGGTCACTGAAGGAAGAGCATCCAAATGCTCTTTGGGCACGCAGCAGATCTGGCTTTCTTCAAAAGCCATCAAACTTTAGAGGCATACTAGAAAAAAATATGAGAATTGGAGAAAGGTGACTGAATTACTTTCAATTTGAATATTATTAAAGCCTTAAGCAGAAAACTGCAGTACAAAAAGCCTTAACCACAACTGGAAAAGAGTAGTACCAGATTAGAGGAGATGAGGGAGGAAAATACATTGCTCAGATGATGCCATTAATTCCAAAACCAGATTTTAAGAAGAAATCTGTACCTAAAGGCAGGTTTAGCACTGGATGATTTGATTTGGTGAAGACTCTGGGCAACCACTCTACCTACACCTGGAAGTCAGACATGAGGGGAGGGGAAAGGCATCAGGGTGCAGGGCTCCAGCAGGAAGGAAGCCCAAGCGATACCTCCAACCCTTCACTTTCCCTTGGAGCAACAGAAGAAGCACCCAGGGCCCTGCCCTGCCTCCACCTTCCAGCCCAAGCTCTCCCCTACGTCTTGCATCCTTAACACAAGAGCAGACTGCTCCACCCTGGGACAGCAAAATTCAGTTTTGCTTATGCTTCCAAAAAGCCTCGAGTAGTCCCTGCAGGAACTCCTAACGACTTACGTAGTGCAGCAGTGCTCTGCACCCACAGAAGTGATGTTCTTGTGCAAACGCTACAGAAGTTTTTCAGCATGGGGGCAAGATAAAAACCCTCCTGCTGGCTGAACAGCTTTGCACGGCAGGCTGGGCTTGCAGGCTGAGGACCTTGCAGTGCAGCCACAAACTGCCCGGACAGCCGGAGGTGGGGGCAAAAATGCGAGGAGGAAGAAGTATCAAACAGTGTATCGTAATTTCTCAAGTTTGAGCAAGCACACGAGCCTGAGGTGGAATTCACGCAGGGCCAGCGCCACGGAGCCTCTCTGCAGCGCTGAAGGGAGGCCGAGTGAAATATGCTCACCAACAGCACTGCTACAGTGTTTCAAGGAGACTGGACTAAGAACAGGAGAGAAAAATAAGCTGGCTCTGTGGTGTCCTGTACAGCAGTAAAAGCAGGGAAAGAAACAGCCCAGGGACGTCACACAGCAGAGCTCGCTCTCGGGGCCAGCCCTGTCGGTCTGAGGCACAGCATTTTCCTGGGCTGAGTTCCCATTTAATACACTGCTGCACATCCCAATACCATTTTGCTTCTCCAGTTGGTTTTAATGCTGTCCTTGCAGTCAAACTACTATTAGAAGAGAATAATTCAGCCACAGATTTAAGCCATTAAAATCCAAATCTAATGCATTCATGTCAATTTTATTCACTTCAGCAAGTACGCTGATATTTTATTTATAAAATTGTTATTACTCATTATTAATTTAAGTACTACCCATGCCTGTGCTGAAGAGCTGACATCAATACAACAGCAGTGATATGCTCCAATTTGTACCTTAGCTGCGTGCTGGCAAAGGAAATAACTACAGTGAGACCACGTGGCTTAGGCTCCATGTGCACATAGCCCTGCATGTAGCAATCCTGATGGCATTGTCCTTGGGAGATATCTCCCTCCCCTCAGTTTCACACTGCTGTGAACCAGCTGCTCTTGTGTAGCTGTTTCCTCAGTCCTGATCCACCCCAGAGAACAGTCCCTCCCTGTGTATTCTGGATAACTCTCCTCTACAATGTCTGTCCCACGTTACACATTGCCCCTGTTTGGTGGCTGCCATCTAAGAGGCATCATGAGAAACCAAGACTCAGATTGCAAAGAAGCCCAAACAAAAGGAGATAAAATCAGCTTCTACCTAGAAGCCAAAGGATGAACAGTGTGAACAAATGTGCCAGGATGCAAGAATTATGATGCTTTTAGGTAGTAAAACCTCCAAACTTTTAGGATTCTCTCCGAAGAGCCACTTTAATGGAGAGCCAAATACCCTTATCTGATTTCTCCTCTGCACACAGCATCCTGGAGCAGGGCTGAGGACAGTGTAGGAACATAGAACTGAAGAGATGTTGTGGGTCAATGAGACAAGCGCCAGCCCTGCCATATAATCATCTGATTTGGTACTCTCCTAAACCTGCTCAGTGCCCAGCAGAGATTTTGCCCTCCCTGCTCCTACTGGAAGGCTGGTCCAGAACATCTCCTCAGATGAGTGGACTCCTTTTCTTAATTTCTGGTCTAAGTTCATTCTTGATCCACTTGGTCTTTGCCAATGTGATCCTCCAGTTTCAATAGTTGTTTTGGTTTCCTGGTGTTCACTCTCTGAGACATTTACACACAAAGTCCCTTATTTTCTCAGCATCCATGTTGCCTTCCTACACAAGCGAAGGTACTTTCCCCTCTTCACACCTGACAGATTCTCCAGTCCTCTGATCATTCCACTAACTCTTCTCTTCACCTCTTCTGGTTGGCATTAACTTTTCTTAACTGTGGGTGGTCAGAACTACAAAGAACATCTAATTTTCTTTACTGGAAATAACACTGTGAATACTGCAAGGACTGCACTTAACTTTTTTAGGAATGCATCACATTAGCACTTCACAGACTTTCTGCCACCAACTGGTACATCCCCAACTCTCCCCTTTGCTATTTCCCAACCAATTATTCCCCAG
This sequence comes from Nyctibius grandis, assembly GCF_013368605.1. NCBI lineage: Eukaryota > Metazoa > Chordata > Aves > Nyctibiiformes > Nyctibiidae > Nyctibius > Nyctibius grandis. The sequence goes on along the minus strand of NC_090689.1, from coordinate 887,105 downwards.
CTGTATGCCTCACTCCGGAATATTGAATTTCGCCCTATTTCTATTATTTTGGTCATCATGGTTATCCACTATCCTCTTCAATAGTGATAACTTTACCCAGCACTGTGTCATCAATTAATCTCATGACCGCATTTCTTATCATTTGTGCTGGTCTTTAATGGGGCTGTTAACCAGGCTGGGCTCTAGGCCTGTCTTTGAGAACCACTACTGGGACCTCCCTCCAGCCCAGGAGCTCTTCTTTCAACACAATGTATTGCTACCTCCCCTTCAGCAGGTTCTTCACCTGATAATTCCTTTACTAATTTCCATCTTCTTCAGCTTAATTAACTACTCAAGGCACAGACGCAAATGCCTTTGAAGTCTCCGGAGATGAGATTAGTCAATAGAACAGATGCATTGTGAGCAACAGTGAAAGCAGGTAGCTATACAGGATTTGACCTCATCTCTACAATGGCTGGCTTTGGGTAAAAGCAAAAGGTGGCCTACCTTAAACTGGTTTTAGATTGGGATATGCAGCAGCCATCTTGTTTCTTTTGTTAGGAAAAAAAAGAGCTTTTTGAGAAAACAAAAACCTTTTCATGCAAAAGAAAGTTGCTGTTGTGTGAAAAACCATTTTGGAACACAGCTCTGCTAGCGAGAGGCCCAGGGAGGAAGCACCTCTACTCACTCCTAAGAAATAGTGTGCTTTCTCTGCCAGGTCTTGGATAACATTTTCATACTTTATAATGCAAGATTTGTGCCCGTCTGACAGTGTTTTAAATGGCAGAGAAATGTAATTATTTGCACCTATTTTTTATTCTTCACATTCCCCTCCCCTGTTTCTACGATTTGCCAAGATAGTTTGCTTTTATCTAAGACAAGCAGGACTGGACCCAGCTATCAAAATAAGGGAGTGGAGAACATTCACTGGCTGGAAAGTTCCCCAGAGGGAAAAGATCACCCTCACTTGAGGAACAGTGAGAAGATGGATATTTGCTTGTCCTCCTGGTGAGAACCACACAACTACTGGGCACCCAAGGAAAGCCACCCAAAGTGACAGCAATGAGCCTGGGCGTCACGAGCACAGCCACAGAGACCCTCCCCAGCCCCAGCAGCAGCTCTCCCCAAAACATGGCTAGTGAAGGAACCACTTTAGACTTTGATGATCCTGATGAGCTCAGCATTACCTTCCTAATGTCCCTCGGAAACAGATCTGTGCAAACCTTAAGACATTCCTGAATTCAACTTCCTGTAATAACTTTGCAAAGGCAAGAGTCACTTGGGGATGGGGGGCAAAGACAACTAACCTGTAGGACTGGCAGGGCATATGAACAAAGCCTGTGCGTGCGTCACCCCGTTAACGGGAGCCAGCATCCCCGCACTGGCGTGCCCGACCCCACTGCAGTATTCCCTTCTGCCTGGTGGAAAAATAGCGAGGCGGGAGCAGGAGCAAGTGGCACGCACCTGCTCGGAAAGTGATTCCTGGCGCCACACAACACCCTCGCAGATCCCGGGATATTAAATGCCACGAAATGTAATGCAGCTGACATCCAAGGCATTTGCCTGGGGAGCTCCTCTATTGTTTAGGCTTGAAATTTCCATGTTAGGAAGCTTGCTGCGGCACAACACCCCGGGCAGGAGCAGCGGTGCTCAGGCCGAGGGCGGCACGGTGCACGTGTGAAGCTGCATGCGTGCCACCGTGCTCCAAAGGTTGAAATAATCGAGCAGGAGTCAGCTATCAAGGTGTGCCAAGGCTTGTGTGCACAACTACAAGGTCAAACAGCCTCCGGTGGTGCATGCAGGCAGGCAGCCCCTTGCACACTCATGGCTGGAAATATTCAAAAGCTGTATGACTGTGGCTCTGTGTCCGCATATGAGACTGAAAGATAAGCTGCACGTACGCTAGATTTTTCACATTGTTTCCTCAAACTTGTGCCTCCATCAAATTTCAACCCTATTCCCTGTACATCTCTCAAGCCCTTCTTTTGATTGAAGCCTATAATCCAATATGGTGCAACAAGCCACAGAAACGCATGTCTCCTGGATACTCTGGATATTTACGTATGAAGCTACACTGGATCACCTCAAAGCTACACAGTCTGGAGTGAGAGGCATGTGTACAGCCCCTGAGATGAAGCAATACTCCATACTTAGGAAAAGCACGAACAACAGGACAAGGAGTGATCTTACTCCTCAAAATCCACCCACTAAAAGGTTTCCTGGCCAAGTCTCTATGTTTAAGAGCCACTGCTGGTCACCAGCTTCTGTGGACTTGTCAGACCCTTTTTGAGCTGAGCTACACTGCTGGGCTCTTGCCATGAGCTCCACATTTAGTTACATCTTCTGGGGAAAAGTACTTCCCTCCACTCGTTTTAAATCTCTTCAGTACAACAGGCAAACCATAAACCTTCTAGTGTAAGAAATACAGTGTATTGACTCCTTATATTTTCCATCTCTATCATACCTCCATACCACAGACCTCTATCATACCTCCACGTCTTCTCAAAGCTGAAGAGTCTTATCTGTAAAAAGTAACCTCATTCTTTCATTTTCTTTGCCATTACCCTTTTCCTTCTCAGCAGAGGCTCCTTTTGCCAGCGTACCAAGCTCAGAATACTCTTGTGGTCCAAGGTCCTACACTCCATGCTGAGAAGCCTTGTGCTCCAGCCTGCCTGGTGAAGAAGAGCGAGCTGTGCTGCAAGGTCCTGCTGCGAGGAAACCTGCCATAGGCTGAAAGCCCTTGCAGAAGGGATTTGGTCTGTTTGCACCCGGGGCGGGATAAGCAAATACAAGAGATGGGAATCTTAAGATTATTTTCCCCATGTGTGTTCCTGGGATCAGAGCTGGCAAGAGATTTTAATCACGGCTCCTTCTAAATATATCTGTGCTGCAACTACAGACTTGCGGTGAATGATGAACTGCAACTATTGCCCCAGCAGGCTCTTATCAAACAGATTTCACAGCAACCTCTCTGCGAGATAAGGACTGGGAAGGCACGTTGGAGGGATTCATCGAACAGGAGTCAAGTCTGACCTTGTGGCTTAGTCCCCGCTTAAGGAAGAAAAGGCACCTCCCACTTACTGAGGCACTCGCTTTAGCATGAGTCTTCAGAGCCGCTCATCTCTCTCCGGACTGTAGTAGGAGCTGGCACAATTAAGCTAGAGTAAGATGAACTTTTGGACAAATGAAATTTTGCAAGATGAATTCCACTCTGATTTTTTTTCCTCTAAGAAAGCCTGCATTTAAAGGCAAACCAACAAGCAACATGGCTATCACTGACAGGAACATGAAAGGCAATAAAAGTAATTGCTAATCCCGCCTGTTCCTTTCCAGGTTTATTCAGTAAGACCCGAAGGGCTCTATTTCTTTAACAGTAAAATAAACTCAGAAGTATCTTACAATATTGAGGGTTGCTGGCAGTTTTAAAAGGTACGATATACACCCTGGATAAATGCACGCTATGTTCCTATACAGCAGAGGTATTTTTCACTCCAGAAAGAAAAGTGTTCCTTTCCTCCTGCTGAAATAAACAACTGGTTACACAGACACAGCTCTCCCAGCTGCAGATAACAGGGCCACCGCCAAGGTAACCTCCTGACGCCCCAGTTGCACGCCCACGTACTGGGCTGGTGACAAACTGCAGGGACACGGCATGAATGAGAGAAGCAACAGACCCGTTCAGGAGATGCCAGTGCGGGTTGTTGCGTTTTCACCACCACCCTCCTGATCAGCCTCACTGAGGCCGAGTTTGACTTTCTGCCCCTTTCAGCAAGCGTCAGGCAGCCGCCACCTCACACGTTAACCTGCCAGCGCACAACAGCTCAGCCTCCTTCCCTCGCCTCGAATAGACACTGCTGAAGGCTGACAATAATTAAGCCCTTACAGCCTCTAACTTCTTCCTTACTTGTAAAATACATCATTATCATGAACCAATTTGTCACCAAGTCAGGCTCTTTGCAGTAATATTTTAATTGAGAAAAACATCAGTGAATGATTCTCTCTTTAAAATTAAGTGTATTTCATTGTCTCTGCAAAAAAGCTGGGGAAAAACCCCCGTGGTGTGTGCCTGTCTTTGACACTTTCCACGTTCAAAGAGGGACTTACGCACTCAGGCATCCTCACTGCATATTTTTCAACATCAAAACTCCTTGTTTAGGTTTTCAAAAGCTGCAGGCTTCACTGTGGCAGTGGGACAGAACTGACTTCATCTTTTTATCATTTTCATTAGTGTTGCCCTCCGCTCAAAATGGCCTCTGGACAAACTATTTATTGTTGGGTTAATGAGATCATTTGAAACTATGCTTGCCATCGTATTTTTGCAGTATAAGGTATCTAAGACACATGGTCCTTGGATATCTAAGTACCTTGAGCACCTGACACGTGGGCTTTCGCAAAGGAAAAAAGTTGGGGACGGACCTGTTGGAGAGCAGCGTAGGGGAAAGGGACCTGGGGGTCCTAGTGGACAGCAGGATGACCATGAGCCAGCAGTGTGCCCTTGTGGCCAAGAAGGCCAATGGCATCCTGGGGTGGATTAGAAGCGGTGTGGTCAGCAGGTCAAGAGAGGTTCTCCTCCCCCTCTACTCTGCCCTGGTGAGGCCGCATCTGGAATATTGTGTCCAGTTCTGAGCCCCTCAGTTCAAGAAGGACAGAGAACTGCTAGAGAGAGTCCAGCACAGAGCCACGAAGATGATTAAGGGAGTGGAACATCTCCCTTATGAGGAGAGGCTGAGGGAGCTGGGTCTCTTTAGCTTGGAGAAGAGGAGACTGAGGGGTGACCTCATCAATGTTTATAAATATGTAAAGGGCAAGTGTCATGAGGATGGAGCCAGGCTCTTCTCAGTGACATCCCTTGACAGGACAAGGGGCAATGGGTGCAAGCTGGAACACAGGAGGTTCCACATAAATATGAGGAAAAACTTCTTTACGGTGAGGGTGACCGAACCCTGGCACAGGCTGCCCAGAGAGGCTGTGGAGTCTCCTTCTCTGGAGACATTCAAAACCCGCCTGGACGCGTTCCTGTGTGATATGGTCTAGGCAATCCTGCTCCGGCAGGGGGATTGGACTAGATGATCTTTCGAGGTCCCTTCCAATCCCTGACATTCTGTGATTCTGTGAAAGGAACAAGGAGGATAGAAATTACCAGCTGTGGGGATAACATTCTAGACAGGCGAAGTTCCCATGTTATTATTGCAGGAGTTTATCTAAGTCTGTATAAAGCTCTTCATCTCTAGTTTTCTCTCTCTCAATGCCATCAGAAAGTTGTCTCTTTGTAACAATAATTTGCTTATGACATTCCCACCCATGGAACCAGTATGAAAAACAGGTAAAGATGCGAGAAGACGCCTGTTAACAGGCATCCCAAAGTACGCAATATGTGTGCGTATCTGACAGCTAGAAGTGGAAAGAACGTACACGTATACAATAATATGCATGTCTGTTATTTGAATAATAGGCAAATTAATATCAATTTCTATTTTAATATAGCTGAAATATGGATATATTATATACAGCTACCCTAAAATAATATTAAGACATTACAACACACTTTCAGAAATTAGGAAAAGTCAGAAGGACAGTGAGTAACACAGCACTCTCTCAGCCCTTCAACGCATGGGGATTACACTAGGTATAACCACACGGCACTTCTTTCCCAGAAGTGTGTCCTCTTCCCAAATTTTAGGTGCCTACTCCAAAAGAAGCAAATTTTAATCAATTGTTAAGGAAAAGGAATTCATGTTCCCTGGCAGATATTACAATAAGAAATCCAGTAGCAAATTTTAGTTCCCCTCTCATCTGATGGCACCTGTTTTGTTAAACACTCACTAAACACTCCCATCCTCACTAATTCCATTTTAAGATGTATGTTTAATACATGTATTTATAATTTATATGAATCAAACATAAATCACCTTAGTATTTGCAAGCATTACAAAACCTTGGAAGACAACACGCTTGGGCACCTTGTGCCTCTCAGGACTATCAGCTGGATACATCAACGACTGAAAACATCTGCATCCGCCATGGGCTGTCATCACGCTTACAGAACGGAGATCAAAAATGCATGCTAAAGAAAATATTAGCTGAGAACCGGAATGCTAACCACACTCTGACGGCAGCTATGCTTAGAAAAAAAAAAGAGAGGAAACTACATGTGCTCCTTCTTTTTATAAATTCATTTAAAACAACTAAAAAAAGGCTTTGGTTACCCTGAGATGCCAGCACTCTCCTCCTGAGTGAGTTGGGGTTTCTGCTGCTTTTGAAGCATCTCTGGCTCAGGTCCAAGTTTGCAGGATGGGAGAAATGGATACTTGTTAAAAGCATGTGTTTGTTCCACTTACCCAACTTGAACCTTTCCTTTTTTTCTGTCAGTTCTTATCCCAAGTACATAGCACCAGTGAACTGGACATGAGTAATAAATCCTGACCTCTTTTAAATGTCCTCCCATGAACTTAGATTGAAATCCTTATTAAACAGCTAGATAAATCAATTCATTTAGTACGCATCTATGAGGATGCACAGAGATGTTGACAAGCAGCTGTCATTCACCTTTTCCTCTTATCACAAATGCTTGGGGACAATCAGAGAAATTTCGGATCTGGCAGAAGATTTAGAACAGGCAAAAGGAAACACTATTTCAAACAGACAAGTTATGGAAAACCCCACCCCTGTTACAAAATGTCCTGAATATTAGAGACTAAAATAGGCTCAAAAGATGATCGCATGAGAAAAAGGAAAGTCCATTTGGTGGACATGAAACAAAATCATAGAACACCAGGTTGGACGGGACCTCAAGGATCATCTGGTCCAACCTTTCTTGAAGGCTGAAAATGAACATGACATCCAGGGTAGCAGAGGAACCGCAAACATTCATGGGGCAGAAGGCACACAGGATAACTTTGGTGCTTCCTCTGTAAGCAAGGGTGCACCTTACTAATTGCCATTACCTTAATTACCCTGGGATGCTGTCAAGATTGAGGTAAGTATCAAAGCAAATTTTATTCTCTGGGAAAAGAAAGCTAAGAAACCAGATGCTGGACTCACAACACAGACCTACCGAACCGCAGCAAACCTGCACCGTCCTAGCCATGGACCACTGCCCAGAGCCACCTCTGGGTCCTGCTCGGCCCGCCGGGAAGGAGGCACCCTGCAGCCTGCTACAACCGGGACCCGGGGCTTGGACAAGCTCTTCTTTCTGGCACTGTCCCCCTAAACCAGAACCTTCTTCCCGATGCAAATTCCCTTCTGTGACCTTGGTGTGCCTCAATGTCTCCCCAGGGATCTTGCATAACCTAGAAGCTCAGTGATTATCTTAATTAGGATAGCAACTTATGTATCTCCTGTTAATGAAGCCGTGTGATACGCCACTAGATGATGATGTGCAGACACGCTTTCTGAACATGAGCTCAGACAGGGTGAAGCAGACCAGGCTGTCACCTAACTCACTAATACATGGCTCGCCCAGGTGACACAGATGTAGCCTTTGCTTTACAAACACACGGGTGAGTGAGACCTGAAAATCTCAGGGGGGGGGGTAATTCGACAAATCGCCTTTGATTCCCTTAGGATGCTCCATCTGGGTTCAGATCCATGGCCCACCCAGCTGTTTCAGCTCAAGCCTGCTTTTAACTTGCCAACTATAAAACAGTCATATAAATTTCTGGTGTGGTCGGGAAAAACACAGTGGTCAGGTGATGTACATTCCCCAGAGAATTTCATCTGAGTCTGGAGGAACCAATTTTGGGTTAAGTTCTGTGAGCTTTTCAAAAGGACATCAAGTACTTTTCTGTGCAGTTTAGACAGGACAAAGCCAACCGAAAGACATTTCCCAATGTTTGAGGGAGCTGAAGAGCTGCTCCCAGCCCTAAAACACTGTGGATGTGGAAGCTGCCAGCTGGAAGGGTCCTGGAGGAGGACCAACCCCCTGAGTGGGGCACGCTCTCACAGTACCTTTTCTGAAATCCCCGTTTACCCGCTGCACATAACCAACAACTTAAGTAGCTCATTTCCTACACTTTTCATTCCCATTTCAACTACATGTTTGGCAACTTCCTGTTTATGCTGCTCCACTCTCATCAAAGAGGGAAAAGCAGCTCAACTCCTTGTTAACAAGGCAAAGGGCAATCTTACTTCATGTAGAGCCTGCTCACGTTCCTCTGATATGCTCCAGGGCTCATGGCACTGGATTCTTCACACAGAAAAGAATAAGGACTATAAGGAAGGGGTGGCCACTATCAATAAGCCAAAGACAAGAGACTCCCCTCCTTTCACATGATGGATAACCACTCTTCAGCCTTCGAAGCATTTGACATTGCTGTCTTGATCTTTTGCCGTTACTGTTCTCTCACATAATGAACGGAGGAATTGCTCTGCATGATCTCCATCTGCCCAAGTCCTCCTCTAACAGCCAATGGTAGTTCTACCAATAACGCACAGACATCTCTTTTCACTGACTTGTAGAGAGTTGCTTAGATTGGACACCTGGAGGCCTCAGTTGAGGTGAGATGAAACTCACCCCCGGTCTTCAGTCTCCCATTCAATTAATTAAATTAACATGCTATGATCCTGGGACCACCTCCCTGTCCTTCATTATAAATGTCTGCGAAAGGAAACCCCTGGTATCTGCACGCTTGCTCCTGCTTCCATTCCTTTAGTCAGTGTCCTACAGTGATACAAACCACTGCTGCTTTGTGGTGCTGATGACAGGGAAGAAGTCATTTAAGGTCTCTGCAGCCGTTCAGTTTGTGACACAGGCTTTGGTGATCCTTGATAAGGTTTTTGTGTGCAGTCTCTCATAGCTGACAGTATGAGATGTGTCTGCAGTGTCTCTCAAACAAGACAAAGTGTCACAGAAGCCCGTATGTGCACATGGAGATCTGTGCAAGTGGATAGAACAAGTGAAAAAGAAGGATTCAAATCAACACTAACAGAGAGAGGGAACAAGAAGGGTGGCAACACAGGTCCTACCAGACTTGTGAAAGGAGGGAGAGCAGGCCAGTAAGAGGAGAGGGACACTCAGGACGCTGTGTGCACGGGAAAGGCTTAGCGAGCTTTCGGTTTACTGACTCCTAGAGAACGCACGCGGGAGACGGCCAAGGTAAATGTACTGAGTTGAGGAGAAGCTTCAGTGGGATCCTACACCTTCTCTGACATGAAAGTCAATTGTGCATGAAATACAAAGTCCTAGAAAAACAGACCTCATTAGTTCTAGTGCTCATGCAACCACTTGCACAATACATTAAAAATAATAATAGAAAAACCGGTCATAAAATATTGGCAGAATAGAGCTGCATGTCCAGAAGCTAAAATGAGTCAGAACAAGAAAGAGAAGCCAAAGAGCTGCAGCTTATTTATTAGAGATCTATTGAATAAATGGCCCTGGGAACTACCGTACTGATTCATCCTCAACAAATGAGACAGCAAAAGCTGTTTCCTTAAAGAACTGCCTTAGAATGGAATGATCTAGAGTAATATTAAAGTAGACCATATTTGTGATTTTTTTTTTTTTTTTTTTTTAATTATGCAGTACTACTTTTTCAAGTCTAACAGCTGACCTTGGAGGCTGGGCAGGACCTGTGACACTCTTACTGACATATTTCTAATTCAGCAAATTACATTGGGAAAGCACCTTGAATGCAAGCGGCTGGGAACGAAAGTCACCTGCATTTTGTAAATACAGCAGCAGAGGTGTGGAGGGAGGGTGCCCTGCACCTGAGTACAGGGCGATCGGCCTCTCACGGGTCCATGGCCACTGACACCAGCAGCGATCAGGTGTGAACACTGCTCTGCTAAAGCAGCCGGAGCCTCGTACAACCGGCGTTAGACTTCCCTGCTGACCACGGGAGGGGAAGGAATATCTGCTGGATTTTCCATTTTGTTCAGCCACAGCAACAGTCTGTGCTTCAGCGTGAGGGTGGGAGAGGGAATGTGGGTTCAGCTTTAACCAGAGAAAGCCATGCCCTTCCTCCCTGCTCCTCTGCCTCCAGATACATGGGCTGTACAACAGACACCGAGATGACACCGCTTGGAGAACACACGCACCATCGAAAGCAGAGCGTGCGCTTTGTAACTAACTTTAGTTGCGTTCCCGAAAGCTTTAAATAAGTATAATTAATGTTTTTAGCCCTTGGCATTTCTATCGTTTGGTTTGATCTAATAACACTCCTTTTTCTAATTCTCTTAGAACAGGCTGTTTTAAAGGTTTACTCAAGCTGACACTTAGAGCATGATGCTAAAGCAAAGCTATTTGGCGTTCATTAGCAGGATGACAATTAGCTGAAAAACAAGTGCAGCTTGAATCACGGGACTCATGCCTCCTGACTAATTTTGTCTGAAGCTCCTCAGGCCACAAAGGCACAGCGGTGCTAACGGAGGAGGGAGAGAGGCTCCTGGGGCTCCCCGTGGCAGCCAGGCGGGCAGACCCCTGCACAGACCCCCAAAGCCAGGCAAGCGCCCTGCCCGCCTGGGAGTTCCACTGGCACCACCACAGCCATTTTCATCCTTAGCTTTTATGGAAATTTCTCCCTTCAAATGCTTTCCTTCCCCCTCGCCCCCCCATGTAGCTTTGAATGGATCTGAAGGACTTTTGCTGTCTGACATCAATCAGACACCACAGAACAGGACTCTCTAAGACACTGACTTATCCCTACCAGATTTATTTTTGCCTGTTTGTCCGTGCCACATGAGGTTTAAATGGGTTTTTGAAATATCACTGCAGTAGGCTTTGGGGAGAACGATACTGATTTTGGTCTTCAACCAGCTGTCCTCTCAAATATAATCGAACTACTGTATTCTTTTCACAGAATCACAGAATGTTAGGGATTGAAAGGGACCTCGAAAGATCATCTAGTCCAATCCCCCTGAGCACAGTTCATTTATATTTGAACTTTTCCATCTTTGAGAACATGTTTACCACTGCCTCCTTGAAGGACATTGGATCTCATTTGCTTGGACTTCCCCTGTTCTGCTCTCGCTGTGAAGAAAAGCCCTTTATGTTGATGTGACACTATAAAAATCCCTAATTATAAAGTTAAAAATAAAACCTCAGCTAAAATAAGATCAGCTGAATACACTGAGTCGCTTTCTAAAGTAGTATTTGCTTCTGCCCTGTGTTTGACTTCGATTAAATTAGTTTTCTTCAGCAACTCAGAGGCCTTTAAGCAACTGTCACCAAATATAAAAATCACGGTGTTATTTACTGCATAAATAAGAGCGCACACCACCACAGGTTGTCTCACTTCAAAGGCCTTATTCCAACACAAACCTGCTTTCTACCGCTCAGCAATCGCCACCAAGGACCCACCAAACCCCGGAGCCTGCCGCTCCTGCCTGCCAGAGCTCCCTGGGCGCGCGAGGCAGCGCTGGGCAGCCTTTAGCTCGCTCGCGTTCCCCGGAGGTGCTGCACTAGCGCGGGCTGCGGCTCAGCACTGGACCATCTCACAGCCCACAGACCTCTCCGCCTCTTACCTGCAAAACCACGACCAACCTGCTGTACTTGCAGCCATGACAAACAGCAGCCAGTGCCACCCGGCTGGGTAAGACCTGAGCTTTACAACCAGAACCACAGAAAACCAAACCCTTCGACACCGGCAGAAGCGAATGCCATTTGGCACAACGTTCAGCCCCAACCATTACCAGATGCTGACGAAGGCAGCGGGGTCCATCTGTTCCAGCAACGTCGACCAGCACCATCCTGAAGTCCCCTGCTGCAGCAGTCACTGCAGGGGTGACAAAACCCACTGATCCTGAAGAAGCGTTTGGCAGGTAAGAGGAAGGGATGAAGAACACATAGTGCAATTCTTCATTCAGAGTATTTATTGCAATCTTGAGTCATCCACTGCGGTAGAGGGTTTGATTCTCCATAATTTCACACTACATAAAAATTGAATCTGTGATAATTTAGGTAGGCTATCAAGTACTGCTGATCTTGACCATAAACAAAGCAAAACCAGTAATTGTTTTCACTGAAAAATTATGCGTGTTTTATGGTTTTAACACTGGACTATCCCAGGGGAAGGAGAAGACTGGAAAGCACTGCTTTCAACAAACACGAAGTTGCACAAAAAGTAGCAAAAATTAGATGACACTGATTCTCCACATATAAAAGCACATAAAAATTCTGTAATAATGGCTTCTTCAATTTAATCCAATCAGCCTTTAGGATTTCCATTTGTTTTGATATGAAAAATATCAATTCATCACAATACTGAATTTTCCTATTACTTCATTGTGATTCTACTAATAAGAAAAAGCTATTGATTTAAACTATATATACACAACCACGACTTTTCAAACTGGCATTTATATTTTTCTTAAAGGTTTTTCTTTTGGTAAGCTATTAATTATTACAATTCAACAGCATAACAGCAAAAAAAACATACCCAAAGGGCTAAATCTCGCAGCCCTTGCTCTGTCCTAAGGGCTGCAGAGGCCGTATGCAGTGTCCACGCGTGGTGGACGAGGATCACAACCTACCAAGCAAAGTGAACGCCTGAAGTACAGCCCCTGACAAACACCACATTCATGGCTGAATTTTCTTTCCATCCCTGCAGCTCACCAGCTGCACGGCAGCTCCTCGGCAATGCAAAGCTTGCACTCAGAGGTGTTGCAAAATTTAGCATTAAGGCTCATGGACCTCTGCAACTTCAGGAGCCAACACGATCCCCAGCTGAGGTTAGGAAGGCATGCAGAGAGCTCTAACTAAAACCATTGGATTTAAAGACCTTAAATCTTTTTAAAATTTAATATATGAAACTTCTTTTCCTATACTGCCAGAGTTTTGCTCCTTCCTCTTTGCCATCCCACAGTCTTACAAGGCTAAACTGGGTGCCATTAATTCCTAAAAGAATTTCAGGGTCATCACACAGGATTTCTACTTTTACATTTAAGATATTCCAGTAAGCTGCAAAAGGCAAATCTGGGGCTTGATGATGCAAAAAATCCTCCTACTAAAATTACAAGAGTGACAGACATGGCAGTAGATTGACAGACAGAGCATCCTCAAGGCAAGAAGTAGGAAGGGTGTAACTCCTCCGCGCCTCTGCGGGGCTGCAGAGCCACCGCTCCGCACACGAGGAGCTCACCTTGTGTCTCCCTCCAGTTTAGACTATAAAGTACCCATTATCCTCGCTGGGTGCACATATAGCTTTGCTTAAATTAACACAGATGCTATTTCCTATTATAAATAATTTGTTCCACAAACAGATATTTTCAGGAACAGCATCTGTGCCTGTGCTTAATTTGCAGCATGCTGGTTGTCTTACAGGAGTCAGTGGGAGAGGTCACACCAGTTAAACTAGCTGTGTGGGATCGGGGCCTTCATTTGTATTTTGCTTTTGTTTTGCTCTTTGCTTGCCACGGTTTTTGTGATATTTCAGTGACACGACTCTCGTGGGGTGTGGGGGATACTGGAAATGTCAGCCTCTGTATTTCAGCTATTGGTTTTACCATGAAAGGCAGTTGTAAACATTCTCTAAATCATTTCAGAAAGCCTCAGAGGCACTTTTTTAAAAGGTAATTCTTAGTAGCATTAACTTTAACTGTTCCATGCTGCTGACAGGGCCCTTGCACGTGGGTCTCCAAGCTGCTGTTATAAGAAGTGGAAAAACAGGGGCCAGGCCATGCCCTGCCACGTCCCCTAACCGAGGCAGGCAGCAAGCTCTGTAGTCACAGGCAATGCCACGCTCGAGGGCTTTGCAGTTCTGCTTGTGCCTGCAACACAACTTCCAGCTACCGCGAACCAAACAAGTCCCAAGACAAAGGGTCTGTGCCATGTGCTGTACCCTCGTGTTAGCAAAGAGCACATCAAAGCTGCTGGCTGGAGACTGTGCCCAGGGAAGAAGCGGATATCGATCAGGGATGTGCTCTTGAGTGCCAGCATGGCTGGCAGATAGCACCAGCAGCCCCCAGGCTGCCGGGTCCAAGCAGGGATCTCCCGGGAGCCCCGCACTCCCCCCTTGTATGCTGCCCCCATCTTCTACAGTCTCCAGACCCTGGCACCAAACTCATCTCTCACCCAGCAATTACCTGTCAGGGTGAAACGCCCCCGGGGCTGGGAATTCCCTGTGACCGGGCAGGGACACCTGGAATCAGCTGTGTTCGTCAGCGTTCATCCTGCGGAGCCCCACGGCAGCGCTGCACCTCCGCGTCCCCCCACCCAGAGGCAAACATGAAGTAACCTGCTGTTCAGAGCGGTTACGTGTGGTGTGGCTTGGTGTGTCCAACCTGAGCAACACAGGGAAAAGCTTTTCAGTGGCAAGCACAAAAGACAAGAGGTCCCCAGTGGCTCAAAGGGCACATTGCTGCTTTCGTACAGCAAATAATAGATACCAAACTGCCCCCGAGAAAATTTGTTTTATAGGTGTAAGATCAGGAGATTTTACAAATCATTCCTTCCTCCTTTTCCAATTTTCTCCACACCCATAATCTATAATTTCACGTCTGGTATAGACCTGATGGATTGCAGCACTGTTGATATACTGCAATAACAAATAAACAGTTATTATTAATGGGACTATAAATCACATGATCAACCCCCGTGCCAGCTAATTGTAGTCATTTACATTCTACCTGCAACACTGCCACTGCCATTGCAGCTGAACGTAGCGTTCCAGCCATAAAACCAGGGGTTTGTGGAGGCCCACGGCTGCTCTGTCCACCCCAGCAGTGGCTGTCCCCTCAGGCGTGAACTAAGGGAAACCTTCTGCAGCATGATAGCTGTGTGAGAGAGGATCCTGATAGAAAAATGAATGTATTCAGCTTTTTATCTCTGGTTAATTTACTGCTACGAATATATGGAAACCTGAATGCTAATTGAGCTGGTATGTCTGGGCATTCATTTTTCTTATCGGCACGAAAGAACAGGCAGTAGGTTTTCACACCACACCAAGGGCTGACACTGCAGCAGAGCTCCATCATTCAGCCAATACACAATTTGCAGCTCCTCAGATATAAAACTCAGCCGCTCGGCTTGTAGCTGCAGGCTGCCAGGTTCCAGTGACGATCAGCCGCGGTGGTTAATCATTTTGTCTCCATGTTGTGAAACCCTCCCATGCATTCCTTCAGCGTTATCTACTGTTGTGTTGGGTTTTAGCTCACGCAGCTCCCTTGGGATGTCAAAACCCAGCAGGACCGTTATTTTTATGCGTGTTTGCCGAATGGGCGAGACAGACTGTAAAGGCCTGTGAACTACCTGTTTTTTTTAAAATAAAAAACCCCAGAATCCCCTGCTGCCAACTCTGGTGACGAGGTTAAAGAAAGTCCTCGTGCCACTCTGCTAGCGGGGATGGTGGGCAAACTGAACGGCTGGTACGAACAGAGGCGCCAGCTCAGGATGGTGCTCATTACACACTTCAGTGACACGAGGACAGAGGTGCTGTCCTGTACAACAGCTTTGTTCCAGGTTTGTCCTGTTCCTGCTAAGAGGAAAGTGGACCACATTTCCTCAGTGATATCTCCCCAGCTCTTCTGCCCTCTGTTAATAGAAAGGCTGGTGAAAGGAGCAGATGAAGGAGGCCAGGTAACCCCTGCTGATGCGCTGCTGGCAGGAATGCTTTGTTTCCTTGAAACACACCGCTTGCCTTGGTTTTACGGCAGGCGGCTGCATGTTAGGCCATATCCCTTGTTAAAACAGCGCTGCTCAAAGGTCGGTGTCCTTTGCAATACTGCAGGATGTAATAATTCCCTTTTTCTTTGTGAGCTGGTGCAAAAAGTGTGCTGGTGCCTGTCCTTCAAGGCCACAGCTGTGTGGTGACACACATGCTGGCCCGTCACCACCTTACGGCAGCGTTTGCATGAGATGAAAATACCAAGCGGATTAATTGGTAGGAGGGTGCTGGATGGCATGCAGTTGGGAAAGGGCCCGCACCGATAATAAGAAACAAAAATGCTCACTTCCAAATTTTTTCTCACCAAAAATCAGGCTGTAATAAGCACTTGTCAGCAGAAGAGGAAGAAGTGTTTCAACACCAGCTTTCAGGAGAGTGGAAAGGAGCAGAGCGGCAGCAGGAGACGTGTCATCTCATTGTTTCTCCCAGGCTCTCTGCCCCAAGGTTAGAAATCCTTCCAAGGATAAAATTTCCCCCCTGGAGGCTGTTCCTCCTGATCTTTAATGTGTTTTCACTGCTGAAAGAAAAGAATGTATCTACTACAGAATTTGCTGTTGACTTCTGGCGGGGCTCAGCTAGCCTCTCTTGGCTTGAAAACACGCTGAATTAATTCGGGCTGAGCAAATATAGACAATAAAACAAACTTATAACATAAGAGCTTATTCGGTATTATTTCATAGAAAAGAAAACTTTCTGCCACTGGAAGACGCCTCCCTTCCCCAGGGGAGGTTTTTCAAACAGCCCAAAGCATGGGAAGCGTCCAGGTCAAACACCAGCTCTTTAATCCCATCAGAAATACATACACAGACTTGCCCATCACGTAATCCAGCCTCCTCCACCCAGAGGCACAAGGTGAACGGCTTTTATCACTGCCAGCTTCATTATCTTTTCTCCAGTGGATACTGGAGAGGCACCGCTCCACCCAGTGCCTCCCGCCATGCTGGAGGCCGCCCTGCAGAGCTGAGCCGAGAGGGCTACTGCAGCCCCCGCTGATCCCTGCAGCACTGCTGGCCTCGCACAGCCCCTCTCCCCAGGGCTGTGGGGATCCCACCCACCGACCCGCACAACTCCTCTTCCTCCTTCCACCCACTCCGGCACAGACACAAACCTTGCTCATTCCTCTCGGGCAGGAGAATATGGGGCAGTGGATATAGGTTTTCTTGGAGGTGGAAGAAGTAGGAGCAGGAGGTTGGCAAGAGCAGGCAGAAAGGAGACTGAGGAGATGCACTGAAGGCAAGAGGGAGAGGCTGCAGTGAAAAGACTGTGAAAAAGCAGGATGTACCCACTTGGGCTGAGCGTGGCAGTAAGAGCAGGAAAATATGAGACAGAAAAATATAAACCAAGGAAGAAGTTGCTGAAATCACGACGGGTCTTTTCTATTGAGTGCACATGCACCAGGCAGCTCGTGTGTTCACCTATCTGGAACAACCACACTGAGCACAGTTATATTATCATAGAAGGAAACAGCAAATTGCAATTTAAAATATTTAAAGAAAGGGTTAACCAGCATCACTCCGCCTAAGGCACATTCCTCCAGCAGTAATCTCTTCTATTTTTAAGGGATTAAATACTAAGAAAGTACAGCGGCGCCTGGCCCCTAATTTGCAGAAATAACAAATCAAATGCCTTAAAATCGGTAATTTGGTAGATTAAATTATCAAAGCCTAGTCTGCTGGTGTCCACATCTGACAGTGCTTTGATCTGGTTTATATCTTAGAAATTGTTTCATGGACTAACTTTGTTGATTATCTTCAAACTGTGACAGGTTTTATTCCATCAGCAACTCAGTCGCCTCCCCAGCAACAGCCTGCTCTTTAAAGTGCAAATTAAGGATCAGGGAAGAGAAGAAAGGATGGAACTGTTTGAAGGAACTGCTGGATGTCAACAGAGGTCAGAGCTTTGGTTTTTATTTCTTAACTACATCTGTACAAATGACCTAACGCAATCCAAAATTAAAAGCTATGCCCAAGAGAGGAGGAACAGCCGACCGCAGTGTTCCAGCAGCCCAAGCAGCGGAGGGTGGATCTGGCCACACCAGCCCCAGCCACTGGGACAGTTTCGTGGTGGAGATGATAGAGGCCACAGCAGATCCCTCCTGGAAAGCCTACACCCGCAGGATCTCTGAGCGAGCAGGAGGAGAGGCCAGTCTATTCTTTCACTAAAACACAGAACAGCGCGTGCAACTGGGGAAACACTAAGCAGAAGAGAGCGTTTAAAAGTGGCAGTGCATTGCCCATTCAAGTATCAAATGAGCTGGCCAGAACCCAGGAAATGCAGGGAAACGCAGCTTATTCCACTTCCAGTTCTTCTGGGAGCAGAAGAGGTTACGAGAGGTGGCTATGAGCTGGTGACTGCTGCAGCTGGCTCTGTCTCCTTGGGAGCTGCCGCCGCACAAACTACCGTGCTAGTCCTGCAAGAGAGATGCTAACCCAGGGCTCTCTTCAAGGCTCTCTCCATCTGCTCGTGGCACCGCTGGCAAGGCTTGCACACCGGCCATGGTTGCCCGGTGCCACTGGTCTGCCGTGGTGCCCAGCCTCTGCCATACCAAAGCGACCGTCGGGGCTGCCTTGGGCAGCTGCCTGCGACAGGCTCTGCACGGCAGGGCCGCGGGGTGCTGGCGCTTGCCCACTCCCTGGAAAGTGAGCCTGTCTAAAACAATGTGCTCTAACTGTGACAGGCAGCCAGTATTAGCCTGGCTTCTTGAACTAGCCCCAACACCGCAGAAAGATTACGTCTTTATTTTAACAAGATGATGATGGTTTCCTAGGCAATCCAATGCATACAAACAATGCACTGGATAAAGACACATCACTTCAGTTCCCACATACTGCAGAGTACTACTTGCCCCGGGGAAACGCAGTGGGGAAGATGAGAACGCTCCGAGAAACTTAACCCTGAAGAAATGAGCTGGAAACTTCAAGTCTGACCAGTGTGAACATGTTAGAAACTGCGCAGCTGACACACAATCAGCTGCCTTACTGAGTAGGATACTTTACCTCCGAGCCAAGGTTTTGCCCAACCCACGTGAAAACTTGCTTATAGACATCAAGAGAGACAATTTACATACATACACCTCTATCTTAAGAAACGCGATTCTGCACCTGAGGGGCTGCTATATGATTTTTAAAGAGGCTTGACGTTAACTTTGTAGTTGTTATTCTTTGTGTTACTGGGCTTCAACTCAGCAACAGCTAGAGTCAACTTCAAATTATTAATCAAATAAACATACACACAGCTCCCGAGGGCATGACGCCAAAAGCCATCAGGCAGTTCAGTAAAGGAGTATGAATTTGTCCAGAGCTGAAATTCAAATGAGGTTTACTCCTTCACAAAACCCAAACAGTTCCTCCATCCCAGACTTTGCATGAACTGACTGAGTTAAAAATATCTGACTTCTATGCCAAAACTGACAAGTATCCTCTATGCCTGACACTCCTCGTCCTCTACTCAGTCTACAGCCAGTGTTCCTGGGGAGGACCCACAAGCCACTGTCACAGCCCAATAAAGCAACCCTTCTGCTGCTCAGAGGGGTTTCCTCCTCTGCAACAGAACCAGCAAAGCCTGGTTAGCAGCATTCAACAAGCTGCTTCTGGGCAAATACTCAAGAAAATTTTGGCACAGTCCACTAAGATAGAAAACTCTCAGTTACATTATTAACCACCCACTGGGAACTTTGGTCCCACCTAACATTCAAGAAGCACAAAGAGATTCACTTGAGTCACACCGAGACTCTCTCCCACCTGATAAAAATGGCAAAGACACACACTTGCAAACAACACCGAGGAGCTCCTCTTCCATGGAAGTGAAATCTGCCAGCCCCATAGAGAAAATGGTCTGACTCGTGGGATTCAGCTCTGCTTTACCACCTCCATCCTGTGCAGCTTCCCGCTCCTACTAAAAAACAGTGACACCCAGAGCGCAGTATCTGCTAACGCATGCTGCACACCAATGCTTCACCTTACGGGTACAACATAACTGGTTGTTAAGCCAGGAAAATGAGAATTGCCTTCTTGGAGTTTTGATGGGCCCACTCAATGCACTCATTCTACTTAGTGCTGTTGTCTTGTGCCGGAGCTAACCACAAGCTACTGATGAAGAATTTACATAGCTTTGGTAGAGTAGATTGCCCATCAATTTAATAGCTCCACTCAATTTTCTTAATAAACCTCAGGAGACATCTTCTGCATTCCCTAATTGACCTAATCCATGGGGCCCCACACAGAACAATCCTTTTTTTAATTCAAAAGCTGATGGCAGTAATAAATTGCATTTCCACAGATGAAATCAATGCATCACAGAAACATCGCAACGCTGTTCAGAGAGGAAAAGCTTCAAAGAACACCAGCTCATATGAACCAAACCGCACAGGGCTCAGTAGCTGTTGGAAAGGAGAAGCACCTTTTTCCCCTGCCAAACAGGTTTGCCTCCATCTACGTCCTTCATGTAGAAGCTGACATGATAAAAGTTGGAGATCCTGTGGCATATTTCATAAAGAGCAAGGATCTCTTGGATCAGGCTTGAAACCAGTCCTCCCCGCTGTACTGATAACATGGGCTTGAACGCCCAAGGCTGTGCAGGAACTGAAACCATTAGAGCTGCTACATTGCCTCCAAAGCAAGATCTTTTACCCTCATTCTGCGGCACAAGTCCCTTAGACCCAGCCTGTCTCATGGACTAATCTGGATTCTAGAAAGTAAGGCACCTCTGAGAAGAAGCTGTTACCAACAAAGCACATGTCCCCACTTGCATGATACTTCCACAGCTGGAGAGACCCTGAGTCCAAAAGCACCTGTGGGTCATCTAGGCTGACCAAGCTTTTTTCACATCTGAGACAGCTAAATTTCATCAGTTGCATCACAAGAAGTGCCATAACTTGCATTTTGGTAATGCGTATCGTCCAGAAGGGAATGTTCCAACAGTTAATCTTCCCGGGTGTTAGAACACGTGCCTTATTTTACATTGAACTGATTTTAGCCCTCAGTTTGCCTGCTAGCAAACTGTGAGTGTAACTCAAGTAGGAGCCTTAGCCTGAACCTCTCAACCAAGCTGATCGAAACATCTTGGGTAGGAGCAGCTCCAGTGGAGAAATGTTTGTCCAGGAGCTTAGCAGAATGCACAGAGTTTCTCTCTCTTTAGGGTACAGCAGAATATTTCAGACACTAGTGTCAGAGGTGAGGTCACGATCGTACTCTGAGGCACTCCTGTCTGAAGCACTTGGGCATCCAGGACAAACTGATGGAAGGCATGTTTTGCACCGACATCATTCCTCTCGTGCATGGAATGAGCTCTTTTTAAATCACACAAATCCTACAAAAATATCAGTGATGCTGTGACTGCTCCATGTCTTTCAGATGAGCATTTGCTACCAGGGCCTTTAGGGCCAAGGACTGTCTCTTCATCCCGTATTGATACAGCACCTACTAACTTTGAATTGAAGCTCTGATAGGTGCTCTATCTGTATCTCTCTGTACAGGCACTTCTTCAGTCCTGTTGTTAGAGTCTCTCAGCAACAGAATGAATGTTTACTCATTTATTTTCTCTGGAAGGATATTTCATTTTGGTGTTTTGGTTTGTTTGTTTTTTTTAAAACCATGTGCTTGTAGTTTCTTGGCAAATGGTTCCAAGGGATGGAAAAAACCCCTTGGCAAATGGTGCCAAGGAACGGCAGAAATGCATTTCTTCATCCTTCACCACTTCAACAGCTCTTTGCCCTCCCAAACAAGCCCCCTTTCTCTCCAAGACCCAAGAGCGCTGCTGCCCGTGGTCATTACAGAAATATTCGCAGTGCCGCGCCTGCACAGCTGATGACAGCTCTATAATCTAGGTGCAATCGGATATGTTGCCATGCTTCAGTCAGCTGGTTTGTGTTGGAGGTTTCAGCGCGGCATGCCTTCAAACTGATGTAACCCTCCATGTTTTGTCTGAAAAGTGTTCCTCTGGAGCCCAATGAAAGAAACCTATTTTTGCAGGCCCTCCTTGGCCGCAGTGATAGTTGGTGGGAGGCTGCCACATGTAATTCAGAAACTGTGGCTCATCCCTGGGCAGCACGCAGAGCGTTTGCCCACAAAAAGCTGACTTTCAGCTGAAACCAACCCAAATTACTGCCTGCCTTTTTTAAAGAAGAGATTCAGGCATTCAGAAGCAATAGAGATCTGCCAACCCAAACTAAGTCCCTCCAAGAAATAAACTCCCATTTGTTTATTACCGAGTATTTACCACCTTGCAGTACTGTGAAAAGCTCAAACATATTCCACTTGGGGAAACTGCCAGGGGCTGTTTTGCCGAGCAAGGCTGACACGCATATTCCTGTCTCGCTGATGTCACGGGGGCCACCCCTTCCAATCTGTGCCCTTTTCTATCAACCCAAAATCCTCAAACACCATCAGTCTTTTCTATTTGCAGCCGCTGACTGCACGCCGTCCTCGCCCTGCCAGGCTCTGTGGTCTCCTCTGACATTACTGGATTTTCAATGCCATGTTGCTAGCAGGCACAGAGAGAAGCTCACACTCTTTGTCTTCTCCTCGGTGAACAGGTACAAGACCCACTACATTAACTCGGCTTTTACGTGGCTGTGTCCAACACTGCTGCTGCCTGTGAGCTGCAGAGAGGGAGGTTTGTGAGCTCTGTTTGCCCGCTCCAAAGGATAAACACTTTATAAAGGAGCGGGGCCGGTCTACCTTCAGAAGGCACCAGAGCACCGCAAGCCTGGGAGACGCAGGGCATCAGAGCAGTACATGATTACCAGGGTATTGCAAACCAGTGATTTTTCAGTTTCTGTTTAGGGGGAAAATGGGCATGAATATAACATTCATACACTCCCGTATCGGTGGCTTGGGGACCAGCCCAACGGCCACCCTGAACAGAAAACAGAAAATGAAGGGCCATTTGAAACCTCAGAAATGACAGCGAATCAAAATAGGAACATCCTTGTCTCCCCTTGCTACAGGTAGGTCTGAACAAAAGAGTAGGATTCTCTGTAATTAATTGCTACTGCACCCAAAACAGCAGATCAACCATTTTCATGTCACCTATGTATGTTTCTGTCAAGGAAAATATAAATTTAGAGCTGGATGGGAATCACTTCTGAGGACTGGGCAAGAGCACTGGGAATTATTTATTCCTTTCCCTTACTTTTTAAAGGTATCTTTATTAAATTTTAACACTCAGCTACAATTTTTCCACGTAACAGTGGATAAGTCATGCAAATTACCACCTTACCGATATGGCACTACTACCAATCAGCTCATAAATCACAACGGCTTGGCTTTTTCTGACTAGGTCACTATGACAGAAAGGCTGTTTCAGAAGGAAAGCAGTGGACTAACCTCCACAAAAAGCTTTTTAGGGCTGACTTTAAGACCCAGCAAACAAAAGCAGAGATGTCAGTAGCTAAAGGCAGACAGCAAACTTCCTGTATGTCTTTTTTCGCTTCAGACAGATTATTGAATATACAATACATAATACAACCCTATAAAGGAGCCACTCCAAAACCTTCGCTACTAACACTACAAACGCTTCCCAAGCGCTGCCCTTTCATACCTACTCACACTGCATTTCACCGTCTAGCAAGGTACGCAAAGTTAAAAAAAAGAGCAATGGAAAGTGACCTTTGAAAACAGCAAAATGATAATTTCAGCTATTGTTTTATGTATCTGCAATAATTTATCCATGACCCGACACAGCCTCCTTGAGATCTTCAGCCTACCTCTTTGTGACAGTGCATACGTAATGTGTGCTCGGGTACAGCGGCGCCCACAGCACGTACCGCTGTCGCCAGCGCTCCTCCTTGACCCGCTTCCGTATAACAGAGCTTGATGCTTTTGACAGGTCCACCTTAACTACCTATGCAAAGCAAAAACAGGTGAGCCAGGAAGAAAAGCGCCAGGAAGAAAAGCTGCTTGGTGAAGGGGAAAAAGAGAATGACTGAGAACCTATCCAGTCATCCCTTCCATAGAGAGCTGCAAGCATAGGTTGGCCAAGGTGAGTCTTATGGCAGGGGGGTAGCAGTGAAATTACAGTCCTGGTGCTGGCCTTGCTGGTAATGTTCAACAAGTTTTGTGCCAATACAGAAAGATTTGGCCATATCAGTATTTAATTTTGAGTCATATTTCCCAATATGGTATATGCTTTTGGTATTGTTTCTTCTTTTTTAAACTTCATATGCAGCATGCTGTTTGGTTTACTTGCCTATATACATGCACACAGATACAAAGAGATAAGTAATCTAAGTATTTGGGCTTTAAGAGCCAGGATTTGGGGCTGCTTACATACATAATACACACGTTACATACAAAGCCATGACTAAAGCATTGCGGTAACCTTCAGAAGAGCCTCCAGGTGACGATGCATAATTAAGGGGCTTGCTAAGCCTAAAGCTACTGAGAAAAACAAATTAGAGTAAAAACAAAACAAAAACAACCCCCTGTTATACTTAAATCTAGCATTAGACACCTGTTGTGGGGGATTTATAAAATGCCCTTAGAGCAGGTGATTCATAAGCCATAGGCAAGTGACAGACAGGTAAGAACTAGAACACACGAAGCTGGTGTGAAGCCTGGCAGTGTGCTGGTGAGCCTCACAGAAAGTACCAGTCCTGCTACTCTGACACACCCTCCATGTTCCTTAAAAATGGCACGAATCAAAAATGAAACCACAAAAACATGTTTCATAAGAAATACTGTGTGATGGCAAGTTGCCTACAGCAACATTTAGTATTTTTTCTTCTGTCAGCAGGAAATCTGGAATTTGCTCCCTTGCCAGACGAACACTGTCCACACTGAAAGCCAAGGGCACGCAGGGCTGCATAGTAGGGAATAACACTTCTTGGTGGCTTTCATTAAAATTACTTACTTTTCACAGTATTTAATATAATTCAGCTGGTGCATCAGACTTCTCTTCAGAACTCATCCCCTCTACCCAGCTGAGAAAACTAATTATATCTAAACATTTAAAAAAGCTTCCTGGGAGGGTAACAGATGATCAGTGAGGTCTAAACCTCAGGAATACTCCTGTGCATGCGAGTCTTCCCATGTCAACTCAGATCTTTTAATTTTTCAGAGCTGTTCTGGGATTTGAGTCTTTTTTTTAAGCCAACATACTCCATTCTCAACTGTTCAAAACAGTTTTTTATAATTAAACCCAAGCGATGCCACAGTGGGAACCACTTGGATGATGAGCTGCTACACAAGTCAGTCTGTCAAGACAAATCAGTTTGTTATATATCAACTTAGAAAAATAAACTCTGTATTCATGGCAGAACCCATTTAAGTTAACAGCCCATTATGGATACTTCCCTCAGCACGACGCGCACCCTCAAGACAAGGTTATTTTTTTCAGCAAAATCTGACTTGTAATTGCTGCCCAGAAAAAAAAAAAAAGCCAAAGAAAAATGTTCAACCTGCCCTTAGAAACGAACAAAAGCCAAACATAAAGCCAAACGCTGCTGCGCACGTGCATGCTGCTGAATATGCTCTAATTGTATTTGCACTGCACATAAAGGCAGTAGAAGGAAATACCAACCAAATCCCAACGAAGGTCCTTTATGCATATCAACAAAGGAAAGAAATGCAACAGATATAGAAGAAAGTACAATATGTTGAATAAAAAAAGCCACAGTTAGGTACTCAGCATTTTTTTGTGAAAAGGCAGACCATATTCGCAGCTAGGAGTCTAGTTGAAAGCCCTCTAAAAGAAGTGTTCCTACTGACTTCAGCGGGATTTTGGATCACATCCAGCAGATCCTGAATGCTGTCCATTATCATACGATGGATGTGAATATGTACCACCATTAATACCCAAAACATCACCTGTTAAAAACTTTATAAACAGACAAATACAGGAGAGAGAGTTAAAAAGGAGGAAAGATGCAAGAGGAACTGTGAAGGAAAAATCAAGGTTAAAAAAAGGCAAACAAACAAATCGTTAACACTCTTAAGACTCATTATGTAATTTGGTGGTGGGGAACACATCTCAGAGGCAGATGGAAGCCTGAGCTGTGGCTTCAGGTTCCCACACCCTCAGACACTAAAATTCAACCACTGGCTTCCTGGTTTGCACAGAAACCTATTTGAAAGTTTGGGTTCAGAGAAACAGGCACAAAAATCACCACTTGTTGCCCATTTATCCAGACATATCCACATCGCTTTCCTTATGTTGTTTGCGTTTGTTCTTCCTGCTTGCTCTTTTGAGATCTCTGCGTTTCTGCGTCCGGATGACGTGCGGTAAGACAAGCCAACACAACAGCCGTATGAGTGTTACCCCATTTCTAACTCTCAAAACTTGCTTGTGTTTAGTTCAATTAGGAACTGCAGATGGATCCCTGTTCTGTTTAAATTGTTTTTCCTTCTTCTTACGTGAAGTTTTCTCTTGACATTGTAAACAGTGTTTTAGGCAGGCAGGTAATTAAACGCTCATTAAAACAACTAATTAGCGTAGCACCAAAAATATGAGATTTTTATCCAGTGTCTTAAGGGCTAGGGTCTTCAGAGGGAAAAAAGTTGATTTGAACCAGAGAACTGACAGAAAACCAGGGCCTCTATTAGAGTCTCAAATGAAGTCTGAGCTGCAATTGATGTATCAGAATTATAACATCTTCTGTGGTCACCAGCAGATGTTACTGCACAACTTCAAAGCTAAACACTAAGTACAGAAGAAAATAAATATTCTTCTGTACTAAGAAAGGGATTAGCACATCACAGCAAAGTCTGCAAAATAAATATCTAACTTCTAATTGTAGCTCTCAGCATTCTAATTACTTCTTTGCCCACCACACACACACCCCCCTCGCCTTTGCTGAAGACTGCAGGATGGGTCTGTGCTCACCGACTTGTTGCACATTAAGTTGTACAATCTTACATGTGCACTGATTACAGCTCACAGCACCAGAAGCGTGCTGCGGAGGTGGTGTTTACAGAGCCCGTGCAGTTCTCATCACAGGCAGGCAGAAGGGGCACACTCGCAAGCTCGTGTTACTTAAAAAGAATGCAGAGCTTTGCCCTTCATGTGTAAGATGAGACTTGTTCTGTCAGATAGTTTGCAACATCATTTGCAAATAAATGCTTCTATAAAACCGCAGAGCCTGCATTTATGATCTGATACAAAAATCAACAGATGACTGTACAGTTACTATAATGAAGAACTTGTTTGAGGGGATTACATTCATTACTGGAAGTGACTTACATCCTACAAATCACTTCTTCGGGGATTTACTTCAGTTTTCCTTTAGCTGGCAGTGCTACTCATTCTGCTCCTGCTATTTTGGAGATGGAAGTTTGGAACATCTCATATATGTAGAATGCATAAATATTACAAGACAGGCTGAGAAAAGCTGCCCTGTTTGTCAAGAGCCTTTGGCTAAAGGAAATTTTGAGCTTCTTGTACCACCTGTGTCCATATCCACATACACTCACTACCTTCAGCCCTGTTTGCACAGTTCCAGCCTCAGAGCCAGGTGCCCCAGCCGGGTGCAGCTCAGTGGATCTCAGCAGAGCATGGCTGATTCCTACCAGGTGAGAACCTCGTGTCTTACACCAGAAATAATTTCTGTAACTTTATTCCTATGGTGCAACACTGGAAGAAGGATCACAGTGACCTGAAAACAATCTACTACCGTGTCAATGGAGGAGAGGAAACGCACTAGAAATGTGGCAGCCTGGAACAGAGCAAGGACAGGTTCAATGTGTCCTGAACCTCCTGCCTGCAGTGCCAGAGAGGGGAAATACAGGCCAGACTGGGCCTGAAGTCATGCAAAAGCATTACAAGCAGAAACCACAGTCGTGTTTGATTACAATCAAGCTAAATCAAAGGGGAAAGGTACCTGTAAAGTCTGGATAAGTAAAATTTGATGTGGTGCAGAACATGGAATCAAAATCAAGGAGAAAATAATGCCAGAGAAAGGGACCTGGAAACAGAGAGTAAGCCCATGACAGTCCTAAAGGCTTCAGGTCCCTCTCTGTAATTAAGGCTTGTCTCCAGCTGAAGTAATCTATAGAGTGTAATGGGGAGATACGAACGGGTAAAAGCTATTTAATGTGTGAAAGGTTGCAAGATTGAGACCTAAAGCCTGAGCTCTTCCCCCAGTACCTCCCAGCTAACCCTGCTGCTCAGCAGCTCCGTGTGCTCCAGCCTCCTTCTCGGGAATGCAAAAGGAAAGCCAGTTGACTTTGAAGTTTGGACGATCACTGCAAGCTTTGTCTTGCCCTCATCCCTTTCACTGTATCTTGGATTTTGGTATAAATCTCACGTACACAGATGCAAAGGCAGAATTTTTGAGTGGTATCTCTTCTGCCTCTGAAAGCCTCTCGGGGATAGAGGTACTGTTCCCATAAGGTGCAGACAATGATGCGAAACATGGAGTGCCAGCCAGCTTGGATACATAAAGCGTGATATAACTGTGTATCAGTATTATATGGTAGAAAAGGTATCATCATACTTCGAAATGAAAGCCTTTAAAAGTAAAGACTGGAGGGGTAAAAACTGGTATCAAAAGCCAAAGTTTCACCTTGCAATTAGCCCTTTGGGAACCATAAGGACGAAACAGGACCAAGTTGAAGGAGAACTGCACTATCTTGTCAAACCAACCATGACCAAATTGCTGTGGATGAGCAAGGGAGGCTAGCAAATGCCTGCTGAGCCCCGTGTGCCGCGCTGGGTCTCAGATGGGAAGTTAAAACAACAGAAAATGCTCTAGATAAAATCACTCCCTATTCCCCAGAAAGGCTGAATCCTACTCACTTCTCCACATCAGAAATCATACTATGGAAAAAACGAGCAGCACATAGGAAAGATCTCTAGAACTTCATAGTTTCCTTATTTTTTTTTCTTTTCCTAAGAGCAGCTGGAATACAGAATAACCCAGGACAGCCAGCAAAAATACTATGCCTCCAAAAATACCTTCCCAGCTGGGGTTCGGCAGACAGGCACGCTTTCTGAGGGCCCACAAGCCATGTGTCCAGCTGTTGAGCAACCAGCCTTGCCATCCAGAGAGGCCTCTAAGCTTTTGGTGACAACGGTGGGAGCCGTGGCTGTGGGCAGCCAAGCAGCTCTGGGAAGCCCAAGCATCTCGCGTGTCTGCAGCCAAACAGCTGCACTATGGCAGCTCCTGGACAATCATTCCCACCCCTCTCCTGGTCCCAGAGGGGCTCGGCAACTGCTCCTTCTCCTCCATCTGGAGGAGCAGCTGGACATGACACGCCAAAGGAAAAAATCCCAGTGAGGGAAAAATAAAAATCTCTCAACAAGACAATTTTTATGCTAGGAAATGTTACCAACCCAAATCCCATAAGGTCTCACTAACTAGTAATTTAATTATTCAAACCCCTTTCCAAAGGCACAGTTTTTTCCCCTGAAGAACACGCTGGTGATCGGCAGCTCTGTAGGGCAAGGAATGTCTGTGTGGTTTTTACATTCCTCTCCCTTCCCGTCCCCTCCCAGTTAAAACAACTTTCCTTCACTCCATGAGCGCTTATTTTGCCCCTCAGACCACCTTTTGTACAAGCCCTTCTCTCTATGTTAACTACACATGTCCCATGTGTGGCAGGAGTGGTGGAGACCCGCACGGCGGTGCCTGGGCCATGACCCAGCGAAGCGCCTGGCCCCCGGCCTGGCTTTGCTCCCACCACCCGTCTGCTCCCTGCAGACTGTGGCACGGTGGGCAGTGGCTCTCTCAGCTGCCGGTGCGGCCTCAAGGAGTGGCGCGGGGGACCCCAGGCACGGGGGACCCCAACCCTGGCTGGCTGTGAGCCCAGGCAATTTGCCCCAACCTGCTTTTCCTGAGCTGGAGGGAAGGCCTGACCCATCCACGCCGTGCCACCTACAGCAAACTGCAGCAATTTGTCCTGTGCAGTAACAGCTGAAAATACCCTCCACGGCAGAAAGGAACAGTCAGTCACCAAACGTAACCAGGTGTTTAGCCACAAGTCTGACAAGGCCCGTTCTTGTTTCAGGAGGCTGCACTGCCCTCTTCTTTAACACCTGGAGTCAACTCACTGAAGTCAAGGTTCCTTCGGGGAGGCTATCAGGCTTTTAAATACACGGCTCACTCTCTAAGAAAATGAACATACACATCAGCCCTATATTTCTCCTGGAAATGTGCATTGTTTTCTTTAGCAGAAAGATATTATTTTTATTTTCAGGAAAAAGCTCCAGGGAACAGTGCTTATAACCAAAAACTATGTTATTTCTCAAACAGCCAAGAATAGTTGCTTTCATCAGGGCTGGTTTTGAAACTGGGATTTCCCCCAAAATGACCCAATATCTTTAGAGAAGGATGGACAGAAGTGCCAAGAAAAGCCTTCTAAGGAATGGAAGTGGAAAATGAACACTTGGCTAAATTACACAGATGCCAGCAAGTGTGCAGCCCCTCCCTGCCGCTGGGTACCGTGCGGCCAGCCACCTCCCTCTGCCAACAGCCCTGCCCTGGGAGCTGTACAAGACCCCTGCGAAAACCCCTGTACCGCTGAGACAGCTCAGTGGTCCACCTGGTACCCAGTGCAGCACGGGCTCTCATCACTGCAGAGATCGGAAAGCGTGTTGCCAGTTCGCTAGCAAGACGGACTGTGTGAGCAACAGCTCTCCTCTCCTTCTCTCTCTGACTTCACAGGATACTTGAGCAAGAAAACTGGTTTTAAGTTGGAAGTTAATGTAGAAACCTGATGTTTAAAAACATCAAACAATTTAAAAATACAACTTCAAGCAGAGGCTTAACCATTGTGCCCCTCTGCACAGGGACAATAGTAAAAGTACAAAAAAAAAACAAAACAGAATGTGCCTGAGGTACTTCTGGTTGACCAAGCCTTCCTGCCTTGCTTTATTTTTGCTTCATCTTTCAACCTTCTCTGTTTTTGGAAAGTTGGAGCAAAATCAATGCAGCTGGTATTCAGATGGACAAGCCTAAAAATATGCCTTCATATGTGTGGAGCAGAAATTTTTGCAGCTGTATGAAACTGCTTAGATCAGAGGCCCAATCTTCACCTTAGCTTTGCTGATGTCCAGTACCTTTGCCAACCTACGCCAGCTGAAGAGCTGGTAGAAAACATGTCAGACTGTTGAAACACATGGCACAAATGTTCAATAACATCCTATGAAATCAAAAGCAAATACACCAAAACAAACAAATCTTACAAAAATATTATATATTGGTTGGTTTTTCCTTCCATGTGCATTAAAAGTAAACCAATAATTCTTCTAGATGACTCTTGCAGTGCATTTTCAAAGATGTTGCAATCAAGGACAACTGATTAGAATGCCTGAATGCAGAATGTGCCCAAACACTGCCACTATCTAGAAAGATGTGGTGTGGAAGGGGAACCGATCTCCTTTATTACGCCGGCCTCGCGATAAGATCACAACCTTCCTTTCTGTCAAAGTTCAAGCCTATATAGGGTTATGCTATTAAAAACCCAGTCAAATTCCAGTAACAAAACAGGCACATCTGAACCAAATTACAGCTTCTTATAAGTGAAATAGATAAGCACAAACCCGAAGCATTTAGAAAGCAAACAATTTAAAAGTTTTATATATATTTTTTTTACTCTCACTTTTATTGTTAAATACTGACATTTGACATTTTTTTATTTAGTTTGTTGGGTTTTTTTTGATTCCAGATTGTGACACTGCAAGTAAGCCCATAATAACTGGGAATATGCATTTTCAGAAGCAGTAGATACAGAAAGAGCTCGAAGTCCAAGTGACTGGACAGAATATAAACTTAGAAATACAAAACTTAAGCCTGGCTTGTTGTATCCAATATGTATCCAGACTATGTTGTATCCAATAGTCTGAACACTGTGATGGAAGCAGATTATTGACAGCTGCCTCAGCCAGACATCACCAAAGAGAAATCAGATAAAGCAGAATTATATCATGTTCTTGGGTTGAAAGGAGAGAGGGAGGGAAAAGAGTGACAAGCACTTAGAAAGCTTAGGAGAGGAGAAGAGATAAAGAAGACTAGGCCAGAAAGAAAATAAACTGGAGGGTAAGGAAAGCAGAAGTGCTGACAGCACTAATATAGAAGCAGATGACAGGGAAGACAAGGAAGACAGTTTGTGGTGAAAGGTAGGATTTATGTATCACATTTCTGGCACCATTCCTGAACATTTCTGAGGGCACAACCTCCAAAAAGAACTAAATTTAATGTAGAGTATATTCAAAAATGCTTGCACCCCTCAGCTGCCGACTCCAAGGTTTCCTCTTCCCCAGCTCAGCTCTCCTGTTTGTTTGTTTGACCCTCGCTGGGCTCTCATCACAAATTAACAGGCTTGCTAGTTACAGCACAAGATGATGAACATGCTGAATGCCTTCAACCCGTGCAGAAGCTCTCATCTACTTGGAGAAACTGGTTCATTTCTTACGGGAGTCACTTAGTGCTAAATGCCAACCTTCCTCTTCCCACAGCTCCTCTGACACTGAAATGCATGGCAAATCTCTTAAGAGTTTTCAGAACGGTTTGTGCCATAAATCTTAACAGCCTGCTAAAACATGACCAGTTGCTGAGGTCCCAGTGGATTCACGGGAAATTTGGTCCCCTGCTTCTAATCCCCACTAAAGAAAAAAAAATTAAAAAACCACCCCAGGCATGAAGACTACACAGAGAGCAAGCCCTCACAGCAGCAGCCTCAGACACCAGAGAAGCATTATGATGGTCTTCTGGGCTTACGATAGAACAGCGCTTCTTTGTTAAGGCAAATGTCAGAGGCAGCCAGCGAGCACTTCCCTCAGCCCTGAGCTGTTCATGTGCAGCAGTCTCCAGTGAACAGCCTTGCCCACTTCATGTCATTGAAACGTGAGCTCCAGGCGCTTCCAATGCTAGAAGCAGCTGCCAGCCAAGCTTCGAGCGCTAAACAAATGTTAGTTAAAAAAAACCCAAATAAATAATCATTTTGTTATCTACAGGTACCATTGAATCGTTGCTTCTGAAAACCTGCCCAGAAGCTCTGAGGGTGCAATGTGCAGAACAGCGCACAGCAAAGAGCTTCGCAAGCTGGAGCTGGGGCACTGTCAGTCAGGCAGCAGCTTTGGCTTCCACCATCCCATCTATTTTTCTGTAAATATTGAATCAGTTGCTAAGGGATTGCACTGGACAATATGATATCACTCTGTTATTGCACCAGTGACTATATATCATCTCTCGAAAACAGAACAGCGTTGTTTAAACCCGACCTTAATTTCTTGTCAATACAGCTGTGGTGGGAAAGTCTCAAGAACGCATTTGGTGAGCCAGCTCCCTTCAGCTGCTGAGCCTGCCGCCGGTGCTTCCTCCAGCACGAAATGCAATACCTCCCCGTTACAATGGGAAATCCTTAGTTAGGACAGAGCTTAGGATAAAGCATATCTTCAACAGCAAATACAATCTCTCCACTCTAAGCAAATATACAAATGTTGATAGCAAAAGGTGCGTTGTGATAATACATCACCTCCCAAGAACAGAAGCGTATTCATGTGAAAAGCTAAACAATGGATTTTATTTCCTTACAAAGTCTGGTTTAAGTTAATAATTTGTGATATGGGACTGATATGCACATTACAGTCAAGAAAACACTAGAAAATTATTTAATTAATGATCCTCCTTTAGTACCATTCTTTTATTTGAAGGTACCTAATGATTTTCACAGGCTATTTTCATTTTATGAGCTTTATCACAAACTGTTTACAAGGAGTAACTGTTGCTTTGTATTACAAGCTCCAAGGAGTGCCAGTATCTCCAGCCCCAGCGGGGAGCTTCAGTTCCCCAGCTGGATGAGAGGGTCTGAGAAAGTTTTGGTGCTTTTCAATAGCTCAGCGAAAGGTGGTGGAAGAGCAGCACTAGGTAAGTGCTCTTCTTTCAGGGCCGGCTACACTGGCACAGGCACCCTTCCAAGGAAAAGGGGATGAGAGGTAAGGGCTAGCACCTGGATTTAGCCTCTGCATTTCAGGCTTCTGCACGATACCCACAGCCTGAGCTGCTAGAGGGTGGGGAGTGCAGGTCTCGTGCTGCTGGTAAGCAGCGTCCTGTCCCACGCAAACGTGCCGCCGCTGCCCTGCTTCCTTCTTGTCACAGCACAGCGTGGGTGGTCCTGCCTGCGCACGGTGCTGTTGGATGCTTCTCTCAACCATTCAACTGCCTAATGCCAGGGCTCCCCAGCAGTTTTTTGTCAAGCAGTGTCTCTTGGTTTAGAGAGAAATGCTCACCCTACTACAAATGCTTAAGTGGGCACATTTAAAATTTTCTTCCACATCACCCCATTGAAAATAAACCCCTCTTTCTCAGCTGTGCAAAGGGCCCACCGAAGAGAAAAAGGCTGGAGTTTAATGATTTCAAAACACAGCCACTCCGGGATATCACTTACCGACACTCACAGTGGGCTGAGGCACATCTGTGCGCATTTCTCAGGGGTTTTACAGGGCCAAAGTATGTGAAAGTTTGCGAAAGGGCTTCTTGTTAGAACTGGAGCTTCCCCTGGCCCTCCCAGTGGAGCTAGATTCCTCTGGCAAATGCTCCCGCTCCCACCCAGGGGCTGGGCTGCCCCAGCCTCCACCGCTGCCCCCTTACATTGTACATTCTTCAGGGAAAAAAAATTCTAAGTCATACTATAATTAATATTAGGGTTATCTAGGTATATAGATATCAAATGGACTTCTAAGCACTGTTTTACTATCACTATTTTACTATTTACCTTCCTCCTCCTCCTCCTCCTCGGCAGGGCCTGGCTGCCTTGCAGGAAAGGCAGCCCACATACCTACAGGTAGGACCGGCTTGTTTAGAGTGTCAGCTCGGACAAGGGTGTATATGGCAGGTCACAGATGAAGGGTACATAATTAGTGATAAATAACTTCCTAACAGAACCAGCACATTTGTTCTTAATTAGCCTCTATTCACATCAAGTGTATTTATGTTACTGCTGTTACTAAAAATCTTTACAGGGGATAATCAATATAAAGTTACGACAGCAGAATGCTAACAGGCGATGTGTTATACATGGATGCATTTTGAAAACCTCCATGCAGTGTGAAAATGACCTTCAAACTGTAGGAAAACATCATCTGCATTGCCAATAGTCGTTCTTCCTAGCAAAACGGTTTTTATTGTACTTTTGGGCAGATGTCTCCCCAGTATCCCTCCCTCTAAATCATTTCATGTGATGGAGGTGATTAGGATCACTAACCTGCTCAAGTAGCTATGAATTTTTCTGACATCTTCCTCCAGGGGAAAAAAACAAACTACCACCACTGCCAAAAAACCCAACCCAACCCAAAAGCAGACCCAATGTTTGAAGGCTCTGGCCTCACACCGTGTGAGGCACGCGGCTAAGGGAGATGCGCAGCTGATGGATTTTTGCAAAATGCAAGGTGTGACCCTATTACGATTAAAGCCTTTTCGTTTGCCTCTGTGCTGAAGCAAAGCAGGGAGTTTTGCTGGGTGGGGATGAAAAGAAGCGATCAGAAAATTCATGCTACCGAGTCATGACCTAATGGAAAAAAATTAATTTATCTATTTCACATGCTTGGGAAGAAAATAATTTCAGCCAGTGGAGACAAACAGGGATTATCTAAATCAAACACAGAGAAACATCTGACTCATTCTGGCATGTCTTGTGTTTAAGTATGCAATACAGTGACGGGTCACTCCTGCAAAACGTTCTACGCTTGATCCAGCTCCTGCGGGTCTGGATTTCAGCACCTCGGCAACGAGATATGTTTATAACAGTAATGGTTATTTTTCTTCCTCCAAAAAGCCTGACTATTGCTTACTTTAATCATTATCTACCAAAACAGTAATTCCTTCTACTGAGATGAACGCTGGGCAGTGTTTCAAATCCCTTCCTAGCATGGACCAAACCTTACTGGAGAATACGTCCTGAGAGCCACCCACGGTCGCAGAGATGGCCCCGTCTCCTCCCGCGGTGCAGCAGCACCACCACAGAGGCTACACCAACAGCACCAGGAAAAAGAAACACCTCCTCTTTGTTGCATTTTAGAAAGGGGACAGGAAAAGAATGGGCTACAATGTCTGCTTGCTGCAGAGCAGCAGCATTAGGTGAATCCTGCTGTATAAAACGCCATCTATTTTAGATGCCAAATTAGCGTACCTTCAAGAGTATGAAACAAAGATTAATAACTTCTTGAGAGACCAAGTAAATTAAACACATATCATCCTTTTTGACACGTCAAGGGCAGTACAGCAGAATATAGGTGGGCAATGAGGAGTAACACACACAAACTGACTGACTTTAAAAAAAAAATCAATAAAAACTTAGTCACGAAAGAATATAACCAACATATATCTAATCCACTGAGATGTTCACAGGGGAATTTCAGTTTCAGCAATAAACCAAATTCATTTCAAGTTAAACTAATATGGACATCCTGAATTTATTAGTGAAAATGAAAGCAATGTGAACTTTAAGTTTTCAAAAGCAAAAAGATATTTAATAAAATTTCTTTCTTTTTGCCATGGGACTAAGGGAAAAATCCAATAATGTATTATCTGTGCAATTCTGGTAAGTTATGGATGCTTATTTACAACATGTTTTGGCTTGATTTTATCTTAATATTCTGTAATGATTTGCTGTCATAATTGAAATTTGTCCTGTTGTTAATCATTACCATAATGAAGAAAAATTATTTACTTCATAACTAAGAGAACACAACTAACTATTGCTATTACAGACAGTCTGTGGGTATGTTGCCTGGGGCTGGTGTGACCATTATCCTCTATTAAATAACAACTATGGATTACCTTAATCGGCAAATTGTTTTGAAATAGGAAAGGATGGTAAACATTTTCTACAGAAACTCGTATTGCTGGAAAAATGCTTTTGAGAAAAACATTTTGCCAAAAGTGTCGTTTTCCAAGGAAGGACTTAACCCCCCTGCCCATGGCAGGGGCGTTGGAACTAGATGATCTTTAAGGACCCTTCCAACCCAAACCATTCTACGATTCTAACCTCAGGTATTTCAGTTTGGACAGCCTGTGAGAGCGACCCATAGTTCCGTTCCCTCATGCCCACCATCCCACCTGTGGGGTTTTGGTCAAAGCTCACCCCTGGGGATGCTCCTTGCTCCTGTGACAGAGCGGAGGAGCCTCGCAGCCCTGGCAGGCAGCCCAGCCAGCATGGATGGAAACAACCCACAGCCCCTGGCACCGCTTCCAAACAACAACATTCTGGGGTCTGGCCCAAATGTTTAATTTGCAATTAAATTTGTAATGTTCAATTTGCAGCTGAAAAGACAAATATGTTTACAGAAAACTCTGATGCAGTTTCTTCCCCTGTGTTCACTGAAACATTCCATAAATTCATGCCTGTCATCAAACGACCACCAAAAAGCAGTGCTTAATGGGCTTCAACCTGCGTACTTTCCAAGTGGGCAGCTCCTTCCCCGGCAAACACTTCAGACAAACAAGCTCTGTGCTGTACCTGTCGGGCACCCACTGAACGCCGAGGGGCTGCAGACCGCTGGCACCAGGCTTGTCCCACCCACCCTCGTGCCAGGAAAGGCTCCTCAGACCTAGTTGTCCTATGTCTCACAGAAGGGCTAGAAACCGAAATCAGCATCTCATTTCCAGCTATTAGTAATTTTTTTCAACTCCGAGAATACGTGTACTATTGGGATTTCTTCTTTAAAAGATGAGTGACATGAAGAGGGAATGGGATCAGGACAGCGAATAAAGACTACATATCCATCTGACAATGAAAGGCTGCTATGAAACACTAATACTGAACGATAGCAAACGCTCCCCAGCCCACGGAATTCAGTGTTGAAACAAAGCTGACACAGCCGAAGTGAGCACTGCCTACATTTAAACTTTCTTCTTTCTCAATTATTTTTGATAACTAGCTCTAAATGTTATTTATAGCACATACCTCCAGGAGAAGTCCTACCCACTGACACAGCACTTGCACAGGACACCTGAGAAAATAGAGGCCATGTGCCTGGCACGCAGCGAGCTTTTACAAACATACCACGATACAGGGATCAAGCCCATGCTTTGAAATACCCCAGTAAGAAATTATTTGGACTTCTAAACCCCACCAGCTGTATCGTAACACCACGCCTGTTTGCTTCGAGACACAGCACGTCCCTGGGATGGGGCCAGGATGGTGCACACCGGCATCCAGCGATCCTGGAAATGCACTGCTGCAGAGCCCAGGGCTGCACCCAGCACAGCATCGCTGCACCCCACGGGCAGGGTGCTGCGCCCCGTGTCCTGGCCCCTCCACACAGGCACAGGGCTGCCCGCAGCACCCACAGCGCCTGGTTCAGGGCTGGACTGCATTTGCCCCAGAAACCCTGTGCTGCCGTAAGAGACATCTGCCATCCCAGAGACCCAGCCTTTCCAGATCCACATTCCCAAGTCATTTGCTCAGCCCTACTTAGATTGCACATTTATCCTTTCTGTGAAAATAACAAGAAAGGCTAAAAAAGAAGCCATGAAAAAAGCCTCTTTCTTGTCTGCAAGAAGAGCCCTGTGCGACTAAATCCACCAGACGTGTAAACAGCAGGTTGTGCACCTCATGTTTGTTTTTCATCTCAAACAAGGAGAGTGTGCTTAGCGATGAAGGAGGCTGAGCACAGACTTTTATCCAGCCACTTCTGATCTCCCGATTTCTCCTGCACATCCTGAACTGCCTGAAGGCAACTTAGAAAACCCCACAAAAGGCACATCATCCTCAAAGTGATGTTTGTTCCTCTTGCAGTTGTCTTGCACTTTCTTCCCCCACTGTTGCCTTCCTCCTCCCTCCTCTCCTCCCTCTCCTGTTGCTCTGCCATTTATTTTGTTTTTTCAAAAACATACTCCCTACTGCATACATGTCCCTGCGGAGCTCTAGTGAGTTACCAGGTTATCTGACAGATACTCTCTTGTTATATATCTTCCATCCACCCTGTCTTCCCACACTGCTGCAGCACGTCCTTCCAGGGAAGGCTGTATGGCATTACCTCCGTGTTGTGAAACGCCTGGCACGTGTCTGGGTACTCTAAGAAATAAGGATTTTTAAACACTACATAGCTGCAAGATGAGGTTACACTCCACATCTTTTCAAACACAGTCACCGACACTTCTCATGTTCTCATTGAAAAGGTCCCAGTGCTTCAAGATAAACGCTTGGGACAGGCCACAGGGCTACCTGCGCTTGCCAACACCAACCAGCCCAACTTCTCACATGAAGCAGCGCTGAGCTTCACCACAGAATCGGTATTTATAGCAATACTTCTCTCAAGTTCTGCGGTCATTCAGCCCTGGAGGCTTCGGTTAAGGCTTGTCTTTACTTCTGACATGAGAACAGTAAAACCTTGTTCAATATTTAATGCATGCTCTAAAAAGGAATGGGCACCTCCCTTCTTCCTGCTTAAGCACCGGGGGCTTTCCGCAGGGCACAGACGGCCTTTCCCTCCTGTCAGGCGGGAGGGCTGGACCGGGGACTTGGACTTTTGGAGGAGCTTTCAAGGAGTGTCATGCACAGCGAGTGATGCAGTCTGTCAGCATCACATTTCTGCGCTCCGGAATTGAAAACCTCTGACAGAAGAGACTTCAAAGTTAGTATTAAAATGCAACACTACCTCAGGGTAGGAGAGACCTTAGAAAACTATCTTCTCCAGTCCTCTTCGAAGTTGGTAATTAGAGATTTCCTTACTTGTCTCTTCTATGTGGCTGTTTATTAAAAATAATAATTACCATGGACTTCCTGTAGAAGAAGGAGAGCATGACCTGAATAAAACAGGTGTCCCAAAGTGGTCCTTCTACAGGACCTCTGAAGAATACTTTTTCCTCTCTTCATAGCCCAGATGGGCCCACGCTCCAGCACAGAGGAAAGCGAGGAGGAGAGTCTATAGCCAGAAGCAAAAAGCACAGGGAGAAGGATTGTAAGAAAAAACTTAAGGATCCTGAAAAGAACCTTTACAATTACATGGAGCTATTTCTGCGCAGAATTAGCAGACTTGCCAAGAATAACGCAAAGGAGAGAGTAATTATATTTGC
Source organism: Nyctibius grandis (assembly GCF_013368605.1). Taxonomy (NCBI): domain Eukaryota; kingdom Metazoa; phylum Chordata; class Aves; order Nyctibiiformes; family Nyctibiidae; genus Nyctibius; species Nyctibius grandis. Next base: position 847,571 of record NC_090689.1, on the reverse strand, counting down.
TCGCTATTTAGAAAAAACTTAGATGAATGCAGTGCTATCACAGGGTGATGACCAAATATTTCTCATTCCAGCAGTAAAGGTAAAACAGTAACAACTGAAATAGCACATTAAATCTTCAGCTACTCAGTATCTGTGAGTGCTAAAACTGCTGTAGCTTTTATAGTTACTTTTAGTAACCCATAAAACACCGGACAAATTTCAGAAGAAGAAAACTGTGGATGTTGTACAAATTCATAAGAAGGGAAATGAGCAGACACAGCTCTGCCAGCCTGGTGCCAGTGCCCTGCCTGACATGGCGTTTGACTTGGAAGGAATTAAAGCAAGATGATAATACATGCGGAGCCTGTCAAATCAACTTACTACAGAGAACTGTCTACAAACAGCTCTTCTGCCAGAAAAAAAGGCATGATGATAGCCAGTGTCTAGAAGGTAAAGAGGATCAAGGCATGCTTATTAATTGTGAGAGTAAAAACCACCTGAGTTACTCTACAAGCTACAACTGCAAGCCCCATCACAGGAAGAGTGAGTCCAGCCTGGACATGCCAGCAGGAACAGGATTTTGTGGGTGAAAGCACAAAGAAAAGCTCTCCCTTGCCTCTTAGTCTGGTCACTGGTCATGCCTCAGTGCTGGGGCCTGGACCACATCTTAAACAAACCACATGCCCGGCTGCAGAACAGAGCTACGAACACAGAAACATTTGTGGGCTGGGAGGATGCTGGAGGGAGGATCCTTCGGCCTCTTTATACCCTCTTTATTTTCCTAAGCTGCTTCTCAAATGCCATTTCTTTGTCCTGATATTGTTATCCATTTGCATTTTCTTCCTTATTCTTTTAAGTTTAAATTTTCCTCCCTTTTTTGTCTTTCACGGATCCATTTAGAAATTGGTTGTGATATTCCCACTTACAGTACTGCATACTGGTGAGCTAAATCCTACCCTACCCTCTGCCTCCCTTCCTACACCTAGACTTCACCCTAGAAAATCACTGCTATCCTTCTGCAGACCACAGGCAGCCAGGTTCTCGCTCTTCCCAGAGGTGGCTGACATTGCTAATGTGTATGTATTACACACAAGCAGAAATCAATGCTGTCTGCTGTACATCTGGATCAATAGCATGGAAATAAAAATGGATTCTGGACATATGAATGAAAAATATATATGACAAGAAAGAAACCAGAAAATCTTTAAAGAAAGCCATAAAATGAAAGGCAGAAAACAGCAGCAATTCCACCACATAAATACCTAAATTTATTTGCAGTGCAACTATTTTTAGATACCCTATTTCAGTCACTAACCTGCATTTATTCTACCATGGGTTTCGGTGGTTTTTCTTTCAACTGTCTGTGGAAGCTTTTTGGTCAGATATAGTAACAGGCACTCACCACAGTAATTTTAATTAACAAGCTCTAATAAATTTGCACATGTTGCAAGATACAGCTCTAAAAATACATGAGTGCATCCCCACGACCGTGGCCAGATTGCTCGGCAGCGAGGCTCCGCAGGAGGTGCAGGCTGTTCTTTGAACATCAAATCCAACCCCGATGCCAGCACCGCTGCCCATGGCACCCAGGCGATGCCCTCCCAGCCAAAAGCTGCCTCCGGCTGCCGCCCAGCCCTGGCACTCAACGCCCCGTTTCACCAGCCACATTCAGTGGGTCCCACATGCCTGATGCTGTATCCAGCTTTGCACAGATGACACAAATTGCTCCCTTTTTTGGGTTAATCTCAGTCATTTTGGCCAACCTGTCAGTCAGAGGCCAGACCTGGCGCTTGGAGAACCACAGTTAGGCAGCCACACCAAAGAGGGGGAAAAATAAATCTCACTCTTCTCAAAACCTTCCAGTCCCCATGGAAATTGTTCAGTGCATTGATGTTTGCCCCAATTTTTTTTTAACCTGTAAAACACCGTTCACTCTCAGTGTGGGACACTGAGCAAGGACAGAAGGAACAGCTACGTTTTTCCCTGACTCCCAGAGCTGACTCCCTTTCCTATGGGAACCTCACACACTTCAGTCAAGGGCAGCAAACCCAGCACAGACACAAACCCCACCTGCTCTTTCCGTCACACGTCTCATTCCCAAATGTGGCCCCAATCTCCCAGGGCTGAAGTAGTCCCACTGGCATCAAAGAGACCAGTGACAGCCTTTCCAGCCTGGGCTTTTCGTGGCTGCCCGGTGGGTGCCCCAGGCCCCACCAGCACAGCTGCTTCGCTGCGTGCTCCCAAATCTGCACAGTTAGTGCAGGCGTTTGAACTGTCCATGCGAAGGTGCCGTGGATCAGGCAGTGCTCCTGAGAAAAGCAGTGCTAGAGCTGGGACGGGAATGAGGACAGGGGAGCAAATCCCTCAGCAGGGCAGTACCCGACAGCCGGGCGCGCAGCCGCCCGCAGCAGGAACACGTGTGCAGCCCAGGGAACAAACGTTACGGAGATATACGTAAATTCTTCAATAGCACCTGTGCAAAATAAAATTGCCTGTGATATGCAGATGGCCAGATGAGATTGGATAATCATAACGTGGATGATCCCTGCTGCATGGGGTGTGCACACAGCTGGTCAGCGCGATACCCTCTGGGACTTTGCTTCTTCAAAGAGGAGAAGAAATGCTTGCAGGTGGATATTATTTCTTATATATACACCTTTCCCATGACAGACATTTTAGAGGTGGTATTGGTCAATTATCTTTTCTCCCAAAGCGAACCATTTCTCATTTGAAGGGAAACACACAGAATAGGGAATAATGCACTTACCACATATCAGAAATATCCAGCCATACCATCGTGTTCAAGTATTTAGAAGAACTAAACTATAAATGAGAGAGTATCAACACATGCTGAATAGAAACAGGACAGCTGCTGCTAGGTTTTGTGAACCTTTCCGTAGTCTGGAGAACTTCAGTGAATTATACCCTGCACAGACTGCAACAAGTTCACAAAAGCTTTTTCTGTGCTCTACATTGTGCTGGCGTATGGGAATGTTATACCGATGCTATTAGCCAAGACTCTTTTGACATGATGTAAAGCATCTAATAATTATACAGCAAATATGATGAGATGGAATTGAACCTGATCTCAATTAGCAACCAGAAGTATCCTTCCAACTGAGATTAATATTGATTAAACCATAACAAGACTAGTACTTGCCAATAAGAGCTCTATAAAATCAAGGAAAGGTGAGGCCAACCTTTAAGTTGGGAGCACTTTGTCACGAGCTGTAAAGACAAGTGATTCTCCTATGGCCTAATTTGTCCTTTTCAAAAATGGAAGTTTGGCTCTGTATAACTCAGGAAATTACAGTCATTTCAGCAGGCAGTTAAGACTGGCCAGGAGCCCAGAGCAGAGATCAACAGCCTTCAGGAGACAGCTCTGTTTTCCTTTCAACTTTTCCTATCCCTGGTACGGTATTAATCACACCAAATCCCACTTCTCTCTGCCTTCCCCCCTCTCAGAAATACAAGCCAAGACGTGGTGCCCACTACCAGCGTACTGTACTTCAAAATATAGGCTTGTGCTTTTTAATTTCCCCCCTTGCACCAAATTAAGGTGGATATTTTGGAGTTGAACAAATATATTGGATTTATTGGCTCTTCCCCTGAGTGAGGTATAATAGTTCCACCAGTCCAATCCTACATTTCCTTTACATGGAAATGATTGGATTTATTACTAGCCATTTTTAAATCATATTAAGTCAAACCATAACAACTAAGCACCCTTCAGGGCTTACTGCAGATTATAAAATGCTGCTCGAAAAACAGACATGCAAGGGTACAAGAGGCAACAATACAAAGCTTACAACAAATCTTATTTTCAAGATTCTTGATCCTATTTAAGTAATGTTTTAAAATGCTCAGGCCTACTTCAGAGAGTTCCAATGCAGCTCATGAAACACTGAGTGCTAATATTCTTCAAAATGTAGAAATACATATACACAGAACACTAATTGGCAAGTACCTGTTAGAGCAAAATTCTTTTAGTACTTTTTTTTGATAAAGAGCTACTTGCAAAGAACAAAGACCAAATGTAACAATTATTAATTAGCTCAAAATGAGGATAGGAGGCAAACAAAGCCTGGGAACCTCTACACACTAACGAATCTTGGCTTGGGCAACCATTTATGCCCACTTTCCTAGGCTGCCCCAAACAGAAATGCTTCCCTAAAAAGGACTCGTGCTCTCCGATGCAATAGCCACACAGCCCTGGCCAGGGAGCACAGCCGCAGCATTTCATGGCCACGAGCTGCTCCAAGATCTGCTCCACAGTGTGCTCTGACAGACAGACCTTGTCTCTCCTGGTGAGGGAACATCTACAGTTCATTAGTTGAATAGAAAAAAGCACTGACAGTCCAGGAGAGAAAGGCAACAACTTTTCCAGGCTACTACTGGCGAGATCAACCCAAATGCAAAGTAGTAAATGCTAATGCAAAGATACAGGAGGCCAGTGAGCTACAGGCACAGCCAATGAGTATTATCTTGTCAAGGAAATTTTCTAGCCATTTGAAACCTCACCTGTGCACAAAATTGCAATCCTTCACATTCCACAGCAGGCAGAAATCAGCCTAACGTGGTGAGGATAATAAAATGTAATACAGAAGCTTATTAGGAAATAAACAAGTCTGTCCCAGCAGGCTGTGACAGGAGAGCATCAGGAAGCCAAGAACCACCAAGATGCTTTTTTCATTGAGTGTAGCCACCGTGACTTCTGCAGGTTTCTTGGGACAATGCCATAATACCAGCACAGCGACCCCCAAGTGCTACAGAGTTGGAAGAGAGCAGCAGCTGCCCAAGAATGCACTCATGATTGCTAAGCCTCTAATCCCAGCTTTGATTCCTTTTTCCCCTCCATAATCACTTCAAACACAGCTAGAATTAATCACTGTTTGCAAATTCAATGGTTGCTTTTCTTCTCTCTGCTTAGGATTTGCCTTAGGTCACATATAGGGCTGGCATGGGTGAAGACACGGGCCAGACCCCCTTCAGTCTGGCATTCCCCTAACACACAGTAACACCCACAGCAATAACAATAATAACACCATGGTGATAAAAACTGCAGCACCTGCTTACTCAGCAGTGGCTCTGACTCAAGGGCCACTCTTGCCCATTTCCTGGATCCGTCTCTGAACGGACCCTGACACCATCTACAACATCTCTGCCCATCCTGGCTCTGGTCTAGCCCAGCTCTGTGCTCTGTTCTCACTCACCTCCTCCCTCTTCTGGTACACTGTTCCCCCACCCACTCTACTCCACCTTCGGTATCAGATGTGTTGAGAAGCCCTGGTCAGACAGCCACGCACTGGACAGGACTGCACCTTCTCTTGAACGCTGGCCAAGCTAATACTCATTCACATGAAGACCCTTATACCTTGCTCTGCAGTTCAAAGGGGCATTCTGGCCAGCACAACTGCAACTGATTTCCAATTCAGGTCACCTTCACATCATGACGGCGATCAAGCTTCAGTCATTAGGCCCACCGGCACTAATGACCCCTTTGTAACTCATCTAGATGGCATTATGTTGCACACTCCTTTGTCTGGATTATCTTAAAGCATCCCATTTCTTGTTATTATAGAAAGCCAAGAAACATAACATGAGCAGGGCTCCTAAAAATGAGATTTATGCCCAGCTGCACTGTGCAAGCAGAGTTACAGTAGAGAAAACTACAGGCAATAAATAAATGTGTATATAGATAGAGGATGTCTTTTAATATGTATCTGCAAAGCATTCTTTGGAATGCTTAATGAGAAACCTATTTCTGGTCCTCTAAAACCATTTGCTGAAGACTTCATGCGCTCTGTACTTAACTAGGGTTAGTGGGCCAGCAAACACAGCATTTTTCATTTCCATTTCAAAGGATTCCATCAGAGGCAGATATTTTCAAACATCACATTTGGAAAATACTGCTGCTATTAAACCTGTGAGACACAAGAATTGTGTCATCCACCATAGAAAATCTCAGTGTCATTTGGTCTGCCACTGGTAGTGCAGAGCGATGGAGGGCATCCCTCCAAAGTACAGGTTACACCCATAAATCCTCTTTCACTCACCCCATGAGCTTCTTTATTTGATTCTCTGGGATCATGTAATGCTTCTGGAACTGACTTTCAAAAAATGGACATAGCCAGGAATCTACAATCAAGTTTTTTCATCCTTGCCTTCCATGGTCTTACAAAGCAGGGTCACGTGGATAGATTGGGCTAATTTGATAAACTGCCTACTAAAATAACAGCTAATAATCCAAGAGGATCTGAAAAATACCATCCAGCAAGGTTCATTCCCCACTGCTGTCCCCTCTTGCCCAGAAACTGCCCAGGATTAAGGAGCATTTCTTCCTCTCACCTCTGTCTGCTCAGGCACATCCCTAACTCCACTCGCACACCTCCTGGCTCCAGAACAGGTTGCTCCTACTTTGGCAGGACACCCTAGCACCCAAGGTGGAAAAAACCCAGAATAAATCATGTGCCTTCATTACTTATGCACGTGCAAACAGTAAGGAAAGCACTGCTGCCTCTTCACTGGCATATCTGTCACACAAGAACATCACACCATGTTTCACTGTTAGCAAGTCTAAACGTACTCAAGTCAATACGCAGGTCAGAAGTACACACTGCAGTCAATAAAGAAGGCGAAGATGTGGAGAAAGCCCACAGATGACAGACAATAAGCATAAGAAAGAGTAAAAGGTGAGGATGCAACATCACACTGATTTCACAACAAAGAAGAGGTGGGTTTTGAGAGCTAAAACAGGCAATTAATAAAAACTGACATATTTAAGTTGAAGATACTATCATGAGAAACCTAAAGACTCCCCATGCACCAAGAAAATGAGCTTGAAAAAGCAATGACCGGTTGCGCTAGTAATTTATAAACTCTCAGCTGCTGAGATTGTGAACAGTGGCACTTTGTAATCTTATAGGGAAAGCAGCTCTAATGCCATCTGGTCATATATTTCCGGCCAAGATCATTTAGTGGAGCCTGTAATGAAAAAAGTTGTGCATCCTCCTAAAAATTCAAATTATGCCAGCTGTGCCACAGCATCACTTGTGTTTTCAAGGAGACGGACAGCTGTCATTCCCTTTCTCAGAAGATAGGAAGCAGACCATCTTGCTTAAGAGATCTGATTTTTCTTGGATCCCCCTAAATTATCTTTAGGGATGTGCCACTAGGAAAAGAAAGGGTGACGTCCCTGTTAACATTTTTGGTTTGATTTTTGCTGGCATATATACAGCACTCGGCTTCTATACCCACCTTGCTGAGCTACTGTGAAGAAGGTGATATTTGGACCTTGACTCTAATCTGAACTGAAGCCAGTACAAAGAGAGTATGGGCTCTACAAAAATGAGAGACCTGCCTTGGCATAAAACCAGTTTGAGAGAGGGTGCATTTAAGCTCGTCATCTTCACCTCTCCTAATGAATGAGACATTTCGCATTTTAGATATTACCTCAGCAACTTACTGCCAGTTTTAAATTGCTCTGTCATCTCAGATTAGCACTCATCATTCATGCTAATGTAAATGAAATGGTATCTCTCCTGAAATATTTGAAAAAATAAATGGGATTACAACGAGGGTTACAGGGCAGGAAACTTCTAATCCATGAGCAACTAATTGTTGTAGGTACTTCTTGGTACTTCCGACCACCGAGCCAACAATTTGAAACCATATATTTGCAATTATGCTATTCGAGGGTCAAATCTTGTTTGCCTTAAGCACACAACTACTCCCACTGGCTCCAAAGGGGCTGTCTGCAAAGGCAAAGAAATATAACCTCAAACGAGCGGCAAAAGAGATACCACCACCAAGCTGCCTACAGCAAAACCCTACACTTCCAGGACACAAGGGCTAAGAGCGCGCCTTCAAAACCACGGCTCGTCTAGACTCCTCCGCCCGCTCACACAGAAAAGCAGCAGCGGGGAGAATTATAGCCCAATACTCAGTGTGACAGGAAGGAAATAGCGTTGGGAAATGCTTATTTTAATGATAGAAAAATATTTGCCAGGCTTGGGCTTAGCAGCAGTAGAAATGTTATTACCTTCCAAGCTGGAAGAGGAAATATTTCAAGGGCTATTTTTTGACACCTTCACTGTGGCTTGATTTCTGCATCTATTAAGAAAAAGTCTATATAGTCTGTGCTGTGGATTCTTTGCAAATCTTTGCATACCACTCCATTTTATAAGGCTACAGTGTGATAGAATTGTATGTGATTTACAGCAAGCTGAATAGCTACCAAAAGTGAATGTAAATGAAAATATTAAAATCCCCTTGGTTTTGTTTCCAGAATTAATGCTAAATTCAATGTCTTCTTCATTTCACTATTTCTCAGAGTACATGGAGGCAAGACAGAGAAGTGTCCCATGAAGAACTGCTGTGTAAAGAGGTCTGACTGCACACGGTTCCCTTCCTAATGCACAAGTTTGTCCACCTTTTAGCCCAAAATATCCTTAAAAAGCTGAGAATAAAGAAAGCTTTATTTCCTAGTGATCTGAAGTTTCACCTTCCCAGCATGCTTATGTTGAGTGAAATCCATTTACAAATACCATCACTATGAGCACTTCAAAGCCTAGGAAATGTCTTTTAATTGGAATTACTGTGCCTGCCTTGGGCCATCCCGAGCCTCCCTTCAAACGCCCATTGATTTTGGTGGGGATGCAGAGCACTGTGCAATGACACTAGCGAGTACATTAGCTCTGTTACGCTGCTCTGAAATTAGACAGAGAAGCAGCAATATTTCTGTGCTGTAAAGTTCCAGTAAGGCAGACAATCCTGGCAAGTGCAGTAAGTGAACGGCTTTGAAGGATGAACATTTACAAATGTGGGACCATCTAGCTCTGGAAATTACCTCTCAGAGTTATGATGATGTACTTTAAGGCTTCTCCCTCATTATGTGCAGGCAAGTTTTTAGTCTAATTTCTGGGTTCAGGGCTTTCTGAAAAGAAATAGTCATTCATTTTCATTTTGGAATAAAGAGAAATAAGAGAAAAGAAAAATGAGGCAAAGATGTCTAGAAAAATGCTTCTTAACATGGATTTCTCCTGGCTATTGCTTATTTCTCAACTGCTCCTCTTTAATAGAGCCAATCTCCGTTTTTAACACATAATGTTATCCTTCTTCTATCCTACTCCTTTCATGCATAATAAAGTGCATTCAAGGTACTTGTATGGCTGCTGTTACTAAAGGATGTGTGCAACTTTTTAGTCCATCTATCTTCATCATACCTGTGGGAGCTGGGAAAGTCCTATTAGAGTCTCAGGCTCAGAACATCAGAGGTATTTAGGGGCCTGCCACTGAGATAAATGGCATTAGCTGCCCCATGGCTTTTCTGGCTTAGAGCCTCCACTATGTCCCTAAAATCACAAAGGACATCTTAAATGAAGCAGGGAACAACTCTTAAGAGCCTTGCTACCTAGGCTGAGGGGCTCATTTCTGGATCAGCTTTTCCTTTTTGATTTAGTCTTCTGTTGCTAAAGGATGAAAATATTAGATAAGGTAAAAATCACGTCCTTATTCTCTTCTGTCTATGCATATCTTTGCTAAAAGCTTTCAGCTGTTGGCATACACTGGCTACAACCACTTTGGTATACTCTGCTTTAATCCAGCTCAGTTTTCTCTCAAAAGGCTCTGCTTAAAAGTCCGCAAATAACTACCAAATCTCTTATTTAGCTCAACACTCCTGACTTCTTTCCCTACAGAGCAGCAAACAGACTTTTATTGCCCTTTGCACCTGGCTTTGTTCTGCAGAAGCACTGGTGAGCAGTTGCCTCTGCAAAGCAGGGCGTGCTCAGGTGAGGGCTGGGCAGCTGTGCAGTGTCTGTACACACGCACCCTTGCCAGCATGGCTGGCTTATAAAGGAAATTTCCATCTTTCCTCAGGGGCTTCACCAGCTCCCTGCCCAATTCTGAGCAACAGATGTACAAAGCACGCAAGCCACCTACCCACATGGTGCAACAGGAGCAGCGTAGCTCCTGACCTCCACGCTTGGGAATTTGTCTAAACATACTCTGCTTACGAACACCGATACCTATTTTGAGTGTCAAACTTCCCAAAAGCAAACAGCAAACTGGTCTGACACGAGGTAACAGCACACAATTTTCGTTAAGCAACAAAAACTCGCTGTCTCAAAACTGGGCTTCATACAGGCACCTTCGGGTGGCCAAAACAAGCATCTACCCCAAACCTCTCGCCTTGGGTGGGTTACCACAAGCACCCCGGCCTCCTGACGCAACGGCACTACCACCTACAGTGCCCAAATATTCATCAGGACAGCGCAGGCGGAATATTTTTTCTTGCTGCAACCACAGCAAGACGTGATTTTTTCCTCCATGGTCACTAAGGAGCCCAGAGTAACCCCAAAATACTGTTCCATCCTAATTGCCACAGGCACACGCCTTTGAATAAAGAAGAGACGGTATTTTCCACTTTCTCAAAGCAATTATCTCTTAAGATATGCATTAGTTCAATCTTTCCAGGATTTAAATTAAGCCAAGTATTAAATCGTCCAAAGCTAACTACCTGAACATTTTCAACGTCTTTCAAAACAGACAGTCTTTGATGCTCGTTACTTTAAAGCCACAGAACTTTGTCTGGAAATTGGCCACTTAAATTCCCTAAAGTGGAAGTTGAGGAAAAAAAATAATCTATTTCCAGACTCAAATTAATATTTTATTATTTAGCCCATATGTGAAAAGTGTCTTGATCCTGTTCGATGGATTTTTATATTAACTTGACTTATATATTAACTTTATATTAACTTTTTTATATTAACTCTAGGATGTTAAAAACAGGGGGTTTGTATTAGGCTTACAAACACAACCACTACGTTTGCACGTGTGTTGGGGGTAGGAGGGATGAAGATGAGGACTCCTTTAGGGATGAAGATGAGAACTCCCTCTATAAAGGATTGTATTGGGTTTTTGGACTTGCACTTTTCACTTTGTCCAAGATGTTAACATGCTGGCATGGTCACAACAGTAGTCCCTCAGAGCATGGGCGCAGGTCTTGTTCATCAAATCAGCAATTCTTGTAAATAAGGAATTACAAATTGTTCCTTAGATATTAGTTTGGCTAATTTGACAGTGTTGAAAAATAATTTTATTCCTAATAGGAGTTCAAAGTGCAACTGCTTCCTTGCCCAAATTGCCTGTTTGCAGCAATCTCAAATGGAAGTATTTTACCAGCTTTGCTTGACAGAGTGAATTTCTATTACCAGAAGAAAAAGAACTTCCAGTATCCGATTTCAGGTTCCAAATAGTTTCAGCTCATTGTGAATCTCTGGAAGTATGGAGAAAATATATTCTATTTCCAGTTTATCACTGCTACGAAATACCCTAAATCTGCAGCTCTACAGATAAATGTCTGGGTTTACATACAAAGAGGACCAAACTCTAGTGAAATAATTAGCAAGATTTACTGTAGCGCTATGACTGCAGGACCCGAGAAGATTTAACTGTGCTGTTGGTGGCTGCTTGCTTCCTGGGTTGCTTGGGAAGCTTCTGGTGCAGAACACAACAAATATCAAACAGTCCAATTACTGTGATGAAAGTGCTCAGTCAACACGCTGTGACCCATCAGTCGGGTCTGGCAGGGAAGCATTTCATCCATATTGCGGTTTGTGGTTCACACAGATATCGCCCGTTATCTCAAATGCCTGTCCTTTTAAAATATATTGCACAATAGAGACCTGCAAGTTTTACGACAGCACAGATTCCAATCTTTTTAGTCGCTTTAATGAAAATTAATCTTCATACTTTTTTTTAACGGAAAGAGACCAAACCTAAACCGTACCTGCTGACAGTGCGCTGTATATCACTCCTAATTCTTTTAAATGAGCTTTTTATGTTTGCAAGAAATATCCCTTTTCTCTCTTTGCTGATATACCCCAATCTATCCCCTAGATGTCCAGACACAACCGCTGCTGATCAGGCTATTTCCTCCCGACCGCTGTCTGCCAGCTGCTCCCTTCTGTGGGCTCAGGAGTACGCCTCTAAAGAGCCTGAACGGAGGCTGTGCAAGTGGTACTGGTTACAGGTTATTTATATATTCTCCTGGTGTTAAGCTACCCCCATCTTCAAAGCAGAGTCACCTTCCGCAGAGAATCCTTCTGATCTGCAAACGTGGAGCATGCAAAATAGCAAAACTCTTCAGCCCTGATGCCCAGGAGGGACAGCCTGTTAAAACTCAGCCTTTCCAGCTTCTTCACACCAAAATCTTGAGGTGGTTTTTCACTTTACCCACACCATGTCCACTTCAGTGGCCATGGAAGTGCCCCTCCAGCAATTTCAGCAGCCTCTGTGTCAGATCCTTGCCCTGTATCATGTTTATTTAAACAGAAGGGAGGCTTTACACTCTGTAAGAAGGGCCGTGGGACTAGGAGTGTGTCTACTCATTTAGGAATGAAGAGCAGAGATCCTGGGGAAAGAGTTGCTGCGAGGACCGGCCAGTTTGTTTCAATAGCCTTTTTATGGTGCTGCTAATTTCTGCCTGTTGCAGGGAGACGTCAAAGATCTCTCATACCATTCAGTGCAGGAGGAGGCATGTGCTTCCTCCCCATCCCTGCGCCCCACCAGCTCCCACGCTAAAACAGAGCAGTGGCTACCAGGATCACTGCCCCCCCGCACTACAGTCACTTCATGACCTTACATGTATCCCTCCCTTAATAAGTCTCACCACAATGCTTACCGCTGGTCTAATAGAGACATTTATTCCCACAGCTCTATTTCTGCTATTACTGTTCACTCAGCAGTTGGGTTTGATGAGATGATTTCTCGGGGTGACTCATATTCCCCCCTCAGTTCACCCCAGCACACCCCTGAGGCAGCTGTTATCTGGGCAGCAACGAGTAGGTTTACAGCAAGCATTTCACATTTCATGCTGGCTGCCTCCTCCCTTCCATTTGTAGATGCATGAGGCAGGTGCCTATCGACCCTCAGCCACGAACACCCCCAGCAAACGTGTCCCAAACTGCTGCTACAGACCCTTCCAGCTCCTCCAGGAGCATTACTGATCCAGGCATCACTGACCAAAGAGCTCCCAGCTCGGAGGCTGCACACCAGCACTCAGAACCAGTGAAGAAAACATCCCCAAAGAGCTAAGAGAAAACTGCAGCGTGCAGCTATCGTAAGGAGAGGGCTGTGAGCCCTACAGGCTCGCTCTCTGGGCTCAGTAACTACAGACTCAAATAACAGATAATCGGATCTGCCCACTCATTTTCATTAGCTCCACTGACCAACAGTTTCTTTCCCCTGTTTCACACGCAGCAGACAAGGGCTTGCTCTGTTTTCTTTGGCCCCAAGAGATTAAATTTTATATTTGTTACTGTGTATTTAATTTTCTGGGTTTCTTTCAGAATGATATAGGCTGTCACAGCTTTATTCCCCAGTGCAAACCTGAAAATCATTGGGCCATGTCCTAACTCAGTTACATGAACTTATCCAGTGTCAAAACTTGGCTCAGTTTTCCAGAAAAGGCTCTTCAGTGAGTCAGCGGCCCAGTAAATCTTCAGGGATGTTAATCCACAGGTGGATCCTACTCTGGTACAATACATGTATGGTGTTTTCCTTGGCTAGGAAAAAAACAGTACTGCTTCAGACACACTGTGCTTCAGCTGTATAAAATGTCTCGATTAGCATTTCTTGTTTTGTTTTCAGAAATAAGAGGAAATAACAACAGACTCCAAATCTCTCTCTTGTTCATAGCCGAAGCTAGCCTGCATAATTAAAGGTAATTGTTGGCTTCTTAATAGCTTGGCATTTTCCACTGCACCTTCTAGAGAAGAGAAAAATCCAGACTGAAGAACTATGGAATGGTGAATGTTCGTTCAGCATTCTCAGTAGGCATTTTCCTCTTGTATTTAAGCCAAAACAGTAAGTAATGTAGGCAGGAAGCATAAAGAGCAATTGCCTACTGGTGACCAAAGGTAAGAAAGGTCAAACGTTTATTTCCTATGTTGCTCCTATATGTGCATTGCCCAGAATCTTTTAATTATATTTCATGCTACTCTGAACCTGTACAAGGACATAAAATATATTTATAGCTCACTTAAACTCTTGGTAATGAAACAGCCTTCCTACGCAGGACTTCTGCTAATCAACTGAAGACTTTCTGTGCACTAGCTTTAAAAATGCAAAAAAGCAATTGTTCGTTCTCCAACAGAAATGCTTATCACAGTTTAAAGGCAATAACAAAGAAAAGCTATTTTTTTTTCCTTAGGTAACAGTTTGAGTCTGTATCAGTTCACCTGTGATGTCTGAAGTACAAAAATACAATTTCACTGGCAATGCACATTTATTATAACTGGTATTATAGAGCGGGAAGCTCTCAACCACACTGTGCCAAACACCGAGTAAATATATAATAAAAAGATCACCTCTCTCTAAAGCTTTTCCTGTCTAAATATGTCATTTTCTCTCTTTCAGACAACAACAAAAAAGAGATAATCAAATAAAGAGGTCTTTAAAGATGTCACTTAACTAATCATACTTGATGCAAATTTCCAATGAGCAGACTGAAAAGCTCCCAGACTACTCTGCTCCTGTAATTACACACCTCACAGCAAACTCACCTTACACATCTTACACAAATCTTCCATGCTGGGGATCTGTTTTAAGATGAATTTTGGGGAAGACGATCAGCCAAACATGTTAACTGTTTCAAAGGCTGAGATTAAGGAAAGGAGTCAGTGCTTTACAATGGTACCAGCTGCTGCCGATTTGATGCCACAACCCAAAATCTCTGGGGTGAAAGTGGGGCCTTACGTGAGATTGTTAAAGACTACAGTGAAGTCTGTCTCACAATTGCAAAGCCAAACATCCCCATACTTAGGGGAAGAAAAAAATTCAAGTTGCTGGTGAAACCTTAATTCAGCTCCTTGATGCGTGTGCATTATGATACAATCTTTAATTAGCCTATGAGGATATTAATAATTATGTACTCAGTGCAGGATTTGGCTGCTGTACAGTAAATAATGCACCCCAGTAAATAATGCAGCATGCTACACAATAAATGATGATGATTCAGCAGACATCATCTATCATACGCTCTGCAAGAGGCAAGGGGCCTGTGGGAAAAAAAAAAAGTCTAGGATCACTTCATTAGAGAGTGAATACGAATAGTATCTTTGTGCCAGCGAGGGAGGCACAAATCAAGGCTGCACAAGAAATCTCAGCTCTAGTCTTTCGCCTTCTTGCTTTTTCGTGCTGGACTATGCAAACACGGAACTATTTAGTGTTCCCTATCTGTTTCACACAGCAGACGTGGTCAAACAGAAGCTGGAATTGTGTACCAGTTCAGGGACCTGATGGTGACAGGTCAGGCACTACCAGGAAGGCAAACACGCTGCTGGGCTGGGCTTCACCATGACCTCCAGAGAACCCAACGCGGCGGAGGGACGAGAGGGAAGCTCACCCGGCTCTGCTCAACCACGTCCTCTCCAGCCTGACTAAAAACTGCTGCGCCAGACACAAAAAGCAGAGGATGCCAAATCCTGCAGAAACAAGAACAACTATACTCCTTTCAAAGGGCTCCTCAAGCTGGACAAAATACAGGTTTGAAATAGCCACGATTCTTCTGAGCTGCAGCAAATGCACGCCCAACGTTCAAACTACCGGCTGGTTTGGAGATGGGCATAGCCAGCTGCACAGCCTTCCTATCCACTCCAACGTGTGAAGGAGGAGGATCAGTCGGTGCTCCTGCGCTCTCGAGGCCAGCCAAAGCGGTGGGCGTTGGAGGAGGAGGAACGCTACCTCTCTACTGTTATTAATTGGGAGCCAAATTTGGAGAGCAAAGATACAGACAAGTCCTTGATTTACAGTGAACCAAGACAAAGAGGATGCTCTACTGCCCTCAGATGTCACAAACAAAGCACAAAGCAAACAAATTATGGCTATATATTACTCTTGGATATTTCCACCTAAGCCCTTGCTTTTCCTACGACCAGGAGGGCAGGAGCAGAGCCGCAGGCACAGACGGGCACACCGGGAGCTAAAATCCTGCTCTCAGGAAACTAAATTCCAGCCATTTCCCCCATGACAAGTTTACTACATGCTGCCGCACAATACTTTTATTGGCATTCATTAGTCCTTGAGGACCCATTTATTCATTTTTAGCAGCATTAAAACAGAGGTTGCATTTTACAAGTGAATCGCTATACTGCTGGGGCTGTAGGAAGCCGCTCAATTATCTCCAGTGTGTTAAAAGCTGACTCCAGACTCGATACTAATCTTAAATCGTAGCAAACATTATTTCCCTGAGCCTTGATTAACCGACAGTCTGATCCCCAGCTTGCAGCTGTCTTGGGGTTTTGGGGAGGGAGGTTGGAGGTGTTGGGTTTGTTTATTTATTTTTGTCATTGCCATGCAGCTTGGGAAACCGCAGAGCAGAGACAGTCACCACTGGGGCACTCAGCAGTGCCTTACCTGCAAAATACTACTGGAAATGAAAACCAAGAGATTGAAGCCCTCGGTATTCACAGCGAAGCTGTTCCTCCTTTTGTATCTGATTTCTCCTTCATTTGGAGCTTCATTTCTGTTTAAGAACAGCTGGAGACCACAATTTAGCATTCGCATTTAATGAGATATTTCTGGCATTCTCAAGTCAAATCAACAAGCTTGTTACCTCTTGACATGTAAGTATACCATAATATTAATCCCCAGTGACACCTATAAAGAATACGGCAATTCCTGAAATAGCACTTCAACTGAAATATACACACCTGTCTACACACGTACATGCACATATATATTTTTCTAGCTATTTGACCCCCTCCCTTAATCAACACCTCCAAGCCACTGAATTTCAATGAATTCATGCTCTTGACTGTACTGCTTTGAAAAAACATCACAGCCCTCATTGTTTGTGTAAGAACGAAAACCCAAGCAATTTTCATGGCTCTCTTTTTGATAGTTTTTCCTATTTTGTTTAATTTTGTTTCAGGTTATCATTTGGCAGCTCTTGCAGGTTGAGCCAGGGAAAGAGATTATTGTTGTTGCTTTAAGCAGCAGGTGTAACCATCAACACGGAAATCTACGTTTCCCTCTTGGAGACGTAGCTACAACAAATGGAGACAACAGTTCCAGCATTACATGCAAAAACAAAGCTAGGTAATCGATAAAAAGGTGTTTCAGAGGGGAAAACTGAATCCTCATGTCTTTTCTCTACTAAGGAATGCAGTCTCATTGTTTTCCTATCTGGGCTCTCACATGGCGGGCTGCTTTCATGCTGGCCTTTGGGCGAAGCCTGTGCTGCTGTCACCCCCTTGGCCAGCAGGAATCATTGCTGAGCAATGCGGAGCAACTTTCTGCAAAGGACTGATCCTGCTGGGATAGCAGTGGATTAGGAGCAGTATTGCTAAAGAGAAATCTTTACAGGCCCTTGACAAAACTACCAGTTTTACGTGCCCTCTCCTGAAGAAGGCAATCTAGCTGAAGCAAAATCCATAGTGTGTCCTACCCCTGGCTCCACCGACTTAAAGCACCTGATGCTAGACTCACATTTTGCAGAACCAGGTCCTGTGAAAGCTGGGTTTTCTAATTTCTATTTCTCTTCACAGTGAAACAAACCCAGCTCATTGGTGTCCTGGCCAATTCCGCAGGTTTAACGAGAATGACTTAACACTACCCAGGTTCCTCAGAAGTACCTATGAACTGCCAGGTAAAATGAGGGGTGTCTTTCCCTCTAACCTGGCTAATTTCAGAAAATACAAGAAATAGAATCAAAATACCCTGACACAGCCTGGGAGGGAAGTGAGGTACTGGAAAAAGCTCTGCACATATTACACCATATTAACTGCACTTTTAAATTCAAGAAGCTGTGTTGGTCTGAAGGGAGGAAATTGAATGAGAATGGGAAAGGGAGGGGGAGAAGTGAAGCATCCTTAAGCAGTCTTACAAATATAAAGGTGAAATGCTTGTCAGTGAAGGCATTCAGCCTCTTTGTACCCCGAAGAGGGATTATCTTTCACTCTCGTTGTAGACAGATCAATTCTCAGCCTTGTTTTTACAGGCACAGAGCACCTTCAAGCTCCCATTGGTACCGCTGGTACTTATGCTACACTCTAAAAATCAGCCCAACTCCCCTAATCACACAGGTCACCACATGCCAAAAAACCTCTGTTATATCCTTGCCCTCATTTATAAAAGTTATTTGCAGACCTCCTTCATGGTTTTGATCATTACTTCCACTTTGGAAGGGGCATTACACAAAAACGTGCTCCTACCAATGACCCAAGGAGCATTTAGAGCCAGTGCCTATTCCCTCTTGGGGGAGGGGTGCTGAGAACAAATGCATTGAAAGGTCTTGGTTGATAGATGCCTGTAAGACACGGGATGACACAATGTATTTTGTTCTCTTACCAGAAAAGGATCACTGCATTTTATGGACTAGAGGGGCTTCTGGTACTCCTGCACCTTACCCAAAGCCAAGGGACTCAAGCTCTGTTCCCACCTCTAGCACAAACCTATCGTATGACCTTCCACTCATCTCTTCCCTCCACAGCCCACTCACTCAAACCTGTTTGTTTTTTTTTTTATTTTTGAACAAAGTCCTCGGACTTGAGTCTCAGACAGGCAGGATGCCCCGCAGTGCATTACAGTAACAAGCAGCTTCTTGGCTCCACGGATGTGCTACTTCAATGCCAATAACTAATAAAGCAGAATCAACAGTTTGCTGTGAGCATTTCTGGTGAGAGAGGACAAAGTACTTCTATCATCTCAAATGAGAACAGACATCTTGAAGTACTCCAAATAACACAACGTCCTATGTCAGGACATGCCACATATTTCAGTATCGTATTTTCCAGCTTATTGTGTGTGCTGATCTGTAAGCGGGGACAGCACCTCACCTCTGGAGCCCGTGATGCTCCCAGATTACCACAGCACCTCACTAGGAACAGAGACGTGATTCTTGGCAAATGCCAAGCTTGGAGGGGGAATTACCAACTCAAGAGCTGATTCAGAGCACCCACATTTCTTTGCAGTAAGAGTAGCCCAGGAAATCCTAGTATTTTCCTCTTATGAGAAGCACTGACCATCAGAGAGCTGAAGGGTGAAAACTGCTTCGTGTGGAAACTAGTAAACTAGCTGCAAGATGGCTGAGCACAAACTGGATCAAGACACAGGCTCTTCTGCAGAGCCATGCAGAAAAACCTCAGCTGTTTGCCTCCCGTTCCACTGCTCTGACCACCATCCGGCCATCTCAGCGTAATGCTCCTTCAGCCACTGAAGGCCACAGCCAGTGCTTGTAATTAAAGCTTGGCTGCTCACTCTGGGAAATCAGAGGTTTTCAAAGAGATTTGTGCATTGATTCCTGAACGTTAAAATAAACTCAGCCAACACTTTCTTCTGAAATTACTATCTGGACATCACTGATCTCTCACAAAATACGCCTGTGTCATCCACTATCTCAGAAAAGCAGGTGCTTTCTTTTATGTTCCCAAGCAGACGCACATTTCACTGTTTCCTGAGCACTCAGAGGCAGCTTTTTTTGAGTGTGCGACAAAACATGGTGACAGCTACTGAAACCGAGATGCCTGATCTACCTTTTCTACCTAATCTGACTTCTGCAGGGATGAAGCAGCTCTTCTCTTTGGGGTGTGCAAGCCCTTGCAGGAGGCACCCCAGCGCAGCGCTCTCATCCCAGCCACCACCACTGCCTTGTTTTGTTCTCTTTTCTTTCTATAAAAGACAATATTGTGCCTATGCCATCTGTTAAGCAAAGTGCTGCACGTACATTGCAATATACCCTGCAGCACGCAATGGAGCCTTGCAGATTAACTGTGAAGAGAAGTGGCTGTAAGGGGAGAGAAAACTCCAGGTGCTGGAGCTGTTACAGGTGAGCCTAAGCGCTTGCTTCCCCGAGGCAGCTACTTGTCAGGATTAATCTTGCCGAGCCCAGGAATGCGCCTCAGTAGACACCGCACCCCATTCCAGGAAACCATAAATACCAAATGAGATGCTCAGCACCACACATGAAAGTATCTTCTTTCTGCAGAGCATGACTGCAGGGGAGCGACAGTGGGACTAGCATCAATCCTGCCTTGTGCTCGGGTTTTCTTAAGGTAGCTCCTTGGGGGAAGCAAGGAAGGAGGCAAGTGTGGGTGCCTGCTGCCTTCCTCCTAAGGAGGCCTCCAAGGGAACCCCCTTAATTGTTTCTCTGTCATGGATCTGCCTGGGACCCTGCTTTTTTAGTTCCAGGTTAAAGAACGTTCTCCCTCTTCCCAAAACCAACTCTAATCAGAATAATCTTTGATAGTCCCTCTTACAAATACTTTTGGTAACAGGTTCCAGAGGCAAAGCTGGAGAAGAATTGGTCATCTTCTGAATGATGCTGCTCGAGCACCACGCAGGAGAGGGCACAAAACAATTAATGGTGCTTTGAGTAGGGCAATTTTGCCAAACAGGGTCCCCCAGGCCTGTCAGAGAAATGCAGTGCAGGTGATGAACACCTGTTTAGCAAAAGTGATTGACTCCTGGGTTTCTTTTCCTTCTGTTTCCTTGTCATTTCACTAGGAAAGTCATAATTTTCACAAAGATTGTTAAGCTTCCTGCTTATCTCAAAGACCTTCCTCTTCTTAATTCCCCCCCCCCCAACAGTTTCCCTGACTCTATGAACTTTTTGTTTGAAGGCTGACATATTTTAGGTCTGTTTATGCTTTTCAGTTTGGAAAAGATGGCTGTGCACAGGCACTGCTTGATATTAGATGTTCAGTTAGGAGACTAGCAGAAGGCCAATGCAAGACTGATGTTTGGAAAGGCAAACATCAGGTAAGCCGTGGAAGTCATCCCCACGCCCCCACCATGTACTCGGAGGGACGGCTGAGCCTGCTGCCTTGTGGGGCGCCGGGACCCGCTGCCACCTCCTGTCTGCTTGAGGACACCCCGGAGGTCAGCGCTCTCCTGCAGAGCTGAGCTCATGGCCAAGGCCACCAACTGAGGCCACACACCACAACCTCGGGGGCAGAGCACCAGCTTGGGAAGTTACCACAAAAAAAAGAGCATTCCCAGCTAATTAGGGGCTTCTGGATCAAAAGTAATATATTTAAAGTCCAAACCCAAACGCTTGGCTCCAGGGAGCAGTCAGTGCCAATGCCAGGAGCGGCAGGAGGCAGCCAGCTCACCAAGCACAGGCTGGGGACTGCCAGAGGGACACCGCTGACTTGAAACAAAGGAAGTTATTTCAAAACACAAGAGCATTTCCATATTTTAAGGCATGACCAGTCCCTGGAAGATTTCTTTTCTGTTTCTACCTAAGCACGGTACCTTTTGGACAGCACCTCGCTGAACCCAAACCACGCACGGCCTCCAACTGAACACCCAGAGCTGAGAGCGGTGGCCGCGGGACACTGGGAGTGCAGAGCAGTTGTGTTGGGGCAACGTGTTTGGGGACACAGGCACTGCAGTCCCCGTGGCCCAGCTATCACTGCTTTGGTCTTGTGTCAATCATTTTCTGCACAGAGAAGTCCCGCATCTCTCAGAATACATCTTTTGGTGCATAGGCCACCAAATTTGGATACCTTAAAATTTCAGGCTGGCAGAGCTTTGTTCGTGTTATAATCAACTGAGAAAGCACTTGCAAAATTCAGAGTCAGGTCTGGATTTTGTAGTCCAGGTTTAAAGTCAGTGAGGTAGGACAGAACTCTGCCTGCTGGCCTTACTCCACAGCCTCCTGATCAGCTTCCTTAAGCATCCACCATACATGTAAATAAATGCATGTATATATGCTGCTCTCCCCAAACCATCCTTTCAGGCGCTGAAACTGTAGGTACTGTGGGTTAAATAAGTCAGTTGCTCTGACAAAGACACATTTGGTTGAATTTTAAACAAGAGGCCTTTAGAAATCTCTAAAATTTTTACCATCAGTGTGTAACAGCTTCTAGGACACTCCCCACCTTGTAACATTTAAAACAATGATTCGTCTTCATAAGAAATATGTAACTGTCTAGAACTAACTCTCAAATAATGTTAATTATCTGCATGGTCTGTGTTTCAGCGTATGTGATTTCCAGCTACCAACATTGGACGTTATGAAAGCTTTTACACGATATCAACTTTCCAATGAGCAGCCGCCTATAAAATACATAATTTTTAATCCGCATTTGATCGCCACAGCTTAAAAATCCCAGAATTTATGAGAGCTACAAATCGTTTTTAGACTGTGCATAGTGTGGAATAAAAGCCAAGATTTTTGGTTCAGCTTGTTGATATTTCCTAAAAACATGAAACAATTCTGAAAGGACAGATTTCCTGGCTCACAGCTAAAGGTCAGCAGTCACACAGGGAGCACTTGCTAAGTGTACCGAAATGACTGGGAAGGAAAGATTGGCACAACATTGCAGCATTACTAAAAAGTGATTGAAGTGGGTAAAAAGGGAGAAAAGAGAGACAGACGAGGATTAGACTCTCAACGAGTAAGCTTTCACCAAAAGTAGAGAACCAGCCTTGTTCCTTGCTGCTTGCAGCCCCTCGCTGCCACTCAGCACCGCGCGCTCTCGCTCCCTCTTTCCGCCCCTCGGCCAGCCGTGCAGCCCCAGCCCGCGCTGCCATCCCACGCTGCCCTGCTGCTCAACGTCACTGCTCTGGCCAGGCATCACAAATCACCCCTCTCACCTTTCCTGCACAGTCCAGAGGGTTTTCCAGGCTCACCTCTGTAACAGATCATGGAGGCACAAATTTCACTGGGAAGGACAGGAGTTCAAAGTCCCATGACTTTGTGCAGCACTGACATACAGTTGTGTGATACGTAAAAAAAAAAAGCTCATTTTCCCAAGGAATCTCCCCCAAACCCGCCCCATGTTTATAACTTGTCCTCAGCACAATTCAAGACCCAAAGCACTTCACTGGCTAACTCCGGTTCTGCAGCCGGCAGAGGGGGCAACAGGCAGCTTGCATCCGTTTCTTGACACCATCCGCCTGAACATCAAGTTCCTTGTCAAAGTATTTCATTTTATAATAATAGATACAGGAAATTTCCCATCCACTGAGATGATACCAGTCTGAAAACAAACACAGTCTCTGTGATTAAAATCTCCGAGGCACGTGTAATGTCGGTAGCATCTTTAAAAAAATATGTAGTACCAGTCTCAACAGAGACTGTCCCAGCTCCTTCCAAGACTCCCAGTCTTGTTTTCATTTTTATTATTTACGGTCTTCTTTCAAAGTATGGGGTATGTACAGTTTTCCAGGCAAATGAACTCTGACCAAACCCAACCTAGCAGCCTCCAGCAGGTCCCCATCACAGGCTGTGCACCCAGGTAACTACATCTCCCTCCCTGACCAAGAGCTCTGTGACATCAGAATTAACAAAGAATTTGTGCGTATAATCCTGCTACTGAAATACCGCTACTCTGACCTCAACATTCTCCCTAAAAGCATACGCTCCTCAAAAGCATATGCTCCAATCACTCATGGTTTGTGCTGGTTTTTTTTTCTTTTTTTAAATTAAAACCAATCGGCTGTAGAGAAAAATACTGCCTTTTCAGATATAAGGTTAACAGCAAGCCAGTGACCACACACATAGCTCGCATCTGATATCCCCAAACCCTGCTAACTACAGCAAACTAGAGGAAAACAACAAACGCATTAGTAAGGAGCTAAGCAATACTGTAGGCTGTTAAACTTTATATTTAGCCCTGGCAGATCCTGGAGGAAGGGCGTCCCAGAAGGCACATGTCCTCTACTATGCAGAGAGAGCACTCAAACCATAGGATCCTATTCCACATACATCACTTTTGAATATATGGCTATACCTATCGTATGTCATCTATATTTCATACGTATATTTTTTTCTAAAAATACTTCGTATGAGATAAAGGACACTCTGCTCTTGGCCACGAAGTGTTTGCCCCAAAAGCAGCCAGTGAGACTGACACAACAGATTGTAATTCCTTGCAACGGGACGCAGCCGTAGCTCAGAATAGAGGCGCTCTGACAATTTAGGGCTTTACAGACCGCAGCCGGCAAGGATGAATTATTCCCCAAAGCAAAATGTTGAACACTAGCATGGAGAATATTACTTCAGAGGCAGATTGCTGTAAGCCTTGCTATTTTCTAGCTGGAGCTTCAGGGCAATTTACAAGTAGAGACTATTGCCGTGATCAGTGGTGAGATTGCAGAAGCAAGATTTACTGTGATGAATCTAAAAAAGACAGCTCCAGGCCTAAAGTTCACTGTGCCACACATGCTAGCAGAGAATATATGAATAATCTGATCTCCGGGCTGCAAATACTACGAGAAAGGGTTGGACATGCCCATCCAGTGGAGCCTCCTCCACTATGTCCTCCTAAGGCCAAACGAAATTGCTAATACGAACACAAGCTCTGCATCGATGCCTCTGCCACCCCAAAACCTGCACTCTAAGCTGCTGCTAAGGAAATCCAGCAAAACCAGGCATCGGGTGCCAGAAAGACTAGAACTCACCAATGTGACATTAAAATCTCTTTTATTGAACAGCTCTAAACAGCACTACCTGCAAAAAGTCTTGTTAACTGTGAGATTAATAACGTTAACTGGAAGATAGGGTGGTTTCTATGGCATTGTTTCAGCAGTTGGAGTGATTGCATTGCCCCACCACCAGAACACCCTCAACTTTAAACCACCTATGCAGTATCTAAAGAAAAAGAAATAATAATACTGCTTATAGGTAAAGTCATGCTTGAAACTCAGACACAATATGATGAATTATTTTTTTTAAATAATGTATTGCATAAATCATAAGCCCTATATTGATTGCAAGGGTAGTTAAGCAAACTAAAAAGGTATAATGGGAGCAGGAGCCATCTTCTTGTCCTTGTGGGCTCAAGTGAGGTTATTCCCGCTGCAAAACAGCAATGATCTGTGCATTATGGTCTGTTAAAGTAATACTTTGCTTATTGAACACTTACTTTGTTTGATGCTTAAAAGAAACTCGAGTATGCACCACAGAAATAAAGCTCTATTCTTGTAAAATGCTGGGGAACAACAAAAAAAAAAGGAAAGCCCTTACAGCTCTAATGGGCATCTCAACACAAGCATCCTCCTTTCACATGCTTGGTTTTGCTTACTATTATTCTTATTGCAGTTATTATTATTAATCCATCAAAACATCACACATACACTAAACAATCCTTCACCAGGCAATTTCTGCTCATCAATACAATCCTCAAAGCTTCCATCGAATTTTGCACTCTCTTACATGACAGATGCAGAACAATGTTCTTTTGAGTGTCTGTGGCAAAAACAAAGAGCAGCTACACCAGGCAGTGCTGCAACAGGCAGTGGAGGGAGGGGGTGCCAAGGCTGGCGAATGTTCTGCATTAACGCCTGCGAAGGGCTGGATCTCAGAGGCCAGCGAGTGCGCTCAGCAGCAGCTACGTCAGGTCCCATTCAGACATCAGTCTGAGCCACCAGCATTGTGAGGCTCTTTTGAAAACCCTAGTTATCACTTTTTAAGGCAGGTGAAAATCAATTAATTTTGAGCTTTTAAAGGAATGCCTTCGCTGTGGTCAACCCTGGCCACACAGTTACAATGCATTTCGCAGAGATGCACTGCCTTTTCTTTCTATTCAGTGCAAAAGCACTTAATCTTGGTTATCGGCTCCCTGAAGGTCAGGCTTATTTCTTTAGATCTATTATTTACTGCTTGAAATTTCCAGTTCCACCTTTCTGGCTATTATAGCTGCTTTCCCCAACTCCTATTCTTTTCATGATAACTCCATATGATGACTGTTGATAAAGTTAGGACGACCATGATTCTAAATGTCTGACCTTCCTCAAAATCTGATAATAGATACAGTTTCTGAATCATAGGTCATCTCAATTTTGCCAATAAGCCATTTATTTCCAGGGGCCGTCAGACCTTGAGACTTACTGTGCACTGCAAAATGGATTCTTCAGGGAACAATAAAAGTAAGAGAGCCATCCTTAGCCTTCGCTTAGCACGTTAGGAGGGATACTATACTTTGGAGAGCATGTTTGTCCACAACATCTTACGCGCCACAGTCTCTAAGACCTTCACTGCTGTACAACATTTTCTGGTGTTTGCATGAAGCTGAAAGTTACAAGTGTCTAATGTGAACTAACCTCCTTTTCATTTGCAATCTACATGGAAAGGACAAGAAAAATCCATGCCTCCTTAAACCCTCCCATCTACCGAGGGCTACCCAGTCACCTTTACCATATTCTTCAACTTACAGCTCAAGGTACAGTGCCAAATTTTACATCACTACCTCAAATGTTATGCTGCTGTGGTAAGACCCGATTACGCCATGCTTGTAAAAGCTGTGTCAGTGCCAAGGTACACAATTCATTGGTACGAGTGCCTGCCAGCCTCCTGCAACGGCTTCACTGAAATGGAGTTCTCAAAAAGACTTGCTCTTGCAAAAACACTGCCAGAGGTACAATTCCTATTGAAGGTCAACATTTTATGCAAACTATTAAGCAGGACACAGAGAAAGGCATGTCGAACGTGATCTCACCCCATCTCACACACTCCTTAGAAAGTTAAGCAGTGACTGGATCCTGAGCAGGGGGAAACCGAGCAGGTTTTACTTACTGTCAAAGCTTCTGTGCTGCGCTGTTAGGGTCATCTGCACAGAGCGACCGGCCTCTTTCATCATGGCTTCAAATTCACTTCGGCTTTTGTTTGCAAAGTTCTCCTCCATCTCGCTGGTACAGCAGGTATAGCCTTGTGGGCAGATTCGCAGGTGCTCCCCTAAAATGAGAGAAAATGTAGTTGAACAGCCAGGTCTGGAAAAGGAAGGATTTTACTCCCGACAACCTCAGCATAAAAATATTCCAGCTTCCTAGTAACCTGGATCTGCAACAGGCTTTGCATGTTTACCCTCTAATTTGAGTTATCCTGTGTTAGTATAGTGGTTGGTGTGAATGCAGGTACATATTTTCTCACTGCTGACTGTGAGGGAAGAACAAACTTGTACACGGAGCAAGGAGAAGGGAAATACAAGTGTCTCCTGCTCAAAGTCTGCCCTAGAATCCAGCTCGTTCTAGAATCCCAGAAGACATGGAAGTCTCTGATTAAATGACATCGTAATTGTCCTCATTAGACTTACCATGTGTATTGGAACAACTGTTTGAAACTACTTTGTCGAGAAAAAAAACCTCAACTCCAACATGCTCCCCTCGCTCCCAAACCAACTCCCCCAAAACCCTATCCTGAGAAGGCATTTCCATAACCAGAGAGGTGAGACTAGGGAGACATCTTCAAAAGACAGAGATGGGCTGAATGCCAATGGAATTTGGGTGACTAATTCCCCTCCACACATTTTGAAATCTGCCCATTTACTATTTTTTCAATGAAAAATTTATCTCCCAGAAAGAGACACAACCACCTAAAAAAGGGTTGCTATGACAATCACTGATCGAATACACCCTTTGCTATAGGGAAGGACAGGAAGGGAAGAGGATTCAGCAGTTAAACTGAAAAATTCTTCAGTCTGGGAGCTCCTCCTGCCCTCCGCAACCTCTTTATAGTGGAGAAGCAAGCGTTTGCATAGGCAGAGTCAGCAACATTTTAAAAATAATTGCTTAAGTTCTTATGAGTCCTTACAACCAAAGACACATCCACTTGCAAACACACCCTATGTTTCTCCTTACCCAGCAATAAGAATTCATTTGAATGAAATCAAACATCAGGGTTATTTTTTTTTTTGAAGAATAAAACCCGCCTTGTTCCAAGCATGCACTAAGATAAACCAATTACAAAGAAGTTACCATGCTTAACACAATTTGATTGGGATTGCCAATGATTTTGCTGGCAGTTTTACAGGACTGCTGTCTTAACGTCATAGCTGAGCTGAACCATACATTTAACATTGTGTCTTATCTTGTGTGTCTCGACAGCTTCAAATCCTGAACCTGCACAGTCCTCCAGAGTTTCCCATTGAAGTCCTTAGCTATTTCCAGTGTAAAGCCCTTAGCAAATGGGTGCCTTAGGGTAAAGGGCAATTGAAACTGGGCATGTGTCCTACCCTTGTGAACGCCATGTCATTAGTAGCCTGGCTAAGAGCAATTTTGACAGGAGTACTCTGTAGTTGATATATTTTAGGCAGAAGCCATTCAGGATGAGTTTGCATTTTGCTGGCCCTCGGGTCCCTGCTCACAGGCGGCCCTGGATCAAGCTCTGCAGGGCGCTGGGGTGAGCCTGCCCTTGGGAAACGGGTTATGGTGTGTATCTGCACCGACAGCAGCCTTCCTGCCTATGTGAAGGGAATTGCTGCTCACCAGCTTTCGCAGGAGAATAACTCCCATCATCAGGCTTGTCTCTCACTCCCGGCTGAGAGGAGCGTCAGGGAGGGTGGCGTGTCCCCTGGGCTCCCGTCTCCCACGGGACCTCCTCCCAGTCCCCAGGAGTACCCAGGCACACTGTGCCACACCACCAAAGCAACGGGAAAAGCAGCAACTTGCTTCAATATAAAAACTAAGAGTCAAATACAAACATCATGTGGCTCAACACTTGCCATACCAAATGCAATTTAAGTTACGGTGCTTGCCTAAGCCTTTTCCTTCCTTCATACATTTGATTCTTGCAATTCATTCCCTGAGCTCATTTCTGTAAAGCTGCCTTTTTATGAGAAAGTAATCACGAGGCTTGCTGACACGTGACAGACAGGCACAAAAAGGGAGTTGTACTTTTTTGACAAGATACAGCTTTGTTTCCTGTCATGACAAATTAAAAACTTTCTTCTTGTCCAGCCTCTTCCGTCCGATTTCTGCTGCTACAGGATTTCTGACAAGGGTCAGAGCTTTGTTGACAGTTGTTTCACTGTGCTGTGCACCCTTCCGTGCCGCCCTTGGGGCCCTCAGGATGAAGTGAGGCCTTTTCAGTCCCCAGCCTCTCTGAAAGGCCTAAAAACAACGAAAGGGATCCCAAAGGATCCCAAAGGCTGCCTTTACCACCGCCAGCTCAGAGTCGCTGGCAAATTTTGCAGATGAGGTTGTGGTCCGGCCTCAACCGCAAAATTTGGTTGAGGACCTGTGGTCCTGTGAGCCCTCGTGCCTGACAGCACTCAGAGGCACAAGCACTACCCCCACTTCTCTACACGCCGTTACTCACTGGGGGCTTGCAGGTTCAGCCATGAATAACCCTTTATAAATCCCCTGTTTTGGTAAACGAAGATAAGCAGCAGGAATCTCCTGGCCTGCTGCCAGTGGGCAGGGCCTGGCTGCGCAATGGCCTCCTACCCCCTCAGGCAGGATTCGGGCCGGAGACCTACCTGAAACTAGGGAGAGCAAATGGCCACCCCAGCAATGAGACACCTACGTGTTCACCAACGCTGCCGGTCAGGCGGGTTCCCCCACACAGGCTTTAGAAACAAAGTGGGGGAAGCGTGGGGATTGCCTCTGGGGAGGAGCAGGGCCTGCCCTCAGGAGGAAGGCAGACAGGGGGAAGAGTCCCCAGCTCCCTGGCCAACAACGAGGAGCAGCAGCAGTGTGAGGCACACTAATTAAAATGTGACGTGACCAGACAAAACCCCCACACTCCCAGCCCAGGCAAAGCAGGATGGCACCAGCCCAACACCTCGCTGTGCTAGCAGGGCTTTAGATCACCCCCAGCCAGCCAGCACCACCGACCATGGCGGGAAAGAGATAGGGGGGAAAAAGAAGACAGAAAGGAAGGGAAAACTCATACCCGTACCTAAAATTGCTTAACTTTACACAACTTTGTGACCTGAACATAGAATTTTTTTAAGGCTTGAACTCAGAGCAGTTTCAAGTCCTTTTGAAGCAACA
This sequence comes from Nyctibius grandis, assembly GCF_013368605.1. NCBI lineage: Eukaryota > Metazoa > Chordata > Aves > Nyctibiiformes > Nyctibiidae > Nyctibius > Nyctibius grandis. Next base: position 817,868 of record NC_090689.1, on the reverse strand, counting down.
TTTATCTTAGCTTTCTGCAGACATTTGTACGGTACTCAGCACCACAGCACTTCAGCTCAGTGGGAAGCAAAGTTTTTATCATTTGTCTCTATAATTCAAATTCATTGTACACAAAACAGTCTTAGACCACTATGAAAATGCTTTGCTTGCTTTGCCTTTTAACCTGACCCACCCTGGAAATATTCACTATTATTATTTAACCTTTTTTTTATTTACTCCAAAATAAATGTACTCTAGACTGTATTTTTGCTCTCCTTGTATTTCAAAGTTCCTTTGTTTGCTGCCTTGCTGTTATGTCACTGATGAAGCTGCACTATAAATATCTCCGGGTTCACTTGGCAGGAGATTATCTGCAGATATCTATGGAGAGCTAGAGGTGTTTTACGAGGAGTAAATCCACAAGATACAGTGCTGCGTCAGAGAAATTTCCCCTTGTACACAGCTGACATGTTGCTCACCACTTGCTCGAGAGCTCCCAGCCCCTGGAAGAACTTTGCAGAAACCAAGTGGGCACGGCAGAAGCCAAACCGGCAGCAAGCAGAGGGCTGCTCCAAATCTCCTTGAAGATAACAGATACACTCCCAGGAACTCAGACCAGCCCTGGGTCAGGCCCAAAGAGAATTACACTATCCCGTATGAGTCTGTAACCAGCCATCTCTCCCCAGCCCTTGACTCACAAGCCCCCATCTGAGCAGGCCTGGCAGCAGGGCATGGAGGTGCCCAGGGTGCATTGAACGGCTCAGCTAATACCAGCCCCGCGCTGCTCTAAGCACTCCAGATTTAAGACACGTTTATAAGTAAGAGAAGGTGCACTTTGGGACACTCGGCTTCCCTTCAGAAAGCTATCGGCTTGCCCAAGCCTTTGGCATCCAAAAATGCATGGTTCAATTTGGGTCTCCCTGAAAGAGCCAGCTCGCCTGCAAAGGCTGCCGAAGTCGGGGTGGGATGTAACCCACCGACTTCATGGTCTCTTGGAAACGGAGACAACGCAAAGCAAGCGTGAAAACAGCAGCAAACAAATATCTCATTTATGATTAGCTGCCCTGGAGTGGAAAGGAAGAGACAGGAGGCTGATGACAAGAAAATATCACACTGCCTGGCTACGGGCTTGGATCGTCCTTCAAATACCCTCTCAGCTGGCTGGGTTAGCAGATCATTTTGGCTATCAAATCCATTACTGCATTTGAGAGTGCTGAATATTAAATCACTTGACCACTTTCCCTTCGGGGATGGAGCCAGGCTGTGTTGCGGCAGGGCCCCCCGCAGCGGGAAGAGCCCTGCCTGCAGCCACCACTTCCTCCCACTCGCTCTCCAAACTACTCCGAAACATCATCTCATGCTCCTAGACCAAAACTGACCCCTGGCTGCCCCCCCACCCCGCCACCCCCCACAGGACACCTACAGCTCAAAGTCCCTCCTTGGGGCTTTCTGGGTGGACTTGTCTCAGGCAATCTGGCTTGCTGAAGTCCCACTGCTGAGACCCCCCTGCCAGGCATGGCAGAGACAGCAGGATGCAACCCCTGGCCAGGTACATCCAGTGAGTATGAGAGCACCTGGCAGCTGAGGAGCTCCAGTGCTCTCCTCCTGTCCCTGGTAGGCACTGTGGTCTGTTGGCCTCTCCCTCTTCACACTGAAATCCCATCCAGGCTAATGTGCATCAGAGGCAGCAACCGAGGACAAGACAGTGTAATTCAAACCATGGCTTTTTTTTCCCCTCCCTTTTCTTTTTTTTTTTTTTTTTTTTTAACATGTCAGAGTGTCTGCAGCTGATGCAAAATGAGCCCGGAGGTGGTACAGATGTTAAAAATACCTTGCAAAGAGGTAGTGCAATGAAAGTAAATCCCCTTCCTTATGCTTCCCAGCTTTTCCTGCTTTAGGTGTTCCTGTCCCCATCTCTCTTGAAATACCTATCTTGAAAGAGAATACAATCCTCTGATACAGTAACTGACAGCACAGTATGCTGCTAAGTAACTGACAGCACAGCCTCCAACACTAGTAAAGTGATGCTGCCTTGAAACCCAGTCTTGCCACAGATAACGGCACAGGAAACAGGGGTACCCAAAAAACATTCGGACTAGGAGATGGTCCTGGCTGACCACCCTGCAAAGAGCTCTTCATGCCCTTTGCATTCTGGATGCACTGAGAAACATCAGCTGGCCAGCCACTTCCCAACACCTATGCCCCATAGTATTTGTGTAAGGTGCCTGGGGGTACAGCTGGTCTCTATAGTAGCTGCTAACATCAGACTGAACCAGCTACCACACTGCTCTGTTAAGGAGAGTGCAAAAGCAGGTGTTAGCTAAGTGCTGTGCAGCTTGTTTCTTTGATTTGCAGACAGCTGTCGGCAAAATATGGTATCTTCTATCTTCTGATTATGTATTAAGAGTATTGGCTGCTTCGGCTTTGGTTTGCACATAATGCCAGGGGAGTCACAGCAGGCCTGAATTTTAAGTATCGTAAGGCAAACCTTCAAACTTTGCTCAAAATGCACTGAGCCATGTTCTTCCCTGGTATTAGTGATGCCACAGGATGAGGATGTGGCAGGGGAGGGGAGGGGTATGGGCTGGCCAAGAAATCAGGGGTAGAATATGGGCTAGTGGTCATGAAGAAGGGTTGTGCTCATGTGAAGTAATGATTTTCCTGCACTTTCATACCAAGAAGCACTCTCAGGATAAGGAGCTGGGGTGGCAGGGTGCAGGTGGGAGCCTGGCCCTGCTGTGGACTCTGTGGATGTCTCGGATGAGCCAGACTGGGACCTGACACAGCAGTTGGGGAGAGGAGAGCCAGAGAGAAGCTGTCTGCTTCACCAGCACCCTGCAGGAACCCCTCATGGACCTCAGCGTGTGCTACATAGCAAGACCCACGTTAACCTCAGCCAGCCCAAGGCCACCGCAGAGCAGTGTCACAGCCCACGCTGAGGACTGCAGGGAAGAGGCAGGTGCCATCTCGCCTGCTCCATCCACGCCGGCCTCCCCATGCACATCACTGCTGCCTCCCGGCCTCAGTAAGGCGAGGGGGAATTGGCTCTAGCACAACCGACTCCTATTTCTCTTTGCCGCTGCTGAGGGAGTAGCTGGGTATCTCAAGGGACTGATAACAAGGGCACGAAGTCTTTTCAAGCTGCACGCCACAGGTCTGAATTTGTCCCGCGTCAGCAGCTTTTATAATGCCTTGCCATCTGATGGCTGATCAAATAGCTTGTGCTATCTGAGATGAACTAATGTTTTCGCTCCAGATAAAGAAAACAAGCACTACATTCCACATCAGTGATAAGAACAGCAAACTGGAAAAAAATAGCTAGAGAATATGCTTATTCTGTTAAAGCAATACACATGTTTAAGATGAGACAATAGCAAAACATTACATGCCTGTTCCCACAGCTCATCATCCAGACCAGGATTACACCAACAGAAGTGAAAAACCAAGATCAGATAATCTGTAAGATTTGCTCTTTCCACTCCTTACCTTTTTACTCCTACCAGGATTTAATAAACTATCAAAACACTGTTAACCAAATAAGACAACTTAATCTGGCTACTGCGTGGAGCTGGCTCCCTACCAGGTTAGCACTGGGCTGTAACTGCATCACTGTGAAACCCCGCCACAGCGAAGAGATACAGGTGTTCCTGAGAAATATCGCAACTGGCATCCTCGGGGCAGAAAACCACTGATGGGTGGGAGGGCTTTGGGACTGCCCTGTGCCCTACCCATGCAAGTCGGGAGCCGGGCAGGAGGGTGTGGGGGAGCCTGGACGGTAATTTCCTCTGTATTTGCTCTGTTCGTGTGTCAAAATACTTCAGGCTGTGAGGCTGTCAGCTCAGTGTCACGCTCACGCTGCAAGTGTGGTATCAATTTGTTTAATCATAGACCCTGATGTCAGAGGAATTTATAAGGCAGGTAAACATGGGCAAAAAAGTTAATTAACAGAGGAGAAAGAGCCACCTCTGCGTCCTGGAAAAATACTAAGTACAGAGTAGATAAGACTGCCTTCAGAAATGACAGTTTGAAAATCCCAATGTCATCTGTGTATGTTACAGTGGCAAACTGCCCAAAAGAAGGGAACAGAGAAAACGTCACAAATGCTGACAACAGACTTGATTCTTACTGAAAAGAACTGCACAAAAGCACTTCACCCACGCATTGCTCCTTTGGGTTTTGGAAGTGTCTTTCCAAATGAACCCAGAGCATCCCTTCCCATCACCTTGCTCCCCCAGTTTCTCACTCAGGACCTGGATCTGCCCTTAGCTACACAGGCCTGACTCTCCCCCCGACTCCGAGCTGTGCACATGCAGCAGGAATCAGCACAGGGTGCAACGATCCAAGCCTGTGTTTAAGGACAGAGTAGGAAATGCTTTATAATTTGCAGCAGAAAATATCTTTTCCAGCAGTTTGAAAGAAAAGGGCCAAATCCACATGTACCACAAGCAATGAAGGACCTCTAACTAGCAGAACTGAGTGAACACACCAAAAACCAACGCTCCCTACCAGATCCTCTTCTGGGCACTGGACCCACCCACTGGGGAGCTCCTGAGCAGGTCTCTGCTCCAGGAAAGAAGATGATCAAATGGGAGCCAGGACATGGTCTACAATTAGCACTCTCCAAATAAATCAATCATGAAAGAAGCCTTCAGTTCAGACTAGACCAGTTGTAAGGATCATGGAGAAACACACAGGGAATTCACTGTTACGCTCTTTCCTCTCCCTTTCTCTGAAAAACAGAAAATTCTTAAAAAGAATCTTAAGACAAGGGAAGAATTATCTTGTCTCTTCACATAACACTTGTGGGGACGTATTGAAGTTGTGTGTCGTAATCCATCACCATCAACCTCTTTCAGAGTTGTCCTGAGCACATCAGCTTCTCACCAGATGTTTTGGTTCTTTTTTTTTTTTTTTTTCTTCTTGGAACAAAGAGTCTTTTTATCCCCAGTTTGCTGCAATCTAAAATAAGATCAAACTGGAAACCTATCACTCTTATCAGATGCAGCTTCACTGGAGGCTTCATAGCAACATAAATGTGTTATTACATAAGAGGCAAAGCAATTCATTAAGCAGAATCTTTTTCAATTTCTTCTCAGAAAAATATCTCCTAGACAAACTGTCAGCCCTTCCCCATGTCCCAGCAGCTTGCCGCCAGAAGGATCAGACTGGAAAAGGAACCTCGGTAGTAAACTAAAGATTAAAGACGCAGTTCCCACTAAGAGGTTTAAGAGGTGATGGCTTTTGGTTTATTCTCCATTTAAAAAAAAAAAAAAAAAGTTTTGGGGCAATAATTATTCTAATCCATGACAGGAACATGAGGAAGGGCTGGGTCAAAACCAAAAGGCTCCTCCAGTCCCACTGCTGAAGCCCTGCAAAGAAAATGGTAATGCCGCACTTCGGGTTATTTTGGGATAAAGAGACTTACAAGCTTCATCAAGGCTGTAAGATTGTTGCTCAAGCGTGGGGAGTGCTCATGGCCAGTCCCAGTCGTTTCCTTGCAAAGAACAAGCCTGGATTCACCTCTCATGGAGAAGGCAGCATTTAGAGAACATTTCATTCTAACCCCAGCAAAGCTGCTCAAGCAGTAGATGCTGATGTGGAGACGATGAAAATCATTTTCCTGGGTTTCAGACACATGCTCAACACCGGGCTCCTGCAAGGCAGCCCCTATTTCTTATTCCTCTGCCACCCTTTCAGGATGCTGTGATGAGCAGGACGTACCACACCAGAGGAGAAGCCTGGGCACAAGGCACAACAGTGGGCTGCCAGAGCTGCCCACCTTGATGAGCCTCACTCCTGGCTGCTAGCTTGCCCAAGCGACGACCGCACGTTGCCTCCTCTTGCTGAGCACAGCTACAGACACTGACAGTAGCACTGGGGACCGCGGGGGTGGCTCATTCCTTTCCTGCAGGAGGATGTGTGTGTCCAACAAGGATCTTGCCTTCTAGCAACAAAAATCTCCCAAGGGAAAATAAACAAACTAAAAATCCCCAATCACTCTGTCTGCTGCTAAGAATGAAAATGACTCCTGAGTTTGCAAAAAACCTTGTCTTTAAATAGTTATTAAACAAACTAAGCTCTGGGATCTGAATCTGATTCTGAGAATTTGCAAAACCAAAATGCCTATGCCTAAAAATTTAAGAAATTAGGTTTAATGACACTCATTAATCTTAAATTTCATACATGTGTGTATACTTTTCAAAATTAAAAATAAAAAGATGCATGTAATGAATTGTCTGAATCCCACAAATTCAAGATCGTCCTTTTTTAGATCTTTGTAAAAATTTAAGAGACTTTACCTATGCCATAAATTAGGAGTGCTTATACCTCCTCTAAAACTCTTCGCTGTATGTGTTGGCAGGGATGGGGGAAGGTGCAGGATTGGAGGGCCAAGTTCCGGTTGCTGTGGGCTTTTTCACTTTGCAACTTGAAGCTTTCATCAGCCCCAGAAATGCTTGGTGGTTCTTCTGCTCTTGCTTTGCTTTATTCGTCTCATGAATGTTTTGGCCGGCAGCACAAGTGCTGAACAACTGTGGAGCCCTTTCCTACAATTTGAGCCACCACGAAAGGAAATGGCAAGTATGGGGTCATCTTGTGGGAACATGAAATTGCAGACTTCCAGTTCAACAAAACTGATGCAACTGATGCTGAACCTGGACGGACAAGTACCAGCACCAAGGCTGGAGTCTGCAGAAGCCTCTGGCCACTGCATGCGAGAGACCTCCAGCAGAAGGAATTCAATATGTTGCCTTTCACTTCTGGTTGCAGAATCACGTAGGTGAAACCTGTGCCGTTGCTCTTCTTTTCATGCCTCCATCTGATCTTCCAAATCAGGTTACAGAAAGCTGCCTGTAAACCCAGAGGTGCAATGGATATCCATAAGGAGCTTCTCTTCTACCCTTAAAATTAATCCAGGGGTACAAGGAGACAAGGGCACCAGTCTAGTCTTGCCACAACCATTTCATAAACAGATTTCTGTTTCCACGAGAGTCAAACCATCACCTTTCACCCCCACACAGAAGGGTGACCCAGAGGACCAGGTTTAAACTGGGATGAACATTTAAAACTCCAACGCCCTCCTAGATCTCAGCGTGGCTCATAGTGCATATGCCCAAAGTTTTACCAGAGAAATGTATTTTAGGCAACTTTTGTTTAAAAACTTAATGGTAGTGTAGCTGTTCTCCCCTGAGCGTCAGGAACAGATGACTAAGAAATGTTGCCAGTATCTGTCTTTCAGCGAGATTAGTGTTGGGTTTGTGTGGTATCCTATATATAACTTTGACAAACAGCTCACCCAATCATTTCATACTTAATCATAGCTGTCTGCCCAGCTCCCTTCGGAGAAAAGCTTTTCAAAAAGTATGTGCCAACATAATATGAACAAAAGGAAGCAAACCACAGTCAAGAAAAAAAGACCTTGCTCCCAAAACCAGCAACAGCTCACGAGCTGTACAGAAACCAGGTCTTGGTAAATCATAAGGCATAATTAGAGCGTCATTATTCATGGGACTGCATAGCTATAGTTAGTCAGTGTTTCCACTGTAAACCCCTATTTTCATAAAGGTTTGCAGCTCAGCTGCAAGGAATTAGTCTGTGATGAAATTTGGCAGTAGAAATTTGAGAGCAAGGATTATTTTTTTTTTTTAAACCATATAAAGATTCTCCCACCCCTTTCAATTCCCCTCTTACTTCTGAGGCTGTAGCAGTACTCATAAAAGAAACAAAAAAACACTTCTGCGTGCTCTTTGATGTTTGGTTTCTGTGCATGTCTCTGCGTGGTTAATGGGACCAAAAATATGAATTTAGTGGGGATTTTCAAATACAGAAGTCTTAAAAAATTGAAGTTGCGATTCCCACAACAATTACAACTCAACTTCCCTTTGGACGTATTCATAAGCATTAGTATCTATGGTGTTAATTGCTATGCATTAAGAGGCCTTTACATTCGAAGTAAACCCTGCCTATTCCTCTAGTGCCAAAGATGGGTTTACATTTCATGGGATAGAGCCGTTAGATTTCTTTACATCTGCAGAGCTCCTTTTGCTTGGGAGAGACCTTGAGGGCCTGTCCCAGGGGCTCTGGGTTTGAGCTCCAAGGAGGCTAGCACAACTTGCCCTTTCCAGAGGCGGTTGTACAGAGCATGGAGCATAGCCCACCCATATTTTCTAAATGAGAGCAGTTACCATTTTTGAGCTCAGTCCTGTCCGTATTGGGCATGTTCAGAGTACACCAGTTGCTCTAGGTGAACCTGCTTCAGCAGGGGGTTGGACTAGATGATCTCCAGAGGTCCCTTCCAACCCTTAACCATTCTGTGATTCTGTAATGTTTCTTTCTTTGTAGTAACACTTTACAGGAACTATAAGAGACTACTTTCTGCTGGACTCGCCCCCAAGCCCTGCACTCGCCCGGCTGCATCCTCCCCACGTACCTGACTCTTCCATTAGGGCTCCCATTTCACTAGGTACACAGGCATGGTTGGGACCACTGAAGAGGAAGCATGAGGAAGGGAAAGGGACAGAAGAAATACCTCGACGGGACATTTTATCACAGATAGTATTAAATAGAGCCCTTCACACTATTTTCTATGACTCAAGAGAAAGACTGCTGTTTGCATGCGTAAGAACGTCAGAAGAGTGCATTTGCTCTTTTCCAATTAGCTCTGGCTGAAGCATCCTAGAGATTCAGCATCCCCGGGTATGAATGAGATTTACTTTCACACATACAGACCACACGCTAGCAAGGTACAGCAGCGTCTGGGCACTATGCCTGGTTGTCACTGCTTGCCACAAGCAGCGCACATCAGAAGGCAACTGCTCCAAGTGCAGTCCCAGCTCAGAGTGGTGGGACAGTTACCCAGCTTGAAAAAAAACAGCGTAAAACTGTGAGCTTGAGGACTTACAAGCCTCAGTCTGGAACTGGATCACTGTGAGTGGTCTGAGTGTTCATAGTAAAATCTTTGATGCACAGGCTTTTAAACAACAGACTAGTTTATCCAGGCAATTTGATTTTCTAGAGAAACAGATGCCACCATATAACACCGCCATGCTTCAAACCCTGTACTCCTGGACATTGAGGTTGGAATATGGGAAATTGGGCCACCTCTGAGCTTCTAACACCTTGCAATGTTCATGCTGCCTCGGAGCTCTCCACCCCAGTGAGCTTCCCCTTAGATAGCTTAGCAGAGGTGACAACGATGAGAGTGCCTGCAAGGTACCACGCAGCATTCCCGAGGGCGGCTGCCACCAAGCTCCCTGCAATCCCTGTGAACTCTTCAGAGGACAAGAACAGCAACACCATCTTTTCTGACTGGGAGGAAAGCAGTTATACCACCACCTTGGCCGCTATGATCTGTGAAAACCATAAACGAAAAATTCTCCTTTTAGACTGAAAGTACTTATCCCTACTACAAATTGTAGCAACCACAGTATTTATGTTGCAGGGAGGATCTGAACTCCTGCCGTGTCTTAAAAACAGTGCAAAGCAGAATTCCTAGCTACACTACTTGAATCTGCTTTTCAAGGTGGTAGTTAGAAATTAAGAGGCAAATGAACTCAGTAAAATTACTCATGTACCTTTAATCATTTACAGGAATGTTAGCAAGATCTTGGCTTCAGAGGGCTGGATCACGCTTTCCCACTGCAACCATTCTTAATCTGACATAAGATGTTCATAGAGTAAGAGATGATAATGATGCTGTAACTGGTCTCCATAGAGTATGGTTACGATTAGGGAGTATCTCAGAGAAACTGTCATTCATTAAGCACTCAGCTAAATGCATAAAGATGGGTAACGGAAAAGTTCTGCAATTTCAGGAATTTATAATTTGAAAAAGGTCCGTTCTTGACATTCTGGTTATTGGCTCTTTTCCACTTGAGTGTGGCTAAGAAGTGCCAGATTCAGTTTAAACGCAAACTGCACAATTTTTTTTCTTCACCTCTTTTCCCCTGAACGTAAGCATTCAGTCTTCTGCGGCCACCTTAAAAGATATCATGGGCCAGTCAGTAAAAGATGTAACTTTTAAAATCTGAATTTAGTTCTGATACTGTGTATCCACCTAGGTGTGTTATTTCCACCCCAGAAAATCTGTAGTGCTTCAAAGTGCATCTCATACATCAGGTCCCAGGTACTTAAGTAGGTCTAAACCCAGGATCCCAGTCAAAGTGGCAAGCTTTCCTTTTGATCCCTCTGTTCTCTGAGCTCACTGAGATGGTTTTACTCTTGAACAATCACATTCTTTGCGCACCACGTCACAATAACACTGTCACCAAATTTTTCTTTCTTGTCTTAGCGAGAAAGAAGGGACCATTCCCAGGATTCAGAAAGCAGTTTTATCAAGTCTGCAAGCCAACTCCACTTCCAGATTCAGTTAAGCCAGCGGGGAATGTTCTTGGCACTCAAAGATGTGATACACTACCTCCACACGTTCACCGGTCTGGCCGCTATTAGCAAAGTCATGAACATAATTCAAACACACCTTCTCTTTTTGCAAGATCTTAGGAAAAATTTAATACCAGTCTGACCAGTAAGTAAATGACACTATGACTACCACCACAAGCAATATGTTTTTCAGCAATGTATTGCAGCATTCTTTCCCCTCACCCTGCCCACCTCTTGGCTTGTTTCTGAGCTACTGATGTAAGACCACAGAGAAGCAAAGGCTCCCAGAGCAGAAGACCATGTTCTGCAGAGCAATCATGCTTGTGTGCAGACTGCCTGCCTCCCACCAGCTAACTATGTGGCCTTTACCGACCGATTTGGATAGGAAACTGAAGAGGATTTGCTCCTCTGAGCACCCACTGAAGTAAACACTGTGCAATTCTCTTGGTTTAGGTGTTTATAACAAGTCATGTTCCATCCCCCAGGTTTCCCCAGGGTACTTCTGAGGGACTGCTCCTCTCCTACCATATGTGCTCACACAGCTTGAATGCCAGTCACGGTGAGCCTCAGTGAATCTGCACTGAAGAAAATCCAAGCGGAAATCTCATGGGAACAGGTGTTGCCACTGGGGATGCTTAGAAACAGGCTGGGCAAACAGCTCTAAATACACTCCACTGAGCAACTCTGATTTGCTGTATTCGCTGAGACCACATGGTCTCAGAGGACTTTTTCATCCTCCATTTCCCAAGATGTTATGACCTGTCCATCTCCCTGGCTCTGGTGTCAGGCAATGGCAGAGATTATAGACAAGGTTCTTGCACCTCATCAGGACAACACGTTCATCAGAATGCGAGAGTGACAGTGAAGCACACTTACCCAGCATCAGAAATAAGAAGGCGTAACAAGATCTGTACCTTCAATTGCATCCTCATTCCTTGTGACAGCTGAAAAAACCCTTAATTAATACACTTTACACATTGTCTATTTTTGATCCAGTTCAAATTCCAACCACCAGCAGAGTATGTTCATCCCATTCCTGCTGAGAGTCCCCCTGGGATTTGCGATGTCCATCACTCAGCCTCGCTCGAGCAGGAAGACGGCAGGGATACCTCTCCCTCTTCGCTTCTCTCTGAGTATGACTTGCTTCCTCAGCACTCCAGATCGCCCTCCCTGCCTTGACACTTAACCCTTTAATAAACCCTGTCTTCCACCCATCCTTCAAGTCCCTGTCTCTGAAATTTGACTGTGAGACTTCACCATTACATTTAAAAAAGCTACGTCGCTGGTCTCCTGTAAGCAGCAATTCTGCATGTCCTCACACACACAGAGTTCATCAGCTGTGGACCACACTGCATTACTGCAGGAAGGAGATCGTGTGGCTGACGGGCAGCTCGACTCTCATCTCTTCCTGTTCCTTCCCAGGCTCTTCTAGCTGACACAGACTGTCCACTCACTCCATCTCTTTCTTCGACCCCTTTCCCTCCACTCCGATCCTGTGCTTCCCCGCAGTAGTGCCGAGTGAGCAAGCAATACTGGAGTGGCAGTGCAGCAGCAACGCTCTGAACTCCACAGCTCCCGTGACCAAAAATCTTTGATTTCCTCCAAGTTCCCACTTCCCTCATAGCATGTGGCAATCACCTGGCTTGCCAGGGACATGGAGGAAATACCCCTGTTTCTATCCCAACGCAACCTTCCACTGGGAACCGGCTCCTCCCTCCGCTTACAGAGTCCTGCATCTGCCTTAATAAGATATTTATTAGGGTGCACAAATCACAAAACCCGCACTTTGATCAGCGGTTGCCTTAAGCCAGCAGAGACACTGACTGCTGACCTCTGAGGCAGCATCTAACAAGGGGAACAAATGGGAACGGATCAGATCTCCTTGCAGAGGAGCTGCTGTTACAAATCCAGCTCCTTCTCAACGTGATGCAAAGCACTTGTTGTAGCTTCAGGTTGTTGCCCACCCGAGGCCTGAGGTTGCTCCCACTGAAGTCGATGGCAAAACTCCCACTGACTTCGAAGGCAGACAGACTGGATCCCTAGTGCTTTCAAGTCCTGTAACACCTGTGTGTTTAACAGCAAGTTAGCCAAACTGGGAAGAGCTTTCATATCTATCAACCCTTTTCTGAACAGCAGAGAGAGGTTTGTCCAAACATAGGCAAGCCTTTTGCTCAATTACTTTAATCACAACCACTATACAGCAGTATATCCTGATGTCAGGAGCTTGAACAAAGTGCCACTTTTCAGAAGTGAAGCATGTTGCAAGTAAGATGCTTTATAGACGCTACGGGCCTGAACCAACAATTCCTCCAAGGTGGACTTCATATACTGTGTGCCAAATGGTCAAGTAATTCCTAGCTATGACCCTTTAGACCCTGTAATTAAAGATAGTGGCAAAGGTGAGCTTCCTTCACAAGTCCTGAAAGTATTCTGATTTCATGCTCTTGCCTGACAAAAGATGTGGACTCCTAAATGGATCTTAGGGCTTATTTTTTTCCCCAGCCTGAAATGTGATAGTTCAATAAAGGGATCCAAGGATCACAAGAACAAGTTAGTGTATACTTCCTGAGGCAGTTCAAAGCTACCAGGATTTCGCATGGAAACAAAAGTAGTAAAACAGTTACAGGACAGGAAAATGATCTCAAAGCCTTATCACTCTCTAACAAGGGTAATTTTCAACGTGTCCCTTACTCATATTATCTCCTTTAATTCCTAGCAAACTCCACCTTCATTTCTGATTTGTATTCAGAGAAGCCACACGGAACAGCCCGCAATGCAGCAGCAGTACTGTTGTCCGGACTGTTGTCATTTGGAATATCCTACTCCTTCCCTCAGGTGCTTCACCGCCACAGAAACCTCCACACCACTATTCCAGTTCTGATGGATCTCTGTTGTCTGTGGAAGACTCTATACTATGCTCAGATAATTCATCTGACCAAATGGAGAGCAGGAAAGAAATTTAGATACATTTTCTCTAAAACCCCAACGTATCAGCAAGTACCAGACCAGGATGCTCCTGAGAACAGTGAGTAGAAAGACCAGGTCCAAAGAGCACTTGCCTATTCAAGCTCTGTGACCCAGCACCGAACCCAACCCTAGCTCCCCTTTCCATAAGCTTTCTTAGCTCCCTCTAAACGACCCCTCAGTCTGCTCATGGCAGTGGGTCACGGCTCCCCTTCCAGCACGAATCCTCTCTCTGCTCAGCTGCATGGGGCTGAGATGTGGCGCCAAAGCGGAGGCTTCATCTCAAGAAGGAATTAATGCACAGTGATCCTATGGTACGGGTTATGCAGGAGAGCACTCTAGAAGATCACAGTCCCTTGCAGCTTTACCACCTACCAGTTAAATTTGTGAGACCTGCTCCTAGTCAGCTGCTGGGAAACCTCTGCATTACAGCAATGTGTGCCATTCAGCCAGAGTTTCCTCTTGGCAGTCTGTTCTTCTTTCACATCCCTTCCTCTGACTTCATCCGTTCAAACTTTTTTGCTGCCATCCGTCTTTCTTCCTTGTCTCATAGGTAAGAAGCTTGACAAGGGCACACTAGCAGCTTCAGCTACCTGAATGCCACTCTGAGATTGCTTGCTTCGTAGGAAGAAATAAACCTCATCAGCTGCACTGCCATGAACTCATTGTCTCTGCAAGGCAGAACGGACATCCCTGCGGTGTTTCTTTTTAAAAGAAAACAAACTTCTCATAATAAAGCTCAGTATCTCAGAAAAACAAACATTTAATGGAGTGGCCTTACTGAGAGGGTGTGTTGCACTGAGGCTTACAATAATCAAGTGAAAATATCACTTCCCCAAGGAATGGGGTATTAATTATAAGCCCACACAGTTTTAGCAATGCCTGCAATGTTTATTTTGATCGTCACCACCACACACATAGGAGCTGCAATACCATCTTTCCTTGGAAGCATTAGACATTACAAACCCCGTTTAAGAAAACAGATTTTGCCAGCAGGCCATCAGAAAGATAAGAAATAACCTGACTACACTCTAGGCCATAATTGTTTCAGGATTTAGCCATTGAAACTACACCTTTTGTAGCCTGCTAGGGTTGGGAGATAACATCTTTTTTAATCACCTTTGCTCAAGCCCTTCAGATGCTGCTTAACAGCTCTATCCAGACCTAGAAAGCACAATTCAGGGCTGTCTGTCATTCCTGCCTACAAACACTATTTGTTTCCCACACTGTAAAAGCTTGCTGTCGGCTAGGCTGTATTTTTTCTTTATCCTAACTGATGAAAGTAAGATTGTGGGAGGCCCTTATAAGAGCTTATAACCCTTGTCTTTCCCAGCAGCACAGTCACTGCTTCGCTTTTGGTTCAGCTCCCAGACCATGAACCTCTGTGCCAGTAAATTAAGCAGTATCTGGTGTTTGCATCTCCCACTGGTCACTGGTATTTTTTCCCCCAGGGCCCTACTAACACCAAATGCAAGCTTAGCTCCAGAGCTCAGCCTTTTGAGCTCGTGTGCTTATCCCTCGTGTTCTTCAGTCACTGCAAATTTGGTTCAGCATCAGCTACAGTGGGATCGATAGCCGAGAGCTGGACCCAGACAGACCTTTGCTGGCATTCACACGCTGGGGCCAGACTACCACAGAGCCCCGGGCAGCGAACACGCCGCAGGGAGACCCACCTTGTCTCCTCTCCACTTCACCCACAGTTTCTGGCATCTCCCTGGGGAGGGAAGTGCCCCACTGCGAAGCAGCAGCTGCTGCCCCCTCGCTCCCAGAGCACGCTCAGGACTCTGAGCTGGATCTGTGAAAACTTGGGTTGTTCGGACTCAGGACACTACACTCTTACTGCTGCAAACCAGCAGCTGAATGGCCCTGAAACGTGTCAGTCCTCAAACATGCCTCTTGAGGTCAGGGTACGTGACTCAGAAGGGAAGCCCTTAGTCTAGGTATCTTCCTGTCCACTCTGGCCATCGGTGTTGAGTTAGTAAAATAATCTGATTAGTATTTTCAAGAATTTTTTGTTCTTTCGAGTGACTAACTCCAGGCATCTTAAAGAGGCCCAGTTTTCAAAAAGCGCTGAAACTTGCCTTCCAAAATACAGAGCCTCTCTTATTGCAGCAAACTAAACAAGTTAAGGCAATAGAAGTAACTGTGAAAATCTGGTAGTAAATGACGAAAATAGAGAGCGTGTGCTAGTCAGGAGCAGGCACCTTTCTGCACCCTTTTTCCCATGCTTCCAATGTTTGCAATCCAGCTGGATTTCTTGTAAAATCCCCTTTCTGTTGAGAATAATGAGGTACCCATGGCGGGAAGAAATGCTGAATATCTAAGTCACTCTTCATGCCAGCTGTAGGCCCTGCAGCAGAGCAAGACCCAGGCTCCCACCCTGTCACCTCTCGAGTACCTGACGTGATGCCTTAGCAGGTGAAGGACCTCTGCCCCCCGGACAGCCCCCGCCCGAGCTGCCGCCTCCTCCCTTCGCAGCAGAGCGAGGTGCTGAAACAAAGGGCGGCGATCCCTGGGGAGGGGGCGCAGGCCATCACGGAGAGTCTGACAGGTCTGCTTCAAACGCGCTGGCCGGGCGATGGGAGCCCGTGACGCCCAGAGCTGCGTGCAGCAGAGCCCAGCAGCTGCCGCCTTACCTGGGACTCCAGCTCCCAGCTCTCCCCAGCAAGCGCCTCTGCTTTGCGGCTTCAAAATCCCCGCGGATGCGAGCTCCCACGGGGACTGCCTTCCTCCCTCATGGCAGAGCACGGCGGCGAGCAGCTATGCTGACAGAGCAAAACCGAGCTCCCTCAGAGGAGGTAAAAATGTATCTTCACTGAGCGTGAAGGGGGCTGCAATACGCTTCAAACTGTGCCTCCAAGCCAGGACACAGCAGGGCAGGCTGTGTCCCAGAGAGAGGCATGTGCAGAGGGGACAGAGCCGGCGCTGGGAGCTGCACACCTCTGCCTTGCAGGGGTGCCACAGCTCCCGGGGTGAGCGAGGGCTTGGGTTTTGTACTGATTCAGAATGGCAGATGTTGCTCCGAGACGGGAGAGAAATCACCACGAGAAGCCTCTCTGAAAACACCAGGGAGCTAAGTGGTGTCTTTAAGGACAGCAGTAGGTTTATAAGGATGCTGCTGTGCCCAAATCACATGGCGACGAGCCGAGCAGCTACGGTTGCTCAGGGGGAGAGAAACGTCGAGCTGCGGGATGAAAGGAAGCCATCGCCCACCATGTGGAGCCAAATCCAGCCAGCCAAAAGCGTGCTTCCCTCCCCCCCTGCCCTCCCGCTCCCCATTCCACACTCGGTGGATGCTGCAAGCCTGGATGGCTGTTCTGCATCATTTGGACGAGCCTGAAACTTTCCTCAAACAACTGCCAGGTCTCTGCAGTGCGTCTCCCTGTCCTCTTATCTGCTCGGCTGCTGACGGCGTGTGGGAGATGAGTGAGCAGCCGGCACTCGGCGAGCCGTGGCATGCCGCCTCCCAGTAACATGGCTGTGTTTGATCTCCCCCTGACAAGGGGCGGCTGACGCTCTTGTCTTTGTCTGCCATGCTATCACCGGCGCGAGGGGGAAAGGAAGCAGAGACGGGGGTGGAGAGCAGCCTGGTCCAGCGGAGCCAGCAGGCAGTGTCTGGAGAGCCATGGCCACAACACCAGCCTGGGCGGCGAGAGCCCAGCCGCAGAAGGAACAGCACTGCCGGCTCCCCGAGTGCCCGGGGCCGAGCCTGCTGCCCTCCTCGGCCCCAGAGCCAGCCCCTGCCCTGCAGTGAAGCCACAGAGCCACCTGCAAGGGGCCTCTGGCACAAACCTTGCCGCGACTCCCCCGGCACAGAGAGCACCGCTCCTCAGCAGTTTCAGCTCTATGCACTGGCTCACCTCCAAACAAGATCCTCCCTATTCCTTGGGGTATAAAAAAAACCCTCAGCGCTTTGGGCCTCTACTGCCTGGGCCAAAATCCATCAGTGCCCTTTGGTATGTAACCACTCGCAGGAATTACCTGCGTGCAGGGCTGAGGAGCACCTCTGGACTTGGCCTCAGTCACCTGAGCGTGGCTCTCATGGCAGAGCAAGTGCACTAAGCGAGTGAAGAGTCATCAACAAAGAGGATCGGGAGCAACAGCCTTCCAGCACAGCATCCCTGACACGGACATTTTCTACCTGACTTCCCTAATACAGCTGAAACGGTTTTCTGATTTAAGGAGCATTTCCCTTACATACTGCTCTAGGATTTTTCATAAGGTCTTAATTGCGTGTGAATGGCATGTGAAGGAAAGATGCGAAGTCCAGATACTTCGGGTATTAATTTTATGCTATTGTTTAGTATTTTAACATACAATAGACAATCACAAGCTACAGTAGGTATTACAACGTGTTGCAAAGATAGTGCACATGCAGTACAATGGCTCCCAGCTAGAACTGGCTTGGTTGAAGCAATCATAAAACCAGCATTCTTGACATTACAGCAGCAGGCTGTTTTCTGAGCCCAGGCTGTTTTTAAGATATCATCTACCATTAGCAGTAAAAGGTATTCCAAGTTCCCTCTAAATTACCTTTTGGGAAAATGTGCAATAGGATGCAGAAGAGATAGTTTGCTATTTGCAGTTTAGGTTTATCTTAAGGAAAAACTCTGAGAGCATATATCCACTGGACAGAGGCTCTTGTGTGTGACACGCTGCACTGCATATCTAAATGTTTTTATCAGTTCTTTGCTTCGGCTGTATATAAAGCAAGGAATTTATTTTACATGTAGAGAGAGAACTTAAGTCAATAAGTGGACTTTTAATATACTTGCAGCTTCAACAACCCAAGAGCAATAGTGAAGCAGTGTCTGAAAAGCCCTGTCTAAACCACCGAAGGCACTTCAGGCTACAGCATATGCCTCCTTTCCTACCACCCCTCTGCAGAAGCCACAGCACCCAAAATGCAGTCTTTTGACTCACTCATTTCTGTGGTCTAGCTCTTCCCCCAAGACTCCTTGGCATGTGCCAGCAATATCTGGAATTTATTTTCCGCCTCCCATCCAAGCTCTGGACAGGGCTAGAACAGCTTTGCTTGCAAGATTAGACACAATCCTGCGCATTCAGCCCAGGACAGATACTGCAGATCAAACACGCCACTTGTTTCCAAAGACACTGCCTCCCCCACCATCTTTCTGTGCCTCTTTTCACTGGCTTATTGACAAGATTAAATTCTGCTCAGATGATCTGCCTGGCAGTTCCCCTCCAGCAGCACACGCAGCCACGCCTGAGAGTACCCGCCAGGAACCTTTTCAAAACACCTTTTATATTCACTGCAACGACAACTAAAGAAGTTCAAGAACCAACACTTCATCCTGCTCCCCCCTGCTTTCAGCCTCTCCTTGTCTCCCCTGCTGACCATGGCGAGGGCAATCTCACAGCCCCCGTTCAGCTGAAAAGACACGCCGTGGAGTTAAGCCTGTGTGTCTTCATGTTTCATCCAAACCACTCAAGTGACAAGCAGCGAGACAGCCTGCCTGCTGAATTCCCAGTCCCCAAACGCTCCCCCGGCACCGTGAAAGCTGTCATTTGCATTCTCCAATTTCCAAGTGCTGAACAGAGTTCATCTGTGCTGAATACATCTCTGCCGCTGCCTTCCCTACCAGCTGTTTTTCCTGCAATGCCCTGCCGTTTGCAGCCTTATGCTTATTGTGTTCCAGTGATTCCTGTTTCCCGCGTGCAGCAGCTGAAAAGCAATTAGGGGACAAGGCTCCTTCCCATTGATTCCAGTTGTTGTAGCCTTATTACTGCAGTGGGCTCAGGGGAGGAGATGTGTATATATATCTATATGCATGTATGCAGCTGACTCTTACATTCTTTCCCTAACTGGTCACCTTGCAAATTCAGCCTGGATCTGTAGAATACAGGGAGACGGTGTGAAGGGGCTTCTTTCCCCCAGTACCTCTAATATACACTAATTATCAAACGAGAGATTCAGCAGGCTTAGCGCAGTTGCACCATTTCCTGACTGGAACTGGGTGAATCTTTTGTTGAAGATGCAAGAATAAGCAACGCAAGCAGCTCACTCCCACCGCTGCAGTGGGCTCAACACACGGCTGTGCATTAACAGCAACATTTGCTTATTTTGGCTGTAACTCCGGTAAGCCAGGCTCTTAGTACAGCCTACCTGCACATCTACTGTGCACAGTCATTTTTCAGAGCAGAACTGTTCTTCAGGATCAACTGTTTCAATGAACCGCAACTTTCAAATTGTTTTTGTTTAAAATAAATCACACCAGAGTTCCCTGCAAAATGGCAGTTACTTAAGGGCTGTTACTGCTACTCATTTGCTGTTTCAACTCCACCAGGGTCCCAGTACTGGTGTCACTAAATGATCTCCATGAACGTCCAAGAAAACCTACTTCTTCCAGGTTTTCCAGGGGGAAAAATCCTTGCCAAACACCATCACAACCCAACGACAGAGAAGATGCAGTAAGCAGTCTAGTAGCACAGGCTTGGACATAGAACACTAAATGCTTCCAACCTACGCTCAGCTGTACGAGACCACACCCTGCTGCTTTTTGCAGCCATCAATCCTGATAGCTCAGCTTGAAATCTGTGACTATCCCATAGTCCACAAACACTGATGGCAAAGTTGAATGCTTGTTACGCTGCTTTTCCTTGTGAATTTACCATTCCCCTTTCGATACAGCCAACGCCATTCTGAGGGACTACAAGCTACCACCATCTTACTATCTCATCTCAGTTTGGACAGAACACACGTCCCTGCTAAACTGCAGGTCTTGTGTTCTGTATTTACCACTCCAAAAGAGGACAACAGCTGACAGATAATTGTGATTACTCCTGACCATTAAATACTTCACTGAAACCACTGTGTGCCTCACCATTTGGAAAACAACACCTGAGAAGCAGATTTTTTACTTTTCAAAACTACTGGCTAACATAAATTGAAACATAACACACTGTGTTGGGAAATGACAAGATTTGCAGTCCAAAGGAGAGATTATGTGTCTTCCTGCCTTTGGCAACTTCTGCGTCCTACTTCTCCTGCATGAAGCACACGAAGTTCTTCAAACGACCCGACTCCCTGTCAAGCACTCTTCCCTTTGCACCTTCCACTTAGAAGCAGCAGATCACCAGCTGGCACGCCACTTATACTAGGACAAACCCCCTCAACTTGGCCTGAGCTCTGCCATGGACTCCCATCCTGTGGCCTTCTTTCTATCCGTTACTGGTGAGCAGACTCCCAAGCCCTGGTTTCCATCATGCCTTCCCTGTCCTACGCCTGCCTGCTCCACCCCTGGGAGCTGAGAGACTACTGAAGGCTACAAGAACACAGTTATTGTACGTATCAATAACCTGCCTGTTCCAGAGAAGAAGCAGGCTGACCTAGCGGACACCATGTGTGTGTCTCGGTTGAGAAATCAGGTCAGCAGAAAGTCATTGGGTATTGGAAGTCTGGCCCCAGCAGCAGTGTGGGTTTGCTGTTGCTTCAAAAATTAATTCCTGTACTTGCTTTAAGGAACACCTGGATTGAGAAGATTTCTAGCTTTTTTTAATAATAGTGATAATCAAGGATAGTCAGATGAGTTGGGCTGGATGTGAGGCCCAAATCCAACCTTCAATTACCGTAACAAAATGTAGTTCCGATACAGTGAATTGGCTGGTGTAAGCCAGAGCAATTCAACTGGCCTCATTTGCTAATAGCATCCATTATCTTATTGCAGAGGAGTACATGGAAGGGCTGCTCAAATGCAAAGAGCCTGCACTGCATCATTTTCTACCGTCACAGACTTCCACACAAGGGCTAATCCTGAGCAAGCCGCTGCCAAGGACGAGCTTTTGATCTACTTGCATCTGGGCATGCATTGGAGAGACAAGGGATAGATGAGAGATGGTTCGGAAGGAGCTGGGCTACTGCCTGGTCCTTGCAAGACTTGCTCCAAGGGTGTCTATGGGCAGATCCTGGGAGGGAAGGCAGATGGGGAAGAGCTCACTCCTCATTAGCAATTATTTCACTACTCCAAGCAGCCATCAACCTAATATGGGTTGTATAGATGGCTGTATGGATGTACAGTGGTGCTTGCTTAGCTCTGGAAAAGGTCTTTCCACATACCAAAGAATTTACAGCTTAACTGGCCATTACAGGAAAGGGCAGGCAAAGGAGGCTCCATGCAGAAGGGGTACTGACTTGCTCAAGTTCATGCAGCAAGCCTGCAACAGAGTCAGAAACTGTGTCTACAACTCCTGCTTCTCATATCTGCCCTTTAACCACCAGGCTGTTGTTCTTTGTGAGTCCTTGTGCTATGACTGACAGGCGTGTAGCAAGAAGGGCCATCTGCACAGGCCAGGAAAATCATAGAATCACAGAATGGTTTGGGTTGGAAGGGACCTTGAAGATCATCTAGTTCCAACCCCCCTGCCACGGGCAGGGACACCTTCCACTAGACCAGGTTGCTCCAAGCCCCATCCAACCTGGCCTTGAACACTGCCAGGGAGGGGGCACCCACAGCTTCTCTGGGCAACCTGCGCCAGTGTCTCACCACCCTCACAGGAGAGAATTTCTTCCTAATGCAGTATATCCAGCTCCAGAATCTCAAAACTCCATCTTTATACAGAAGTTTTGTGACAGAAAAAGGTTCTGTGAATGTCAGCATTTCCATATGATCACCGTCTGTACACAGATTGCCAAGGCAGTGAGCATTTAAAGATAAAAAAACCACAATTTAAAGATAAAAACAGTTTAAAGTGATATAGTCTTGAGCAGTTTCAGTCTCTTGCATCTCTCATCAGTTTTCATCCATCTAATGTTTTCTTTTAAATACGCTCAACGAACTCAGATGCTTGGAAGTGCCGTACCAAAGCATGCACTTCTGCATGTCCCCCACAGCATCGCAGCCCAGGACAAAAATGGCACTCACAGCACAGGGGAGGGTTGTTTCCTGCATCCAGTGTTTGCTGAACTGTACTACAAACCATAATCTGTGTTTAACCTCTCACGTCCACCACACCCACCCAGGCACAGCAGCTTTAGCAGACGCAAAGCCTACAACACCAAAGTGTCAGAGTATCAGCTGCGCTCCGCTGCCGGAGTGTGTTCACCCTGGAGGAATACAGCACCCAGGGCAAGCACAGAGGTATTCTCAAGCACAGGGTATTCTGGCTTCTGTAAAGAAGAGATAAACATGGTATGAAAAATGAGACAGTGCCTCAGAACCCTGCCTACGTACCCACTTTATTGCCATTTTGTGGATTCAACCACGAGCAGCTTTTTTAGTATTTCATTAGCCAGCTACCAAAAGACCAGGAATACACCAAGCAAGTAAAATGATCATAGTAGTTATGGCAATAGCCACCTTCATAAAACCATCTTAGACTACTTCATGATAAGATAAAGAACCAGGAATTTGAAAGCAGTGACTGACAGATATTGTCCTTTGTCCAAGGAAAACACTGACTCCTGATATTTGGAAACATGAGGTGAGCAGACTCGCTGGAAGTCCAGCTCTTGAGACAGAAACCATCCTGTAAATTCAATGTGGCTCTCCTGGAAAGAGCCAAGCTATTTCTTTGTTTCAGTTTCACAGCTAAACACTTAACTAAAGAGCAAACAAGTCATAAGCAAAGGGCAGCCAGCACCAATATGGCCACTGAAACAGTGGTTGCTGTTGCAAAACACACTGCTGGGCCAAACATGGGACTGGGAACGGGAGATGAAGTCTTTCAGACCATTAATCTGAGCCTGAACAGAACAGTAGCTGTCACCACTTAAAGCTGTTCTAGGCTCTGTGCAGACTTCCCTGGTGATTTTAGTCCAGCTGAGGCCAAACGAGGACCTTTGCTCCCACATGCAATCCTGCCAGCAGATATGGCACCTACCGACATTTTGGGGAGCTCTGCTTGCTCAAGAACTGCAGGATCAGAAGAAAATGAAACAAAAATCCCTTGCTGATAGGATCAGTCTCACAGTTCAGGACTGTCTCCTCTTCCCAGGATTGCTTCTACAGACCAGAGAACAGGGGAGGACTGTGCTGTACTTCAAGCTGGAAGAGCGATACTCTCTTGCTTTACAAGAGGCCATAAAGTTTGCCAGCAGCACTGTCAGTTTTTGTTCTAAGATATTTTGGGGCTTGTTCATACCTGAGATGAACTGTTTCTTACATGCTTTCCTGTGCATTTTTAGGTGACCTAGAACACTTAAGAGGTGTTTAATTTGAGAAAATACCTGGCTACATTTTGAGATTTTGTCTCTGCCTCTGAGAGAGTCCACTTCTTGAACCTCCCCTTCATTTCAGGAAATAAAATTAATGCCTACTTGGCCTCCTGCTGTGCGCCTTCAGCCTTCTGATGAGAAGCCAAGAGAGAAACAGCTTAATTTCTCCAGCCAGCGCAAGAGAAGTGACGAGGAAAATTTGTCATCTCTGCTGCAGCGTCTACAAAGTTGACGTGCAAACCCAGCCTCGTGCCAATCAAACACACACGCCCTGCAGGCTGTGAAGTCCAGGGGTAGGAAAAGGAATGATTTTTCATGGCTCGTTCCAGCACTGAGACTTCACAGAAAGAGTCATCTCTTGTACAACCACCTCTTTACATCGGGGGAAGCCTCAGTGAAATCCAGGTGTTGCAATAAGATGGGGAATCCACTCGTGGATCTTGATCTAATCCTGTTTGCGCTGTTGAGTTTTGGGAGGGAGAGGGCAGGTTACATTAGTGTTGAACATATTTCAGAACAAGAGAGCACAAATATTCATTAAGGCTGTTCTCTTTATTAAGGGGCATGTCATATTTCTGAGCATATACCATGCATTAGCGAGAGACAGTGGAAAGCTCACAGTCCCCAGTATAAGGGATACCCTGAGCCAGACCTTCATGTGTTGTAAATCAGCACAGAGACTCACTGCTACGCCAATTTAAACTATCCAAAGAGCCTGTGTTCCTGACTCAAAGTGGTAGAATGAATAGCAAGTACCATATCCATATTCCTAATGATCAGAAATGAAGTGGTACAGGTAAGGAGAAATTGTAAAACAACAACGTAAGTAGCGGAATAAAAAAGGGAAAAATTGCTCATCATTTGCACCCCATCTGCCTTGAAAGGCAACGGTGTTTTATTTCCTTTGGTACAGGAGGGTTTGCATAAAACATAAGCAAGGTTGCACAAACCCTTGGGGTTTAATTTGATTCTAGTTTATCTTTTGATCAGCACATCAAACAATCGTGCAGCATTTCTCCTCCCGCCTCCCCTCCCAGTTTCTAAAAGCTGCCTGAAGTATCTGGGTGCTGCCTCTCATCAGGGCAGCGCAGACCCTTCAAGGTAATGCCATTACACTTAAAGGGAAGTCTCTGCCAAAGCACCCCAACACAGAGACAGGCCTAATGTCTGCCAAGGGTTTTAAACAGTAGATTAAACGTGCCTTTCAGTTTGCTGAGCCTCCCCTGAGTGGAGAGGTTATTACTGGATGGAGAAGAGGGAGGAGAAGGCAAAATTATTACCCATCACATCAATTGCAAGAGGCCAACTTTCTGCCATCTACACCACCAGGGACCCATGACAGCTAGACAGCAATCCAGCTGTAAACATCTGACCTGTCCTCACTGTCCACAGACCAAATCACTGGTGGAGTCTCATTCTGCCCACACCTTGGATTGCAGTCAACACTATTTTAGTGGCTGCTTTAAAGTAGTGAAGTCTTTGACCTCTCAGTACAAGCAGAAATACCAGCCGTGCCATTTGTGACAGGAGGCAAGTCCAGAAGGAAACCATTGTGTGCCCCTGTGGAGTAAGTGGCCGACTCAATGATGCCATTACAGTTCATGCAAAATAGTTTGCCTGGCTCATTACATACATGTCTGGACATACCTCATAGCTTGCAACAAAACAATGATGTAACAAGAAAAGAGGATTACATTCTCTTACCCAACCTATAAGCTGCACAGAACAAAACCAAAGCTTTTCAAAAGACTCACAGGGGAAAAAAAGCCAGGGAATCTGACTGAGTGACTGGGGACACTGCTGCCTCGGTTCAGGGCAGGGGGAGATACCTCTGGTCAGTCCTTACTATAGCTAGGAGCTAACAACGATCTGGTGTATGCAGTTTTGGATCTTTTTTGTTGTTGCTGTTGCTAAATCATATTTGGTTTAAATTTCCCCAGTGACTTCTCTGTCACTTATGTTCGCCATTCAGCCTCACAGAGCCGCAACCTCCACACACACACCACTATGAATACACTTCACCTTTACCAAATATTCCCTCAAAAATGCAATTCATCTTTAAACTTAATGCAACTCTGTGCCCCATAAAAGGCATTATGTCGCCAGCCCTGGAAACCAAAGCTCTCTATTACTTACGGAGTGTAAGTGGACCCAACGAGTAGGATGAACCATCAGACTCCCAACCTCAATGTGCGGCAGCAGCCCCAACCCCTGGCTGATTCCCACCGCCCCTAAGAAGTCCTGCACTCACTTGTATCTAATAAAAGCTAATGGGGGTCGTCCTGCTCCACGTGTTTTTGACAAAGTCCTCAATGCCCTGAGCACTCTGCTGCAGTTCCCACCAGCAGAACATGCTCACGGGGGCAGTTTCTAGGACAGGGCGCCCTTAGCGCGCTGGTACATGCAGCCCCGGGACTGTGGCAAGCCATGTGAGCTGCAGGGCAAGTCCCGCTCTCCTGGGCACCTACCACACTGCTGCAGGGACAGTGCTGTCAGGTCTGGCAATATATTAACAGATTTAGCTCCCCTGAGCTGGACACTGGCTTCCTTTAGACATGCTTTGTTTCCTGTTCTCATTCTCTTCATACTTCTCATAATCTGGTATAAAACTCTGGGTTTGCTTTCAGCACCTTCTGTAGCTTGATTTAAAGGCTAACAAAGAGCTCAGTGCATATGTTACGTTTGAGGATAATGGGAAAAAAATCCTACTTTTTTATGACCAGAAGGGGGCCACTGGATCATTTAACTTGACCACCTGTAAAGTACTGTTTCCCTCTGCTGAGCCTGGTAACTGCCTTCGACTTAATTAGAGCTTGAAGCATTGACAGTTCTGGTGTTCCGCATAAAGACCAAGCACAATATGAAACAACTTTAGAATAATAAAAAAAAGTTCTGAGAGCCTCCTGGGTGTTTCCTCACATATCATAAGGAACTTAAAAATCCCTTAACAGTCCTTGCAATGTTTTTTTTATGCCCCAGTCACAGTTTCTCTGAACAAAAGCAGACATTCTTCATTGACCCAAATAAGCCACAGTAATCATAAAAGACTGATCATCCTTGTGGGGTTTGCTGCTCCTGATATTTAAGGGATTTTTCTCTGTGCAAGCCATTTTTAAAACCTCTCTATGCTTGGCTACATAAACATTCACATCCTCCTGAGTACTTAAACAAAAGCTCAGAGAAACCACAAGGATGGCAAATGAAACGGAAGAGTTATGAAGACAGAAGCAGGACTCTTGTCACTGCACTTAAGTTCTGATGACAAACCCTCTGCAGAGGCCACCTCGAGCTCCCTTGTATCAATTTCCTTGTCCCTGGTCAGAAAAAAATTTATCACAAATCAGCTCAACAACACTAGCGTGTTGGTGTGTGCACCAAGCTGCACTACATTTCTGTCCTTAAATGTCCTACGGCATTTAAGCCAGCTCTACCACCACATGGGCTGGCGCTTGCCCTGGATGGGACCTCTTTGGGGAACCTGCTGGCACTGCCCTGAGCCCCCTCCTCAGCCCCTCGCTCTCAGCCCAGGCGAGGCACCCGGTCCCCGTGCACCCAGGCACACACGCACGCCCCAGGGCCCTGGGACCTGCCGCTGGGGTGACCGCAGCCACTCTTCCAGCCAGCGAAATGTTCGCCTTTCATGAACACTGCAAATAAGGTAAGACACAAAAGCAAAGTTGGATCTGCAAAACTCTTGCCATTACCACTCAATTTTGGAAAAAGCTCTCATAACGTCTTTTCAAGTAAGTTATCACCAAGAATTTCTTTTCATTTAGGAACATAAGCCATGCATTGTCCTACTGTTATTTCAGAATCAAAAAAGCTGATTCAGATGCCTCAATCCTCCTGTTAGCAATGACAATCAGGCACTACAGTCCTGAAAGCTCACCTTGAACGCTCCTGCTCTGGGATTTCTGTCAGAGGCATGGTTTGAAGCCCACCATCAGGACAGGAATTGTTCCAATTCTTCCAATTTTAGAGGGTCACAAATGAAACCTAATAAACTGACAGGTAAGTAAAAGCAGATGAGGAACAAGAGCAGAAGGAGATGACAGAGGAACAAGGAAGTCAAAGCAAAGGGAAAGGTGGCCATGGCAAAAGGATGGGACTGAAATGTGCCCAAAATATTTCACAGTTAGTGTGCTGTGTGGAGATGATTGCTTGGCTTTTCAGAGGCACTGAAAGGAGTCAGCGGTCCAGTTAACCAGCACATGAGGCACATAACTCACACCTTCAACTGCTTTGGAAATCCCAGCTCAGAATGGCAAAAAGACTCTGCATTCATCACCTTTGCAAGTACATTATTTTTCCAGTATGTATTAGAGTAAATTCACTCCCCGTTCCCTCATTCTGGCAAGGGCTTCCTGCTATGTCAAGAAACCTTTTCGGAGGCTCTCTAAGAACTGCATGGAAGTTAACAAAAAGCAATTAAACATGTGCAAGTCAGAAAGTGCAAATGTTTTCTTTGCACGTGATTGTGACACAAGGTGGCTTCAGAAGCGTAACAAAGCCCTCCCTCCCCCTGCTTTACAACAGAAAACAGAAAAGCTGGAGAAAAAGAATAACCCACAGGAGTGCTCGCTCCCTCCCCTGGCTTGCACAAGTATGTCAGGAGCCATAAGGATCCCCTAACCTGAGACCTACCTGTAATGTCTTGTCCCATGCACTTTAGACCTGCAGAAACAACTTTTTTCTGCATTAGAGGAAGCCTGGTGCAGGGAACCCCCTCTCTTATGAACTCCTGGATCTGTGCACCAGAGGGGTGAGACTGAGCTATACTCTATTTATTTATGCAAGCTTTATGCCTGGAATAATATCAGGCTACCTTGGTGAAGAAGAAAGAGGTTATTCTTCACATTATTGCAGTTTCCATTGCTAAGATTGCTCCAGTGCCTCTGAAGAGCACATGAACTGGCCACCCTGCATGGCCAATGCTCTCCATAGCACACACACATCATCACTGTGACCAAAGCCCCTCCAAACATCACATATTTTAGAGAACTCATTGGGGTACCAAAGATTTAAGCTAGCTATGTATATATGGCTCAGCAAAGCCCTTTTTCTTGCTTAGAGCAGCCAGGATGCACAGAATTATTTTCCTGCTTAAAACTGCGTTACTACAGGAAGCTCATATCATAAACTCTTCTACCAGACCTAAAACATCACAACATTCTGTGCTTGAGACCATCCCATAAAGCAGCAGTCACCTCTGACCCCGCAATCATTTGGAAGAGTTAAACTGTATTATAAATCCTAATTTATATGCCAAGTGAGTACAGCTATGGAGCAAGGGTTCAGATCTAGCACTCACGAGTAAAAGCCCATAAAAGAGGGGGAAATGTGTCATTAACATTTACTCCACAAACAGGCAGGCTGGAAAAAAAGCACTTCTCATTTCTACAACATGGCTTGCGAAATGGGAGAACGATATCAAGGCTCACACATCGTTCTGGAAATCAAAATCTCTGTTTAGATGTACGTCGCTAATTCAGCTCTGCCTTGCTGAGGTAAATTAAAGGTCAAATATGGATTTGAAATCTTGTTTAAGCTTCTTACTGCCTTAATAACAAGCACTGAATTACTTGAGGGTTTTCTTAACAGTGAACCTGTGTTGAACATATTTCAGCCAAAGATATTATTTCCCCTATTCTGTTACACGAGTTCCTAACCAAGAGGTAAATTTGCCTGTCATGAGCACGAGTGCAAAATTAAAACATAATCCATGGAGAAAGGTTCAGAGTGCCCCCTTGGTAGCCAGTCAGAGTTAATGAAGTGAAGGAAATTAATTTATTGGAAAGAACTTTTCAGACCATAATCAACCACACTTTTTATTTGCCTGTTACAGGAAAAGCAACTGAGTGTTGTTCACCCTAACCAGCAGAAACAGCACCTCTTGCCACTGCAGATAAACTGAGAAGTATTTTAATTGATACCTTAATTAAATTGTTTAATTAAGCAATAAGAACAGTAAGTGCACATCACTCAGACATTCACCCACCCATAGGCACAATACTTGTCGTGAGGGCAAGCAGTTGCCCAGCCTAGGAAACAAGAGATTCACATAAAACTTGAAAACCAGTTACTGGTGACTGGGACTAAGCTCAGCACGTGAAGACAGCTGGGCTGCACTGGGCATGGCCAGTGCTGAGCGTCGCTGCCCGGGACGCAGGCCGCCGTCTGCCACCGAAGGGGAAGGCAAAGGGAAGGGGAAGCTCTGCACTCACAGCACAGCCCACGCTCTGGTCAACAAACAAATGCAGCTCTGCAATATCCCCAAGTTCAAGTATCCGCTGTCTGGAGAAACGTAAGCAGCTTCTCCCACATCTGCTATCCCATGCCACGTTCTCACAACGAGAGCAAGAGGCGAGAGCTGACAGCAGCGCCCAGGCTCAGCACACCCCAGCCACCAACCTCACTCGCACGCGGGGAGAGAGGCAGAGAAGCCAGTAATTCACTGTGGAGTCCAACGACGGGACCAGCAGGCCAGGTTTAAAGATAAAGGTTGGTACAAGAAATTGTTCTGCTCGCCGCTGGCAAAGATTGTGACTCGCGTGCAGCCTGTGTGACAAACTTCACTTCTACCAAACCGCAAAAATGGTCTGAGGCAAAGTCAGATACTGATCTGATCAGATACTCAAGACAGAAGGTATTGTACAAGAGTACCCAGGGATGTCTGCGTGATCCACCAGGTATCGACAACACTGCATGACGATTGCTTTCCAAAGGTGGTTCAAAAGCAGAGAGAGCATTTGAAGAACTAGATTTTCCTCTTGACTGGTCTCCCTGCCATGCAGAAGGTGCTTTGAGAGTCTAGTTGTGATTGAACTGGACAGGACATTGACATAGCTCTAGGCCCTTATAACCTCAGAGGGTCAAGGGATACCAAATACTTTGTTCCCCTTATGTCATTGGATCGTAATCACTTTTGGCAGGGGAAATGGTGGGCATTATCTGACTCAAAGTAATACCAATGGGAGTTTTACCTGCTGAATCCTGAGTCCAGAATCATACGCATTCTTACTTTTGGGTAGACTACTGCCTAGGAGGAGATCCTGAAGCATAAGAATAATGTGGTGTAAAAAAAAAAAAAAAAAAAAAAATCCAGAAAGTTATGAGTGATACAAATGCTTATGGAGATAAGCACTGGACATGAGCACGGCTCCAGTACGGCTTGGGGAGCAACAGCTCATCTATGAGGGCAAACTCATAACCTCAGCAGCCTAAAGCAGGAGCTTCTCCTGCCGCAGTAACAAAGACCTAAGCGCCAGCTCTAGGAAGGCTGCAGCGGATTCAGGAACCCGCACACGTTGGCCAGCACTAGACCAAAGCAAGAGCCGGTGCCGGGGTTACTGGCATCGGTCCTTCGTGCCACACACAGGCTGCTTTGGAAGCACCCGATCCATCCCTCCTGTTGAAGTAAGCGGGGCATGACTTGACACCTACTGACGATCTCTACGAAGATATGAACGGGTGTGTGTGTTTGGTTTTCTAACTTTATTTGGTCAGTCAGTCAGCTCTACCTTTTAATTACGTCTGCCCTTTATTACACTGACAAATGGCCGGGTGCTCAGCCATATTTATTGTTCCATAATAAAATAAACCCTGCTTGATACCAACAAAACACAAACACGGAGTTTATTAGAATTGTGCATTGTATTCATTAGTTTCATTTCTCATTTAAAGCTGTGTTTTAATAGTGGATAAAATTAAGTAAATTTTCTCAATTATATAAAGTGCATACGGTGAGCTGAATTGTGTATTGTACAATTACACATAGCTTTGGGATTCAGAAAATAGCTCTGTACCACAAAACTCTCAGCAGTGAGAAGCCTGGGGCTAATATTAGTGAAATTACTTATATAACTTGCTCTTTTATTAATGTGAAAACAGACGATGATTAAAAGCTGGAAGCCAGAGAAAGGAACTATCTGGACCAGTTTACTAGACTAATGCTGTTTATTAAACTCTAAAATTACTCTAGGACATAGGGGTTAAAAAAGGAGAGATTTCAAAAAATTTAGATGCACCACTTCTCTACAGCAGCTGGCTCGGTTGCACCACCCGACCTGCACTTGGTATGCACTGCACATACTGCGTGTTCATTTCAGCTCAAATAATAGTTGGTTTCACTGCTATATTTTCAGAAAATTAAGGAACAAAAGAACAAATACAACCATTAAAAGGTTGAATGAGGACTGGTGGTTCAACTGTGCAGCTAAACAGAAAGCAAAGGGCACATGCCTATACATAAACCAGAGTGATAATGTAGGCACATGCCTACATAAACCAGGAACTAAGCTCGGGCCTTACCTTCACAAACACCCTTTCAGAGCCTCTCCACCAATATCTGCATGCGTG
Organism: Nyctibius grandis; assembly: GCF_013368605.1. Lineage (NCBI taxonomy): Eukaryota > Metazoa > Chordata > Aves > Nyctibiiformes > Nyctibiidae > Nyctibius > Nyctibius grandis. The sequence continues at coordinate 786,016 of NC_090689.1, read as the reverse complement.
CACAACGGGCACCTTGGCTTCACTTGGAGCGTGTATGAGGGCGGGTGTCTGTCTTAAATCAGACGTTTCCAATCTACATACAGGTTAACAAAATTATTTTCTTCTGGAAGACGCATGGGCTTAGTAGACTAGTTTTCTGTCCATTTATATGTGTGGCAGCTGGAATTTTCCAGCTAACAGCTCACCATAGCAAAAATAAGAGGACACGTTCCTGGGAACCTCAACTCCCTTCCTCCATAGTCTGCAATTAATTTCCTTCAGCTTAGACTGAAAGGTCTGCTTGTTTTTTTTCTCAGGCTTTCCCCACGGAATGGAAAGAGAATTTAATAGGGTTTTTGGAACAGATGTTTGGGGAATCTGGTATTTAGTCTACGACAACTGCTTTGCAAAACTGTTCCTTACTTTTGCATAAGCCACTTTATAAACCCAAATAAATAAAACTCTGTTCCAAAGTTGCCCCTGCTGACCCTGTTAGCACTATCACTGCTGCACTAAGCACTGCAACTTGAGTTCGCATTAAGGCAACAACTGAGCTTTCCACAATGTTACAAACTGGCACCATATAATTAGATTAAAATTATATCCACTATGATATGACCCACCACAGGAAGGGTCATTCCCATGGCAGCTTTACCATGATGGAAAGCCCTGTGTGTCTCAGGAGATTTTGGAAATCCAGGCACTGAAATGGGGCTCCAGGGTCAGCACATGTTATTGCACACATAGAAAGGGCAAACAAAAGATTTCCAGTGGTTAACACAAAGTTAATTCCCCAAATGCAGTCCTCTTTGGAGTCCTTGGAGCTTCAGAAACAAACAATGAAGGGTTTTGAGTGGAAAAAACTCTAAAATCAGAGTCATACTGAGGAATATACAGATTTCTGGAAGCTGTTGAGTAGTCTGCCCTTCTGAAATTGAGAAAAATATCTAAATTTGGGTTGCATGAGCCAAGTTTAGGCTCTTCTGTTTGAAGATCTCTACATACACACTCCCTATGTCAAGGCTGCTGCAAGCTCTTCCAGTGCAGTGCTAAGAAAGGATACAAGTCATATAGGAACAGGATTTTCAGCATCTGACTTTGCTGGTCTCCCAAACTCAAACACTGGCCTCACTCTGTTTGTGCCACAAACAATGGTGACACTCTTAAGCACCCCTCTGGGAAAACAATACTGAAGATATCTGAAAACCAGCACTTGAAAAATCAAGATCTTCAAGACTTCATATGTAAGGCTGGAATTTGCTTTAACTATTTTCTGACAATATCAGTACTACGAGAAGGGAATTCTGAAAGGATATTTTGAATAATAAAAATATCCATGAATGCTTTTGGAGAGTATTCACCAGGCTCAGCACTACATCAGCCGCAGTCGGTGTCACTCCTACCCTCAGTGCCTCAAACCGCCCACAAAGCATTACACCTTCAGCCCTAGAAGAGGGTCTGACAAAACCAGGGACAGGAAAGAAAATCAGGTAACAACGCCACGGCTGTGCCTGTGGTGCAGTTAGCTGGCAGGAAGAAGTGGAAAGTATTGCTCATTAAAACCACGTTCAGAGTCCACCTTCGGACTTTCTGAAACTTCACTGAAACGTGAATGATTTAACCAGCCCTAAAAATAAGCAATACTTCAGGCGTGAACTTAATACTCATTTATCCCATTGACAAACAGGCACCTTCCCATCCACCTGATTTCTCCCACCTCTTTTTTTTTCCCCCCTTTATGGAAGGGCACATTATCCACCCAGAATAACTAACCTTAGAGCACACAGGCGAGCATGGCCTGAGGTGAAAGCTTTACCTCCTAGAGACTGCCAGAAGGGAAATCAAAGCAGCCAGGGAGGCACTCAAGAGCAGAGATCCCAGCACCATTTGCTGGCATGTGTGCAGTGCTCTGTGCCTGTCAGCTCCCAGTAGCCAGAAAAGGTGGAGAAACAGAAGCTTCATTTTCTTATTTTCTGTTGTGCTTTTCCATTAACGCCTCTAAATACGATGTCTCTTTTTACCTTGTACAGAGACAAGCTCAGACTGCAACACCACAACCTACAACCAGTCATGGAGAGCACACTCTTCCTCTCTTTAACAAGAACATTGTGATATTCGAGAGATTTTTTTTTCCCCAGCATGGCAGATATATTTATTTTCCACTTAGAAGCAACTTCAATCACATCTGGCAGGACAAGGAAATTCATTAAAACATATTCTGATCTTGCTTAATGTTTTAACCAAGTCTCCTACCACCCACTCTGCCTTTTAGTATCATGTAGGCAGGTTTAACAAATTGCTAAGAATCACTGATGAGCGTCCTGTAGAACAGAAAGCCATTGAAAGGAAACTTCACAGGTTCTAGGGGACAAGGACATCTCTCTGAAGCCACAGGGTGATAGCATAAGGCAGAGGTGATGGTTTTCTGACCACTTACACACCCTGTCCAAACCTAACAGCTATTCCCAAACTGACAACTGCTTCACGTGACGTATCCTGCAGTGGGGAAGCTCAACGCGTCTCCACAAAAGCTGAGATAAGGCAGTAACACAAACAGCAGCTGACTGTGTTTGCACTGCTGGAAAAAAAAGAAAACAGTTCACTTTGTCTCACACTACTGTCAAAGACGGAAGGACCTCTAATCTTCTGGGGAACGGAGCCAGAGGCGTGCTGGGGCAGTCTGAATGCTACAGAAGCAAGGTTTTACGGAAAACTCTGCAAATGCTGTTTTCATCTGAAACACAGTGATGGAAATACACAGAGCTAAGGAGGAGAAGCCTGCCCCTTCCTCCCAACACCAGCCCAACCCTTCAGCTGTGCCCGCTGCTCTTCAGCTACTGAGCTGCTGATGGGGAACCGACACGAGCCTCTCCCTCGTATGTCTGCCAGCACATCCTCACCTCTTAAAAACACTTTTATTTCTAGCAAAAAGACCCTTAGGGCCTATCTGTAAGAAAACTGGAAACCTAGCCGCCTGGGGAACAGGGAGGGAGTGCACGTTTGGCAGCCCATATACGCTTCTGCCTGCGGAGAGGCTGCCGGCAGGACACGCAGGCCTGCCCACACTGCCATTGAGACCCATGGCCATGGACTTGCCCCCTCTGGCACTGAGGGTCTCAGCTCTCTCACCCCACATCACAGCACCCTGCTCCTGCAAACGTGCTTAAGGGCAGGGCAGGACCTTGTCAGTCCCATAGTTTCTCACCTAAGCAAAAGGCCTCCTGGCGACACCGTGACTTGCTCATCGCAGCAGGGAGCGTGCAGGTTTGCTCCTTGCACGTGTTTCTGCCAGTTCCCCTTGGAGCCCCATGCTCCCCACCTTGCTTTGCCATGCGCTCCTTGAGTCATTTTTTTCTCCAAAGAATTTGTGGTGTATTTGCCCAGGTCTTCTTATGACCCATCTCCACCTGAGTCTCTGCTGCCCTGCATACCACGTGCCCTGTTTTCACTGAGATTTTGTTTCAGTTTATGGCCAGCCACGGTGACCAGGGCCATTAGCAGTTAAACCCAGGGCAGCTGACCCAGGCTGGCCCACAGGTGCATTCTATATCATTAACAGTCAAGCTCACTACAAAAGGGAGGGCTTGCTGGGGAGAGGTGGGGCTCTTTTTGTGCCTCCCTTTTTCTTGTTGCCAACAATTGGTATTCCTGGAACAACCTGCTGCAACGCCATAGCTAGGTATACTTTTTTTGTGTTAGCATTTATATTGGTTTCTTTATTTTATTAAATCTGTTTAATTTTAACCCACGAGTTTCCCTCTTTTTCCCAATTTCCTTCCTCGGTTGGGGAAGGGACACTGGGTGAGAGAAAAACTGTTATTGTTTAGCCCCGGGTGTGGGATAAACAAAGACACCACGGCACAGCGATAATGAGCATACAAGGCATCTTTTCCTTGGGCCTTAAATCATGACAGCAAAACCTTCTGCAAACCTGGGCCAGGGTGCAATAAGGGCAATGAAGGAGTACACACACCATGTCTCCTGCCCGCTACCTAAAACCATGTTTTGCCTCAGAAATAAAATGCACCACAAAGGCGTGCTGAGGAGAAATAAGGCACAAAGGAGAAACATGGTTTCTCCCGAGCACTCGCAGTCCTGCAGGAGACAGCACCCTCCATCCCTCGAGTGAGAGCCCCGACAGCGTTACGCTTCAGGTGTCAGTCACGTCCCACTCGCTCCTCTGCAGGCTGGGATACGGCAGCTGCAGGTCACAGTTACAAACGCGGGCAGAAAGGACCCAAAGAAGTAGAGAGGCTCCTCAGAGCTTGGCAAGGAACCCGCTGCCTTCTCCAGAAAAATCCCAAGAGCCTTCCAACGGGGTTTGCTTCACAGCGAAGGGCTCTGTTACAAAGCTGTGTGGGAGCAGGAAGGAATAAATGCCCCCAAGGCTGTTACGAAGAGCACACTTCAGAGCAGCTGCTCTCTCCATTATCTAATCTTACTTTTAATTGAGGTTTTTTCTTATTTTGCCTGGGGGACCTAGATCCCCCTGCGCACGCTCCTCCCAGGGCAGCCGGCCACAACCTGCCCGCACACACCAGCATCCGCTGCGGCATCGCTGGCCCCTGCGCTCTGCCGGACACTCGGGCTGCTCCCAGGGCAGGACAGAGACCAGGCTTTGTGTGAGCTCCCCTCTGAGATGTTCCCTTTAATGCCACCTCTTCATCTGTTAAACGTCTCCAAATTGCCAAATCCCTCAGGGATTCTAAATATTAAATGAAAAAGGTTATTACAATACACACAGCAATAGAAACTGGGGCGAGGCTGACGGTCACGGATAGACTGAACCAGAGTTAATTAATACATGCTCACTCAGATTTTTTTTTTTTTCCTGTTTTGATAAAGGGCAATTTCCAGTTGGCATGACTGTCACAACACCCCATGACCCTCAGTCTAATTATAAAATATAACGTGGAACTGCAAGTGCAAGATCCAAGGGAAGAAAAACCCTGGCTTCTGCAGCTTTTACTTTTTCCTACTCCAGCTTTCTTTTCCCAGGGTGTAACTGGGGCTCCGAGTGCATGACAAGCCCAGAACATTAATGTGTGTTTATTTAGAGACACTTCTAATGTGTTTGTGTTGTGTGTTTCTAGAGCTACAGACCAAAACAGGCAAGGTAACAGCTAACCAAGTGCAGAGCAAATTCCCAGAGGGGAAGACAAGAAGGGTTAGTTGCTGAATGCATCTTAGTCAGGAGAGAAGCTGGAGCTGTTTTAATTGTTCATCAATCAATTAACAGCACTCTCAAACGTCTAATTAAGCAGACAACTGGAATTAAGCAAAGGGCATCTTTGAAATGCCAACCCGCTTAATGAAGGCGCTTCTTACGTTCAAGTGAGTACTTGATTAAGGTGTGCTTGTGTGGAGAGATGCGCAGAGAAATCCTCAACCAAACTATTAGTACATCTCCCCAGTAAGCCCACAAAAAAATCAGTCCTTTGGTAACGCAACTTAACCTTCACACCCAAGCCAGCAGTGAGCCAGGCGGCACGGTGACAAACAAATTAGCCTCATTTAGCGCGCAGGAGCGGGGCGCAAATGCCGAGATGCCCTCCGTGGGCATGCTGGGCTCCATCGGGAAAGGGGTGACGGGGACGAGGTTCATGCCCACAGCGATGCGGACGCTGAGGGTGCCAAGGACAGCGCAGCCGCCCAGAGGTTCGAGCAGGCGCTCCCGCAGCAGGCTCAGACAGAGGCAGCAAACTCCCGAGGGTTTGCTCTCCTTCGGCAGACGGAGCCAAGGCGGGCAGCCACCTCTGAAAACGGGGCACAACCCCAGGGCCCCGCCATCACTTGTCGGGATGCATCAGCCCAGCGCAAGCCTGGGGGAGGATGTACGTCCCTTGGCAGCTGAAATGCCGCTGCGGGCACGTCAGCAAAGCATCACCCCAGGGCAGGGAACGAGATGGAAGGAGAAAGACGACGCTGAAATACTTGCGACCACTGGAAATGGATGGCTGCTTGGCTCCCTGGGATTCGCTGCAAAGACAAGCACGGGAATATGAAGACGCTGCCACCATCAACTACCCACACACAGACCCCGAGTGAAACCGTGCAATAAAAGCAGAGCAGCAGCAGGAGATTTAGTGTATATCAGAGAGCTTCAAAAGTGATCCTGCCTTTCTTTAGTGCTCGCAGGGAATGGGAAGTTTCCACAAATGCTCCACAACTGGTTGCACACACTGCATTACACAGCAGATGCCATGGGTGTGTGCCCCAGCTGTTTAACATGATCACTTCCACAGCTGTCTCCAAATACTTTTTAAAAAGATAATCACAGAGAGAGGAAAAAAAATTCCAGGATTTCCCTGGAAATCTTCTACGAAGGAGTGAGGCTGTTCCTGTTCACTAAAGTTACCCACAATGCATCCTGACCAAGGGGAAAAAACCCAAAGTTGTCCTTCGAAAAGAGGATGAAAAGCGAAGAGCTCCTTTGGCCTTGCCTGGCACATCTACCTGCACAAAGAACCCCTGAGCCTCTCTGTGTCGGGGTTAGAAGGACCCTAAAAATAACCCAGTGAAAACTGATAGAGCTATCCTAAAAATCTCTCTCGCGGGCTTTAGTTCTGAAGTGTGATACTTTGATACCGAATTTGGCCTTAAGCCGAGCTTACTAGTACATACCAGTCTAGGGAGATCAGTTTTCTTTCATCTTTATCAGCCTTTTTTCTGCCCGGGCAGATACTCTGTCTCCTTGTCTGCTTCTCCAGTTGCTCCAACATCACAAATTACCATCAAAACTTTGTGTACTCACTTTCCAAACATGTAAGCTGATAAAATAACAACTGCTAGGTTGGCTTTACTTTGCAGCAAGGCAGCTGTGACATTAGGATTTATATTTCTAGATGGATTCTGTCTCTTCAAAAAGAAAAAAAAAAATGCAAGAAGGAATTTAAAAAAAACCCAGAAGCCACCTCCCTTGCCACCAGGTGCTCTTGCCATGGACATCTATGGGAAGAACAAATGCTGCAAGCTTACAACAGTAGAAACTATTTCAATACAAGTTTTTTCACACATATAATCAAAGTAGAAAGGTGTGAAGTGTGACACATTTCTTGTTTTCCTTAAATATTTTCTGAAAATCCCAGTAATTTACACTGTTGCTTCTAGAAATAAATACTCTCACAAGTTGAAAACAAACAAACAAAAAACCCCAGTCATGACAGCAGCTCAGGCACTTCCTTGGAGCTCAGCTTCAGCAAACTAATATTGGCATAGTGCAATATTGATAATTTTTTTTAATATATTTTAAAAAAAATTCTACATTTCAAACTCTTTATATAAAGAAGCCTAGCTGGTACAAAATCTTACCTGAATAAGAGAAATCAAGCAAGCTCTTCCACAAAGGAAATTACTATCAAAATTGATGCTTCCTGCCATGCTAAAATTCCAATAAGCATTTATCTCGGCAAATCCTCGGCAGCCTCTGACATTTCTATTATTGGGGCTGACTGGGTTCATCCTGCCCTTATGAGAACACACAGAGGAACGTAACAGGGGAAGGAAGCTGCTGCCATAATACGCGTATCAGTCATCAAGTTAAAGCCCCTCTTTGGCAAGTGAGAAAGTTGCCTTTTTCCAGACGTGATGCCGAAGGGAACAGGGAGGAGAGGACAGACTGAGCAGCTGGATCTCCCCCGTGTACCCAGCGAGGTTATGGTGGCGGTGCCCCACTGTCCGTGAGCCAAGCAGTGCAGCGTGGCTGGTTTTCAGGCCCCCGGGGGCCACGGTTAAGGAAGGTATCCAAAAGCAAGAGCTGGCCTGCTCCTGCCAGGGGCCACTGCCCATCGCCCAGCCCATTCCTGGTTGATGCAGCAGGCAAGGAGGCCTGCGGGGATAAACATGTTGGCCAGGAATGGCCCCAAAGACCAAACCTGGGATGGATCATACCTGCACCAAACACGGTCCAGACCTCATCTCTGTGCCTGGTATTGCTCAGGATTGCTTCAGATTACAGGGGAGGCTGGGTGAAAGAGGACAAGAATGCAATGGGGCTAAGGGGGAAGGCAAGAACCAAAAGTACAAAATAAAGCATGCCAGCATGGGTGTCCCAAGAGAAAGAAGGCCCCTAAGTGAAGTCCATGCTAGGCAAACTGCTCTAGAAGAGCAATTCAGGGACACGCACTTATCTAGGGGCTGTCCTTGTCATTACAAGGAGGCAAATCACCGCCACGCTGAGCCCAGTGCCACCACGAAGGCTAATTGCCCACAGCCAAATGGAGCCGCCTGCCCGGAGCAGCACGAGGGAGCCCTGCGGCTCTGCCCTGCTCCAGCTTATGCACGGGTCAGCTCCCCACCGCCTCTAACAGCGACGGTACAACGTGCTGCCCATCACTGCTAACTGAGAAGCACCGGTGCCAAAACCTGAGCGCCTTTCCCTGGCTAAGAACCAAATTCTTTACTTAAATGTTATTTCTACGACTCCTTCCTTGCAGATCTACAGCCAGTCTTAATTCTTTTGGGAAACCAAGAGAAACTGCCTTGCAGCCTTGCATAATACATTTGCTCTTTCAGAAATAGATATTCTTTTAACCTTCCCTTTTTTTTAAAAAAAATTAAAACTCTTTCAGTTCCTAAAATTAGTGATCAGTTTGTCCTTAGAGCCCACAGCAGTACTTCCACTTAGTTCAGAAGGAGAGGGCTTGTGGCTTGCACATGTATTCAGGTTTAGAAAGCCAAGAGAAAAAACAAGCAGTATTGTAACTTCCTGGCGATTGGGAAATTATTTTCTAAAGCAACTTCAAACGTAGAGACTCTCCAAGCAAGTGGCTCTGCGTTAGTGCAATGTTGCAGTAATATATACCCTCACCCACAGACTGCTTATCCACTCTTGCCCCCTTAATACAGGCAGTCCTGAAACCCCTCATGTAAGATCACACTGGGGACTGCAGAGATCAGTCTCTCTTCCATATACAACCCATCCAGCAAGAGACCTCCCAGGGAGCCTGGTAACCAGAAGGACTAATAATGAAACACCTCTCTTATGCTTATGCCTGGTTGGGTAACAACATTTCTTTCTCAAAGGTACCTTCAGGGCCGGGGAACGGCACAGCTTGGCGTTGCCGGCGGGCACTGCTTGCACAGGGAGGCAGCAGTTTCCTCTCACTCGCTGCTGGTGCCCTGCAGAGCGGGCAGGACGAAACCCTTGCTTCTGATTGACCACGTTCATGCTGTGATGTCCAACGGGGCTGAGCGGGGAGAGCACAGCTTGTTACCCTTTGTATACGTAACAGCCTGACAGCACTTCAGGGTTTCAGAGAAACAGAATCCCATTAAGATAACGCACACGCGATACGCGTGTCATGAGATAAAATGCCAGAGGCTGTGATAAGGCGGGGTGTGGAGGGTCGGCGTGTACCCTGGGGGTGCCTGCTCACACGCACAGATACGCAGGCATATGTCCAGCACACTCCTGCATTAATCACGTGCCCCAACTGCCCCTGAGCAGACAGGCAGGTGTTGCAAGGAGACCAAGTGGATCAGCAGAAAAGGGCTTCTGCTAACCTAAACACATCTTAGTTTAAAGAAAGAACACAAACTCAGAGCCCTACAGCTGACTCTAAGGGTGGCAAAAGCCTCTACATAGCAGTGCCATACTCAAGGCTCCTCTCAGACCTTGCAGCCCCAGGCTTCCTCAAGCAGACCTGAATCCATGCTAAAAACAACGGAGGACTCTTTCTTCCCTTTTTTTCTGGCCTTTCTCCCACACAACAGAACTAAGCATTGTTTTAGGTTTTGGTCCAGGTCATCAAGGTGTTAGTAAGAAGTTCAAGCACATTCAAGCCCACTTACATGCCAGGAAGAAGGATGTGGTCAGCCTCATGGCAATCGCTGCTACAGGAGAAAAGGCCTGGGGGGGACCTCATCAATGTGTTCAAATACCTGAGGGGAGGATGCAAAAAAGATGGAGCCAGGCTCTTCTCAGTGGCACCCAGGGACAGGACAAGAGGCAATGGGCACAACCCAAAACACAGGAGGTGCTGTCTGAACATCAGGAAACACTTTTTTTTACTGTGAGGGTGACCGAGCACTGGCATAGGTTGCCCAGAGAGGTTGTGGATTCTCCGTCATTGGAGATACTCAAAACCCATCTGTATGTGGTCCTGGGCAGCCTGCTCTAGGTGATCCTGCTTGAGCAATGGGGTTGGACAGGATGACTTCCAGAGACGCCTTCCAACCCCAACAATTCTGTGATTCTGTGAAATTATTAATGCACATCACAGGCTTAAGAGCAGGCTCACAAAGGCAATGCTTTTCAGATGAGCACTGACGGCCCGTTTACACAGCAAGGAAATCCAGCTCTCAAGGCAGAGCTACAACAGGAAAAGCACAGAAGTGGCTCTACAGACCAAAGTTAGCTTTGGTCTCAGGAAAGCCTACGACTACTTCATTTTTTCTGAAATGTAAAGCCAAGCACATTTTTTCACTGTTCTGAGTAACAGGAAGGGAGAAAAGTTAAAGGGGTTACTTTTAAGATATTTGTACACATTATAAACTAAGGGTATAGTTAGGAAACAGCTCCAGTAAGCTCGAAGAGCTGCTCACTCTGCAAAGCCACGCTCCGTGGCAGAACACGAGCTCCAGCTGTACCGGCAGCCGGGCAAGCGTCCAGCAATGGGGATCAGCATCCAGGAGTGATGAGCAGAGCTGTCACCACAGAGAGCACCTGAATCTGCTGTCTCCACTCTGCTGCTTTGCTTCCAGTTTTGTAAGCCAGGCACAAACCTTTTACTCTGCTGGAGTGCTTTTTGACAAGGTTTATTTTTAAACTTCTTCCGGCAGTAGGAATAAGCTTGGGATAATCTGGCAGGCGCTGCACTCTGTTCCTCAAAAAGCAGCAGATCCGCCTGTAGTAGGATGCAGATACCTTCTCTTGGTAGCCCTGCTTTGGGAGTAGTGATGGTTCCTTTTTCCCCACCAAGCTGCAGCAGTAAGAAATTTCTCTTTGAAAACTTACTTAGTACACCTTTAACCTTAACGTGTTGAGGACACGTGTTCAGACATCTGCTCTGCAATGTTTTATCCAAAATTGGTATTTTTCTTCTATCAGAAAATCTTAGTAAAAGTGAAAACTGTGTTCTATAACAGTCTGGCTTTACTTCCGCATATCCCCCAAGATCCAAAACCTCCAGGCTTCCTGTATCTGTTTGAAGATAGCTGCAGAACTCAACAAGTCTGTACCCTTCTATTTTCACATTCATTTTTCTTCCCCAGTGATACCACGAAGCAATCTCTAATTCATAATCACACCCGTGTCAGGTTCCCAATCTTAAGAGAAGCACTTGGCACTTTAATCTTCAAGCAGATTACACATTTCCTGTTAGGACCTGAAATCTAACTCTGTGCATGTGTGTGGGTGCCTGCATGTTTCTTAAGATTTGCTTAAAAAAAACAATAAAAGAGAAGGACAAACAAAGGGTTGAGACTTCTCTATCACGGGTCTGGAATTAGTTTCACTGACTATTTAAAAATGAAGTGGAAGTGTCTGCTTTTCCTCCATCCTGCCCGCATGGCATCATGGACACTTTTCTGTACTAAGTCCCACTGCACTAAAAGATTGTCCCTGTCCCCCCAGCTCCTCACCGCATGGAGTGCTGGAAGGACCAAGCCCCGACTCCTCAGGAGACACTGCAGCACTGCAATCACGCAGGGCACGGCTGTTTGTGACATGCATGCTTGGAAAATAAGGCTGGCTACACAACATGGAAAAGCTACCATGGAGGAATTTACAGAAGGACAGAAAGTCAAAACAACACATTTTTGACTGCAAAATACTCTACCACTGAGAGACCGATAAAATAAATTTAGCTTCAGCAGCGTCTCTCCTGGAATGAGCTGGCACTCACGAAACTGCTACAGAGCCACTAACATCCAGCCAAAGGGGGAACATAAAACACGATCTCCCCTAAGAGGGGCTGAGGTGTAGGAAAGACCTCCAGATGAGAGCTTGACTCAGGTTACGGAAGGTTGGCGCAAGCTGTGCTAGAGAAAAGTGCAGGAGAGATGAATGATATTAAGAGTACAATAAAGGTTTTTCAGTAGTGAAATTTGACATGTTAGTCACTGCTTTAAAAAATACCTTTCCCTTAAATCTGTACTGGTAGCACATTAACTGCAAAGTTACTGATACCGGGGACACACACATCACAGGCAGCGTCAAATCAAAACACTCTGCACTGCTCTGCTTTAACCTGGATCCAGAGGGACCACACACTTCCGATGCCCAGAAGCCTCCAAGTCTCCAGGTCCATCCATTCCCTGGCTTCCCATCTGAGGCTACCAGTAACACCGCCAGCTGGGTACTCCTGCGACGCGGAAAAGGCTGTCGGCTAGAAACTGGAGCAGGGTCAATAACTCAGAGCACATACTGGATGCAGATGAACGGCTGCTATACTGCAAAACTTTGGGTCACCAGCAATCTGGCTGCGGTTCAAACCAGAGACTGCAGCTCTTGAACGCCAGCAGCATTTTTATATTCAAGCGATGGAATGAACAAGTTCTTTTATGTCAGACCAGAATGGGGTAGATTTTAGCTAGGGAAAAAGAGTACCTTACATTGGTATTTTGAGCATGTATATAAATTTACAAACCCACAGAAAAGAGCAGGATAAACATCTCCCTCCCTTTTGATGCATTTTGCCAGGAACTAAGTACAGTTCCTAGAGTTTCAGCTGTGTTGTGGGCTTGCTGCTCCTCAGCACGACAGCAGGATTGTGCTGACGGCTGGAGAATATTCCCTCTCTCAGGGATGGAGCAGAGAGCTGTCAAGGCAGGAAGGCTTTGACTAAAGCTGTGCCTGCCAGTGAGGCTGATGAGAAAAACATGGTGGTACCTAAAAGCTAGCAGTTATGGGATGTAGCACTCCCTCACACACTCATTTTCAGAACTATTATAATCAAAGAGCGCTCTTAGCAGTTTGCTTTGCTCTATATAAATGGGGGACAGAGGCCAGCAGAGTGTTTTGCAGTTAATCATACAGCACAATACGAAATAGCCGTCAGTGAACTGCCCCCCGTACTATTTATTAAAGGAGGAAATGCAGCAAGAGCAGCAGCATGTATCTTCACTTGCTCATCCCTGCTCAGTGTAGCATCTTCTGCCTGTCATGCCACCTAATCAGAGCAGCCTCTTCTTAGGTTTCCAGCCCCAATGTCACAACCCACCAAACCAATGCTGAAATAGCGATCAATAAAACACAGGCGACAGCCTGGTGCGGGACCCCGTGAGCTGCTTTCTTATGGCACATCCCAGATGGAAACTGGGTTGGCTCACGGGAGAGGCAAGAAGGGCTCAGAAGGAATAGCAGGTCTCATAAGGAAGTAAAATATGATGAAAACAACCAGCAGAAGTAAATTTAGATTGAGTATCAGGGCAACGTAGTGCTGAGATGTGTTAGAAAACGCAACTGCGTCCCCAAAGTACTGCTAATAGACAGCTAGTTAGAACTGGGCTGGAGAGGAGCTAAAAAGACACCACCATCTCGCTCTGAATCGATATGGCCTTGCAGGTCTTATTATGTCTCTCCTGTCTGTGAAGCCTATGAAATATGTAATCACCTTGCCCATTTGCTCCCTGACCCCTCCATAAAGTCACTCACTGTGAAAGCCAATTAGTGCAAGGTGAGGTGGGTTTTCCACGGCTTTACATCTCCTCGCTTGGAGATGACCCCGGTTCTCCACACCATTCCACAAACACAGGAGAGCATTTGAGTAGAGCGGGGGGCTCACAGAAATGCAAATAAATAGTTTGGAGGTGCTTTTCCTACACACACGCATGCTCTGTACTTGGCATAAACAGCCAAATCCGATCCAAACCACTGGATAAGTAAACACCTCAAACCCAGAAGAAGCTAATAGGCTCGAGAGAAGGGCACTTGGGGGGGAAATGGGACATGAAGCTCGAGAGGGCAGTTTTAAACGCTGACTCTTACCATCAAACACACTGGTAACCCAGGAAGCAAATATCCAGTATTCACTGGAGATGTGCTGTCCCGCACGATTACAGAGCTAGTCAGGCAGAGGTGAAGTGAGCTGGGTGCAGTCATTATACCTCTCAGTCTGGGAGAGATTTATTCAGGCCCATCAGAAAGAAATGAGACAGGACTGTGTGACCTGACTTGCAATAAGCTTCAAAAAAAAAAAAAAAAAAAAGTCACAAGCAGGACAGGAAATGAATTTGGCACAGTTCAGGATAAACCCAACATACGACATTGGCCCTTAGCTTCTTGTTCGTATTATGCAAAAAAAAAAAAAACACCCCACATAAAAAAAATACTAGCAGTGATCTGTAAGGACTAGAAACCAAGTTGAACTGGGGCAACTCTCAAAATGAAGAATCTTAAACAATAGGGATTATTATTGCCTCTGATCCCTGGCTCCACACCCACAGAAATAAAAACAAACCTTCATTCCAGAGAATTTTTACACAACAGTGTTATTTGTTGGTTTGTTTTCAAACATTTATTTCCTAAGATAAGCCTTTGTCAAACTGAAGAGCGGGGGGAGTGGGCAATGAATCTGGAAATGTTTGAGGGTAGCTGTACACAAATCCATTCCCAAACTCTCAGTCCAGGAGCTCTACAAGTAGGTAGCCCCAACACCCTTTACTTGGAAAAGAAATTTATTGTAAGGCATATGTGGCTGGGACCTTTATATGCTGCCACATTACAAATATTAAGAAAGTAATCTTCCAAAGACCTAGATACCACTTTTTGGCCAGCTTCCCTCACCTGACTAAGCTGGTATTAATGAAAGGTTGAATTTCTTTATTTTGGTTTTGTTGGGTTTGAGTGACACGGAGGCTGACCTTTGGAGAGAAACTCACTCATGCAGCATGCAGTAGTGCCTGCACACAGGGAACTGCTAAATGTCCACCAGCTCCAAGAGAGCTAACTTTTGGACGTGGCATTTCAGATCTAATGCGAGAGGTTCTAATCCCCACTTGAACCTCCCACTGGGCTGTGGGCAAGCACAGAGACTATTTAAACTACACGTTATTCAGTTACATCTGATGTTCAGTGTTCAGCACTGTCCCTAAACCTGCTAAGGGGCTAAACTCTTCCTAAAGCAGGTCCTTGATCCTGCAATGGAGAAAATCCACCTATCCTGCATTAACGCAGAGGTTTAAGTACCAAACAGTATGACAGCTCAGCACATTTGGGGTCCTAAAGTCTCTGTCCCACATTTATTGAGGTATGTAAATGAAGAGAAACCCAATACCTGCAGAGTCAATTCCAATTGCTTTATCCAAAAGAGTTAAGGGAAACAGCAGCTCTCTAACAGGTATTGCGGTGTGTGTCTACACTAAAGCTGTGGTTTGCAGACAACCATGCTCCAGAGACACTCTCCCCACCGTGCCCACTCCCCACGCTTTGGTTACGAGGTTATGGCAGTCGCACAGCACAGGAAGGGGATTCCTTTTGGCTGAAACTAACCCAAGAGACGTGCACAGGAGCACACCAGAAACGCACCCGTTGCTGGCAGGCTGTCTACAGGCCAGAAACAGCCCATGGTCCAAGCCCTCAAAACGCACACAGCACCAACCCTCATGCTGTGCGTGCCACTCTGCTCCAACACACCACGGTACCTCCTGAGGCAGCCTCGAGGGGCTCACCACGGGCACCACAGTCAGGTGGTCCTGCAGGACCTTATTATACACGCTATTTGTACAGCATCGCACAGAGGGCACACAGCACACGTAGCAGTAAGGTCTCTGCCCATCTCTCTGCTTTTCTTTCTATAGCTTTACAATTTCCTGCTTACATTTGTAAATTCTTTTCTACGTTTGTCTTTTACCCATTTCCTTGTTCTTTTTAATTCTGCTCTCACTTTCTCTTCATCTCATTTATTTTTCTGTTCTCCCCTGCACTCCCCTAGTGCACAGACTCCCTTTCAGTTCTTGGTCTTTGCCTGTCTTCCCCATTGACTTTTATTCTTTTCTGTTTTCATTAAGTCTCCTACACTATTTCAGTTCTCTAAGAGAAAGGCTTTAAAGTGACTAATTGCTGTTAGGAGACCCCCATTATGGGTCAAGTCCCATAGTGCTAGGTGGCGTACTAAGATGGAGCATTCAGCTCATTCCTCTACAAGGACTTTACAACTTGAGCTTAGCACTTCTCCGCCTCTGCGCAATCACCCCTGTTTGCAGCGTGCCCTCAAGAGGAGCCACACGATGACACTCGTGTTTAAGCAGGGGACTGAGGTTCCCTACCACAGCTGCGTGGGGAAGGCGGTGTCTTTAAGTAAAGCAGATTTTGTGGCCAAAGGCAAGCTAGAAACCTATGGATGTTAAGGTTAGCCTTCTCTTTCAACCTTTAATGCTAAGCACGTTAAATAGGCATAATAGTCCAGTATTTCCATAGGCACCCAAAGGCACCGGACTTACGGGAAGCAGCAGCGCATTACTGCTGCCTCCTGAGAAAACAGGTGTTTGCTCTCCACATTTATTTTAATTCCTTCAACTTTGCTGCAGTTTGCAAGAGACCAAAAATTTATTACCAGAGCTGTATGAGAGTTTCACTGTTTCTACTTTACCACAGAGAGGAGGGACAGTGCAAATAAGATGAAAAAAATAAAAATAATAATAAAAAAATCAAGCAAACTCTAAAACCCAACATTGTGGGAAAGCTCAGCAAGCATAGTGACTACACACTTCATAAAGGTGTGTAAGAGCATACTGACCAAGACTATTGGAGTAGACTCACCAGAGACACTGAGAACAACTGATGCCTCCTTGAAGGAAACCAGGTATTAAAAAGAGCCTTATTCTGCTGTATTTCTTATTATTTTCCAACAACCATATAACACTCCTGTGGTAAAATAGTAACATGAACTTATGCTGACCTTTGATATTTGAACTTGGACTGAAGGAGAATGGGGAGCGCAGAGTCCAAGAGAGGCCAGAAGTGAATGGGGCTATTCAGAACTGCGTGCTGCGGGAAGGCTCGCTGGTGGTGGCAGCCCCCTAAACCCCGCACGGACACTGCACTCCATACCCCACTCCTCGCAGGACAGGAGCGTCTGGTGCTTACCAGGCTACAAAACACACCATCGTTGTCACCTGCTTCCATACAGACACCCACGATGCCTACAGATCACGTTACTCTCTTTTTTTCCCCGAAGGCCAGATTGTATGTTTGCATTAGGGAGCCACACGCCACAGAATTCAAGTTGCACGGACCTCAGTCTCGACACAATGCTAATGCTGCCTTTGGCTGGGTAGCACATGGGTGCCAGTATCACCACTGGTTAATTCATTAAAAGGGCACTTGTGATGGCAGCCAAAGAAAAGCAGTAACTTCAAAGGCAAAGAACATGAGGTAGTTTTGATCCTGCATTCCACCCTCATAAAAAAAAAAAAATGAACAGTGACACACGATATGTCTGCTAACCTTAGGCTTCCAACCACAAGCGAATTCTTCCTCCTGCAGGTACCTCATCTGAACATGCAAGAGAAACCCTTCAAAGGATTCTTTGGAGAACAACTTGTCTCATTTAAACTGAAGGTAAGTGCATCTCAAGAGCAGAAGTCAGTTAAACTCTGTTTCACATCTGATCACACCCATATGTCCCAACAAGAGCCTTTGCTACAAATGCATTTGAAGTTTTAAGGATGCTGTCAACTTCCTAGGGGCTTAACACAAAAAAGGTAGCCAGGGGAGATGCCCCAAGAGAAAGTTAACTGTAGAGGGAAAATAAAAAAAGGTCTTCTGAATGCAGACCACAGAATGTGAACTGTGCCAAAACAGGCTCAGAAATTTCCTTCATAACCTTGTAAAACACTGGAGAAAGTCAGAAGTGAGACAATTTCTCCTTTTAAGAGGGAAATTTATCCCATTGTAATTCAAAATGCAAGCCCCATTAAATTTATAGACTTCCCTTTTTATCTAGTTGTAAAATTCCTGCCCTTATTTGCCAGCTCTTGTCCGAGACCTTCGCCCAAGTCTGCAGCAGTGCAGTGGTGCTGGCACTACGCTGTGCTGCCGGCGGGGAGCTGGGGACAGACGGACATTGCAGAGGACCAGCACCGGGGCCTGCCTCCAGCTTACCCCACCACGTAGGAAAACAGTGGGTCAAACCTGTATTTCAGCTTCCCCTTTGACAACTTACCCCCCCAAAAATGTGGGGGTTCTCATGCAATCCTACCAGCTGTGGTGCTGGCAGAGGTGAAGGGGAACATGCAGTGCAGGCTTAAAAGGTTGGTGGTCCACCTCCCGTCTGCTGTCAGAGAAAAGCCGAGGCAGACTACAGCTCTGTAGCCAGCTCAAGCTCATTTCAAACAAAAATTGGATTACTTGTGGGCAAAGCTTCCCTAGGGAGCATGATTTGGGAGCATGGCTTTGCAAGACGGACTGCTCTGGACATTCAGTTCAGTTACCTCAGACTCGGTTCAACCTTCTCCCTGGAGCCCGTGGGAGTTCAGCACTACAGTACGGTGTCTAAAGGCATCTGCAAAGTTTCCAGAGCACTCGCATTACAGGTCAATGTTCCCAAGCTGCTGAGCAACATCAGATGCCTCTAATGACAGTGCCAGAGACAGGGATGCTCAGACCCTACGTGTTTGTCTAACAGCACTATCACACTTCACTAAAACTATGAGAGCATTACATCAAATATAAAGGCGACATGAAAAAAATACACATGTTAAAAAGAAACCAAGATGATAATCAAACCCGTTGTTCTTACAAACCTAGAAAGTGGGTTTTCTGATGCTTAATTAAGTTCAAAGAACAACATTCGATGAAATCTATTAATCCCAATAGTAAGTGCTGCAACTTCAGGTAGGTAAATGCTATTCTTTGAATCGTGCTGCCAGTCAAAAACTCTTATCAAAGCCATTCCTTTAGGTCTGTCATGATGAAGAAGCCACGACACTCCATCTTCCTCTAGACTAATACTGCTGTGTCTTTGTATCTGACTTCCTAAGACACATCTTTTATTTAGTTAAATGCTGGAATTATTTTGCTGCTTGTTGAAGGTGACACACACTTAGGATGTACAAATAAAGCTCATGCACCTCATTCGTGATCTGAGTAGTTCTTTGCAGATAATTCAGTTTTCCAGTCAATCTAATTATAGTCTGAAGTTATTGCAGCAAAGACTTTCAAGTACAAAGCAAAGAAAAATCGAGTAGGAACGAAAGCCATCCATTAATCCCAGCTGGCATTGGTAGGAGTGGCTGGTGCCCTGAGGCTATTCTCCCCACCTTAGCATTCAATCTTTATCCTACCTATTATGTGAATCAGATGGTAAATATTTTACTTTCTCTAAACTACAGTAACCCTTACGGTGATCGCAGAGTTTGGTTTGTTATATGAATTTCTTTCTTCCAATTTAAAACATTCCTGAGCAAGATTCCCAAACAGTATTAACTGACACTGTAGCAATGATTTATTGAGAGGATGGGAATAAGAGAGGAAAGCCTGTTCATGAGAAGAATTTATTCTTCCATAATACCTTTAATAAAAACAATAATCTATTCATCCCTCTTTACTTTTCATCATCTCACTCTTATTTGAAGAAACTACATCTGCCACATCAATTGCTGCTGGAATTTAATTTTTAAAACTTCAAGTCATTAAGATCACAAGGTAATTTTAGCCCGGCAGACGCAGAACCTCGCCACTTCAGGGCATGATTTGTTACAAGGCGGGCGGGGGGGGAACCCAACCTAACACCCAAACCCTGCAGGTACAAATTCTGCCTTTTCCTTTTGATTTTGCAGGGCAGACAGTTTGTCTTTAAGATGTAGCCTGCGCCTTCCAAGGGAAGACATGAGCCCACCTGGGCCAGCGAGGTCCCTGTGGTGAGCAGCCCGCTCGGGAAGGATGCCCGTCTGCCACACACTTCACCTGGTCTCTCTGAACCAACCCACAGCATTTTGAGGGTTTCCCAGTCAATCCTGCAGCCAAAGGCTATTCTAGAAAACGCTTCACCTTTCCTGGTGCAGTTATAGTGTGCAGCCATCTGCAATTTTGTGCCCACAAAACAGCTTATAAATCATAGCAGAGCTGGTGGAGCATTAATAGGTCGCCCAAAGTGCTGGTACCCCAGGGTTTGTCCGAGGGCAAGCGCGGGAGCCTTGCAATCCCTCGCACCCCGCGCTGGGCAGTGCTCCTGGGACGGTGCTCCTTCCCTCAGGCTGCATGTGTCCATCCAACACAGGGGCACAAACCCCCCTTCTCCCTCTCCCCTTCCCCAGAGGAGGGGACATTTTTCTACCAAACCCACACAACGAAGGCACAAGGGGCTGGCTTTGGGGGGGAATCACCAGGGAACGAGGATCGTATCTGGTGCTCGATGGGTGAGGCAGCGCTGGGCAGCGCCTCAGCTCAGCTCCGCTCCTGGCATCCCACTGGTGCCAGAGCCAGGCCACGAACACGGCCACAAGGATCCCAGCTCTCTGGTGGGGCTGGGTCGGGGCCACCACCCACAACCACCACACGGCAATGATCGTGAGCGTGCCGTATTCCAGATACGGGCTGTGGCAACCCTTTACGAATGGTCAAAATGAAAGTTAAGCTTGTGGGGTTGTAGTAGGGTGTTCTGAGTAAAGCCATGACAGCAACACCTTAAGTCATAAGTTACTATTCTCAGCACCCATTGCGAGTACACAGCTCTGGTGCAAGCTCTGAGCTGCACGTGCCAGTGGGGCCACCACTGCTTTCACCATCTGCTCTCACTTCCAAAGACAGCAGTCTTTGGGGGATAGTTGAGATTATCGAACAAGCCAGCGGGTCCCAGTTTGCCAGCAGACCCATCAGGGACTACCACCCGTTACGATTCATGGCCTTTCGACAGCCTGCCTGGTGCGCACAGTTAACGGCATCACAAGAGGGCTGTCCCAGGGAGTCCCCTGCGCCCAGAGGCAGCTGGGCAAAGGCCCTGGCACGGCCAGTGCTGCACAGGCTTCTGTTCACTGTATGTCCCAGGACTGCTCCACCTGCAAAGCACTTGGAAAAGGCCGCCACTGCCTCTCTGTTCAGCACCAATAATCCTCGCTCCTCCTCTCCCAGCTTCCAGGCTCCTGGGCAGCCCCCAACACTGCACTACCACCTGCCCAAAGCTTTCCCCCCTTCGCTTTCGCACCAGTAACGGCAGCGGCCTCAGCCATCTGCGCGCTGCACACACTGCCAAGTGCTGCTCGGAGCCGGAGGAACCCCGCAGCTGAAGACAGAAGCGTCTGCTGCTCCTGACCAAAGCACTTATTTCAAAGGTGCTGTAATTGAGTGTAAAACATGAGAGGAGACAGAGAAACCTGATACAGCATTTGTTACCCTGTGAGCAGAGGTCTGCGCTAATGTTGCTCAAGGTAGTTTGTTTAAGGTCTGTACATTTATTTATCATCCTGTGCTTGCAGGGGAGAACCTTTCCTTCGTGTTGTACTCCACCACGAGCCAGGCAGAGTTCACTTCTGGGAGCTGCGGGAGAGTAGGAGACTGACATCTGCTATCCAAAAGGGAAGGGATTCCCCCACCCCCCAACAAATTCAGGTATGAAAGTGGATGGATGCTGATACTGCCTTCGGCACTGAAGCTGCAATATGCTCTGTGTGGGCAGATCCCACTACAGCAGTGTTCACGGCGAGATCACACAGTAATAAAAGGAACCCAATGAACGAAGGGAGAATGTCACGTCTAGGCACATAATCTAAAAGTCCAACTCAATTTCCGTATGGGCTTTTATGTGAAATTCTTGCTCATTTCACATGCCAGACAAAGATTTTTATTTAAAGCTGTGTCAGAGAGTTCTGAAAGATCTCATTCATTAAGTTTACTTAGTTCCTGAATCAAGTTTTTTCAAAAAACCCTCTCTCCTGCCACCCATTATTCCCATCTAGTAGTCTCTCATTATTTGTTCAGCAGTGCGTAACACTGCTCTTTCTTTTTAAAATTACCCTCACTTGATTGCAGTGATCAAAACCAAAGGAATATAATGAGAGTTTCTCTATTCAGTAAATATGGACAATCAGCAAGATGTGTCATAGGGGAGTGTTTTTAGCTGATTCTTCAAAAGGACACCAAACTGCTCTGTTCCAGAGTAGGTCTTGCAGAGAAACCAGGCAGGACTCCTGCAGACGAGGACAAACAGCACGGAGCATCTGCCTGCCACCCCGATGGATGGGTTTCTGCTAAGGCAAGACAGTGGCCACGTGCCTACGTAGTTCAATAGCCGTGGTGACACGGTGCTGCTGGGGGGGATGGCGCACCCATCACACTGCCTGTCAATTGTGTTTGTCTCAATTGTTTTCCTGGAAGGAGAATGAATCCAGTGGAGAGCACCAAGATGTGTCTCTATACACACAGGCATTTCAGAAGGGCTGATCCCAAGAAATAAAAAAGCCTCAAAAAACAAAGCCCCCCTTCAAGACCCTGAAAACAACTGGAACACCCCAATCACAAGACTTAAAGAAATTACTAAAAAAAAAAAAAAAAACATTGTATGGTTTACACATTCCTTTTGTATGTGCCTTCCAGAGTTTAATGCTTTGGGTTGTATCTTTTATCTCTTCCTCTTCATCATGAAGAGGTTGTTTTCTATTGTGTGAGGTTGTGTTTCTTTTAATTGGAGTCAAACTTCTCACAAAGCCCTACTCTTGGCAACCAAATGTTCCCCATCATCAGGCTCGTGATGAAACCTCATGAGTTATCAGCACTGGGATCTACGTATAGCAGCAGAGTGCAAAAAATTTCCCATTCAGATCCCAGCCCCAGCACGGCTATGACAAGGCTATCAGTCACACAGTTAAGCACCCGTATAAATCCACACGTATAAATCCGGACTGCTCTCCTGCCTTGCGCTCTGCCAGCCTCCAGGCACGCAGATATTGCCACTTTATGTAAACCCCAACAACCTTTCACGACTGCTCTTTACTTTGATGAGGATGGCCTCCTTAACAAGACATCTGCAACATGAGCTTTGCCTAATAACAGTATTGCCATATTAGGAAACAGCATTTCATGACCTCTTCAAAACAAAACGTGTTCCCATTAAATCTGAGGTGATATGTTTTGATACCACCTAAACCAAAAATCTGAACCAAAAGGGATGGAAAAAAAAATAAACTAGACAAAGTACACGCTCTTGATCACATCTTTGAAAAAATAACGACTACAACCTCCTTCGGCATATCCATTTAGCAACATTGCTAAACTGAACTGGTTTCCAGCTTACACATTGCAAAGCAAAGCATATCTCAAATAGAAGATGTCTGGTTTCACGCCATTAGAACATGTTCACTGGAAAGAAAGCAACCCAGGATATCCTGACTGACAGTATGTGAAACGCACAGCTTCAGCAGCACGCCAGGACATGTCCCCTCGCACAGTGACAGCACTGATGGGACCACGGGAAAGTAGTACCAGGAGTCCCTGAGGAGATGCCGTGGGTTCCTCCCAAGTCTGTGACAGTTTTATGTCGGTGCTGGTCTCCCAGGTATGCAGACTATTAATCAATCTCTCCCCTCCCTCCTGCGCTTCCATTCTCACAACAAGTGTTTCCAAATGCATTTCCAGGCTGTGCAGAGAGGAACTTTTGTCTCAAATGTGAGGTCACTACGGTGCCCGCACCAGTGAGCTCTCCTGGACCCCAGGAGCGACCAAACGGCTGAGCTCCCTGCGGCTGGACAGTCCCCAGGTAGTGCCTGTTTAGCTGATGCATTGATGCATTTCAGGAGGTATCTTAAAGACAGAAAGGTACAAGTCACAGCTCCAGGGAGGGGATTTCCACCTAATAGCAGCAAGTCCTTTGAGATTTTCAAAACATAACCTAATCTGTGTAAAGACAGTAGGAGCTAAGTCCCAACTAATTATAAAACCTTCCCCTACAGAGTCTTGTCTGTGCTGCACTTCTGTAAAATGAGTGAAGAGCATTTCTCCACCCCACAGCTCAGTTTTCAGTTAAATTCTGTGTCAGTAAGCGATGGGCTCAGAGAAGTACTCCAGCAGATATATACCTAGTGGCCACCCACAAAGAGGTGCTGCAAATCCAGACCCCTCTATGTGACTAAGCATCGGCTGTCACCTCCGGGGCCTTTACATCATGACCCTGATCTAGTTCACAACCAAGAAGGAAAGTCACTGTGGCTGACTGAAATTCAGCATCTTCCTGATGCTGCTCCTGGCACACTCCGTGAGTAAGCGCCAAACACACGCTGGAACTAAGCTGCCTCTAGAGAAACTGTGCAGTCTGTTTACAGAGCTACACAGTCCAGAGAAAACAGCCATGGCGTTGCATCATAACCAAGACATAAATTGGCTCCCCATCACTGCATTGCATCTGGCCTTCATCATTAGTGTTGTCCTTGCCTGCTTGTACACGCCAGTTTCTCATCAAACCCCCTTTCTCCTTCCTTTAGTGACACCAAGCAAATCCTTGAGTAAGAGCCTTGCCTAAAGACCTCCACCACTTCCTCCCCAGCACCCTGCACACTTGTGCTGCTCCCACTGGGCACCTCTCCATCCCCACAGCCTCCTTAAGGCTGCCGGCCCTGCCTGCAGCTGGCAGGAATCAGCCGATTCCTGGGGATCGACTGATGGGCAAGGTGGGGGAAACCACCACGTATTTCCTCAGTAAGTAACAGATGCACCAATGACTCCACGGGTCCTTGTAGAGAAGAAGTGGCAGTGACATGACTCTGTATCAAGGATTACTATTAATTGGTGCAAGAACAACCACAGAGAGCCAACAGCTCAATGATCTTTAAATTAACAATTTGCAAGCTACCATAATGCAATAGCAAACAACAGAGGTGGAGTGACCTACACCCACTCAAGATCTCTCCCTCAACATAGACATCTCATTACAAGCGTGTTTAATCATAAAGTCGAGACCTGTACAGTTCCCTGTAATCTTCTATTTCAAGCTGAGTATCAATGAGGCAGCAAATTTTATCAGGAAGAGATTATTTTCTCCTGATATCATCTATCCTGATGCTATAACGTAAGCAGTTAAGACATAATTTCAAACTCTGCAATCTCTGCTACAAAAGGTTGAAGGAAACCATTGTTCACTGGGCTGGGCGGAATATATGTGTATTTCTGTTTGTAAAAGCTCTAACAACTGAACTTTGAAAGCTGTTGGACTGTAAGACAACATAAGCCTACAGCTGAACTGAGACATGCACAGGACCACTACACAGCTTCTCTTCCCAAGTATTTGCAAGCAGTCAGTCGCAGTCCGTGTTACAGCACTATTTACAAACCGAGGAAAGTACCATTCTACTAAATTTGATGACTAGGATGGGCAGCCTCACAAGTCCTTCAAAGATAAAAATTCATAGCTGGTTTCATCTCAATGAACTGTAACAAGCCCTCAGAATAATATGCAGTTTTGCATGTCATGAATGATGCATAATGAAAGCATCTCAGCAAACTGGCGGTGGGGTGGTACAAAGTTTGGGAGCTGAAGTTGAGAGATGTCAAGCACCCACTGCCTGTTCTTGAAGGTAAGAGGAGTTACAGGCATTCGGCATGCCTCGGGATTAACCCTTAAGAATAGCAACTCTGCCGATGCACAGCAAAGATTGACTTTGTTGAGGAAACTGGTCAAATTTTACCAGCTTAAATGGCCACATCTGTAGCTCATTAAAAATGAGAAATTAAAAAAAATAAAAGCTTAAATAGCAAAATATATCCAAACCAGTTTCATCCCCAAGGACCAGAGAAGAAATTAAATGAGACATATGCTAGTCATACTGCTTAACATGTGGTTGGAAGGTACTCGGAAACCACAGTGACAGCAATATCAAAACCTGAACAGAACAAAAGAGACAGCTGAACATCTCCAGGGAGCACTACAGCACAGCCTGTGCCCAACGCCAAAATAAATAAATAAATAATATCGCAACTGACTGCATGTATCAGAAATTGAACAAAAGATCAATTCTGCTTTCAAACAATAAAACTAGGAAATCCCTTAATTCTGCACCCAGTGCCTTAAGTATTGACATATTTATATAATATACTGATTTACTTGTAGACATGGCCCTCATAAATGCCAGAGTTTGACCTCTTGATCACTTGAGCTACTTCAGGATTTCTGAAAGCCATAACCAATGGTTACAGTCAGGGTAGTAGCTGCCACTTGGGATCTCCACACTAATGTCAGCTCCCAGTGTTTCACTGTGTGAGTTTTCCATTCTCAGAAAGCATGAATTACATTGACAGCTACTGCTTTAGCACCTACGGGCACCAGCAAGAAGTGCAAAAACATCTGGGTCAAAAGGAGACAGACAAACAGCAGTCGCTGCTCAGTTCAGATGTTTGAGAAGACTCCTGATACAATCTGCAAAGGAAAAACAACTGGACTTGCCAATTTGGCTTTATGGGAACCTTGAACCAAACCTCACTCCCTGGGACCTCACTTGCTGGGACTTGCAACTCTTTGATGTTCACAAAGACAAAAGATGGAATGTAATGTTCTCACTGCGATGAAATCTTCATAAGATGCGACGTCAGCCCGGTTTGGCTATGAAAGTCCAACAGGAGGAACCTCAGAGGCAGGGAGATGGAGGGATGACATTACTGACAGGGAATATTGCTGGTCTACGAAACAAAATCTAAAATACTTCAGCAAACACATCACAGAAGCTTGTATGAAAGCCAAGAAGAAGTGCATAAAGAAAAGCCATTGCATTGCTCATAGGGGTTTAATTACTAAATGACTGATGAGATATCCATGCAAAACAACACAAAAGACCATCACTTTTAAAGCATCTCAGTCCACATCACTGGGCAGAAAACACAGTCAAATGCACAGGCCAGATGGCAGATCAAAGTCCCAGCCTGATGAACAGCGCTGAGGTTAAGCAATGTCCAACAGAACTGACGTTCTTATAAAGGGAACAGGATGGGGGGGGAAAAAAGAGAACAAAAATACCAGGAAACACCAATCATCTCCTCTTTGCAAAAGACCTCCTGCAAAACACTTCAAAGAATTCTGACTGCTTAAGGGGGAAAAAAATACAGCATATAAAAACCATAACATTAGCACTAAGTGAAATATAACTAAACGCAGGAATACACTGTAGGGAGAGGTATCATTATCAGACTGATGGAAAATGACAAACTTCATGGTCACAGGTCTTCCTTAAAGTCTAAAACTGAAGCTATAAATTAAGCTAAGTACAGATTAAGAACACTACTTATTCTGATCTAGTTTAAGAGAAAAGTGCTTGTGGAACAGGAGGAGGAGGAGGGAAACCCACAATTACTGCCCATGTATCTGGGATGAATGAGGAAACTGGAGAGCGTGGGGGGAAAATCCTGCTGTGACACAAACCCCATCATCTTTACTGCAACTAAAAATCAGAGCCTTAGTGGAGTTAATAAATTTTCATTAACATTAACAGATTTGTTTCATTGCTCTCCTGTGAGATTTATTACTGCGAGGAGTAAGATAGTGTGGATGCTTGGTGAAAAATATTCTCCCATTAGTAAATGGGTATTACCATCGCCTACAAGTGAGTTTAGAGTTTTTCAGTTGTTTACTTGCATCCACACCAGCCTCACAAAAGCATCTGGTACAACAAATAAAATATACTGCAGTATAGGAGATGTCTGAATTCAGTGATTTTGATGGTTCTACAGAAATCAGGAGGTTTTGGTAGCAATTGCCGTATGTTTCACCAATTTGGCACGGCCTGCTAACGCTCAAGCCTCTGCTGGTCTGCAGAAAAATTGCTTACAGTAGTAACACTGAGGGTGTTGGTTAAAGTGTAGGAGGAGCTTCCACTTTATATCCAAGGAAAGGGTTAGGAGCTATATTGCCTTATCAGCTGGCTTTAACAGGAGGTATTAGCTCCCCGCCAACCTAGCCCTGCTTGTGGTCTTTGGCTGGCATACTCAGAAAGAGCAGAGAAGATTGCAAAGGTCAGTAAAGCTGGGCGTAAAGATACCATAAAACTCTGAAGTCCAAAATATGTGTGTCTGATCATGAAAGAACAATGCAAGCAGAAACACTGCTACAGCCAAGTGAGACAGCCAGAGGTCTGTCCCCATTGGTAAGAGCCAGACCCAAAGGTTGCTGCTTCCATAGTCGTTTCCCTGCCTTCTGCAGGCACTGATGCAGAGCCCTTAAGGTCATTCGCAGAGGACACACAAATTTGTCTTCCAGAGGGAGTGAAGGGGAATAGCAAACTGGAGGCAGAGGTGAAAGAAAGCATTTGTTAACAGCACTTTTTACAAATGGGAATTTTGCCTGTCTTGACACATTGCATGTGAGCTGCAATACGGCTCACCACGTGGGAGCTGCCAGGGGTGGCAGGAGCCTGTTCATCAGGCTCCTTAGGAAGCACCACAAGCCCCAAAAAATGGATCCAAGCATGTGAAGGCGACCACAGGGCTCTCTGCCCTCCGCAGCACATCCCGGCCCCCACTGCCTCACACATCAGCCAAGATGTCCATCGCCGTGCTGTGGGGAAAGGGCAAGGCAGCAGCTATTCTTTCTTGAGATGAAAACGCCTACTAACACATCCCAAACTCCTCCATGCAAAACAGTGGGCTACTCCACAGCAGTGACTGACCACACATTAGCTCTTACACATTACATGGGGAAAAAGGTTGTTCCACTCTCCAGTATCAGGTTCTTCTTATTAATTTGTACTATAGACATGGATAGAAACCCTGAACAATCTGTGTGAGGGCTTTGCTGTACTGCACATTTTACACCTACATCATGAGTCAACCTTTGAAGGCAGAAGCTGTTTTCAGGGCATTCCCCAAGAACAGCGAGATAAAATGAGCAATCACTGTGTCTGTTTTGCAGCTGGAAGCACAGGCGTTCCCCTGCCAGCTCTCGAACAAGCAGCCGTTTTGTCACAGCACCGTGACAGGCAAGGCCACGCAGCCCCTCACAGCAGGGCTCTAACACTGCTACAGAGCTCCCAGCACACGAGTGAGCACCTCTGCACGGCTCTGAGCGGGAGCAGGAACCAATGCCACATTTCTGGGTGCCAGCTACACAACCTGAGCACAGCGCTGCACTGAGCAGCAGCTATGTGGCCCAGAGGACACGTTTAAGGTCACAAAATTGACCAAAAGCTGTTCTCAAATTTTCAAAGTCCTACCTCTGGAAGTGTTAGACATCCTACAAGGGATGAAAAAGAATACAGGGAGGGGATGAGGATAGAGGCAAGATCGTCCCTTGCAGCAGCTTCCTGCAGCTCAATTGGGATAAGCAGAACGTGACACCACACTGCCAGCCACCCGGGAGGAGTCCTGTGGCTGTGGGAAGCCCACACTGTCAAGTAAAGGAGAACAGGAACGAGAGCTAGAAAGAAAAATGGAGAGTGATAAGAGAAGCTAACAGCAGCTCTTCCAACTGCCTGAGGACAGGCTGGGAAATTTAATGTATTAAAATAACACTTTCAAATAATGGTCTAGTTAATTGATGCTAAATTACAGCTGAATGCCTGTAGAAGTACTTATGACATCTGCAGTAATGTCATTTCAGTTCATCAGGATTAATATTATTCTAATACACGCCAAAGGAATTAATAAGTATTGGTACTTTAAAGCCTTTAAAGTGATGTTTTGAAATAGTTTAGCTTTCTTATCCCCCTTCTCCTTCCTCTCAGCCCTCACGAAAGCTCGTTTGCAAAACTTATTAAAAATAGAGTTGTTTTCACAAATCTCACCCACTTGAATGATGATACCATTCTTCTTATGTTACTTTCTACACCTGAAGACTGGCAGAATACTTCAGTTCTCCCAACCACCAGAAAAAAAAGGCAGGCCTGGTGCAAAAATAGCATCCTGTTAAGAAAATAAGCCCCAAAAGGAAAAGAAGGTATGATCACACCTCTCCGCTCCCCAGAAACAAGAACAAAATCTGAAATATTGCCTATTAGCCAAGCTATGATTACAGTAGTAGAAAAAACCCAAAGCTTCACTCTTCTGTTCACATACAACTATGGCTCAATGCCTCCTTCCCACTCTGCCCAAGGGCTCTGGGAAACAGCAGGCTGGAAGAGAGGGGCAGGTGGGGAAGGACAGTGACTCTACCAGCCCTCCCCTTCTCGTGTGGACGGGTCCCACATGCCGTGTAAGCTCACGTAGCTCAGAGGCAGCAAAAGCAACCGCGCAGCAGTTTGGATGGCTCGGCCAAAGGAATTGCTTCCCACCGCTCCTGACCGAAGTGCCTTCCA
The DNA here is from genome assembly GCF_013368605.1 of Nyctibius grandis. NCBI lineage: Eukaryota > Metazoa > Chordata > Aves > Nyctibiiformes > Nyctibiidae > Nyctibius > Nyctibius grandis. Next base: position 755,893 of record NC_090689.1, on the reverse strand, counting down.
GAGCGGCCAGTATTTCAGCTCTGAAAGCCACACGCTGGGCTGCAGGTGTTAACTCAGGGGCTCTCTGCTGTTATCAGTCTCAAGTGTTTTTCAAGAGAAAAACGTAGCTATATTAAAAAAAAAATCCAATCCAGGAGCCTTGAGCTTCAGTTCTTTCTTTGTACAATCCTGTTCCAGTCAGATTTATGCCCCTAAACATTATGACAAAATATATTTAACTAGGAACAAGACAGTGAATCAAAGCTTTCAAAATTTTTCTCTCTCACATCATTTTGTTTTCTTCTTCCTGTGGAGATTATTATTTAGCCATTATAAAGCTCTTCTGTGACACATACGCACAACTGAGTCCCTTCTATTTTAATCACTGTAAAAGAGTAATGAATATTAGCTAACCAATGCATTAGAAGCAGGATCCTAAAAGCCAGCTATCAGCAGGTTGATACATTGCACCCTCAAAAACCCCACAGCCATTCTGCTGGCAGCAGACGTGTAGCCAGCAGGACACACACACAGGTACCCAGGCTCGTGATGCGCGGGCTCAACACCACCACTTCCACAGAAACCGTAATGGATGCATCTTAATGCCAGGAAAAGCTGGGGCAGCATCAAACATGGAGATCATGGAAATACAGCAGCATATATTAATGATATTTATGATATTTTCCAGTCCTGTTGTTTCTCAGCAGGCCCAAAAGCTGAGCTCTGGGACTAAATGCAAGAAGCTAATAGAGAAGATCGAACGTTAGGCAGGCAGGAGCGTAACCCATGTCAGCCTATCTATTCTGTGAGCTAAATGTAGATCAAAGGAAAGAAAAACAAATACTCTTTCTAGCAAAATCCCAAGCTGATTAAGGACTTCCAGGAGGCAAAGTATTAGAAAGGACTCCTTCTTCCAAGATAAAGACACAAACATAGCAAGCCCTGATAGATGTGCTTGCCCCAAACATTATTTTTCTGGTTGCACCGAAGCAGCAGGAACGTCAGGGTGTTGGTGGGCCACAATTCCCCAAAGCCCTGCACAGGCTACACCGCTGTTCTGAAGTCTGAAACGTTTGGATGAAAAGTTTAAAAAACTCAAACACACAGTGGAATTGATTTGTGATTAAAGGAAGGATTAAATGCTGAATCTGGGGCAATCAATAGCCCTGCTAATGCTTAGTGCAAGATTTCCTGCTCCAGCCAAGCCCCCTTTTCTTTGCTTTGAGACCATTGTCCCCATCAGTGGAAAGATGATCCTTTGAAGATAACGTCTGTCTTTGTTTCCCCACACACCCCATACCTCAGCACCGCTGCACTACAGCCCACTGCCTGCAAGGCCACTGTCAGCCACGAGACAAACCCTGCAGGATGCTCATTTCCCATTGATACCCCCGTGCCCTATCACTCAACCCCCACCCTCCCCCAAATGCCACCCCCAAAGCCCCCATACACCCTTAAAAGCACCGAAGGCATAAATTCACTCCTAGAAACAGGGGGGCCCCGCTGGCCTGGCTTCAGCTTTCTCCTCTTCCCCCCCAGACTGGGCTAAATCTATGCAGCATGTTTACAGACAGTGACGTGGGATGTGGCTAGCCCCACCAGTATTTTTAACTTATCTGAATCCATAATAACAGCAGTTAGTCCCCATTAAGCAAGAGATCTGCATGCTTACACTTCACAGCAACAGATTTTATTTCTTCTCTTGCAATGAAGTATTTTTATTAGCCATATGGATCATGGAATTATTACAAAAACTGGGATGTAAACTCTCCAAAAGCACCTGAAGTAATTAATACTGATTTATAAACATTCAGGATGAGAGAACAAACACCTAATTCTCCCCTAATCCTTCAGCCAGCACTGCTTTGTGTTCAACGTACAGGAATATAGATTAACTGGGTGGAAGTCAATAGCGTTTGAAGGACAGAGCTGATCAGTCACGCATAGCACCACGATACACAATATGCTTCCACCACCGATGGACGTGCATAACCCGTGGGATTAAGACAAAGTCAAGAGACTGCCACTTTCCTGTGCGATTTCCAGCTTTCCCCATAAACTCACAGACACTGAGATTAAAGATACCGAACCTCTAAAGAGGATCAAACCGGACACCTTATAAGCCTATAAACTAGTGCACTACATCGGGATTAAGTGCCAAAACTGATTATCACCTACATATTCTTTCTGTTGAGTTTCATGAGAACTGATTTCTGTTCCCAGCCCTGCCAATGACTTGCTTTACGACTTGGGGCAAGTCACATCTTGGCATTTGTGTGTGCCTCGTCCCCCTTACCCACCTCCCCTGCTCAGCAGGTAAGGCCCGGGCCGTTTCTTCCGCTGCAGCAGAACCCCGTGCAGCGCTGCTCACTTCGAACAAGGCCACCAAGTGCTGTTGTAACACAAGCCAACATCTGGTAGTACTAACCTCCGTTTCAAGCTATGTGTCAGCATGAAGTGCGCTGCTTTGGGTGTTACAAGGAAATTAGCACAGTTTTCTGAAAAGCTCCTAGGTACAACTCACTGAGCCAAGAAACTGTTATCTTCTCCTCTCCTTGCCAGTGGTGCCCTTCTGTTCCTGCCTCTTATGGGACAGCTTTAAAAACAAAACCTCGTCTGTGTAAAGGAAGGCCTTATTTGCTTCAGTGCTAGTTTTTTGGATTAAAGATGCCATTGAGAAGAAAAAGAGTCTGTCTAAAAGCTGATTTCAGGCAAAGCACAGAACTGCCACCCTGCTGCATTATCACACAAGCACGGAGTGATTACTGCAAGCACGAGTACGGCTAAAGCCAGCCAGGCAAAGCCGGCAGAAGGCAGGCTGATCAAGCCTGCTAAGGCAGCAGTTCACTAACACAATACATCCAACTGCAAAGGACCAGGAGGAGAGGAGAGGAAAAGTTACACAAAGACAATGAACGCACTGCATTCTTACCTGTCCGGCACTCCAGCTCATCTAAGCACTGGATGGAGCAGAGAGCCTCAGAAGGGACAAAGCCTAAATCAAATACTGTTGTCTTCTGCAGGGAGCAAACTTGTTTTCCTGGAGCAGCTGTGCACCAGCATCATCAAGAGTGAGCGTGTCAATTAGCACAATCATCAGTTCAAGGGTTTCAGGTGTTCTGCAGCATGACCTTTGCCCACAGCACTAACTCCAAGGTCTCCTGCACCTACTCTTTTCCCGTAAGAAGTCCACTTTGCTCTCAGGTGAGCTAATATACATCAGGACCACTTTTCACAGCACCTTCCCCAAAATAATCAGATCTTGCACTTACATGGCACTTCAGCTCTCAAAAACCGTCTCGATGTTTTACGAATTTAACAAGATAAAACACATATTCTCTTTCCGTGTCACTTAATCCAACACTGAGGTGCAGGCAGCTCAGGGATGAAATGCTGGTGCAGTTTAACAGTTTGCTACAAGTTTTAGAGCAGCAAGAAAATACTATCCTGTGCACCAGAATTTTGATTCTTGAAACTGAGAGTTAGCCACGCATAAAGGTAAGAAAAAAAAAACCACCAACCCACAACTCACTTATTTTGTGCCTGACACCTAGTTGTTTTCATTTAATGCTCCCTAACTCATGTATTGGAAGAGAAAGAACAGTTGTTTGCTTTATCCTTCCTGCCAGACTTTGAACTTCATCTCTATTTTTTTGTATGTGCTTACATGTATGTGCTACTATAACAGCTGCATACTGTCAACTAATTACTAGCAGTTAAACTACCCTTAAACAGAACTTACCACTAGAGGCCCTCTGAAAGGCCACCAACTCTTCTCCATCCACACCAAGAAGTTCTAGCAATGCAAAAAATGTTTTGAGTATCAGAGCAGAATTATGTATTTTGTGAAATGTTTTCTCCTCCATTGATTTACCATCAGTGGTAGCTGACAAATCAACTTCTGGACGTATGCAGGAAGCTCCCATTTGCTCAGTGGAAGTTGGGTCATTGTTTTCAATGCAGAACATGTTTCTCACTCTCTCAGCTCACCTGTCACTACTCTCTATGCTGTCCCTTCAGATTACTTCAGTATTCATAAAAAAGCAACCCCCGTCACCTGCCTCTGCTGCCTGGAACAGCCCTCTCATCCGTCAGCCACATCAATCCCCCAACTGCTTCCAGACTGTCTTCAAAAACCTCTCTCTTGTCACTCCTTAGCTCTCCTGGTTTCTTTTCTCCTCTGTGATTTTAATGCGGTCATTCAACTTAATGGAAATTTCCCCCAGAAAACTGGGCATGTGCCACCAGTTACCTTTTTCACATGTATTTTTAGATATCTGATCCAATGAATAAAGTTGCATATAAAATAAAGCTATTTTATTTATGAGCTGCAAGCACTAATTCCCCACATTTGTTCCAAGAATTCAAAGTAAAACACCTCTCTGCTGGTTTGTGTAGTTGCCATTCATGCTAGTGGATGTAACATACAACCAGTGAGGAGAGATTACTCTTGGTTGTAAAGAAAGAGTTTATTTGGGCAGATGTTTTAGGGCCAGGCAGTCAGTCTATTTAACTCCAAATCTGTTTAGTGGCTCAAGGCACTAGAGAGTACTCAGCAAAAGGAGTCCCCCTGTGCAGCTTCAGGCAATTTGGGACTGGATGCCAAAACTGTACTTCTTTACCCCAGTGAATAAGTTTCTTTCTGGGAGATGGAATAAGGGTCTTTAGAGGTCAGACTGGAGGAAATAAGAGAAATCTTTTCATATGCTGCTACATGGAGCCTCTGGATAAATACCTCAAGGAACCTTCTCCAAACCAAAGGGGTTAGATTCCTCTATGTGGGTAGAGATGCAGCAACTTCAGGACTTCAAAAGCCAATATGCCTGGGAGACCAAATTTATACTTGTATTTAAATTACTGTGAAAGCCAGATGACACACAACATATGCAGGAACCTAATGAAAAAATATCTTCGTGTTACTCTTCATTCTCACGGGTAAGAAAGTAAGTCAAACTGAAAGCATTACAGATTAAGTATGGGATGAAGATACAGTACCATCACTTGTATAAATATTTACCCTGACAAATTTTAAGGCCCCATTGTAGGAGGCTAATCTCCTTATATAAGTGAGGGAAGACAGATCAGAACCGGGAAAGCAAGAATATCCAAAAGAGGCTGGCCTGTGTAAAATACTTGAAGTTGGCCTTGGGAATACCTCTCTGTGTATTGTATGACATTTTGCAGGAACTACATTAAGTCCCATCATCTCCAGATCAGCTTTCCGAAGTCCCACTCTGACTGACAGGACTGTCCTACAGTTTCACCTTCTCCGATCAGGCTGAAATTCCACATGCAGAAGCGTATTTCGGCCACCCACCTCCGGCATTATTGCAAAAGGAAATGAGCTAATACTTGCTCAGTATTTCAAGTATTCCCTATACAGGGTGTATCATCATTTAGTTAAACACTAAAGACTTCCAGAGCTCCACTTGTGTAGGTGGAAAGGGCAGATGTATCACTTACTAGTCCTGTTCAACTCCCAAGCCCTCTGGAGAAGCCTGGAAATGCAAGCATCATTCAGCCATTTGCTCTCAGATTCAGCCTGAATATTTGACATAAGGGCCTTACAGACTTGGTATTTACCATATAAGCAATAGCCCATAAAGCTTACTGAATGGTGGGGGAAATTCCTATGCCTCCCATCAGGGCCTCCCATCTTCAGGTGAGTGACTTCCTTCTAGCTGGCAATGACGATGATGATAACTCCTGAAAGTACTGAAGAAACATAACTCCTGAAAGTTTAAGAAACACAAACTTGTGGATTCTGCTTAATCAGCAAGGAAATTTACTGTATAGGTCCACTGCATACAGGGCAATAGGAACCAGAGTCCAGATGTGCGAGGCACAGATCTAGCCCTAACTGATAGATAAAAAGGAGGTAGGATGAGGGACAAGGTACCAATGAATTCTGTAAAAGAACATGCTCTGAGGGCTCTCAGTCATCAGTACTAGTTACTTACAATTAAAGCAAACAGAAACATCTCTCACTCTGTAGAATCCCTGCCTTAGTGCACCCCCTTTGGCTAGGTGCCAGGGTGGGGGGCACGAGAAGGCAAAAAGGGATGTCTGTGTAGTGCATCACCACGTATCTGTGTCAGCATCCTGGGGCAGTTACCGCCAGTCTCTGGAGCCGAAGTTGGGTATTGGCTGTGCACTTTTGTACTGGTCATGAACTTGATGAGTGATATTTGCTGCAAAGCACCTTGTTATGTTCTAATGAAGGATGCCAGGAAAAATAAGTGCTAGAGAAGTAATAGCGCCTCCTAAAATGAAAGTCCGGAGAGTGTCCAGAGAGAGCTATGCAAATTGTATATTTTAACCACAGGATTTCTGCAACAGTTTTCTATTAACGATCCATCACTAGTTTTAAATCTAGTCTGCCTTCATTACAAACCAGAAACAGAAGCTACTGCAGTGGTCTTCCACACTAAATATATTGCATCCTTATGCTGCAATTTACCTTTCTCTAAATAATGCTGTTTCTCCCTGTGCTTAATATAAAGAATACTGCAAAGACAGCAATCCTGTTATTTATTTGCAAGGGGAATGGAAAGGTTAAAGGCAAACACTACATAAACAGTTATTATTTATAGACCACAACAGTATGCTTTCTACAGTGGAAATGCAGAAGAAGATACTGTCTATTCCCTAGAGAGATTTCATTTTAACTGAAGCAGAAACAATACTGAACGGTCACAAACAGTACATACGGTGGAAGAACACATTTTGAGCTGCCCTTATTTCTGCATGGTTACGTACAGTGACTATGTCTAGACTTACAACCTCTAATATTTTGTATCTATGTCTGTGTACAGTGCTTTAAAGTTCAGTGCCTCGTGGAAGAAGTGCATTTTAAAAGGAAGGCTTTATGCAACTCAGTACTGCCAACTTGAATTTAATTAGGTGCTGTTTTTCAGGTGCAAGAGGCACTAGCAAAGTCTAACACCCAGTTTAAGAACTCTTTCAAATTCCCTACTTATAAAAATAAGGAAGGTATGCAAAAAGGTCCAAGAGCATTAGAAGGCTGCAGGAGTTAATGCCTTAAAAATCTGTAAATTCAGGCCAGATTCTAACAGCCACATACCAACCAGGGCCAGGAGCATCTGTCGAGGTAAATGTGTGCACTTCACCTTCTTCAGTCCTGAAGATACGCATATGGAGTAAACCAGCTAATTCGATAACTAATGATCTAAGGCTGGGGCTTTCTTGGATGTCTTTGGAGGTTAGGTGCCAAAAATCCCACTCCAGGCTCTGTGGTTGAAACTAGAGGGACACAATGTAGAACCACTTGCATTTGTGGAGCTAGTCCTCCAAGTTTTACAGGCAGGCCTTCAAGTGCAGCAGTTCATAGCTGTACCAAATAGGTGCAACAGAAGTATTTGCACAGCACAACCATCTCTTCTGGTTTTGTCTTCAGTTCAGAGCAACTTCAGATGATTTCTTGCATTATAAAAATGCAAAATAAGCAATCTCACACAGCTTTGTTAGGTAGTCCTGTTGAGATATAAGGTTCTTACCAAGTTTTTCCTTGGTATTTTTCTGTGATTTAGGATGTGTTCAAGCCGTAGTTAGCACTAATGCAGTTCCATTAGCAATGAAAGGCACTAAAAGAGACAAACCTCATGAGTAATAACCCCCAAATTGTCCAAAGACAGCACAGGACACAGTTACAAGAAGCACGGTTTGGATCTGATCTCCTTGCTTACAATGACTTAGCTACCTCCTCTGAAAACCAAGGCAATTCTGCAAATGCAAAAAGGTAAAAATAACATCCTCCTCTGAGCATCATTGCTGAGGTACTGGACTGTTGCCACTTGTTTCAGTAGCTGAAAGAGAAATGCAGGTTCACTGACCTTTTCTCTTTTGTTCGTACAAAACATTCACATCCAAAATTGTAAGAACACCTCTGGAAAATCTCCAAACCTGAGCAGCTTAAAGAAAAAGGGATGGGCGTATCTTGTGCAGCATTTCTGAATGCGGGGATTCTAAAGGTGGTGTAGGATTGCTGGACTCCGCTCTCCAAAAGATAAATGGGATCAGCACGAGGGACAGAAAAGCATCAGCCTGGGGGAGCTCCATATGCATCGCTGTACGTGGTACATTTGAAAGATGAGCCAATGCGCACCCATTGCCACCTTCTAGGCACGCACTTAAGTATGACAAGAAATCCTGCAGCTTTTCTAAGCCACAGCACCAGGCACGCAGCAGTTGGTGGCCTCGGGGGGAATCCTCTTTTTCCTCCCAGCCACCCCAGCTCGCTTTGGCTGCACAGCACTCAGCTACCTGTGCTGTACGCGACCCCCATAGGACCAGGAGTGTATAGAGTACTACCAAGAAGGATTTGGTTTGTTACTATTGCTGGCCTAAGATCTAGGAGCTCCAGTATAAAACCGAATCCCACTGCACATACGCCAAAGGCGCGCAGGACAGACATGGCTCCCTGCCCCAAGGACGTTGCTTGTGAGCCGCAGAGGTTCCTGTTACAGCCAAGCTCTGCTGTGTTATGTGATTCGGAGACGTGGGCACAGCTTCAAAAGCTACAGCAGCAATGAGTCATGACACCGGTTACTCATCTCTTGCTGTAATGTTTAGGAAAGTGATCAGAAGTATTTGTATGTCCAATATACAGAAATTGCCACCTCCTCCACCCTGGGCTAAAGGTACAGCTGCTACTTGCCTCAAGTAGGCAAAATATAACAATAGGTTGAACAGAGGCGGAGGAAGCAACCAAAGAACATGACCCAGCTCCTGTGTGTGCCAGGACCGTCCTCAGGTACAGTGAAGGTGGAAGGATTTAAAACAGGAAGAAAAAGAAAATCCAACACTGCATTTCTCTACTCAGATCTTCAACCCTGGGCAGACTTCTGCAGTCAGAAGACTTCGATAAGAATTATGAGGAATCAGTTTGCACATTGCCAAATACACCTGTTTTTAAAAAGACTGAAAATAAACATACAGTGGGCTTCATGACCTCCCTATGCGCTACTGAATTTGAGATGAGGGCAACCCCGCCAAAGCAAATGGGATTTCCAAGGTGAGAGAGCATGAGCTCATGATGAGGTGAGACAGTGTGAAGAGTAACTGGGTCAAGCAAGTCTCCCAAGGCCCGATCGTGCAATTCATCTCTAACAAGTATTTTTTGTTTCTGTACTCAATACCAGTGTCATGCCATTGACTCGCCTTTGTTTAACTGAACGTGTTTGAAGTCCGATTCTCCCCAGCTATCACATGTTCATCTTTTCCCAAGCATAATGATGTAAATCAGCACCAAAACCAAGCAAAAAACCAACCAACCAAAGAAAAAAAAACATTGCTGTGCAAACTGAAACGAGCTCTGGGTGGAAGGCTGTGCAGAACCAGCCCTTTATTCTCCTCCTCCTTCCTGTCATTCACTGTCACAACTATTAGTTAAACCCCACACACGCCTTCTCTCCAAACCATGCAGTTTCCTCGTGTGCATGGATATTTAGAACGCGGACAGATAAAAATGCCACACCGAACAAATTCACGGCAGCAGCTATGGGCTGGTGCCGCCTCTTGTGGAGAGCTTTCAGCTATCCAAAGTTTAAATTAACTTTCTGAGAGGGCACAAAAGCCAGACCTCAGGTAATTACATACTCATCTCTCCCTTGGGCTCAATATTTATTTATTTTAGCACGTCTAACAGCTCTCTTGGGCTTGTTCTACAACTCAGGAAAAATGATTACTCAGTCCCTGAACTTACAAACTCTATTCTGTGTAAATTTTACACCCGGAGCTATGCAGGGTGATTAAAAAAAGGCAGAGTTTATCAAACTTTCTGAAAGCTTGATTTGCTTCATGGCTCATCTGTCTTCATAAAACCCACTGAAGGCTGAAACAATGGGTAAAATTTCATGATCAGCACTTAAGTAAGAAAGAGAATGTGTACGCAACCACTTAACTTTATTGATTTTGATTTTTATCTTGTTTTCTTTTCATAATAATTGGTAAGGGTTATTTGTTTTGTTTTGCTTTTTTTAAACAAACCACTTTATGAGGCTGTTAATAATAATTCACAGCCCACTATACTTTGAATCTTTCTGCACCTCTCAAAGGGGACACAGTCCATAGTTTGAAACGGAGACGATCTTCCTGGCCTTAAAAACTATGAGCTCTTATACCAATGCTTCAATTTACACACACGAGTCATTCCCCTCAAACACCCAGCAGCTCGTCTCTTCTGGGCTTTAGAGCCTCCCTCATTATCAGAAGGACCTTCTACCCCACATATTTTATATGGCTATCACCATGAGAGAGGTCCATGTGTAAAAGCAGATGTTTTCCCACCATGGTGCTGTCCTGGAGGACCATTTAAAAAAACATTACAGTGGATACATGAACATATGGAAACATGTAATTTGTGTGTTGTTTTGGGGTTTTTTGGGGGGTTTTTTGTTAGTGGTTTTTTTTTTTTTTTTTTTTTTAAAGGGTATTTCATAAAGTGCTGGTTCAGCAGCTGGAACCAGCTCACTGACTAGGCTACACTGAAGGGGATATCCCATTAAGATACATGACAAATTGAGCATTTGTGTTGATATAAGATCTGCTTTTCTCACGCTCTAGGAAAATGCGGTATGTTACCTCTTTGTCTGTAATTTGAGGGTAACTGAAATGAGGATTATGTGAGGCTGAGAAGGACCTTTGTCCCCCTCCTTTCTCTACAGGCAGCATGTGCAGTTTTTACCATTGCTGCCAATGCGTTTCTCCACTGCAGATGGAGAGCAGCAAGCCCTGTACAAAGCCACCTTTCCAGGAGGAGCAGAGCAACATAATTTGCCTTTAGTTCAGGCAGTAGGTCACCAGGAGGCTGGCAGCCCAGCTTCAGAGTGCAGCTTTAACGTGTGCCACGCACACTACAGTATCAATGGGACACACAGCCCTTTACCTGCAGCCCTGCAGCCTTCCCTGCCGACCCACTGGCCTGACTCCTCTCCCATCCTCACACCAACACCACAAAGCGACCAGAGACACTGCAGCTACACAGCACATTTGGAAGGAGTTTGCCTGCTTGCTTACAAGACAGTTCAGCACACCGCAACCCCTCCACCACTTTGCTACCCTGCAGACTTGCTGAAGGCCATCCGCACAACTTACCTTTCGAAGGCGTTTCATCAGAGCAACAAACGCCCCAGCACAGCCGAGAGGTGCGCTTGCTGTTTAGCCAAGCCACAGCTAGAAGAGATGTTCGACAAGCAAAAACGGTACAGCCACCTGCCCCACAGAGCTGATGATGCCCAAGCTCAACAGCCACACGTGGCTCAGGCTCTCACATCGTCTTCGCTACTTCCACCCTTGAAAGGGCTTTATTGACAAGATGCTCAGGCTGTGCCAGTGTCCTCACCCCGGCCAGCAACACAACCTAGATTCTGATGATACTGTCAGCAAAAAAATCATTGTATCTGTTCATGCTCTGTGCTAAGGACTAAAAAAAATAAATTTCATGCTAAACTACAAATAACATAAAACCTGGTTCTCACTTAGCATTAATTAGCACCACCGTAACTGCACAATGTCAGTTATTTAGCACTCTGGCATGTTCAGTTGTAGAACAGGTTTTATCCGTCTGGGCTCTTTATGACATCCCTGAACACTCTGGCCTGGCTGGCCCAGTCAGCTGCTTCTGGGTCTCCAGCTCAGGAACAGCTGGATTCAGTCAGCAAACCTTTCCTTTCTGGTGTAGGGTGACATGGCCAGAATGAACCATGCTGCTGTCCTGAGACAAAGCGAGATTTAAAAAAAGCCTAAAGCTGCACTGGTGCAAGAGGAAGGAAAAATCACATTTTTGTGGTGTCTACTTAATAGATACAATCTCATTTTATTCTCAGCCTAGTTGAATCAATCACGTGTCTCTGACCATCCTGTGTCAACTTGTTATTATCTGTAGAAAGTTACAAAGCTTGAAAATACAGTAAAGAGTGAAACCATATTAAAGAAAAGCAAGGAAATTATGAAACATAATTCTGAATACTGAGCTCTCAAAGGAAGCTTGAGCAAATCATTCCACTTCACAGCAACTTGATTTCCCCAACCACAAAACAGGATAGCAAATGCTTTGCTGTTACTTTATTTGAGTGGCCGTTCTGAAGTCTCTCAGGATATGCTTCGCAGATGGAAAAGTTGATGAGGAGATATATATATGCATATATAAAACATTCATATGCCCCAACGTGCTAAGCTTCCAACACGGCAAAGAAGCAATGGCAATGATAGAGTGGAAAATACCATTTAACTCATGATGGTTGCTTTGAAAGTATAATAACTTGAGTTCCTCCCTTCCACAGGTGCAATTACATCCCATGGCATGCCTAGGTAAGTGAGGAGGGTTCTTATTTTACCAGCTACAACCAGTTCATCCTTATTGCTGGTCACCAGCAACACCCCTTTCTCTGTTTTAGGGCCTGGAGGAATAGGAGGAAATAAATACCTTATCAAGGCAGAAGACAGCAGATATTTTTGACCTGTGGGAACAGAGGTTCTAATAAGTCTGCAGAACATTGCATAAATGCCTAGAGATAAAATTGTTAGCTCTGGATGGTGCACATTTCCTAAATGCTTAATTTTGAAACTACCTTCCAGAATCGTTTCTCCATGTTTTGCTAAACTATTAGAGACAGGCAGCCCAGATCCATGCAAGAACCTCTGACAAGGAAATGTTTAGTCAATTCAACTGCATAATGATGACATATTTTGAAAGATACATGTGTGGTGACTGCTGAGGGCCAGAAAGCGAAAATAGTATCAGCAAGGAGGCAAGTCTTTACCAGGCTTTCCAAGGGTGCCTGGAGGACACCAAGTCACCAGCCCGCTGCAGCGGAGAGGAGAGCAAGTGTGAGGGACGTTTCTCACCCAGGTCCATACGGACACGTCTAGGTGGCCGAAAGGCAAGTGCGCTCCCCTGGGCAGCTCGCACCACGCGGAGCACAACCAGCTCTGCTCTCAGAGCCCGGTACGCTCCTAGGGAATGTTTTAAGCAGGCTGGAAAACTGGAACTGCTAATAGAAATCAACAAGTTTAGACTTAAAAATGAAAAAAGCAATACTTGAGGATTGCTTTATAATGCAGACATAAAAAAGATTATAACTATTTAAAATACTTCGTAAAAGTACTGAATCTAAGTATCTCCCAGAGGCAGAGCCCTGACAAATCGCCCAGCCACCTACACGCGTTTATGGCTGTGGCTGTCCAGGGATCACTTAGAACTAAATTAGCAATGGAAGTCATTAGACAAGGAATAATTCCAAGGAACTGGAGTCTCAATAGCAGAAAGTGAATGAAGAAATCATAATTGCAGGCAATGGGGTGAAATGACAGCGCACCAGACAGACTAGTTCCTCAATGAAAGAGCTGTGCATTGTAACAGAGTCACACAGTCAGCATGTGGCAAAGGTGCCCTGAAGAGACTATGGTTATTTCCCCCTTTAGGCTGCAGAAGACCATTTAACGCTTTCCATTTAAGCAGGAAGGCACATGATGAGGTCCCTTAAAAGCCGTGAACAGTCTCTCCTGAGCCTGAGGATTGCTTTTGCCAGGTGTAATTGCACTGCCTGGGCCCCGTCAGGCTGCGGGTAACCAGCACCCACCCCGCAGCACTCGCCATACAGAAACAGCCGAGCTTTCCTGCAACTAATTTATCTCTTGGAAGGAATGAAATTCAAGGAGACTTGAAATTGAAGAACAGTGAGTGAACTACACTGCTATTTCCTGCGCCCCATTTGACAAAATGGGATCTGATATTCTCGATGGACAGACCCATCTACTTACTCTGGGACAGGATGAAAGGATTTGTGCAGGAAATCATGTACTATGTTTCTCCATCTCGATGCAGTATAGAAAAGGAGCTTGAAACTCCCTTAATACACTACGTGCTATTCATTTCACAGTCCTAAAGACAAAAGTCTAAAAAGGCTGTTAAACCCTTAGACAGCTGAAGCCACAGATCTCTCAAGCCTGGGAGAGCATTCTGGGGCAAACAATCACAATATTCTCTGTTTCTTCGTTCTTCCTCAAGCACCTGCATTTGGTGTCCGTCAGAGCCAGGGACTGCCGAGCCACACAGATGTTTGCTCTAATGGGTTATCCCTTCTCTTTGTCTCTCCTCCTCCCATCGCTGATGTCTGGCTCTACAAACGCACCACAAAGGTGGCACCAAGCCCAACTTCAGCCCTGTTTTCAGCCTGCTGTCCCTATGGCAGGGCAGGTGCGTGACACAGAGCCAAGCAGCGCAGGAAGGGAATGACCAGCAGCCCTGGTGTGGCTCTCCCAAGCACAAGAGAAATTCCTGGTGATCCCATCCAGGAGAGGAGCAGCTGTGCAGCTGCCAAGTGCTGCAAACCACAAAGGCTTGATCAAATGGAGGCCCTTACTGGCAGACATATGTACTGAACTGGAACAGCTTTTTTTTTCCCCCCTCTGTCACTGATGAACAGGGCAGAGGAAACGCACTCTGGATACACATACATACCCAAACCACAGACAGTTTGCTCTGGTAAGACCTCAGTCCTAATAACAACCAGGTCTCTGTTGCTGGAAGCCTCTGGTTGGTGTTTCTCAGCCCTGTGATAGTGACAAACTTCCATCGCATGACACAGCCAGAAGCTGGTCAGGCAGCTGCTGCCAGCACAGGCGTGGGAGCAGCCCTGCCTGCACGCACATCTATGCAAACCTCCTCCCCTCTCCCAAGTCACAGACCCAAATGCACAGACTGCCTTTCTTCTCCCTGCACCAGGGCACCATCCCTGGCAGTGTGGTTTGTAAAGATCATTTTTCATTTGGTCAAGATTTCACACTCCTTCCCTTTCCCCGGCCTCCTGCTGCTCACTTCCCCCTTCCACAAGCACAAAATCACGTCCCAGCTCTTTTCGCTGCACATCTTCATCAGAGACAGAAGCCCTGGCAGGGGCAGATCCTGCACACCTGATCCCTCACAGGAGCCGAGGCACAAAGACATGCCTCCCTGCCTCACTAAGCAAAGTCACTACACCAAACCCTGAGAAGCCAGGCTCTGCCTTTGGTGAGACACACTCGGGCAGCCCATGCTGAATCCAACACTGGCCATATAGAAAAGCTGGGCTTAAGTTTTTCTGTGTGAAGTAGTGCATGCATTTGTTAACAGCATCTGGTGGTTCCTCTATACTGCAGACAGGATGCTTCGCTGGCAGAGTCGGACACACGTGATTCTCACCGATGTGCAGGTTCCTGTATGTGCATTGTGTCTCTCTGGCAGCGGGCACAGGGCTGGGAGCACAGAGTGCAGCTCAGGATTTGCTACAGACAGGTCACAGAAGAGACTTAACTATATTTAACTGACACACACAGCCCTAGCCTTGGTTTTAAGGACCAGGCAGCTTTTCAAAGGACAGAATGAGGCAAGATCAGGGCTGCAAGTTCGGTCCAAGTGAATGGACACAGGTACCTGCTGGATTGCAAAAGCACTCATTCCCAGCCCCATGGTTTCCAGTGAAGTCAAGAGGAGCTTCAATGGAAACAGTTCAGTCAACACAGGTGGTTTTGAAAATCCTGCTCTTAAAAGCCTTTGCGTGCAGTCAGCTGCAGCTTGGCCAACTGAGAAGCCCTGCGGCTTCAGCCCAGTTGTTTTCCCCATTTGCTTTGAGTATTGAAGCTCCCGCCTGGCCTGAGCTTTGATTGCTGACAGAAGTGAGTATGTAAGAACACGCAACAGAAACACGAAGACTGAGACTGTGCTCTGCTCAGAGCTACCAGGGAAGTTGTAAATCCCTGGCTGCATGTCTCTGTTGCAGAGAGATTTCTGGCTCCAGAACCACTAGTGCATGTCCTTTCCTCATGACTAAATTCAATAAAACTCAGAATCCTGACCCCTGCGTGTGACAGTCAGATTTTCACCTTGTCAGTCCTGATGAAAGGCCTTTACAGACTGTCCTTGTGCACCACAGGCAGCCCTCGTGGGGCCTTATCAAATGCTGCCGAACTACTGCTGAAAGGCGAGGAACCCAGACAGATGGCTGGTTTGAGGAGCCCTCTAAGCTGTGATCTGGACATGCAGGAAGCAGCTCCAATTTGTCTAGACTTCTAGTTTCTTTGCAAGAAGATGGTGTTTACATAAACAAAGTGAAAGCAGAGGCTACAGTAGTGACAGACTGCCTTGAGAGATTCAACAGAGGTTAGGACTTAGGATCAGGTTGCATCTCAGAAGCACTTTTTAAATGGTACTTTTAACTCCTAGATTGGACAAGGTAGAGAGCTTTCCTTTATGAATTATAGATAAGCCCTCTGATGTAGCAAATGCCAGATATCCTGATGCTCAGCTAAATGCAAAGGAGGAGGGAGAAAAACCGTGCACAGACACTTCATTCTCCAATCTGGTGTGAGTTTATAATCAAAGATTTTTAGAAGCTAAGGGCCAGACTTTCAAAAGTACTCCCATAAGGATCCAAACAAGTGGTTAGAGCTTCAAAGAGCTCAGCTCTAATTCAGGCACATAAATGAAGTGGACAGATTAAAACAAAACAAAGCAAACCCCACGCTGAGACGACAGCAGCTGTCCATGTCCACAAGCAGCTGAGAACGACAGCTGAGAGAGAAACGTGGGCCACTGGGGAAAGCTTCGGCAACGGCGCTTCGGTCAGAGCCGCGCAGCCCCGTCGCTCCCATTTCTGCAGCCTCATCCCACAACGCTGCTGGGAGCTGCTGGGAGAGTCCCATTCCTCCTGCGAGGTGCTGGGTGCCAAGCGCTTTGCAAATCTGGCCACGGGAACCAAGCTGGAAGAAGGCAGCATGGGCAAACCATCAGAAAGTCTTATATGCCATCAGGGGATGATGCAGGCTCAGAGATGAAGAAGTGGCCTTACAAAGTATCACCCCTTTCAGTAGAAAGGATAAAGGGTCCCATGGGATTTGGTAACTCAAACATTTATGTTACTGCAAACAAACACTCCAGCTTTTGCAGATGTCTGAAGCACTGTCAGGCAGCTGTGGAAAAGGAATATGAGGAAATTGCCCATAAGAAAATGGTTAATTCAGACCAAAAAGAGAGGAGCAAAAGAGCTTGGCAGATCTTCTGAGGATAAAGCTACAAACCCCACTTATTGAAAGTCTGGATACTGCGAAACTCAATCTGATAGAGTTTAAAGACACTATTTTGGCCTGCCAGAGCCCTGAACCAGCCAAGCCCAGCCCAGCTGCTGCTGTTCACAGCTACAGCAGCACCTCTGAGCAGTGAACCCCGAGAGAAACACGGCTTTCCCAGCACATCAGGGACCTCTGAGCAATCATACACCACCAGTTAAAAAGAAAAATATTTACTTAAAAATAATTACATATTGGAAAAAATCTTCTCTTTTTAATTTAAATTATGACAGTGTTGAAAAAGGTGAAGGTAAGGCATTTTTAAATTACTTCATCTAGTTAGCAGAAGGTGGTGGGGGATTCCTGTTTTTTTTTTTGTATCTCCCACCAGCCCCTTGCACTACCATGTCAGAGCTGGCCGCAGAAGTGAGAAAAAATATTTTTAAGGAGACATCCAAGTTTTCTGCTAGCAGTTTTGATAGCTGGTTTCCTTTTGCTAGTGCTATGCTTGGCCCTCTTGTCCTCCACTCCAAGATATTTCTACCAGTTCCCATTCCTAGTTAGACATCTTCAGGACCTGGCAGACATGGCTACTTCTGACGGACAGAAGTCTGGAAACACCCGACTATTTTACTAAGGCTCACAGGCACCAAGAATCCTTTAATTCTCCTACTCTCACCTGACTCCCACAGCACCGAGGATCCACTGCAGATGGCCTGTCCTGACCTGAACAGGATAACTTGTGCCCGCAAGTTTCCTGGGTGGGTTACAGTGAGAAGCCCCAGGTCAGAGGTGAAGCAGGTAGCTGCAGCAGGACAGCCCCAGGCGCCCAGGGATGCCGTCTGGTGTGTGTGATGAGGGCTTGTCAGCACGCTGCACTCCAGGAAGAGACCTGCCTCCAGAATGGTAGGTATTATTTGCAAAAAACAGTAGCAGCATCATTTCTGCACAAGACAATTGATAAATTCTCACTTAGTTCATACCAACATACACTTCTGGCCCATGGAGCTGCAGAGATGGGCTGTTAGGAGAACCATACAGTTGCTGTCTCACGAAGGAAGATAAAAAGCTTGGGGAGTTCTTCTTTACAGGTTCTTTTCTAACATGTACTGGGAACACCAGCAATGCTTTTGATCTCGCCTGCCATCTCCTCATTGTTGGCCTCTGCAGCATTTCACAGCTAGGGGTGTCTGGGGACACGTGGAGGTGGTTCAGCAGACCGTCACGCATTAGGCTGCGTGAGATACTAGAGGACTGGTTTTCATGACCCAGCCGTCCTTTCCAACGCCATATCCCTACAAGCTAACCTGCCAGACTGTTATCCCTTCTTGCTGAAGGAGGAATGAATTCGGGTAACTCAATTATCAACAAAGGATCAACTACATTAGTGCAGAAAACAGAAATTCAGGATAGGCACGACTGCATGGATAGTTAGCTTCTTGGTATATTAAACTCACCGGGACACCCCACTGCTCTGCCTCTTTCCAGATGAATTTTACAAAACAGTGTTTCGAGCTGCTGCAATCATGTTTCTCTACCAAGGAGCATCCTTTCTTGTTTCCTCAAAACTAAAAGTCTGCTCTATACAGAGTCCTGAAAATGAGAGATAGGCCCTGAATATCTGTCACTTGAGAGGTTTGCTTAGATTGTTTTTAATAGTTTGTGGTACTCATAACTGGTTTTAAACTGACAGGGGAAAGCGATAAAAAGAATAAGAACTGTGTTTCTGAGCTCACATCAAAGACGAGCTTTAAAGAACGAGTAAAAAGGCTGTCAATAAAGGAAGGCTTTAGCCAGCAGCCTAACAAAACAAGCTTCAAAAAAATGAGAAAGAGTGTCCCAAAACAAATTAACCAGATAGGGAAAATGTTAGTTGAAAAGTAAATATTTAACAGGGCCCATATCTGCTAAGAGAAAGACAAAAAAAGCCTGAAAAAAATGATCACAAAAGAGATGTTTTTTCTGTACAAAGGACGGCCGTAGGATTTGGAAGTACTTACAGTTCTTTTCTGCACTACTGACTACGTTAAAGTCATCAGCCCGAGATTGGCTCTCCATTACACTGCACAGAGTCTTCAAGTTATTCACTCCCTGACATGAATTTCTCTTACAAGGCTTCTTTAAACTTCCCTTTGTACCCCCAGCTTTTTAACTGCCATCTCGAACCTTCAAGATTTAACCCTAGGAGACAAAGGAGCAGTCTCCTGATGTAAAGATTAATGCCACTCCACAAAGAAGGGCAGACACATGAATTATCCACAGGTCTTTCATTCTGCCAGAGCCTTTTGCCCAAAGCAGTCTGCAGGGCAGGTACACGCACACGCCTCACGGCCGGAGCGGGGCCGCCTCTGGGGCGAGGGGCAGCAGCCGGCGGGTCTCCCTTGTTGTTTGCTTCCCTCCGGATCTGCAATGCGCTCAGCGACAGCAGCTTCTAGAGCTTTTTCTCCTCCGAGCTGAGCTATCCCAGAGCAGATGGTGTTTGGTGCTTATACCTGGAGCAGTGCTTAGCAATCCCAGAAATGCTTTCTGATGTACACTTCCCCTAAATTGTCTTTGCCATTTCCTAAACTAGAACACAGCCTCGTGGATAAGTAGCTCCTCAGTCACTAAGCTCAAAGGGAGCCCATCACCCAATTCAGGCAAGCGCTATCCAGTGTGGAAGCCAAAAGAGGTTTTGGCAGCACCCATTCCTGTTGCCCACCAGGATCTCCCAGGTCCTCAAGTCACTCCACACAGCTCAATTTCCTTCCTAAAGCTGCAGCACTACGACTACCTGATATTGTCCCCTTCCCCTGGGCATCCCCCAGGGAAAAGAAGGTGTGACCACTTCCCCAAACTTTGAATTGTCTTTTGAATACAACTCCTCCTTAGCGCTTGGGCTTATTAATAAAACCTCTTTTACAGATTCATCTGGCCAGATGATCTGAGTGAAGAGCAGCCATGCAAGCTCAAGCACTTTGCCAGTTTACAACAGACAAAAGAAAGTGCTTCTTTACATAGTGGAAGGTGAACTCATGGAGCTTGCTGCCATGGGAGTTTGTGGAGGCAGACCGTATCCACCAGGTTTGAAAAGAGATTAGGCAGATTCACGGACAAAAGGTTCGCAAAGGACTGGGCAGGGAGGTACCCCTTGACATCCCCTCTTCAGAAACCGTGGGTATTTGCGAGTACAAAGTCAGAGACTTCAGAAAGGTGCCCCAGTCACACTCCATTCCTACATATCATCTTCTGCTAGCACTATCAGACACAGCTTGCAGGGCTACACAGACCATGGGGTGACCTAGTCAGATGTTTCCTATCTTCCTACAATGCAACTGCAGGGCACCAAAGCCCCTGACACACCACTCCTAGGCCTGGCTCTGAGGGCGAGAACCAGCTGCCCTGTGAAGGCCAACCAGACACTGCATATGGGTATGTGAAACCCTCAGAAGCCCTACAGCCCTGCTTCTGCGCTGCCATCAGGCAAAATACGGAGTCCAAAGCACTGGGTGTAGGACACTGCAGAGAAAACTGAAGTTAGAGTCATCTTCACCTTGCTTGAGTTCTTTGTGCACACGTTAAAACCTAAAGCCTTGTCTCAGCTTGGTGGGTACAGCCCAGCAGCGAGTCCAAGGAATGTGGGGTGTACAGAGGATGGTCATGCAAGTACATTCACACATAATGCTGGGAGGAACACAAATCACCCAATACCTGTCAATTTTTATGCCAACTTGATGTGTTGCATGTGTGATTACTGCAGAAATCAACGTGGGTAATTATGGCCATCTGCACCCATTACTACCATTTGTATGCGTATTCATAGTAACTGCACGTTAGTTAGGCATGCCACTGCACAAACATATTAAACAGCTAATTAATTAAAGAACAGACCTTCTCTGCTTACGCGTAGCCCATCACCCACTAATCACAAGAATACATTTCCTCTATCTGTTAGATTATTTGCCCCCTCCCCAAGGTCACCAGGGAAGATGCAACTGGCCTGCAGTCTTGAGAAGGCTCTGCTGGAGTCGTGAGCCTTCTGTTTAAGCTGTTTGCTTCATGTAGCAAGGCTTCAGACCATGGCTGCTTCTGAAAACACGACCGTGGCACTTCCGCAGAACAGCGCAGTGCTTTTGGATTACTGCAGGTGGCCTCTGGATTAGACACCAACTCCCAGTGCTTGTTCACCAAGCACAGAAGAGGCTAACCGCGTGCCCCTTAACAGGGCAGCATACCGTCGGCCCAAGCGAGCACCTTGTACAACCCCTCTTGCCATTTCAGCTCCCTTTTCTAATGCAACCTAGATTATAAATACACAGAGGATGGCTGTGCCCCAGTGCTTCACTGACACATGGTTCTGTCTTCAGTCAGAAGCGATGGATTTAAGTTTAGGGATGGAGCAGGAGGTTAGGTTTCAAAATTCCAAGATAAATCCTCTTGGAGGAGACAATGAGACCAGAGTTTCCTCCCTCTGGTACAGCCTTAAAGCAGATGGGAGCATGGAGTCGGTGCTGTTGAGCAAACCCCGCTGCCTGTGCAGCCCTGAAACACTGTGCCCAGCTTTTCAGCTCTTTGAAGGCTGCTGTAGCTACAGCCCTTCGTACCAGCTGCTGCTCCGCCAGCACCAGAGTGGTCAGGGCTCTTGCTGGATGTTCAAACTTTAGGTAGAAAAAATTGTTCCAGGTACTGGCTTATAATAATTCCTTATATTACAGCAAAGGCTAGTGAAACTCTGCCTCAGGTTTAATCAGCGCTTTCATTAGCTCCCCATCCCTTTCAAAACAAGTGTTAGTGTGAAGGGGTAATAAGCTAAGGTCTAAGCTTTGGCCATTTTTCATTTGTGATGAAAAAAGGAACAAATATGCTTCAAATCCTTGTGAAACAAACCAAACCCCTCCTTCCTGCACACATGAAATGCAGTGCTGAAGAAGTCACTACAATCCAATCAAGTGCAAAACAGTTTCATCATTTGGCACTGTAAATGCTTACCCTAGTTATGGAGTAGCTCAAGGCAACTCTACAGAAGATTTTACTTTGGTTCTCCTAAAGCTAGAGACAATTCTCTATTTTTATGTGCTTTTTTCTAAAAAAAAAAAAAAAAAATAAAAAAAGAAAGAAATAATTTCTATTGCTCCAGAAGCTGGCAGACAGGCTGCAGCTGATGGTGCTTTGTCAAATGGTACCTGTGAAAATGCCGTACTTGGATCACCACAGCTGTTGACAGTGCACTCGCTTTATACTCGCTAAGAAGTCTTCTAACATCTCCTGCCCAACCCCCAGATTTCTACAGCTCCAAAGATGCCCTAAGCTCTGTATAGCAGAAAAAGGCAGAGTACCATGGTGTAGCTCCTGCTTGCAGCTCCTCTGAACTGCTGCAAAGGATTCAGGGCAGGACCGAGGGCTAAAACAAGCGCCCACATGGGCACTTTGATCATTTCTAGATGATTCTGCCTGCTGCAGGACCACATCAGCATCACTGTACGCGTGCATGTTTTACCCACAGGCACACTTTCCTTGCACTTTTCTCCAAGCACAGACTATTTACCACTGTGCAAAGCACAACATTGTGCCGACTGGATCCATGATTTGGTCCAGGACCTTCCGAACTAAGGAAAAATGCCTTCAAAGAAACTGCATTCAAATGTGGTCTGAGCAACGCTGTCTTCCCCCACTCCTCTGTCTCCTTCCTCTGTGCCCATGGGAGGCACAGACCCGAGGCAAGCCTTTTGGGAGAGCCTGCAGCCTTCGGTGCTCCCCACCTGCCCATCCCAGCCAGGCGGAGCTGCTCCTCAGGCAGAGTCCTCCTCTGGGCACTATCCCCACCCCTTGTGCCACTTGACCACCTTGGCCTTGCTGAATCCAAAAAAGTCATCTAAACAAAACCTGCCATCCTCGGTCCCTCAATCATGAGAACTCAGCATGTTTGCTGCTTCTAAGTGCAAGGTAAGCAGTATTTTTATTTGGTTAATTAGAATCACTCATCAAATGAAAACAAAGAAGTGATTTACTGCAGAACCGGTACAGGTAGTGGTTGCATAAGTACATTCCTGCATATTTGGCTACTTTAGGAATATTTTTTAATTAAGAGTTTCTCCTTGGCTAAAGCAAACCATAGAAAATAAGGAAGGAGAAGTTTCACACAAGGACACTGCCGAATCCCTCAACTGCCAGCTATTTTTTTCCTTCGGGAAGGATTTTAAATTAAAAGCAGATTGCCTTCATTAGCGTTACCAGAAGCCATGTAACTGCCAAAGCTGACAGAAACACAACTGTGATTTGCAAATTTGGCAAGTGTCATTTTCTCTTTCTACAAATGTGGGTAATGTCATTCGTGTTAAGAGGGCTTTTGTGGGGGACACTGTGCAAAGAACATGTCCTTCCCCAGGAGTGGAAAAATGTCTCCAGAGCAGCAGCTTAGTATTCTAGGGCACCCAGGATCTCTCCCCTTGTTTATTTTGCAAGAAAGTGCATTGCATTAAATTTGTGCTGAGAATGGTCAGACAATAAGAGTGCTATGAACTGCCTTCTCCTGATGACTGAGCAGAATACAGCAGCAAGCCCATAATAAACATTTCAACACTGATCTTTGACATACAGCCATATTCGACCTTTCCGTGACTTGTTGCCAAACCCTCAGAAGCCACTCAGCATGGTTTCTCACCGAAATCCCTGTTCTCTTTACTTCATTCTAGCTGAAAAAGCTGATAATATGTGATAGGAAAGTTACATTTCCACAAAGGGCAACTGCGTTTGCGTGCTTCATGGTCTTGCTCCAGAGCCTCAGCCTTGGTGGTACGGGGAAAGTCACAGTAGTATTTTCACTGTCTTTCAAATTCCTGTGCGAATAGTTGCACACAGTAAGTACTACTACAGTCCCAAATGTAAAGTCTGCAATAATTAGGGTTGTACTGCATATGATTTTATTAGACACTGTCTTATAATCAAGACAAAAATAGCTGTCTACATAGCAGACACCAGTTTCTTAACTGTCTAAAAATAAAGCAACAAATGTAATGCAATGCCAGGCACAGAACCAACAGAAATAATGTTAACCTATATTCAAGCCTGCAAAGGCAATAGCAGTACACCCCCGGTAACCTTCAGTCTAACCTAGAGTTAAATGTTTGGTGACTCTGCAATTTTGGTTTGTATCTTCAAAAGAACCGGAGAATCCAGTTCTCTCTCTGTAGTCCAACTCCTTTCCACCCCACAGTGAAGAGAGTTCATCATCCATTGAACTAATCACTAAGTAATGAGTTAACAATAATTAAACTGAAAGAGATACAGATTAAAGGAATTTATTATTCCCTCATCTGCCAAGCAAATTGTTTAGATACCTGCAATCAATGAGTAATGATGAAACAAAATAAAAACCCAACAAACCAAAAGAGCCAACAACAGGCTCGTAAAAATCTGCTCAGTAAGGCCCATGTATCTTCGTTAGGTTGAACAGCACAGCATTTTAATCAACAAAAACCCACTGTCTTTATACAGCATGAGAACAGAGGCAAAATGTGGCACTAAATTATGCCGTTACTGTTTATTATTCATATATCATGGGACTGATGAAGATTTATGGTCCCATTGTGCTAAGTACTGTACAGTGAAATCCAGAGAAATAGCGAGACTTAGCGCTCCAAGACTTTATAATTTAAAGACAAATTACAAAAACAAGGTATTATAATTTAAAGACAGCAATGTACAGATGGGGATTGGAGATACAGACAGATTAAGCAGCTCGCCCAAGGTCATGCCAGACACATGTGCCAGAGCAGAGAATTGAACTCGGATCTCTGGAGTACCAGCACAGGTTTTTACTCATGTAAGAGAACACTGCTTCTCCTCTTTGATTTCACTAGATGTCATATTTCGTAAACTAATAAGCTAAAAATATGCAAAGGGTACATGGCAGTACTGGAAGGATTTCCTTTCACCCCTCCTCCTCTGAAGACCTCCATCAATGAAAGACGTTTGCCTACACATACACCCGATTTGTCTGCGTATGGCGCAATCGCACCATCTGCACAGAATCACAGAACAATGCACCCTGACCATCTTGGTGGCTTGTGCCAGACTCGCTCCAGCACACCCATACCTTTCCTTTACAAGGTAGCCCGAAATTGGACATCATGCTTCAGATGCAGTCTCACCATCACTGAACAGAAGGGCACTCCACACATTTTTTTTTAATAAAGCATGCAAACGGTTAATTTTCTTTATTCAATTATTGTATTTTTATGCATTTTAACTACACAAACCCTCATCCCTCAGCATACAAAACACCACAGGAACATTGTTTCTGCACACCCCTTCTGGAAGTCTGCTGTTGCAGGGGTCTCAGCCTACAAGGCACACTGGGCTCTGACAGCAACTGCTGCTCCCATGAAGAATATTGGAAAGGGGCATTTCAGATGCTTTTTCTCTAGCTGACAAAAAGGGACAGCCAGATCAGCCTGAGTGATGTAACATGCTCAAAATGTCCTGCTATCACTGATACAACACAAGACACCATGTTGCTGGATACACATATATCAGCAGATACAGTTAGGAATTTAAGTCCTAAACCATGCCACTGAGTGTATTGGTAACAGTGAAAAATATTTGACTGCTACACAAACAGCAGCAGCAGTGTTATTAAGACAAAGCTCAAGCCCCCAGACAGCTGATCCAGGAGAGTGGGAGAAATGATACTGCCTTTAAACACAGTGGCTTTCTTTCCTGGTTTACAACTGCAACGTGTCCTGTGTCAGAAGGTATTTGCTCTCTGTGTATTTTAACAAGAGCAAAGTCACAGCTTAAGCTTTGCTTACTTGTATTTGCTGACACCTGTGAAGATTTATCAATGAAAATTTCATTTTAATTAGTTCTGCTAAAGTGCTATCAACATTTGCTTTAGGTTTCCCCTGAACGTACTGTCCTACAGAGCAGCAAAATCAGTCTGCTCAGCGACAGGCAGCCATCCTGATGCGAAAGGCATCTGCATGGCATAGAGACATTTGGGGCTTTAAGTGACCCCACAACTGAACAGCGCGGTACATGTGGATATGGCAAACTAAACTGTCCTCCCTGCTGCTCTCCAGGACGGGACAAACCAGTTACGTGTCAGAAATAAGCATGGCTCTGTAGGTAACTGCTCACCTTCATCTTGGGAGGTTGCTGCACATCTGAGCTCAGGCAGGAAAATCTCATCCCACAGGGACAGCGGCATAAGCAAGCTGCCATGGGAGCAGCCCCTCCACAGCTGGGACTGAACCAGCATGCCCAAAACAGGCCACATCCACTCCTCCAGCTAAAGCTGAGAATGGTCCAATCTACATCTCCCAGAGCATGGGCCCAAGAGCTGCTTGTCAAAATTCCCTTTCCAGAGCTACCACCCAATGTACGGGCACACTCACACGTATTCAAGTATATAAAACCCATCAGCTGCTTCCAGTTTCTTGGCGATAAACAATAACTTCTCTTATGGCGTTATTTCATACGACAGCAGCAGTCAGCTTTTCAAAAATACATAGCTGTATGCTCCATCCGCTTCAAACACAAAATTGTTCTGGATGCCAATGTCACCTTTATACCAACACTGGAAGTAAAGCAGTGGAGCCCTGGCTTTGGCCTGGGATGAGCCATTCCTCCATTTATGGATACATTTAAAGCCATACCAATGATTCCTTACGCGCTGCGACAGCAAAGGTACACGCTACATCAAAGTACGGTTATCGCATCATACCCAACAGGTGACTTATCCAGTTGCACGACAGGTGTGTGTGTGTGTGAGCACAGGGCACATGGCCAGACAGTGCTCTCATCCATCACAGGCCCAGCATATATCCACTGGACACCGGGAAAAGTTTATATTTTGGGCACAGAACAGACCTGCCACAAGCCATAGAACCATTTAGGTTGGAAAAGACCTTTAAGATCATAGAGTCCAACCATTAACCTAACACTGCCAAGTCCACCACTAAACCATGTCCCTGAGCACCAGGTCTACATGTCTTTTAAATCCCTCCAGGGATGGTGACTCCACCACTGCCCTGGACAGCCTGTTCCAACGCTTGACAGCCCTTTCAGTGAAGAAATTTTTCCTGATACCCAATCTAAACCTCCCCTGGCACAACTTAAGGCTGTTTCGTCCTATCACTTGTTACCTGGGAGAAGAGACAAACCTCACTACAACCTCCATTCAGGTAGTTGTAGAGAGCAATAGTCAACACAGCAAGGAGCGGCTGTGAAACTTCACGGAGAGAGAAGCAAAGAGTAGGCCACCAGCACACCACATGCCTGAGGCTGGACATCAGTTACCTAAACAAGTCCTTTCCTAGCATGATTTTGCTCACTTCTTGCAACTAGCCAAGAAAGACACTTACCAGGTAAACCTATTCTAAAGAGCAATTTACAGCACTCTGTTTTGCTCTCCCACACCTAATTCCAACCCTTCATGTCTAACATCATTTTGACCACCTTGCATTAATGTGTCTAATAAGTGGTATCACATATTATCACCCCATATAAACTCTTGCACACAGAATGATTTAAGCCACACTTCCCACATCCAAACTTTTTCTGGCCCTAATGTCAATGTGTAGCAGAGATAATTAAGTTATTGTTTACTGTTAACTGATCAAATAAAATGAAAATACAGCTTCCCAAGACACAGCGAGTCCAACAGTCACCACTCTGAATCAACTTAATGCAAAGCCTAGAAAGAGGACAAACGCACAAACTCACCTGGGAAGACATAACGTAGTATCTGATCACTGACCTGAGGACAGGACTGAGGAATAGGGCAGCACTGAGGAACAAGGCAGTTTCCCTACTCTTGCACTCCATGCAGGGACTCCACTACCCGATGTGTTACAGAGATTCATGCGGATATTTATATAACATCATATCACTTCTTGCTTATCTCAGCTTAAATTCATTTAGGGAACACGCTAGTGGCAGATGAAAGGCAAAAGGCAAACTGGGACACTTCTCTGACCTCTCCAGGCACTTCCCAATCTCTCCTCCGTACCAGCCCCCCAAAGCACAAGCAGTCGGGACATTGCTACATCCTACCACCATCAGACAGGATGGGGCACAGGCTCCGGGGAGCCTGCGGCTGAGTCAGCGGGACTTCTACCCACGGGTTCCCACTATTGTGCAGCCCTTCCTCAAATTCACAGCAGATGAGTCTCTAGCTACGGTTTGGCCTTAGAGAGCCTCTCAAATAAAAATACCAGCATCCTTCTCCCTCAACGTGGAAGCCTCTAAGAGACCTCCCACAAATGAAAGGGGAGCGAGAGGGGGTTTTTTTTTGCAGGGCTTGTTTGGTAGGTATTCTGTCACAAAGCCAAACAGATGTTTGTAAAATCTAAACTGGTTGGTTATACAACTGGTTTCAACTCATGCAGCTGTGCACAGCGAGCAACTGCATCGAGGAGAAGACCACTGCTCTCTTTTAAGGCACTCTTACATCTAGGGACTAGATTTTAATAAACCAAACTTCCCACGAGTTATTCAAGCTCTCTCATTCCTATTTAGTGTTTACACTAGAGGAAACTGCTGAAAAGAGCAAAATGAAGTGGCTTTTCCAGCTTCATGGTGAAAACCTGTGTCCAGATAGGGACTAGGACCCAGACCTCCGTCCTGCCAGACCTGCGTGGTAATTACAGCACCCGGTTATCTGGGGAGACAGCAGGAACAGACAAGAGACGCTAATACAGCAGCCCTGCTTTGCCACTTGTACCAGATTCACTTTATGCTACGCTTGGCCCTCACTGCAGAATCAATTATACAACCAAATCGCTGCAAACTTTACTGCCACATGGACTGAGAGCAGAAGAGACTGAAGTAGCCTCTTTTTATCTGTATTTAAAAAACCAAAACTAATCTGAATTTCTGACGGTGCTTTTATTTTTACTTATGAACAAAATTTACAACTAAAATAATTCCTAAAATATTAATATTTTATAAATATGCCTGAATGCTCCAGCTAAGAGGCAAGAGACTTGGGTAAAACTAGTGGAAACACTCCAACTAAATTATACAGCATAGTTTTACTATCCTATAAAATACCAATTTTTTGCAAGCCAAAACTATTTGTCATAGAGTATTTGCATTTTACTCATATAAAAGACTGACTGTCTGCATGAGTACTATCATGTTGCTTCCTGAAACCACAGTTAAAGTTTTCTGTTGTTGTTTTCTCTTCTTTCAATACTTCAGAAGAAGGCATGGTAATTTAAAAAATTGTTTTACTCACGTTGCTAGCACAGGAGTTTATAACAGCTGGGTAATTCTGTACTTTTGATTCATGCTGCACTATATTTGAAAAGGCACAAAAAATTAAAGTAGCTTTATAATCTCTGTACAGTCAACACAATTGTGATTAATGTCTTTTCTCAAACTCAGAGTGAGTTTTGTGAATAACTGTCACAGCACATTCTTATTCAAATCGTAAGAAAGAAAAAGTTTTCCATATCTGAAGACTTCCAAGTAAAACGGGAACACATTACCGGGCAGAAGTGACTGACCCAGCTCACAGCTCTGTCACGCACAGACGAGCACTGTAAGTGTCTACAGTCTAAAGCTTCATTATTTTCTGCTGGCAACTGAGGTAACCCGATTCCCTGGGAATCAAATGGTACTTAAAGACAGGTTTCTCCTGTCACAGATATAACATGTTGTGAGCAACAACGTGTCAGGGTATACAGACATTACAGGAGAAGGCAGCCAGCCCTTCATAGGTAAAAGCGGAAAAAAGTAAATTTCCTGCTTTCAGAGAGTTTTGAATTTTATTTATTTATAGTAACTTTAAGGGGAAATGTCCTAATGCAATGGCAGCTACGGCAACTTTCTGCAAACAAACTACAAAACACAATGGAATAATCTTCAAGCGACAGCTACGAGGGTTCCTGCAAGCTTTAGGGTCTCCCTTCCCTCGCTCTCTCCCCATCGCAATGGGACAGTTACCTCACAGCTGTTAGGAAGACACCGACAATCCTCATTCCAGACAGGAAAGCAAGAATGTGACTTTTCCAGGGAGATTTAAAGATGACGAGACTCTGTACGGACTTTCTCCAGGCCACAGCCCAGGCGGGTGCCGTGCCCGCCCCACCAAGCTGCCCACTGAACCACTACGTCCTTGTCACAGCGGTGCCTGGTAGTAAGGATTTTGAGAGGAAGCATTCAAAAAGATGTCCCAAATCTGACCTAACTTGTACAGGTGGAAACAAGGAGGGACTTGCTTAGGATTTTCAGAAAGACTCAATCTATGCAGAAAGTTCAGCAGGCGCAGATGAAAGCCAGCGTCAAGTGCCCTCCCCAGCTTTACAGTCACGCAACCAGAAGTGGCACGTCCAGCTCCTTTCTGAATTAACACCCGACTAAGGAGACGCTCCTCGACGGGGAAAGTTAAACAGGTGACTCTGCCCGTGTGCTTTGTGCCTGCTGCAGCGCAGAACATTCAAGGGGACACAGGAGGAGCTCGGCACGTACCAAAGGCGGTGAGAGGCCAGCCCTGCTCTCAGAGGCAGCTCCCGCGGCAGACACCCTGCCCTTGCAGGACAGGACGCCTCGCTGAAGGCATCCCTCCACGGGGGCTTTTGTTACTGCTGCTCTGCACATACCACCCTGGAAGCTGCTTGCTGGTTCCCTGCTTGCGGGAAAGCAAGCCACCGCATTCGGCGGTAACGTACGCCCCGTTACAGGAGTCAGGCAGAGCTGGCAGGGCCAGCTGTACGCCAGAGCGGCACGCTGCCTTGACACCGTCCCCTCCGTAAAGCTACCTGCCTGCTAGATGTACACAAAACTACCTCATGGGACAAAGAAAGAAACCCAACGCATAGAAATATGTTGTGTTCAGCAGGGGCCAGGGCAGCAAACAGAAATTAAAGCTGTTTTCCCCAAGGAAGCCTGCAGATTTCCATACAATTTGGCTATTTCGCTGGTTTTCCCCTCAAATTCCCAGCCAGTATTTCCAGCTAAATGCTGCAAGCAGATACAGAAGTTCTCCCCACGCCAGTGACACCTGCCAATTGCCCTTCCACCCACCCTGCTCCTCACTTCCACAATCCCACCAAACAACCAAGAGGAACACCCGAGCTGCTACCAGGAGACCAAAACTGCAGCACTGGCCCCAGCCACACAGTGCCAGGATCAGCGCAGACAGCAGGGTCAGGATTATTGCTCAGACCGACAGCTCTCCGAGGCTGTGGCCATCCTTTTATCCTGGCCATCCTTTTATCCTGCCTTCATTTTCCATACTGTGCCTAATGCAATTTGATGCCGCAATAAAAATAGATGCTACTTAACCGCCCCCCCGGAGTCTGCTGGGCAGCGGTGGGTAGGGCGCAGAGCCTGTGCTCCGCTGCCGTTGATGGGCAGGTGCTCCGTGCCCTCTGTTTTCACTTATCATTGTTGTGACCTGTGAGGAAAACAAAACCTCTGGCTCTAAATACACATTTTTGATAATCAAGTTAGCAGCTCCCTCCCCGCCTTTGGTTAAGTCAAAGCACACTTAATTACTGAAATTACCCAGAGGAACACATCTATCTGGTCCCCTCAATGTGAGACAATTGTACTGAAAGCGATAGAACATTAAATCAACTGTTTCACAATTCCTGCCAAAAGCCACACATCTCCTATCAAACGCATCCAGCGTATCTAGAGATCGACTGACACGTGTTCTTAAACAAAGCAGGGCACTTCCAGGGCAAGAACAGGAAAAGGAGAGCCGAGGTGAGCTCTGCACCTTCACACAGTGGTGGTGGGTGTCACCAGCTATACATGCATGCAAATTTTTTTGAAAAGGAAATATCAGGCTTTTGCTTCACCAACAAAAGAAGCTGTTGAAATAGCTTTGTCAGACACAGCTGATAAGGATAATTATGCGGTGAGAGCTTAGTCATCCATGTCATGGTGACAGAAAGGCAGATTCTCTTAAAAATGATGTCAACACCACAAAACTCTAAAGAATATCGAAGCATAAAGCTTTCCAGCTGCCAGACACAGCTTAGGTAAGCACCGGCTCTGCAGCCACAGGCTCCTCAGTCCCGTAACTGACCGCTGGAGGGAGCCCATTTTTCTCCATGAATCTCATTTTCATACTGGTTCTGTATGCACACATTCTGCGGTCACAAATTAACAAAACAATCACAAAGTGTAAAATACGCAAATTTCTATGTATATTTTATTTAAACATGAACGGAGATACACAGCTCAGGCATGGCCTCCTCGAACACTCGCACCAATGTACTTGCCAGATGGAGGAAAAGGCACAATTCCCTGTGTTACGCCTCATCAGAAACAGCACTCTAAACCAAGCAGGCTACAAAGGCCATTCTAATTTGCTCTTAACAAATTCGTTAGCATAAAGGGCTTAAGATTGCATTTGGGATTGCACCATACAGCAGCTAACCTTGGGAAATCCCATCTGCCTTGAGTAACTACAAACCAAATATAACCACCACCTCAAAAAGCTCTGGAGCAGCAGAGTGTCCCCTTTCAATAAAGTGGTAAAGATCTTTCCTTGGGAGCGGAGGAAGGCCAGATTTTATTGTTCATACCACAGATGCAGCTTTGCCCATCTTTGCATTTATGCCTTTTGTACTGGAACTGCCAGAAGTTAAAACGCCCTCCCATACTGGGTTTCATTACCCTCTTCATACACCGAGAGCCTCGTCAAGTCCCATCCCATAGCCAGACCTGTTCTCTACTTAGCTAACACTCCTCCAAATGGCTCTAACACACACACTTGACAATGTTTTGAGTACAAAACCAAATTATGCTGCCTAAAAGGGCCAAAAGATTAAAAAAATTGTTCTGACTCCTTCCAGCTAAGGAACCACGGAAGGACACTCGTGAGGTATGTGACTGGATGAGCAGCAGTAGGGCTTTGCAAAGCCCAGCTGGCTTTTTCTGTGCCCCCCTCTTCTTTTGCTGCGTTACACCCATCACCCGTGTCAACAAGTTCAACCTAGCAGCGAGCCAAGTCTAGGAAGGATTAATCTTGGGAATAAACAAACCAAAGCAGAAGCTTAGTCCAAACAGTGAGCAAGGGCCAAGCACATCCACATAAAATCACAACTCTCAAGTCTTCTCCAGTACATAAAAGACCTATCTCTGCTCGAGACACTGAGGGGCAGTCACCCATCCAACATCAGTAATCCTAAGACACTCCATCGAGTCAGCAGAGGAAAGCTGGAGATCCTCCCCAAGGCGCAATATTCTCTGCCTTAGGCTCACTCTCTTTTGTCACAAACCACACTGTGAGCCCGAGAAGACCAGCCCTTAGCGCAGGCACTAAGAAGTACACCTAGAGCAGGGTACCTCTCTCCCTCTGTCACTGCAATGGGGTGATGGCATATGGGTAGCAAGAATGTGGGAAAGTAGGAACTGAGGCTTGCTACCTCCAGAGACTTGAGAGGAAACAAAAGAACTGGAAGCTCTCAGACTGTTTTCCCATATTTTGTAGCAATCACAGAAAGGGGGTGCAGGTCACCCAGCCAGTGAGTGGGAACACTCTCCAACACACAGGAAGACTTTGCTCAAGTTAGTATGTCTTATGGAAGCAAAAGTGTCGTAACTCCCCCAAACCTGAGGGGCAGGGAGCATTTCCCCCAGCATTAGAAACTTCCTTCTAGGCAGACCTTCACCGGAGACTCTGGGTGCATGTCTGTCTGTCAGGATTACTAATAGGAGCAGACACTTCTTTCATGTTTGGGAGTTTTGCCATTGACTTCAAAGTAGTGAGATATAACACCTTGCGTATTCCCTAAACACACTTAATAACAGCACCTGACACATTTAAAGTGCTTAGACATGTTAAAGGCATTGTACAACATTAGCAAAAAACCAGGAACCCCTGGTCTAGGTGGTTCATGAGAAGTCTGGTAAGCCAAGAGTCTATCCCTGGATCAGATGCTTATCTATTAGCCAGCTAATAACTGTGCGACTGCTGCTCTAACTGATCTGTACAGTCATAAGCAGGGACTACCTTCTGCTGAGCTGTGGAGGCTTTATATTACTCATAATCCTCTTAAGTCATAACAAAGAATACAGATTAGAAGGTGTGAAGCATGCACTAATTGTTCTAAAACCAACACAAACACAGCCATCTCAGCCTGAGTCAGAGCCTGCATCAGGGGAGCTTACTAAAACTCCTTTTGAAGTCAAGTTCTGGGGGTGCAAGCAGCATGTGGTTTGGCTCCTGGTGACGGCAACACACACCAAGCAGCACCTGGAGCCAGTTCAAAGCAGACAGGAGCAAACCTAGCATGGCAGCACCGCCTCAGAGACAAGGCCGTGGGGCTAAGAAATGAGTTTCCCCCTTTGCTTCAGGGCAAGCAACGGACAAAGAAGGAACAGCAAGATCCCCTTGGAGAGGGAGAAAGTGAAGGGCTGGTACCACTGGAGGGCTCAGAAATAAGACAAAAACATGGTTCTTGGGGTAGCTCTTGAACCTCTCTGACAACATGGAGAAGCACAGGTCCAACTGGAGCCACCATGGAACCATCTTCATCAGCGTTTCTTACTTTAAGCCAAAAGTTGTCGTATGTTGATGTGTATGCATCTACAGGTGTCAATCAGGTATAACCTGACAAGGCTCCACACAGACTACGTCCCCCATGGTCAGCAAGCTGAACTAATGCTGATGAAACCAGCGTTAAGCGATGATTGAGTATTTTGACAAAATGTGGAATTTAAACTTACTACGTATGGGGATACTGCAGGAGGGTCTCGAGACTCTTCTTTTTGGAGACAACAAAACTGGCGTCAACTTCTGCACTAACCTCCAGAACTGCTAACAAGCACAGATGATATGCAACGCTGTACTTTATTAGGAACACTTCTGAGGTTAGTATTAACGTACACGAATGTTTTAACTGTACTGAGTAAGTACTACAGCAACAGAAACAGGCATTCCTGAATACGTATCAGTCAGAAGGTATGTATGATAGTTAGCAAGGAAAATCATTAAGTCCATTAGCTGTTTTAAATACTGGGCTAATAATATCAGCAGCAGGTTTATGTGTGGAACCTTCTTCCCCCAAACACTGCATACTACTTTCCATGGGGTATTCCTCAAGTTTTTATAGCATTTATCCACGGAGTCTCCGTGTTTACAGTAACAGCCAGAGATGCCCAGTTTGATACTATAATTTTAACTACTGTTGCTTAAGTCTGCCAGCGTGCACAGTCGTAGCAATAAACAGTAGGAAACCAAAGTCCTGGTTCCTCTGTCACTTTTTGAACCTCAACAATTTGTAGGCACAAGATGTTTTACCCGCTGCTAACCCGTGATACGTGATACTCGTAACCACAGCTCACGCCATCCTGAATGACTGCCCCTGTAGTACTATCCCCGCATACAACACTGTAGCCACCTTCACGAGTATTTGTAAACATTTAGTCTTTGAAGAACTTGCCACTTGAAACATGACTGCTAACATATTCACATCTGTAATAATTAGATGCAAATTTATAAAAAGCCACTTTCTTGCTCAACTGAATTACTATTCTATTAACAGTGATGTTCAAACAATTTTGAAATTCCCACTGTTTAACTTCAAGGACTGCTCCTTTTATTTTGGAAACGTATTCTTTGTTGCAACTTGACAAAGAAAGTATTAATTTGTTCACATTTATAAGACATGTATACGGTTCAGCCTTTTCCATTCATGGGTCAGATA
The DNA here is from genome assembly GCF_013368605.1 of Nyctibius grandis. NCBI lineage: Eukaryota > Metazoa > Chordata > Aves > Nyctibiiformes > Nyctibiidae > Nyctibius > Nyctibius grandis. The sequence goes on along the minus strand of NC_090689.1, from coordinate 720,200 downwards.
ATGAATTGGTTTTCCTGAAAAACTACACAATGAAATATTCAACATAAGACATTCTGTAGCTTGGATGTGAACTACAAACTGCAGTTTTACTGGGATGTCCCTGTAGGTTGGCTTTGGCACGTACGCCTGCATGTTTCATGCTTTGTCTGAAGGAGGAAGCTCCCACAAGTGAGGTAAAAGCTCTCGGGTATGGGTCACAAGTTGGTGTATCAAAACTTAGATGAGAATTAAAAAAAAAATACAATACCTCAGCATATTTCCCCCAAGCTTTCAGGAAAAGAAAAAAATAAAAAAAAAAACCACAAACCAAACAATCCAACATAAACCAGACCTTGAATATTCAGTGTTTTTTTGCAAAGAGGAGGAAATCAACCAAGATTTGTCCAAAACCAGAATGAAGGCAAGAGGACACACTCTGATGTAGGTTGCTCAGGTTTCCTCTATGCTTTACAAGCTTGACACAGGGTCATTTTACTCTTGCTTCATTTTTAACAACTGACAAATGCCATTTACAGGTTTGTTTCCCATCCAAAAGCAGACTAAGAAAAATCAATTCTTCTCTCTCGTAACCTGGTGGCATTTTCCACCTCCGACACCAAAACCCATTACAGTCCGATTATCCCGATTCCCGAACCAAAACCCTGAAACCGTTTCAATTGCACTCAAAACAGAACAAACGAGACAATGAAAAAAAAAGCCCGAGAATCCCCGCCGCACACGCGGTGCGATCACCCCCTCTCTCCCAGCTCCGTCCGCACGGCCACCGCTGGAGAGAGCCCCTTCCCAGCCCGGGCTTGGGGAAATCTCTCGGGTCCGACTTCTCGCCGCCCACCACCCCAGACAAACTCCAGGGCGGGTCGCGGGCGCACCCCCCGCCCCGCGGCACCCCCGCACGGACCGCACTTTCGGCCGCCTCCCCCCCCGGCTCCGCGCTCCGCGGGACTCACCGGAGATCTCGGCCTGGGGCACGCCGCTGAGGCTGAAGCCCTTGGCCCCATACAGCTGCCGGACCTCGGCGCAGCTCCTCGCCTTGCCGCCGCTGTCACCGCGAGCCGGGGCGGAGGCGACACACAGCAGCCAAAATCCCCACGGGAAGAAACGCATCCTTCTGCGCTGGCCCCGCCGCCTGCCGTGCGAAGGGCAAAGCCAAGGTCCCGCGGCGGGGAGGCGGCCGGGGTCCCCGGGACGGTGCGGTGCCGGGCGGTGCGGGGCGCGGCCCCCCCTCCCCGGGCAGCCCCGGCGGGACGGCGCGCAGCGGGCGAGGGAACCCCGGGCTGAGGCGCTGCCGCTGCCCGCGGCGTAGCGGGGAAGGCGCCGGGGAGTTCAATGGGGCCGCGGCTGGGCGGAGGGGGCAGAGATCCAAGTTGAGCCGGGCCGGGCCGCTTTAAAGCCCCGGAGCGTGACCGCGTACGGGGCTTTTGTTCTTAGCGCGGCTGCATCCCCGGGCAGTCCCGCCGCGATGCTGCCGGCTGCGGCGGCGCCGGGCCGGGCGGAGCGGGGCTGCTCCCGCGGCGGGGCTGGGCTGGGCTCGGCGGGCCGGTCCGTGCGTGCGCCGGCACCGCTCCACCTGCGCGGCGGGCCGGGCGGCGGGGGAGGCTCCCGAGCGAGGCAGGGCTTCCCCCGCCGGACGTGGCATCACGCCGCCCCGCGCCAATCCCGCGCAGGGCGCAGCCCCCCGCCCCGGGGCCCGGCTCCGCCCCCGCCACCGCCCCGCGCCCCGCCGAGCGCCGCCGCCCGCTGGCCCGGCCCCGGGCACCGCGGGGCTCCCTGCGGGGCGGCTGGGGCGGAGAGCTCCGGCCGGCGGGCGAGGCGCATCGCTGCCCCGCCGCTGCGACCGGAGGGCAGCTCCTGCCCGGGCAGGTTCCGAACCAGCCCGGGAGCACGGACCGCTGGGGCACTCGGGGGGTCGCACGCCGTCCTTCGGGAGGGACGGAGCGAAAACGGGCATTAAACCCAGCTTGGTCTGTGTCCTGGGCCGGGTGCGCAACCTGAAGACCCCGAGTTTCCCCAAATCTGGTGGGAAACCACCACATACAAGACTGACCTTATAGAAGACTTAGGCAGCCCGGTGAGCAGAAAGCTTCTCAACTGAGAGTCTGGGAATCCCCCAGCAAGGTCCGGGGGAGGCTAAAAGTGCCCCTTTAAGAGCAGATGTGGGAAAAGAGGCGATTTTCAACTACAGATTCTCAGCCTGGGAGTTTAGTTCCTACGGCAGCCTGCCAGCTCCTGAACCTGGTGCCCTGCAGCTCTGCCAGCCCCGTTCTAGGCTGCTTCCCACAGAACTCATCACCGGTGATCACCTGTGTGTCAAGCAATGACCGTGTGTTTCCCCCCAAATGAGCTTGCAGGCTTTTGGCCAGTATCTAACACATTTCACAACAGGCGGAGGACCCAAACATCACTCCTCTGAGTCTTCTGAGAGCAGCTGTGTTCTGTGGAAAAAGTAGAGGGAATCTGCCCATGCCTCAGCTATATCAGAAACCCCACACAGAAACACCATGCCACCACAGCAAAATTTATCAGAGATTGTACCTTTTGGACTAGTCAGTCACTCAAACGTGCATGGGAAAGTTGGGTCATTCAACTCGCTACTTCAGAACTGCTTGTTCTCCCGAGAAATGAGTAACGGAGAAGTAAGTGATAGCAAAGTCATAGCCCCAGGAAGGGGAAGGATGGCAGTGGGAAAAAGTTGTTGCTTTCCTATGAAATTGCATAATGATTTCCTATGAAATCTTCCTAATTAAATTGATTATGAGATACAACAGAGCAGATTAAGAGGATCTAACTGCAAAGACCGGGAGAATTTTGTAATGAAGATCATGGCTAAGGTGACACATCATTGTCACCAAAAGTTAAAAACTGTGAGTCAGATAGACACCATACACCCCAAATCTGAATTCTTTTACCGATGACATTGTGCCTTTTGGTATCTTGCTGCATCTCTCTGTGATGCAGAGTTTAGAAACCCAAGAGTCGCAAAAACTTGGTACGCCTCAGCTTGGAGCTTGCTTTGGGGGCTTTGTGGAGCATGGAAATGCGTCTTGTTCCTGGAAATACGTGGGGGAAAAAAAAACCTGCCACGGATGATGTAAAGTCTGACCTACTGTGTTTTTAAATGGGACCTCTTTTGTAAATGCGAGAGTACCGCACACGTAACAGGTCACCAAGTACGTTATGTGGCACAAGGTTATCTCAGCCCTTACTCCTGGGTATTTATTCTAATTTTACAGCATAACCCTTTGCCCACCCCAGGCTTTGAAAACATCACTCAGAGACCTATGTCAGAGATCTCATCTAATTCACCCAACTACAGTAACAGCAGCAAACAAGCACCAGAGGAATCCACACATATATTGCCAGGATTAGAGGAACACCAGGACCTTGGTTCCTCCTCCTGGACAATCAAAGAGGGAAAATCAAATACAGACACACAATTAACAATGCTCTCACTTGGGTCTGTTGAGGGGAATGAACTCCCGGAATGCAAACTCCAAAGAGACAAAGTACTTGATAGAGAAGAAAGGCAGAGTCATAAACCTCTTATCTAGTCTGGCTGCTACAGAATGACTCGGGATGACACAGGGGACCAAAGTAGTACCTAATTTTCTCTTTCCCTCCTTAAAGCCCGGGTTGGATGCTCGCTGCCATTGTGTATCAAGGGCTTGCTTCCAGCTCTGCCTGAAGCGACCTTGGGGAAGCTCTCTGTGAGCTACGGCTGCACCCCAAGGTTGCAGCACGAAGCCCTCCGCAATTATACAGCTGCTGAGGTGCACTGAAATATTAACCACTGACAGGGAAAGAACCGGGACTGAAACCCTTGGTTTTTGGCCTTGGAACCATCCCCTGAGCTATAGATCATTTCACAGACCGATTTCCCTTCATATACATCTCACTTCCCCAAGCTGGGTGACAACAGTGCCTGCAGCAGGGACTAAAGTCAAGTCATTCCTGACACCACAGCACACACTCCGCTTATTCACATGCTCTCTGCTATTCCCATGGTGAAACACTAGGCTACCGACTGCCAGTACAGATCACGCTGCTAGCTCCCACGCCCATTTCAGGAGCTAGAACTGAAGTACAAGCTCTGCCACAAACCTCCGTGATTAAGTGACCATCATCAGGTCACTTACCTCCTAAACTGGGTAACAGCGCTTCTTATCTGACCACCTCACATACTATCATAATGAGAAGCTTATAAGTAGACAAATTAAAAATTAACCCGAGCTGATATAAGCTCTTCAACAGAGAAGCTATCTGCAAGTCTATACAGGATCCAAACCGGAGCAAACAAATCTTAAATTGTGAGCCACATGTATTCGTTTTGCCGTTAGGTTTGTACGCACACGCAGGATTTGGGCTAGGTACATTTTAAGCAAATTGAAATAAACATCTTCAAAGTGTCATGATGAAAAGGTATTTCTGGCATCCATTATAAATTTGATGTCTCCTGTGTGTATTTGAGGACCAGATCCACTTTCTGAACGTTCTCACTTAAAAGAATGGAGCTTGGCAAAAAGTGAACAAAAAATTGTCCAACAACGGGCAGAAAGGGCTAGAACTGGGGGAGATAAGAAAAAAGACAGTAAAACACAAAGATGAGTAGACAAAAATGCAGAGGAGGAGAAAAGCACACAGCCAGCCAGCAAGGCAGTCAGAGGAAGACAGAAAATCCATCCTGCGGTGGAGATCACCTCTTGACAGTCCCAACAAAAAGCGCTGCCCACTGAAAAGCTGATCCAAGCATTATGAAGAAGCAAGAATGATGAAGAAGAGCCAAATCATCTGGCACAAGTCAGGAAAGCTACCCTTTAAAGAAAAAGAAGCGAACAGAGGCTTTGTACAACCTCGGCTTTCACAGGGACGTCTTCTGTTTCTCTAGCACTTTCCAAAAGTTTCGCAATACAGCAGACAGGCCTCTCTCTTTCTTATCGATGCAAATCAAGAATTGTACAGGCAGCAACGCAATCACACCCACCAGACCTCCAGCTGGTTCCAAAATGGACCTATGCTGAGTTACAGCAACACAGAGTCTGACAGCAAAACCAGAGCAGCAAAAACTCCACATAACCTTATCAAACTGCACTGTACGGCACACAAAAAGAACAGAGCATTCCCACTTGGATTCAGTGGTGTTTCTACCTTTTTCCCTATGTATCAAGTACAGAGCTCGCACAGAATGGGGAGTGGGGAGGGAAAGGAGATGGGCAAAACCTAAGTGGGCTACAACTTCTCCCCTCTCACCAATGTCGTGTCATGAAGCCCTCAGCACCTTTCCCTTACACAGTTTTATGCTACTTTGGATTCTGTGGAAACATCAGAAAATCTGGCACTTTTAGATTACAAATCTTCATCAAAGTAGAAGTACCTCAGTACCTTTTCTGCCCATTTCTTTTAGTCTCTGCTATATCTGTCTCCTACAGGATTCATGAAAGGACTCCCCCTGCTCCCTGCCCCACAACATTGGCTGGTGTTCGGCAGAAGCTGGACGTGTGTTTTGCTGAATCAAATCTAATTAAGTTATTCAGAGGATTTACTAGATCACACCTTGCTATCTACAGCTGCTTACTTCTTCACTGGATCTTCCTTCATTAGAAACCAGGCAGCTCCTCCTCCCCTCTGCGCACGTTCCCCTGTGAAGCTTTTCTGACACGTGCAGGAAGCACGTGTCTGGTTGTTTTGGTCACCAAAAATATCAGATCAGTCCCTTTGAATGGCTGGGACATCTATGTACAACTGACAAATCCAGCTTGATCTCAATTGACTTCATAAGAAGCCATTTGCCTTACAGAAATGCTAAGACTTGTTGGGATTTGTGTGTCCAGATTAATTAATCAAGAATATTGTTCAATAGATGTACAGAGTTGGGCATCCTTCCCAGGTCTCGAGGGAGCCAGCCAGATTCATCCCAGGGCAAGGACAATCACAATTCTGGCTGCTGAGGAAAAGAGGAAGGGGGGGCTGCACTGAGGACAAGAGCAGCAGTGTATGCCAAGGCTCAGCCAGCCTGCTGTTCAACCCCTCGGTGGAACAGCCCCGTTCCCTTTAAATGCAATGCTTAATTCCCCTCTGTGTGGCTGGCACTCTGCGGAGGGAGATTATAAACAACTAAATAATTTCAGACAGAGAATCTGGCTAACGCAGGTAATTGCCACTCTGTGCTATATTTTGAATTGAACAACCCAATTTTACAGCAGAGACTTAAAGGAACGTATTGCTTTAATGACCTCTTACAAATGACCCACCCTGCAGGGCTCTACTTGTATTATATATGGTTGAGAGACGTCCCAGTAGAAAGGAGTCTTAAAGGCCAAAAGACAAATAAATGCCATAAACTCATTAGAGAAACTGCTGCTAATTGAGTCTGCCCCAGGAAGTACATTTCATCCTTTCTGGACACAACTTTCAATAAAGCTTTTCCCGCTCCCAGCCCCCCAAAACATATGGAACAATGAACAAAGAATATGGGCACGGCACTGAATGTGGTTTATGTCTGATAAGCAGAGCTTTGCTCAATAGTATGAAATGGCTCAAAATTGGCCCCAAAATTACTAGGTTAGAAATGTGTCATTTCAGCATGCCACTACAGTGATATGTAGAAGACCTCTCCCACTTCCTGCAAAAGTCGCAATCGGACGACTCCCTCTTATCATTCAAGAGGTTATATCCAGAAGTGGACTGTTTTTGAAAGGGATTTTTCAAGTATAGATCTCCTCTCATTCTCACTGTCATCAGTCTCTGGGCATTGGCTTAAGAAAAATGCCCACAGGAACACACTCTGTTCCTACGAACACTAGCTCAACGGCGCGTTCCTGACCGATGTCCAAGGCACGTGGAACTAGGACTGACATCTAGACTTCTGCGAGAAAAAACCTTACAGCCACGAGGGAAGAAACGTGTGGAGTTGCAATACAGGCATCTGGCAGTGCTAATGGAACTTCTCAGCTGACACTTTATCCTCAGCTGTTGCTACATTAAACACTACAGACTAAAGCACTTAGAGGAATTAATACCATTATCTTATGTTCTGCTCAAGTGTTTATTTTTCCCCTCGCATCCCACAGGTACAACATAACCTGTTCTTCTAGAGCAACTGACTGTGAGGAAGCACTGAGAACACTGCACTGAAAAGCACCGAACACCTTCAGCTGGGAGCAGAGGCTCTCGCACCCCAGGCTGTGTCTGCACTGAAGAATTTACCCAGTGCTGCGCGGGTGTCAGCGGTGCAGGCAAGCTAGGGTTAAACACCAGCTAGCTGGCAGGACAGCTAACAGCAGATTTTCAGCAGCCTTTCACACACAGGGAGAAAACCTGACTTTGAGTTTGGAAATGCGTCCTTCCCATGCCTTTTTCTCTGCGTTATTAGCAAGATAATTATTAGGTGACACACACTTTTTGATGTGTGCCAGCTTCACTTCTGACGTAACTGTACATACGAGCAGAGTTACAGCTGGAATGGATTTGGGCCAGCGTGGTTTTCATTTTAAGATCTATGCATTTTGCAACACAAAGACAGTGTATGAATCCACTCTGGCTATGTAACTTTAAAGGTGCTCAAAGGCCAAGCCCTCAGAACATAGTGTGATGCCAGGGAAGGTACACCAGTTAACCCTGGCTGAGGATTCAGCACCCTTATAATCCAACATCCTCGTGTAATGTCACTGCCTCTCTGGGTACTCTTTCTTTGGTCAGGACCACATAAAGATCCAGTGTTGGATTTTTCAAGATGCCAGACAACGCAAACCCATCTTCTTAAGATTAAAAATAGAGCTCTTAATCTGATTTCACTTCCTCAGCCTGATAGAAACCAGAGAGCATGAATACAAGGAGATGCAGAGTCACTTGGTGTTAGAAATGATAGAACTCACCAGGACACTTAGTTGTTTCTTAAAGGGTTTTCTGTTTCTTGGTTGGTTTGTTTTTACAGTGCTACTTTTGAGCATAGCCTTGAAAAGAAATTGTTTGCAATAGCTATGCATTTTCACATCATATATACAGTTTTGCCTTAGGCAGGCCTTTTCTTCTATTGCTAAAGGAGCAAAGCTTAGTTCCTTTGCCTCTGTTGTAGCAGATGCCACGGACACAGCTTTGTAGAGTTTTAAATGGAAGTTGGTGGACCGGGAGACGCTGGATCACACTTTCAGATCTTCCTTGCTGCCTTACAAAAAGCTCAGCAGTTAGGTGCAATGACTCACTCACACTGACGTTTTTGGGAGAGAATGATGCCTTTTATAAAAACATTGATATTCCTCCACTGATGTCTCAACACTGGCTAATTTAGAAAAGAAACATATAGTGCAAGGTTGAAAGGTCACGGGCCAGCCAAAGAACTCATGAGATCATGAGACCATGAAAGAGGCTCCAGCTTTAAAATAAAATAGCCTTTTTTCTTTTTGTTTCTTTTTTTAAGGAACAGACAAACTTTTCTGAAAGGCCAGGAATTTAATCTGAACTCTTCTTTCACATACTGTACAAATAAAAACTACACTGCAGAACTACTTGGGGGGGTTCAGTAGAGTTCCCCTCCAGAGGTCACTTTAATCTATATGGAGCAGAGAGAGAGAGGGAGAAGGAAGGACACACGTTTACTTTTAGAAAGCTGTCAATGGTTTTGTTCTGATGTTACCACTGTCAAGCCAACACCCTTCTTAGATTATTCTCCCACAGTTTGCAATGCCTCTGCAGTCTAGTGAGTGTGAAATTAAATTATGAAGAATTGGATTATTTGTGGCTGTTGTGTTCTGCTCTATCCACACGGTTCTTTTCCTTTTTCGTCTCCTGATTTTTCCCTGTCAGAGCTAAAGGAAAAAAAAGCTTACAATATAATAACTTTACTTCCACAGTGTTCTCTAGAATGATGTTTGCACCCTCAACAGATTTTAACACAGATTCAGGCTTAAGACTAAAATCAGGGCCAGATTTTCAGGCTTTGAGTCCTTTCAATGACTCCTAACCCACAAAGTATTCTTTTTTTTTTTTCTTCCCCAAAAGAGGACTCTTAGTTTCTTCCCAATATTAGGTGTATATAAAACTAATTATAGTCTGATGGAGACTCTCTTTCAGATTCCAAATGAAACAGAGCATCCTTTCCTTTATAAAGTAACCTGAAAATGTTAATTTTGGATTTAGAAATTGATTTGCAAAAACACAAGAGGCCTAATGTGCTGTGTTCCCTCTTCCCTCCAGTGCAGCAGCAGCTAACAAATATTATTTGTTGATGCAATATATATACACCATATATCTTTAGCATGAGAATTTGTTATTAAACCAAAGCAATTAGGCACTGAGTGCCCTCATAACTATAGCTGCTCAAACTGAAAAGGACAAAGTGGTTTCCTAATGGAACATGCAATTGATAGGAAATTTTTCTTTCATAGCTCATGTCTTCAGAATTTAAGAAAATAAAAACTAGTTCCTACAATGAAGCACTGTATTTTAGCCTTGCTGTCCTCCCAAATTTTCATCGTAAAATACTTAATTTCTGTGCTTTTTTGGCTCTCGTTTTTGTCACATTAACAACGGTCATAAACTCTCAGGTAACCAAGTATAAGGCACCTGTAAAGCTTACTGACCAGTAAGAAGAATTTACTTTCCGGGCATGTTCAAAAACACTATTAGAAACTGCATGCATTTGCTTAACCGAGTGAGGTCTTGTACTGGATACCAGTGTATCCACAGAGTTCCCTGCTTAAAAAGAGACTGATCCAGTGTCAGACGAGAGAGCTATTTGCAGTCTCTGACTGCCTGTCCTTTCTAGCTCCAGCCTTGTGGAAACAGGAGACTCTCTCCTGACTCTCTTGACATACAAACACACAATCACCTCAATTAAGAAGCTCATAAAGTACTTGCCTGTAAAAAAATGTAACCTGCCTTCCACTGTGACATCCTGTTGCAGGTTAACCCTGGTGGGCAGCTAAGCACAACACTGCTGCAAAACCAGTTCACGGCCATAAGTAATCACTCTTTTTTTCCAGGAAGAATGCTGTAATCTATTTATTTGAAAGTCAGACTAGAGTTCAGGGTGCTTTCAGCATGTCCTTCTCACAGCGGCCCCCCATATTTCAGGGTTATTTCAGTTAGTTACATGCATGAAGAGTTTGGCAAGAAAATTAACCCCAAACCATTCGAGTCCATGCAGCATCCATTATGAAAATAATTCTAAAAGATCTCCAGTTTCACTCCTGTGGTCCTCCACCATGTGAATGAGTGTGCTGATGACCCTGCAGTGAGCCTGTAAGCTCTCATACATGCTATTGGCTCTATTAGCGAGTCTGTGTCACTAACATCTATGTTACCAGCATCAGCCTGATAGCTCAAGTTCAATTACAAAAGCTAGTATCAGAATTCAGAGTTGTTCACTTAATAGCTGCTGTTGTCCCGTGTCCTCAAGGAAGACAAAAGTTGACCCATCTATGGCTGCCATCGGCTTGAAGGGTCACAAGGTGAAAACACCATGCAGTGTGTCCACAATGGCTTTTCTGGGTATCACAGCACAGCAGTGTCTCTAAGTCCTTATAAATTATACCGGTATACTATCTAACCTTCTTACGCAGGCTTAGACATTCTCATTGCTCATTTTCCACAACTCACAAATGTCTGTTTCACACAAACAAGAAAAATGAGCTGGCGAACACTCTGCCCATAACTCAATTGTAAGACAGAGAAACACAATTTTCCCCAAATCTTTCCTTCCTAATGTTTTGTGAAATGAACTGTTCAAAACTATCTATTGAGAAGGAGCTGAAAATCCTTCCCTCCAAAAAGTAGCATAATAAATGTACTCTTCGCTCTTCAAGAGATGCAGCACAGCCCACAAAAGAAAGTCCTCTTTTTCTCCATTTATGGGTTTTGATTAAGCATTCTGTTCATATGGATTTGGAAGTTTTGATGTCATCCTTTTAACTGTTGCTTTTGTATATGACAAGCAAAATTGGAGATAGCCAAATGCAGAGGAAAACGGTGAAATTATCTTTGTTAGCTCAGTAGGGATGGCTGGAATCTCTTTTCTCAAACTCCCCTTAACATCGATGGGAATTTTACATAGCTATTAAGCACAGATATCACTCTTGGCTGGAAGCTCAGAGGGTGTCAGTGTGGAAGCACCGCTATATGCTCTTCCCTATAAATCCACTGTCAGAGACAGCCCTGTGGTCTGACCCATTCTCACGTACACAGACTCTCAACTTACTAATCTGGTTATCTGAAACCATTTCAAGTTACGGTTACATAAACAACAGCATTAAGAACTCAGGTGACTCCCAGTGAGGCTCTTTGTGCACTTGGGTGCCTCAGCAGCAGCACACTGGTTTCACAGGATCAAGCAGCTTACCTCCAGGGAGCCTGCACACGTGGGGCAGTGGTGCTAAGGACAGACTCCTGCCTCTTTGTCCTGTGGTGCTGAGGACAGACTCCTACCTCTTTGTCCTGTTCTGCAGTGTGCAAGGAGCCTCCCGTGAGCAGCTGGGCACTCTCAGCTCTCATGGCAGTGCAGAGGAGAGAAGTATGCTTGTGTGATGTGATACTTAGGAACACATTTGGGGCAGTAACGGATACAAAAAAACCTCTGAGGCATCTTAACGTCTTTAGTGTGGTTCCCCTTCCCAAACTGGTATTTGTTTGTATGACATACATATAATGATGCTGGCAAAGAACATGTTACAGATATCCAAGGAAGTTCACAAGAACACTTAATTCATCCATCATGATGGTACCCCTAGCACATCTGTGCCAACCCTCCAATAACACTGTATATTATACTTCTCTTCTCCCATACTCCATGAATGTCCCTGCTTTTTGTTCTTTACTCAGCTAGATGGGCTGCTGTTAGGATGCTCTTTCTCCTGTTCAGGCAGATTGCTTTGCTTTTCTAATGCTTCTGATACTTCCGTCCAGGGAGCACGAGGCTCAGAAGAGAAACTGAACTCACATCTTACTAAGAGCAATCACAAAAACTGAGGTGGATAAGCTTTCACTTGCCTTATTTTGTATTCACTCAGCAGTGACCCACGGCCACGAAGAGGTTTTGTTTGTGTGCAATAATCAAGCAAGTCAGGAACTCACCTCAGAACTTGCTATGCAGGACTGCTCGTAGCCATAGCTCTGGCTCAATGATTCATCAATTCACTTGATTGATAGGGTTGATAGAAGGTCTTAAGGGCCCTCCTGAGAATCAAAATCAAAAGAAAATAAATCCAGATATGACAGTGTCCTATATCTTTCTAACGCTTCTCCTAGTGGGGAACTAAGCTCATGTACTTTTAATTTCATATAATGAGAAAGTAGACTTAACTTAGTAAGAACATGGCAAATATTAATTAAGTACTAGAAAGTGAAAAGAATGACAATAGCTACCAGGGAGGATAAGTCTGAGAGTTTGGGGTTTAGACTGTATGAGGCTGAAAAAATAATAACCAAAAAGCACGGAAATTAAAAGCAGTACTTATTAATTAGAGAGTATTGAAAGCAGCAGAATAATGAGAAATGTCTGCTTTTCACCTGTGACAACAGAGATAACTCATTCCTAGAATTAAATCTCTGATCTTTCTGTACATGGTCCTTTTAGAGTGGGGTACTAACAACATCACTATGTTAGATCACTTAGTTTATCATATGCAAGCATAGAGTTGTGCCTTAATGTACTGAGGGTTCTCCCCTAAACCATGTGACATTTGCAAACCAGCAGTTTTAAGCTGACCTCACGGAGCTGCAATACCCATTTGTAAGAAACTCTGCCATGGGAAAAGTTGAAATTCTATCATTATTGTTCCTACACTGGCAGATTTTCCGTGGGGACACCTGACTGACATACTGTGTCCGTGGCTTCCTTTCCAGCTAAAGCAGTTAACGGCAGCTGAGGATCTGCATCACGCTTCTGGTTTCAGGCAGAAACCTATTTTATTAGGAGGACAGAGACAAACAAACTATAAATAAAACTCCATAAGGGCTTTACAAATCAGTGTTTTTAAAACTTAACTTTTCATCAATCTATCTGCTGCTCTGCGCTCTGTGATGCCACTTTATCTCAGCAAAGACACAGGCAGCCTGTATTCTTTTAACCTCAGCAGGCTGTCACTGATCTTTGATATAGCAGCTGTCTCATAGCTACCACTAGATTTCAATTAAACCAGGCTATATTTAGGTGAAAATAGGGCTATTTTAAACTGCCATACCTGCCAACTTTTATTCACTATCAGCAGCAGTTATTTTATTTGATGATCCTGGTTTTAAGCTGTGCCATCCATAAAATTAAAAAGGTATCAGAAACTGTGATGTATTTTACATTCACATCACTAAAAATCTATCATTAAAAGCAGCACTTCTCCAGAGAAGAACACACTTAAAGATGATAAATAATAAAATGCTCTCTACTCACAGCCAGGTTGGCTAGCACAGATTGCCGTGGTGGGGCAATACAAATGATTGTCCGGTGCCAAGGAGAATTACACTCAATGCATTTCTCACTGGTCGCAGGGGGCCATTGCTAACAACGTTAGTGCTTCCACAGAAAGAAATGGCGTGTGGGATGTCAGTGTAACACTTCTGTGTTGTCCGACACAACACACTTGTCTTAGGGACAGGTTATGTGATCTGGGGTAAAATAGTTACGTCTCCTCGTGTTTTCCCTTCAGGTGGCCCTCCCTTTCCTTCTCTATCGCTACTGCATCGTTCACGTTTCATCAGCAGATAACGCGTGAAAGCTGCATTAATGGACTGACTGCAGCCCCCGTTCCTCATTGCTATGGTGGGGCACACCCTCCAAAATACTGTCACGCTCAACCGTGGCCCACCAACCGTCACAAAAACTCTGTTCTATGTACACGTGTACGTAAATGCCTGCATGCACACACACGCTGTGACGCCAGCCTGGCATTAAGAGTGCATCTCTGTTCTGAAATGTGTAACAACCCATGCTTTTAGATAATGCAGTTACCTGCGTGAAACTGATGGCACACATTTGTACATGAACAAGAAAGAAAACCTTATTTGAGTCATCTAAAATTTAACAGGCTACAAACATAGCTAAAGCAACAGATAACTCTCTCATGCCAAAAGCCTGCTTATAAACAGCCTATAATTACACTTGCTGCCTTTTGGTTGAAAGCATGGACTTTATTAAGTGTTTTTCTGCGAGAAAGCCTATTGGAGAGTGGATTAAAACAAGCATGATCACATCCTGACATGCATAAAATGCTGATTGTCTCACTTGCCTTATATGCCAAGTGCTTACTCTTGCAAGGTATTTGGAGCTGTCAACACCAGCTGAACTCATCGAGACAGAGAGGTGCTCAACATCTTAAACAACCCTTGGCAGCAGGAGCAGGCCTCGGAGACACTCGATGTTTGCCGATAAAACGTACCATGGGGATGATGGCACTTACACAGCAACTATTTGTGCGGGCATTACTGGAACTTCATACCATCCTCCAGAGAAAGGACACTGGGAAGACAGTGCAAATACTGCAAACCTACCTGATTCTGAGACTAAATACAGTGTACCTGTTTGGCTTGTTACGTGTAAAAAACGTGAAAACAACACTGTTCAAGCGGTCAAATGGAGACACTCAAAAATAAGAATGCCAGAATGGTTACACCTATAACCTCTGCAATACGTTCTGCCATAGCCTTTGGGTATGTATGTTTGGGCGTACTCATCATCTGCTTCAGCTGAGGCATAAAATGGGCAGTGCATGTGCATTGGCTAGTTACTCATATATTTGGTTTAACCTTCTTCTTCCCAGCAAGGCCCCAAACACTGCCTTGGTTGCTGCACTTTAACCAAGCCCAGCTTTGAAGGCAGAACAATTAATTTTTATTACTATGTTTTTTGATGGCAAGATGGTATCAGAGCACTTCAAAACATCATGGAATTTATTTCCACAACAAAGATACACCTTTCCAAATGCTCGTCAATGCTGCTTTTTTTTTTTTTTTAACCATTAAAACCAACAAACCAACAAAAATATGTGCTTCCCTCTGCTTATTCTTGCACATGCCTGAATCATTTTAGCTGAAACTTAAAAAAAAAAAAAAAAGCCATAAGCAGTCACTTAGCTTAGAAAATAACTCTGACTGGAAAATCAACCTAACTGGTTCCAGTTTGGCAAGATGATAAAATTGTGAAGAAAAGAATCCTACAGTAATCAGACAACCATTATATATCCCCAATACTGTTGAAGAGTGAGTTTAGTGCTAAGTGTGTATGTGGGGAGGGAGTTTCTCAAAGCAGACATCTTCATTACCTGTGAGAGAAAGGCATAACAAAAATCTTTGGGTTTGGGAGCAATTCAGATGAGATGAGATAGTTCTTTTTTTAACCACCAGGGAAGTAAATATGAGAGCAGCCCATTCAGGGATGTGTTACAATTTCCCTTTCCTGAAGTCTTAAAATCCCTAGCAGACATACATCTAAAAATATGTTGGTTCCAACAGACGCTGGGAGATCAATGCCAGAATCTTCCAGCGCAGTGGCCGGAGCTGTGTAGGATGGTGGGCTACAAAATCCCTTCTGCCCCCAGATGCTACTGTTTCCATAGTGAACACACTGAATAACCACCACCGTCTTTTCATGTAGGCACTAGATGAGATTTTTTTTCTGAAACATATGGCTACTGCTTTCTGTGTAGTCAGAGGGCTTCTAACTTTTTGTCCCCTTTTAATATATACACCAAACCTCTCCTTTTAGTAGGACCAACACTATAAAGGCAGCTGATCCACACAAGAAATGGGTGCAGCAGAAGACTGCCTACCTAGGTTTCAGAACGTTGTAGTCACGATGAGCTTAGTACGTGCTTAAATAACGTACTCAAAACTCACTCCCCGCTTCCCAAAATTTTCTCCGTGTCTCCGGAATCAGAGACAGACACACAGCAGTTATTGGGCAAAACCTCAGGGGTTCCCACAGCTCCTGCTCTAGCATTAACCAGCAGAGCTGACTGAAAACTTGTCATCTGTTTCTCAGTTCGATTACCATCATTTCTGCCTCTTCCTGCTTTCTTCTGCTGCAGTTTACGACCATCTCTGATCTTCTACCTTTGTTTGGCAATAGTCACAGATTCTTCACCTTTTGCTATAATTTAGAACCATTCCTGATGTCTCAGAGCTTGTGCGGTTTTCAACTGCACGTCTAAAATATATCTTTAATTCTTTGTTGGGTTTTTCAGTGCTTTTGAGCTCCAAGCCCTTCGTGTTTTTCCAACCACTTCTTCTCAATTTATTCCACCCCTGATCCCTGTGTGTCGGTTGCCAATTTCCCCCCTTGCTCCTTGCCGTGAAGCTGACAAGGAGCACAGCAAAACTGACACGGTGAGGCACAGAGATCCTGCGGGAGCGGCTGAAAATTGACAAGTGATGGCGGAACAAGTGGCAGTGACCAGGTTTTAACCCTGAGATCTGATTTCACATTTCATGTTGCTTGAGATGATGTAGGAATAAACAGGTATTTCGATTTTACTCCTTTTTGTGATCTCTGTTATAGAAATATGACTAGTTCAGATCTGTTGCTCAGAGGAATCTCAGTTTTGCTGGGATTATTTGACAGACCCTAGGCTCACTCTTATTTCCTAGAGCCAGAGCAACAGACATAGGAGGGGTGGGACTTTGAGGAAGGCCAGTGGGCCTGAGAAAATCTGATGGTAATGAAGGACCAGGCAAAGACAGCAGAAGATCAGTTTTGCTGGCCCGTTGGAGGCTCATTAGTGTGCCAGGAACAGTCTGAGGCTTTGGCTCCGAGCCCCCAGCGCCTGCCCCATCGGCACACTGGGCTGTCAGAGGGACAGGGCTGGGGGGCTCGCTGGGGCAGCTCCCGCAGTGCAGAGGAATCTGACTACAGAAATAGCTCAGGGCCCACGCTCCCCGTGCTCTACCTGCGTGGGGACACCTGGACAAATGCAGAGAGGACCTATTTTTGTCACTGTATATAAATAGTAGCCACCCACTGTGAGCACTGTCTTTGTTCTTCCCTACCCGAGCCCAACACAGAACACTTCCACAGCAGTCTGACCTTAAATCTCAATTCACTCCCAGATCCCAAGGGAGAGGAAGCTCTGTGAGGACTCCAGGAGATGGGTCATGAAATTAGCATTTTTGTCTCATTAGCTTTTGAAAGCAGCAGTTGCAGCACAAGGGACTTGGCCTGGTGATGTACCTACATATGCACAGCATGCTTCTACTAAACCCATTAGAGCAGCATGTCTGCCTAGAGTACATTTTTTTGGCCAGAACCCATAATATTAATCTTTGCTGTGCCCTAAATCCAAAATCTGATTTTACACCTACTGCTCTAGGAGATGCTGCATGAATAAAGGGATATGTCATTCTCACTCCTTTTGCAGATGGAGCCACTCTGGGTTCCGCTCCAGTGCTGCGGGACCCAGAGATGAGTTTGGGGGTGACGTGGGGATTCAGGGGACAGCAGTGGCCCAAGAGCACTGGTGGGGGGTAAGGATGGGTAGGTGGCGAGACAAAAGGAATACAGAAGGCAACAGCAGTAGTTTTGGGGTGAGGAAGATGAATGGAGGTGCGACCTAGAAGGCTACAGTAATGAAGATCAGCTATAAGAAGTTTGACTGTTACCACACCGAGTTGCACACATACATATATATGTGTGCGTTCAGAAGTCGCTCCTTAGCCATGTCTGCACTTGTGTCATAAACAGCATCCATGGACATGGAGACCGATGCAAAGAGAGAACACTGCGAGCTCTGCTTGCATTAGGGCTAAAAGTTTAAGCACAAGCTCCCAAAATGAACGTCATTTATAACACACTCGCATCTGGATGTTAATTTGGCAATCACTGCTACAGAGAAGAGAGATTTTATGTCAGCTTGCCTCTGCTAGCTGATACGAGTCGCAGCACGCTGCAATTGGACTCACCATGTGTAAATATTGTGGATATGTTCATTGCTGTTGTCAGGGTGTACTGAACTTGCTTAACTGTGCAGCCCACCCTTATTTTGCATGGAGATCGCTCCCTCCAGATTCTCTGTGTGTACCTGCAACGTCAGAAGGAAAGCTGATAGCTCATGTCCCTAGTACAGGCCCTGCTTTCCACAGAAGGTTGGAGCAGATGAGGTCCCTTCCAACCCGGTATTTTCTATGATTGTGTGAGAAAGAGAAGGATCAAGATTTTAAGTTATTTCTGGAAAACTGTGTAGAAAAAAATGTGTAGAATACACAGTTCTGGATAAATCTGGTGAAAAAAAGACCAAACTACCTTGTTCTGCTGATGTTGAAGTTTCTAAACAGTTACAAAATTTGACTAACACAGCTAACAGGACAGACAGTACCTAACAGCTGTCAGTAATTATTTAGCCTCTGGCTGGCTTGCTTATCCTGAAAAGATTAAAGAAGCTGCAAATGTACTTCACAGTGGAGACAAGGAACTAAATAAGATTATTAGCCTTTATGAGAATGAACACTTCATCAGTAAAAGTGACATGGGAGAGCTCAAGTCTATTTCTTGAACAAAAAGAAGTCACTATTCTGTATAAACTTAATATTTCACAAATGCCAAGATTATGTATCTTGGGAAGAACTGTGGGATCTAGTTAGCGTCACAGGAACGGTATTCCCCCGTCATGGATACTGTCCGCGATGCGATACACGAGAACTGGGCATGAATGCACGTGTTTTGCCAGGAGATGGAGAAATGCCATTCACAGGAGCTGTTTATGCTTAACAGTTTCTTAAATTATGGTACAGCAAAGAGACGTTATTCTCAGGAACCAATTTGCATTGTTTTGCATAGTGGATATCCATCATTAATCTGATGGCAACATTTGGGGCTATTTTGCTACTACTCTGATAGGAGTAAGATCGCCATTAGCACAAGTTTACTTCTGAAGGTTGGCACGTATGCTGAATCCTACACTCTGAGGAAGATTTATGCTAAGATTTTGGGCCAGAGAGTGAGAAATACTGTATTCCCCCTGCAGCCAGGAGAAGCCAGAGCAGAGAGAAGGAAATGGATGGAAAACAGTCAGCAGGGAATCTAAATGACTAATGCGTAGATGGCTCTGCCAGGCAGTACCATGCTAAAGGTTAAGCCTGGTCTTAAATGAGAGACTACACATTTAAAGCACCTCCCTCTACTTAGAGGAGATCTTACAAAGTCAGTGGATTGCCTTTTGATTACATTTAGGAGACTGCAAACATCCCAGAGATGGGGTCTTTCCTCTTCTAAGTATTTGCACAGCACGCAGGACCAGAACTACCTTTGCTGGGAACTCAGGACTATAATGAAATACAAACAGCAGTTACCAGGAGGTAGCTGCTCAGTGCCACTGTTACCTTATGCAAGCATAATGGTTTGTATTAACTGAAAAGTGACACTAAAACATCTGAATTAACCCACTATTAGAGGTGTATACTCCACACCGCACTGTGCTTCAAGGAATTTGTGAGCTAAACACATTTCTTGCTTACCTACTCAACGAAATTTTGACGTCAAGAGTACAGCAGCATTAAATATTAACTGATTCCCCAAAGGGCTTGAGATTATTTCTTTCTGAATAGGCTAAAAAACCTACAGTTAAAAATTATAGCTGAAATTTTAAAACTCAGCAAGTAACTTCAAGTTACAGTGAATAACTGGAAGACCAGAGCTGATGGGAAATTGTCTTCCCTAGCTCTTGTTTCCCTCTTGCTAACACAATGAATGGCGGGTGAGTGTTGGTATTCAGGTGGGTATAATATGTAGCACCTCAGGAACTGTAATTTAGCATTAATTAGCATCCACTTTAGATAAAGTTAATGGCCAAGATAGTTGTCCATTAAACAAATGAAACTCAAAATTAGATTCTAATTGTTAGTCTAAAGAGTATTTCATGGGTTTTATGTTTTTTCCCCTTAATACAGATTAAAACTTAAATCAACAACCAGATACAGCATAAGTTTTGTGTTTTGTTTTTTTTTTTTTAATCTTTTAAACAGAGCAAAGTTAAATGCACTGATTTTCTTCTAAGTTTAAATCTCACAAGGAAATAAGTGCTAGCTGGGCTTAGCAAAATGATGCCATATTTGTGGAATACCAATTAAGAAGCCCCAACCCAAAACAATTCTCTCCCCTCTGTTTAAATAGAAAGTTGGTGCATATCGAACTCTGTCATCAGCTATTATTCAAATTGAAATAGGTCAGGCCCCTGAACACCTGTAAATTAGCCTGGAAATTCCCTCAATTAATGAAACCTTGTCTCCCCGAATTCATCCCTCCTTCCCCATAACACTTGGACAATCATAGCTGTAGCATGTAAAATTAATCTCATTCTGTTACTTTCTGTGGAAGGGCATTCTGATTGCGCTCTGACCCCTGAGAAAAAGGTTAATACTTGTTCATTCTCCTCCACATTTTGCTCAGCAAACGTCCAACTCCTGCAGTCCAAACCAGCAGGCTTCCTTGAGCCGACAGTCACAGAGCCCAACGAACTGGACTGCACGGCTAAGACCTGAATTTGCAGTTCCCCACAATGCACGTCCTTAGAGAAAGATCCTTACACTAGTTTAAAGAGAAACCAGTGTAAACCAGTATCTTATTTTCTTACTGCCTTTATCTCGACACAGCAAGTTTCATATTTAATTTACTTTGAAAAATTACTCTTTTTCAAAAACTACTTCAGTTACTCAAAGCTATCAGTTGTTCTGTCCCCTTCTTCCCTTTCTCATGGCTTGTGCATAAGGTTTGTTCTGGAGCACCGCGCTGAGCTGCAGGGTGCCATCGCCCCTGGGATTTCCAGGCAATTCCAACCAAGCAGATGTTTCCCTTTTCCGGAGTTTGCTCCAGGTTTTTCATAAAGTTTAACTTTGCTGCTCTGGGTATGAGGAATTGGGCCACTCATTATCAGTGATGCTATTTGTAACTTGTTCGTACACTGCCAGAGATCTACATCGTAGAAACTGAGAATTAATTAAGTGAATGTTCTTGATTAAATAAAATGCTGTCAGCTTCAAATAATAACGTAAGTGACACAGTGATTAAAAACAAACAGGAAAGGTACAAAGCAAGTAGCTGAAGTTTAGTGGTAGATTAAGTTAAGCACGTACATAACACCAGCTGCTCTGGTACTGTTTTTGATTGGGTGGTCTTCAACCAGATGGAAGAAAATGCTCATTTGCACTTACTGCCAATGTTCAAATACCATAGCTAGGATAAAATAAGTCATATTTTAAAAAATGTACAGGGACAGGAATGGACTTGGTTGAAATACTGGGCTAGGATCAGAAAAATCCGTCTTACCCTCAGCCTGTACAGACTGCCTTGGCCTCACCGGGCGAGGTAAGCGCATCACTGCCTGCAGCCTCCCACGTCCGACCGAGGCTGCCTCGGCCCCAGCCTGGATCTGCCGCAGACTTCAAAGGGGACTTTGGCCAAGGCTTTCTGTTTGCTGCTCAGTCTCCAGTCACGAACACCATGATGCCCCGCTTTTCCTGACCTTATCCCTTCTGTTCCCAAGTTTTTACACTGCAGGTACCATCTCTGTCTTTGTGCTGGCAGACTCCTTCTTCCAACATTCCTGAAATGGAATTTGTACCCTCAGGCCCTAATTCAATCGCGTTCTGCCAAAATCCGGTGTTGAAGATAACTGCTGCAGAAAATTATCAAAGTGCTCAGTCTTCAAGGAAGACCCAGTTCTCCTCACAAGAAAGAAACTTGTCCTTTCCCTTCTCTTCTAAATATTTGAAATGTTTTATTTAATCTAAGTGAACCTAGATTATTTTATCTATGTGAACCTAGATTAAAAATGAGTTTATATATAGATATGAATATATACATAAATATAATGGCCCTAAGAGAGCCATTAGATGTGAGCTGAGAACAAACTTGGAATGGTTTAAGATATTTCTGCTGGTCAGGACCCGGCTGAAACAGGCAAAGTACCCACATGATGTGAAACAAGCTAGTTTTAAGTCACCTTCACTGACCGAAGGTTCCCCCTAAATCTCTTTAATGGGGTAGTCAGATATGCAATTAAGTTAAAAGAGCATGTCTAATTTATATGCATAATTATTGCAACCATATATGCAAATTAAGCCCTGAGGGCCAGCCCTTAAAGAGGCAGAAGCAAGAAGCAGCTGATGTAGGACTTGACAGTAACAAGCAGTTTCAAACTCAGGCGAGCACAGAGCTCAGCCTCGTGGCCAAGCAGAGCCCCTTATTTTGAAAACAAAAGCGCTGTTATGGCCCAAGCCTGAACTAGGTCTCTGATCTTGCAGGTTACACGGACTCCCTGGGCTCATACACAACATCACTGAACCCAGACCACAGCAATCAGCTCATTATGGAAAGAGCCACAGGTGACCAGGCTGCACTGCACCGTGCGAGCAGAGAGCTCACGCTGACCTTAACTGCAAAAGCGTTCCTTCTCCGCAACGTAACCAGCTGCTACAAGGAGAGCTTATCCCAGGCAGTGTTATTTCTAGACAGGCTGTGCCAGAATAGCAAAAATCTAAGAGTTTAAGAAATGTAGATCATTTTGCTTAGGAACTGTCACTCACTTGAGGTTCACCCTGCCCCATTCAGCTGCTGTTCCCATCTGTACCCTCTGGTTTTCTCTTCATGTTCTGAAACTGAATTGGTAAGCAGAAAATTTTAGTTACTGAATAAACTACTGCCAAAAAATCTCTAAAGGATACACTGCAGAGCAATGAAGTTGCTGTGTGATAAGCAAAGAACAACTTCCAGTCCAGAGAAACTCAGCACAGTTTCCCACTGGTGTGGTTAGCAGGAAAGCCCTTCACAGCTCCCCAGGGAAGCTGTAACCCATGGCTCATGGGGTCACACACACCCCCACACTCCCCCTGGCCATTCTAAGGGTGCAATTAATTTCATTTTGCACTTAGTGGTTTCCACTTCTTCCACCCGCTTGTAGCTCCTGCCTTGCATTTGGTCTAGCAATCACCAGTTAGGTCTGTTTTCCATCCAAAATTTTGCCATTGAATGTAGCGTATCTTTAAGAAACTCCTGATCTGAGGACACAAACACCACTGTCCTTAGCAATGTTTCTCAGTGGTGAACTGCTCCCACTTGCTAAAAATGCATGCTTCGTTCCTAATTTAAATTTGTCTACCATTAGCTTCCAGCAATAGGTTTTCCTTATGTCCTTCTTTGCTGGTTTAAAGAAATCTTTACTACGTGGTTCCTCCCCTCCATGACACTATCTATTAAACAACTCTCCTCTCTCCTCTTTTTGATAAGCTAAATATACTGAATTCTCATATAAACACACTTATCTCTAATTGCTGTTTTCACCGCAAAACCAAGAAAACCTTGAATCTAAAATTGTAATCTTCCTTCCTTGTAGCTTTCTAAAAAGCTCTTCTTACACAACTTCCAGTTTCTGTTTAGTTTTTTCATTATTTGAGTGCTGTCCTCTTAATTTTCTTTATTTGGAAGAAAGCTAGTCCTCCTGAACCATCATTTCTGGTTGGGACTGTCGTGTATTTGCTCATGAGCCCTAGCATCTACATACCAGCCCCAGTTCCAGGGTTAATGCTTTTCTTTCATAGCAAGTTCCAGACAGGACTATCCTGTGTGATGCTTCTTGTATTAGAAAAACAGTCAATTGTTGTTTGGTGTAAGCTACGTCTCTTCTACATATGTCACTGCAGGATGCTTATACTCCCAAATACCAAAGTTTCAGTTGTGTTTCCTATAGCCGTCTTTCCATAAACACCTTGTACCAAGTTTTGATCGTATCTTCCAAGTCACATGTTTAGTGGCCAGTGGATGTACCGGAAGAAAACCAGAGATGACTGCGAAGAGGTGAGAGCTTGACAGCAACCCTGGTGTAAAATCTGCTGTTCTGTGGGACTCAGGACTTCTTTCCTGCATGAGATGGAGTGCAACACGGAGGTCCCTGAGTTAGTGAAAGTGCAAGACAGGAAAGAAACTCATGGTGAAGTTCTCTGGTGGCTCCTCAGCCTTGGTTTAACTGCATTGCCCTTGGGCTGAGTGGGAATGACTCAGCTCATTCTCCCAGCAGATCTCATTACCTCTACAACAGCACCTAACCAACTCCCATGTCCAGGCGTGAGCTTGCTCACACCCAGCCGCCAGCACAGCCACCTCTGTCAGCCCAGCAAGCTTAGGTCTGATCTGTCCACGGGCACAGACAGACCCTCAGCACCACAGTCCCTTAGGTCACGCTCTTGTCCACCAGGCAGTGGGTGCAGCTCCTATCTAGAAGTTAAACCAAGTTGTGCCATTTTGACAAACAATCTCTCAGTGACTGAGGGGATCTGCTGCCCAGGAGTCTCTGCTACACGGCTCCTACTCCTCCAGCACCTGGCACTGAGAGACAGGCAGCAGGTGCCAATTGTGGGTCCCTAAAGGGCTGACATTATCAATATTAAATGAGCTCTAAAAAACACACTTTGTGTAGAAACTGTCCTAAAAGGACAGGGTTTCTTATGGCTGAGGCTTTTGCTCCAGACTGTGTTTTCACTTATTTCACTGTGATGCCTGAAATTCGGTTATTAGGAGCATTCAGCTTATCAGTTAAATGGATTTTTGAGTAGCTCTTCATCATCTCCCTTCCATATTGCCAGTTTTTGAGGGAAGATGTTTATAAGCCATTATATAGAGATATCTTTTATGTGTGCTAAAGAGCTCTTTCTCTAAGATCTTTACGCTCACACTCCCAACGTATAATCAGCTTTTACAGCTATATTAAAGTCTTCAGAATAGGTGGTTGGTTTTTACAGTGGAAATCCCTGGTATATCCTTAACTACACCATTGCTCAATACAAGAGTATACGAATACATTTAATATAATACATAAAACATTTTATCATGAAAACTGCAATTACTTTCAATAGGACAACAGTTTCCAAACAGAAAAGCTGACCTGACTGTTCTTCTCTCAGCAAATGCTGAAACCAGCACTTACACATTGTGAAATAGAAGAGAATCTCTCCTCTGACAGGACAAATTATAAAAACTAATGCTTATACTGTAAATAGCTTTAAGTGCCATATAACGTGGGTGTAAATTAGGGTACCATTAGAGCTACACTCATTTACGCCAGGCCTCTAACTAGCCTGTAACCCTGAGTACCTCTGGTATTAATTACTGATGCTTTCTTAGTGAATGGTCTGTTGTTCGTTCTCTCAGCAGGCGTGTTGCGTTACTGGGGGGATTGCCTCACGTTCACCTGATACACCGACAGCGATGGCATATCCTGGAACTTCCCAGCAAAGGAAACCAGAAGTTTTAAGTGTTGTTTCTTATTATATCTCAAAAGGTATTTCCTTCATGTTCATACGACTGACAGTAGTTTAATAATGCAGAGCCTTTTACTAATCTTTGCAATCAGATCTTTGGGACTTCTGCTGCCATCACACAGTGTGATCACTTCACACAAGTGAGAAACCAGCACAGGTATCCTGATAAAGTTCAGGACATAAATCAGCTATACCTGGGCATGCTACTTCACGCACGTTGGTTCTTTCTGGTTGGTACTTTATTTTGATAACTACTGTATTTGTGTCCTTTCAGATAATATTTGTCTAACACTAACATAATTGATCTAATTTGAGAGGCAAATTTAACACGTTTACATCTATACCTCAACTCCATATGTTGTGTGCGTTCTGCCAGTATTAACGCAGCTGAGTGCTGTGAGGCATATTAACGAACCTCATCTGCAATTTGCTACTTGTTTTAAAAGAACTTTGTTGTAGATGCTCTGCAGCCAATTCACTACGTGCGTGAAGTCAGCAGAACAACTCATTTCCTACTATAATAAGACTCCAGTCTCTGGTTGGGATGGTTGGTTGCCAGAAGAAATGGCTTTCTTAAGAGTGGAAGCACACAATTGCCTTTCATAGCTGGTCTATTATTCATTGTCAAGCCAATGACCTTGCCATTTGTTTTTTCAGCATTGGAGTTTTCTCTTTCGTTCAAAAGGACACATCGCCTTCTCTTTTCCCTCCCCTCAGATAATTGTTTCTTTAAATTATGTAACTACTCATTTTCCCAACAGCTTCTTAACTTACACTTGCACCTTTCCCTTATGTCTCCCCCGTATTTCTGTACTGGTCAGCTCCTCAGCCAGCACACACTGACGTAATTCCATCGACTCTGACAAGCCCACTCCAGACTGTCTGAACCAAAGTTTTGCATATGTTCCCCAAAATTATCAGGTAGCTACTTCTGGAAGTCAGGTCTATTCAAGGCCCTGCATCTTAGAACATGAAAAAATAAATCATCCAAAGCTGCTGTGCATACATTAATGGTAATTAGGACGGTTTGCATGGTAACCCACATGGTCTCGTCAGGAAGACATGCATCTTCCAACAGTCCAAAACATGTATTTTTAATGAACTTGTAGAAGGTCTTATTTACTCCAGATCTTTTCCTTTTCCCCACAGCTATATTACTTGGTGTAATAAAAAGATTTCAGGTCTCTCTGCCAAGCTTTCTCATAATTAGTAATTGTGAGTGAGCTAGCTGATGTTATCCTTGGACATTCTGCTGAGACTTGGGACATAAAGCCATAAATTAGGTCACCTGTCCTCAGCAGACTCTCCATTTCCTTTCTGTATTTTTATTGCGCTTCTACAAATACCCTCAGTACAGAGAAGGAAGAAAAATAATCTCATATGGAGAACTTTTTAAATTCAGGTTAAAAAGGGGGGGAGGGTGTAAAGGAATATTTGAGCATTTTTATGCCTCTGTGCTTTCTGGGGCACCCATCAGCGAGAGGATTCCCTGATGTGTGTTTATTTTCCAGGCCATCAATTTAATTTCTCTGTTTGAGTCCACTGTGTTTTCACCTATGGTCTTTCTCTTCTTTCGGGGTTAAGTGGTGTTTTTCTACAGCTTAGGAATATATAATAATTTTCAAATATCTATCACTAGATGAAAGTAGAAATTAAAGCAGCCATTTTGCTACAGTAGACATTGGTTTTCTTTTATAGCTTTCCTGGCTGCTCGAGGCCAATGTGATCAGAACAGGAGAAGTTTTGTAGTCTTGACATTCACTGACAATTTTACTGTAAATTTTCTGACAGTCTTCTGTTATTGCATTTATCTGCACATCTGAGCAATGAAAAAAGAACCCCATGAAGTATTCAATTCAATCGTGGCAGAAACAGCACAATTCCCTTGGACACGAAAGCATATTGCACGTAGCAATACCTGATATGACCCGAGACTACATTTTCTCCTTCAACACCCTCAAACAGCTCTAAGAATATGGCAAGGCGCTAGATCTTGTTACAAACTCATTCATACTGAGCCTTTATTTCTTTCATTCTTCAGCCTCCTTGGGACAATAAGGATTGTTTCTTCTGCCTTTGCCTTACTCAAAGTTTTAGCTCTTTTTATAGTTTTTAATTTTAATTTAAGGAGGATGCCTCTCGCAAAATACACCATCCTTTGACTTGCTGTCCGTGTGGAGGAAATGCAGCCGAGTTTGTTGAATCAACCAAATATGAATACGCACTCACCTCTACCCCATCACACACAAACACAACAGGCATCAGCACTAGCTGCTGGGACACATAATGGAAAATGGTATTTCACAAAAATAATGGTTTTCCTGACCCACATGAACTTGTTAGGCCTGGCCTAAGTGTACTGAACTTGCTCAGAGTCTTCCCAGTGGCGTCTCTAAACCCAAGTCAGTGTGGGTATACACAATCTGAGAGGGAATGAATGGAGAAGGGACAACTAACTCTGCTTACAAATATGCGTTTCAAAAGCAAACATTTCTCTAACTCTGCTGAACAACCTCTCTCAGATAACACTAACTTTAACAGAATCACAAATAGCCTTCCCAGAAGTACACCGGTTTGCCTCAGTAAAAGTGACAGTAACCTTTATTTAGCCCTTACCTAAAAAGCCTAAAGGAATATCCCTGAGACCAAGAAATTATTCATAGATGGACAGGGTCAAAGCCCTTTAAAACAATGCAGATTGCAGAACTTTATTTTATTTTTACTGGCACCTTCTGTTCTGAAACCAGTCTTGATCCTAATACTCACAATGTACTACTGCAAAAATCACCCATAAGTATGTATCAAAAAAAAAGAGAATGAAAAAATTGCCTCTCCATAAGAAGTTTGACTGCAGTGCTTCAGTGTAGCTCACAAGTACCGACACAAGAGACTTTGCCTTACTATCGTTAAAAATGAATTAGAATAAACTGTGAATCCCAAAGCTCCAATTAATAGAAGCATAAAGAGAAAATTGGCAGGTAGCAGCTAGGCGGTGGGCTGAACGGCTGCCATTGACAATGCCTATAAATAGATTTTTCAAGACACACACATTTTATTGCATACAAACATAATGCATTTTCCCACTCTGGGCTAGTAAGCGATTCTCATCTTTTAAGAAACACGGAGAACAACCACTTTACAAGTTCGTCACAAGAGCAGATTCAGTCACTTCATTTTTTATTCAACTTCCCATATGCTTCTCAAGCCTGTTTGATGCAGAACAACACGCTACTGATGTGTAGTTCTAACTTCACCTTAGACATTTATAAGCACTTTTAAAAGTAAATCTTAAATGTCTTGTGTTCAGTAGAATCTGAGCGTGAACAGAGGTAGGTCATTTAGTGCAGCTCCTGTATAATGCTCCATCTCCAACTTGGCTTTGGCAAAAGCAGCTGCCATCACTGCAGGAGGTGCCTGAAAACAGCTGTTAAGTAGTGCTCTTAACATCCTTACTCGTTAAGGCTCCATAATAGCAGGACAACTGTAGAACAGGTAAGTAAGTGGGATTTTCAAAGCCACTTGGCATTTGTCAAACTTCTTTCCAGTGAGGTCAACAGCAGTTTCACCACTGCCCCTAGTAAGAGCATAATTAGACAGGTGCTAAAATGCTTTCAAATGCCTAATGATGTCCACACACAACCATTAATACAGATGCAAAATGAAGACTGCCTATCCAGACACCAACAACTGCCAACTGCAGATTTCATTTAACTCAGATTTGGGCACCTCAGCTCATCGAAGCGTCACGGAGGTGGACACAAAAGGGTGTCATGGTCTCCCTGTGAAAGTCCAAAACAACCAACCCCTTGGAGTGGATTTACATTATTTCCCTCACTAAACCATCCTGAGATCCAACTACACCTCGCATTGTGCCTTACACTTGAATTATTCCTGCCAGCTTAAGTGGGTTAGTACAAAAGTAAAATGCCAGTTGAAAAAGAATACAGCTTCTCGTAAATCCTGCTGTGTAGGATGTCTGATTTCCACCATTACAGGGCATATAAAAGAACCTGGTCTGCTGATATTTTACTAGAAGATGTTCTCTAAAAAAATACTGTCTTCAGGATGGAAGGTGCCTTGGAAGAGAAACTTGATGGAGGTATAGGAGACTTAGGCGAAGACAGAAGGCAGATGAAAAGTGCAATAGCAGGTGGAAAAGAAGACACAAAGGTGTGCTATTAAAAAAGAAATTAAAAGGGGGAAAGCACGACTGGCACGGAGCACAAAGCAAGGATATGGAGCAGAAGGAAGCAGGTCTCTTCGGCAACCTTTTTGTTGGTGCTGGTTTGCAAAGAAATATGTTGATTTAATGAGCTTTAGAGGAGTTTTTGTTTGTTCATTTTTACCTTTCAGAAATCAACAGCTTTCAGCCTTAAAGTCTGAGCTAAACTGAAAGGCTTCAGAACACAAGCAATAAAAAATGACATAGAGCAAAGAAAGGAATATTGTGTTGTAAGGCTAAATACACCATGCAAGACAGATAGAATTACTCACGTTTCAATATACGAACAATCTCAGGATGGAAATATTAAAAGAAAGATAAAATGAGTGAGTGTCACTGAAAAATCCCTGTAGTCACACTTCTGTGCCAAACAAAGCTAGAAACCAAAGGCTCAGATGCTTTTGTTTGGAAGTGATATCCTAAGTAAAGAGTTTAAGGCCAGCCACGCCTGCCTTCTCCTTTGCTGTACTGAGGCAAATGATTGTAAGAAATCTGCACCCTGAATCAAGCTTGCAGCAAAACCACAATTCAGGCAATAATCCTGTAGATCTCCGTTACAAGAGAGTATCAGAATTAATGTTTTCAGAGGTCACTTTGTTTAAATGCTATTTTGCTTCAGTGTGAGCTCATATTGCTCCAGTAGTAGGAATGATGACTATTCTGAATGCTTTTAGAGGAAAGCCACAATGAAGTGCTAAAAGCCACCTATAGTAAGATGTGGCCAGCCATGTGAGCTTGGGGTAGAGGTGAGAAAGGCTGGCTACTAACTTTTCATCTGAATAGCTGACTTCACAGTCTGGTTGTCTTTATTTGAGTCACTGAAATTGCTGTTCTGAAGCCCACTGGAATCACATCTCCATGAAACTATACTCAGGTTTGGATCAGACTCTTGTGGGTTTTTTTTTTTTTTTCCTCCTTCTTAGCAAGCCACAGCATGGCTGCATAGAGAGATTTCTCTTGATCCGACTACTTATTAGAGAATCTATATCCAGGTACACAAAAAAGCTATGAGCAGCTCTACCCCTTGTCTCCAGGGAAATCACTTTGCATTGTAGGTATGTTGATGGATCATAGGGCAACAGCCATGGTGCATAGGATGAGCTATTAGTGAGTTTGTCCCATAAGTTATCTGGACTTGATATAGAGAGAAAAAAGCTTCATTTGCCCTAAAGGCAAAAATGTTCCACCAGAGTGGGATGATTGACTGACCTTGGAGCACTAAGGCTGATCATTTGGCACTAGTGTAAATGAAAAATTCATCATTACCGATGATTTTTGACTGCCCTAGAAAAACCAAATATTAATATGGTTTAATATAGCACAGTTGAAAATCCAGAATGCAATAAAACTTTCATATCATGCTAGCACAGGGATTTCTTTGTGTTATTCATTTAAAGAGTAGGATATTCTCCCTCTCTATTTCAAGCCATTCTTTCTGGAGCTGAAACAATATGGTATTTCATTTGAAGTACCTTTCACCACCCTCTCAATATACAGACTCACAGGTACTCTCAGTCTTTCATAAATGACAGAACTTTTATCCACATCTTACCACAAATTCTGAACACAGAATCTTTGAATTATTTCCCCACGAAATACTTGGATACATGCTGTATAAGTACAGTGGTCTGTGAGGTACTTTGCACCAGGAAACTCCAGAGTAAAAGCTGAGATAGAGGAAGGGATTCTTTACTGAGGCAGGTGATGGTGACCTTTAGAGGCTTAGAGCTGATAAACAGCCCAAGCCTATGACATAAAATCTCTACACATGAGACCCTCAAAGGTCACAAGTCAAAGACAAGATTTCTTATTTTTCCTAGCCTGAAATTGGGATGCCACATGTAGAAAAGAAATAATAGTCTACCTTGGAATAGTGTAAAATATGAATTAGCCACAGGGGATTCACATTTTCTAATTAAATGCCGATTAAAATCAATTAAGAAGCTATAGCAGTCCTGCACTAATGAGGAAAGTCATATTATTACCTCTGCATTAAGTACTGTATCATCCACTAATTCCACTTAATCACAGTGAATTTTTTTTGTTAATGCAAGGACCTAGACTAATATTGCAGTGGATTTGAACAACGAATTATACAGGTTCAGTGTTTCCTAGCCAAAGTAACACATTTTCCCATATACTACATGCGATGGTGACTCTAAATGTGATGTTGTGAAAGTGATAAGAGGTGTCACCTCCATTTTTTAATTCCTTCATGTTTCAATAGTGGTTTTGAACTCTACAGATTGCTAGTAGTAAATTTTACTTGTCCTGTTAAAATGCAGGTAGAATTATAAACTGTTGTGATACAAGATCTAGAAATCTTGCTACTCGGTCTTAAGGCTCCAATAATGAACAAGAAAAAGCACAAAGATTAAGCCAATATGTAATCTGGTAAGAGAACAGAAATAGGTATATTAATCAAAATGTTAGGGGAGAAGACAAAAGGACCCAAACATCTTCATGGCCATATGATGTCCTAACTTTCCAAACACAAGAATCGTGAGTGGGCATGAAAACAAAGCTGGATCTTTCAATCTGGCTTACAGAAAAGAGCAAATCACCTTGTGGTCTGGGTAGCACAGCCCCAACTTCAAACAAGAGCAGAAAGACATTCCTTCAAGAATTCTCCAGGACACATTAACCCTGGACTTGGTTCAAATAGTCAATTAGCCTCCTCACAAGCAACTGAAAGGCTGCAGAAGTTAAAGAAGATCTCTCTCTTTCAGTATTAACTTTGACAACATGCTTTGTTGGTTTTTTGCTTTGTAGCTTGGCCCCCTTATTGCAACTCTGTGTTCCCTTAGCAAGCGATAAAGCTGGTTCTCTAGCAACCTATAGCTAGCATAGCATCGCTCTGCTCCCTCAGGCACAGGGAAATTAGTTTCTCAAGGGGGGACTGGCAAATTCCTGGAGCGCATCATCCCACTGGATATTGGGCCAGGAGGTTTCTGAATGTTTGGAGGAGCCTGTCCCAGACTGCACAAGTTTGTTTGTAGAAGTTTAACACACCTTGCCCATTTGTGGAGAAGAAGGGATTGAGTGTCTTCACTAATGGTGAGTAAGGTGAAGACCTGAAACTCAGAGCTCAGGCTTTGCATGTCGCTTGGTGGTTTGCTTCTGGTATCTGATTTGTAACTGTTTCTTGTTGGATTCACTTGTACGAAACCTATCTGGCTTATTGAAGCAGCTGTACACCGTATGTTAGTGCTTTCTTAGGCAACAGAGTTGGCAAATAACACAGAGCCTGCATAGCCATGGCACTTTTTAAAGAGGCATTTATTAGTGCGTCTATCAGAGCCAAATTATAAGCTTCTCACTCTTAGTGGCCACTAAACAGAAATGCGTCTTAAAATGCTTTATAGTGATTATAGTGCTAGGCTGAATGGTGCTGACAATTTATTCATGGTTACTGATATGATCATTTTTAACTTGATTTCCACACTTTACCAAGTTTTTTTTTCCACCTAAAGCGCAGTCTCTCTGTAAGACATGCTGCTTTGCTCTGTAATTACACAGAAAGCTGAAACAGAAGAATATCTATGACTATGCTGAGAAACCTTATTGAAACTAGAGTGGGAAAGGGAACAAATATTATCTTCCAGGCTGGCACTGCTTACCACGCTAGTACTTGACAGAGAACGGGTATGATCACTGTGCTGCTGCAAAGCGTTCAAGAACTTGGGACTTGCCGTACTGGATCCAACCCTGGTGGTCTTGGCAGCCCATTCATCAAGGGTGTCCAGCACGAGCCATCCACGCAGAGACACCAGAAACTGCACAGGAAAGTGGGGGAAACCAAGTGCTTATATTGATCACTATTTTAGAACATAAAGTCACCAGTGCAAAGCCTGTGTTCCTGGCAGGTGAAGAAATACTACACTTTATCCCCAATTTAAATGGAGCATGGTGACGCAGAGAGGATAAGCAACTCATCCAATGATTTGTGGTGACTCAAGGAGCTGAACACGGGATAAATCTGGTAACATGACTCTCACCACCTTACCAGAAATGACTATTGTATGACTCTGGATGTATTATTTCAGAAAACTCAGTCCCTCCTGAATATTGCTGAAGTCTTTACTATGGGGACCCTCTGGAAGGCCAGGCACTGCTGTGGCCCCTGAGCAGAACTCCACCAGCCCATAAAGGCTGCAATCCCACATACTCTGGAAGCCCAGGCACGGACACTGTAGTATTTAGGAAATGAGAAAAATCAGAAAATGAAAGAGAGAAGCATTAATGAGCAACGTAATGATCTGTAAAATGTCTTTAAAATGAAACCTGTAGTGTTTATCTATATCGCATCCTTGGGAAACTTACAGCCCCTCCAAAAGCCTCGACCAGAATCACCAAGCTCACAGCCTGGGCAATTCAGATACTTTCTGTTCAATGAGAGGAAACTAATCCACCTGAGTTCTCCTCATTTTGGGATGAGCCTTTATGGGTGGATGAAGATGAAAATCTGAAGAGGGATAGGTAATACAACATGCTACTGACAGAAACAACACTTTGAGCGGTGTATGTTGTCAAAAAAATTTCCATGTTGGCTTTTTATTAAAAACCTTGCTAAGCCTTGCTAGACTGACAGAGAGAAGGAAATGTCTCACAGCAGTCAAGGCTTGTTGGGCAACTGTTGCAGTTTAGAGCTCATCATTTTCCCTGCTTTTATTATTCCTTGCTGTGGCTGACACTATGCATAACCAGCTCACAATCACTTCCTTACCACATTTGATTTCCCATGTTTCACCCTGCGGATTTTATCTTGCTAATGAAACCCAGGCTATTTGTCCTCAGGTATTCACATGGTCCCCATTGCAAGAGAGCCTGAAGACCTGAACATCTTAATGGAGCCTTACAAATTCCACTGGCTGCTTCTGAACCACCCGAGATGAAAATAAAGACTTTAAGTCATTCAGGCTGGGTCACTGGTGTTGTGTATCAATTATGCAGATTCCCTCAAATGGATTCTGAAAGCATCTGTCACACATGAAAGAAAAGCTCTGTGAGCCTTTGCTAACAAAAATGTCTTTTGTTCCCTGACAACTTTGTACATAAAGGTGTGAAACAAGACGGTTTAAACAGGCTTTCCTACTCCATCGAGCAAGCAAAGCCTCTTGCAGGGATGTGGGGAAGATAGCTTTTCATATACTTTGAGCGCTGGGTGAGCGAGGTGGGGGCTGGCTACCCCCGGCCCAGGACTCGCCCTAGGGCAGTTCTCACTGAGGGAACAGCACAAAGGGGATTCTGTCCCCTCCCTGTGCACACAGGAACTCTCTGAGGAAATGTGCACAAGCACAAGGCTATGAAAGTTTCAAAGACTGTATAATGAGAGTGATATGCTGATAATCAGCTTAATTCCCATTTCAAACACCTAAGTCCCTTTGTGAATCTGGCCCTATAGACTTAATCCTGCGTATAGCTTAATTAGCTTAATTGTTGACCATGTCTGGTAAAGGGAGGGTGGGCAGGACAGTGTGCTCTGGGGAAACTGTCCGCACCCAGCAGGTCAAAGAAAAGCTTATGGTGGACGGGACTTGGAGGGCTCTAAAGGGAAATGGCTTTGTTTCAGAAACAAGAAGCCTGGGAAGAGGCTGCAGAAGTTTGTGTTCAGATAGGCAGAAGTAACTGGGACTGAATGAAGGGGAACCTTTTAAAGCTTCTCAGGACCAGAATGATCCCATGCCCAGGGCACCGAGGATCGCTTTTACATTCTTGTCTCCAGCCAGATGTCTAATTTCACTATTTATGACTAAGGAAGTGAGCGTGCGAAGATCTTGTGACTTATTTCTGTTCACTCGGAAAGTGCATAGCTCAGGATTGGATGTATTTCCTCCACATGTCACTTTTCTTCATACTTTCACCGGGATAGGGTCCATGTGCTTGTTCTTCTCTTGTAGCTTTGGACATCTTGCAGGACCAAGATCATACTGCTTAGCAAACTGCTTCCTGACATGCAGGAAGAATTTGAGGCTGTGACTGAGGTCCTCATGTGGAGGAGACTCTGAGAGCCATGATAAGGGCTCTGGGACCAGACCCACTGCTGATGCCTTTGCAGGGACAAAAGCTGCCACGTGCACCTCTGGCACCACGCCTGACCTTTAATCACTCTACAGTTCAGGTGCCTGAAGTCACATTTTCCACTGTAAATCACTAATAACCTGGCAAAAGAAGCACTTGAGTACCTTTCTCTCTGTAAGAACAGTAAGATAGAAGCTGGCCTTTTACGGGGAACTTCTGGGAAAGTATTTTCCGTTGCATACACGAAACATGCAGTTTTACTTCACGCAGCAAAAGTCGGGCATGTAATTAACTGAATATCTACCTAAGACTAAGTATCCATATAAAGCTTTAATTAGGTGATTAAGAATGCCAGAACTGAAGTTAATTTTGGATTTTTTTTTGTTTACCCTGATGTACATGGTTAAATGACAAAGTTGGGTCTACCAAACTGCCTCAGTTTGTAGAAGGCTCATTAAAAAATAAAATAAGCTGTCCTTCTACAGTGAAGAAACCATTAAATGTAACATCTATAAATATTTACTCATGTGAAAAAATTCTGAATCCAAAGAGTTTGAGAAACATAGTCTTGTTTTACTTGTCCTACTATAAAAAGAATCCAAGCCTGCCCAACCTGATCAAGCTGCCTTTCTAATATCGCAAACATGCGTATGGAATCGGTTTTTACATTTTCCCACGTTGTCCCAAAGGACAGCATCATATTACAGTATACACCAAAGCCACAAGCTTTTAAACAGACAAAGTTCATCCTGGCTATTAGCTAGTTATTCAGTCGTTCAGGCAAAGCAGTTAAAACTGGAGGTGGTCTTTTTTGGTAGACCATGCATCTCATCTTCTCTGCCCTGACTGTCTCTGACCCTCTGTATGCACTTTTAACGCTTCCAGTTAAATGGGCATCTGTTTTCTCCTCTTTCCTCCTTATGGGAAGGTTTCAGCTAAGTGCTTATCAGACTCTGCTCTCTAACAGTCATTCAGTAACTCAACAAATAAGAATCTTTTAGAAGAATTTTGTTTGACAGCACATACGAAAGCCTCCTTTCCTCTTTAACACGCTCGTTCAAGCTTATTTTGCACATAGTTATTCCTGTAAAAGTAAACATACGCAAATATGTTTTTTCATTTAAGGCACAACTATATTCTATTAATTAAAAATATCCTCATGTACTTTTCCATGACAAGGCTGTGGTCCTGATTTGCAATAAACACTCGTTACAGCAAGCTTAATGGACGCTTTAAACTGGAGCCTATTATCATTCAGTGTTTGCTAATATAGTCAGTGGCTAGAGTTTATATTTCTCGCAGAACTACTGTTTAATTATCTCCCAGTGTTACCTACCATTAGTGGATTTAGCTTATGCATTTATATGGAAAATGCAGCAAAAAACATACGCAGCTCCTAGCCTCTGACTGGACCAAGTCAATATTTTTCAGTTGGAATAAGTGAAGGCAGATTTTTGGAAGGCCCAAAATATTACTTTTTTTCTGGATTTTTTTCTAAATAAACATCAATGAAAATATATTTGGCACAAACAATTTCTAGGACATGGCAGCTGAAACATTATAGAATCTAGCTCCTTTCACTCACATAAAGCCACCTGCTATGCCCTCAGGTTGCAGTTGCTTTTTTGCTGCACCTTTCTGTTGCTGCTTGCATGAGAGATTAATAGGGGTAGGAGTCACTTGGCTTGAGAGGTTTCACGGGATTGTACGTCAGCTGGGGTTACTTCCCAGGACAATGATGCAAACACTGTTTGCCCTTTTGCACTATCCCTCATACAGGAAGGGATACCAGTTTGTTGTCTAAAGCCATCTAGGGCCTAAGAAAAAGTACTGGTTCTTTCAATTAACATAGACAAATAGTCATTTAGACCCTCTCAGTATTCAGGAGAAAACTAAAACTGAAGATGGAGAATCTTCATGCAGCCATGGCTAGGTTTCCAGAATGAAGTTAGATGAGCGCATGCACATACATGCATGAAAAGCCTGTGTGATTGTACCTGTAATTAAGTATCAACTTAAAGCATATGGAGATTGTACCTTATATCTCATGCTTTCTGGATCATTGGGGTTGGTGTGAGGTCATTGCTTCATTCAGCTTTTCTGCAAATATAGGGGAACATTTAAGACGTCTAGGAAGGACGGTCTTCTAAACATCCTGTGAGATAATTTTGGCAGGGTGTATCCTTCTTAGAACCTACCAGTATCACAGAATATATATACAGAGAAATATACTCTAATATTTTTTAAAAAATATTTTATACAGGCAAACACATCCACAGTGTGGATATCCCCATATACTCTCCATACAAGATGCATGTATGATTTTATGTACATATGCCTGCATATAAACTATGTGCAAAATGTATTTGGGTTTAAGTTGGAATACAGACACCTACGAATAGGAACTTATATATAAGTATGCAGGTATATTAAATAGGACTGTAGTCTAGTTGTTAGTTTTATTTAACAAAAATTATATAGGGTTAAGTTGGAGTACTTAATAAATAGATACAAAAAAGTCTACTGTATTTCAAGGTATAAGGCACCAACCTAACCAAGAGGAGGATTCATAAGGCTGTAAAAACCTGTCAGTGTTAAAGCAGAACATTCAGAGTGCTGTTTTCCAGGGGCTTGATCTATGGAGTTTCTACAGCGGGGATTGAGAGAACGGTTCTGTGACACAGGATCCCAAGGCTGTGGTTAATCCCAGTGTGCAAACCCTATGCTGGTAAGGGTCAGGAGGGTGAGGAGAGATCAGTGCTGCAGACTGCTGTACAGTGTAAATACACCCGAGCCATTTAAATAACCTAAATGGGAACCAGGAGCAGCCTTGATGCAGTAGCAGAAAGCAGAGTGTCGGCTGAGATGCAGCGTAGACCCCCACTTACAAGGAGCACTGCTGTTAACTAGTCTGCGTCTAGTATCTCTGTGCTGTACAGCATCCACTCTGAAGACATATCTTAAGTCAGAGCACACAGTTCAATACCAAAGCACAAAAGAGAAAGGACAGTGTTTACTGTTGGGCTCCTCAAACAGTAAACCCAACACTCCCTGCTTCTCCTTCCCGTGGGAAAGCCATGACAGCGTTCTGCCCCATGTGCTGCATGTTACAGCATGTTACTGCTGATACCTGATTTCACACTCGTGTGTTCAGCTCCTGAATATCGTAATTTTTTAACTCACTTATCTAGAATTTAGTTACTTTTTTACTGCAGAAAAATACAGAAGCAGCGTGAGACTCATTCTGAGACTGCATGGGGAAATCCAGAGAGAGTCCCAGCCCGTTTCGAAGAGGATTATCCATGTCCTCATTCCCCTCCGCAGGGACCACAACAGAAGCTACTGCCATCAGGCTGACTCCATTGCTCCGTCAAACCCAACAGGCAAGTTCCCTGCTGACACAACCCCATTAAAACAAATGGACTTTCATCATTGGAGATTATAGCCCTAAAACTGTTTGCAAGGATGTCCCCAGAGAAAGAGCACAGATTGACCTTGAAAAGAAATTAAAGGCTCAATCATCAATTGCCAATATTTGAAATTCAAAAACTGTAAGCTCAGGGAGGACCAACACCTTGAAAAAATCCACATATCCTATGGATAAAATCACGCCTAAACACCATAAGCAGATATTTTTATGCTTAGTCCCCAGAGACAGTACTGTCACGTATGATGTTTATGTATACACGAACCTCTACTGTTTCTAAGGTCTTATACTAACGTGAAAGCCCATGGTAGACAATGATATGGGTGCTCTGTTGATTCGTTAAACTACATTAAGCACCCTAAACACTTTAAAAACAATAAAGAACTGAAGCGTCACAACATTAATTTTAGGAAATTTCACTGGCCAAGTTTAGGTTCCTGCATTTGAAGTAATTCACATTAGAAATTAACGTGAATTAACTTTCCCTAGTATCTCTGCATACACATGGCCTAAGCATACAGTGAGGGGAATTCAAAACCAGACCTTTTTCCTTCACAGCTTCCCCCTCCTGCTGTAGTCTCCAATGAAGTCACCACCCTCTGTAGCTCGGCACAGTTGTCACTAAGTTCAGTGAAGCTGTCACAGTTGCATCAGGGATTTATCTGGGGCCTTACGGTGACTTTAACACGAGAACATGTGGAACCAGACATGTATAAGAGGAAAAGGCTACTCAAAATAAACATCTGGGGAAAAATGAAGGAGACAGGAGAGCTCAGTGCTTTGCACACATCTCGAGCTGCTAACAGCTAGATTTGCAGTTACGGTGGGCAGGCTGCACCAGGGTTAGCTGGAATCCATCCCTGGGAATTTTTCCGAGTGCTGTCAACAGTATGCCTGGGCTGGATCTTATTTTAGCCATCCAGCTTAACCATCATCTGTCTAAAGCCAGAAATGATGCACTCTCCTCTCCTTCCATCACAGTTCCCTCCTGAGATCAAGAGACAGAAAACCATCCCCGCGTCTGGCACTGATTACGAGACAATCCCATCCATGGGCGAGGGGGAAGGATAAACAGCGTGAGGGGAGCTACGCGCGGTGACCAGGAAATTCCCTGCGCACTGGAAGAGCCGGGGCTCTCGTGCTCAGGTTACACAAGCGCGCTGACTTCGTTGGGTACCCACAAACAGCCTTCCCAGTGTTTGCTGATTTCAGTCTTTTTGTTTTAAATGCTATTAACAATGCCAGACATTGAGGATTTGTCATGATTCACTAAATGGATGCACTTCCCTTGCAAGACAAGCAACAGAAACACTTCCCTCCAAGCAAAGCTATGTTGCTGAGACACTGCAGACTCTGCCGAATCCCCTCAGCCCTGGCCCAGTCACTGCTTCCTGGTTCACACATGGGGATGAGAAGGAAGGGACCTAACTGCGTAACTCCAGTGAGCTTGTTCACATTAATAGGTAAGACTTTGCTAAAAGATAAAGATATTCAGTATTCTGAGGGGTTTCTGGCTAATTATTTGAAGCCTCAGCAGACTGCGTGGTTACCAATTAAGCATAATTTTGCATTTGTTTAAAAAAATAAGAAGCTTTGGTAAAATATCAACTAATATTTTTTGTGGATCTTGACCCATGCGATTACGTGTATTTTACAGTTAAAAAAAAGCAAGAAGAGATAGAAGAACAAGTCTAGGCAAAAATAGGAAATATTGTTTGCAATTACTTTTAAAAGTAATTTTGACCAAAAAAAAAGAAAAGAAAAATGTTTGCTTTCAGAATGCTCCCTTCCTTTTCAGTAGCACACAGAAAGGAAAAGAGAGGGAATGGGGAAAAAAAAAATTTCCACCCCATTTTTTACAAGACTTTGCATCACCTGGAATACAAAGTAATAGTAAAATTGGGCAGTTCACTTTCAGGAGGGATGAGGGTTTGCAACAGCCCGTGACAGCAGCCTGCAGGAGCCTGCGCGCAGTGGCTCTGAAACACACGCAGGGCTGCGGGAAGAGGCTCTGCTCAGCAGCAGCGATCGGGCCTGCATCTCTGCCCACTGCAAGGGCGTTTGGAGAAGTCATTTACAGCAGCAAATATGCCTGAACCACGCTCCTCAGCACTGTCATCAGCGTTTTATGCTTTTTCATTACCTACTTAGGCACTGGCTGGGATGAGAACCTAAGCCTATGTCTAGGTTCTTGGGTGGTATTTTCAGCCTGAGCTGGAAACGTATTTTCTGCAAGCTAGCTCAGACACGTCTACAAAAATTGCAGCCACTCAGCGTAATTTTTAACAACTTTCAAAAAGGCCTTCAAATGGCTTTCTGGTTCTCTCTGG
Source organism: Nyctibius grandis (assembly GCF_013368605.1). Lineage (NCBI taxonomy): Eukaryota > Metazoa > Chordata > Aves > Nyctibiiformes > Nyctibiidae > Nyctibius > Nyctibius grandis. The sequence continues at coordinate 678,985 of NC_090689.1, read as the reverse complement.
CTTTTACAGAATTACGTGTCTCATCTGCTTTGATTCTTCCGTAGATCCCCCTGGCCACCCATGATAACCCCCGTCAACACCATACCAGACACGTTCTGCCTCAGTTCCACCTTTGTAAATTCAGGAAAAAATTCCTTAGTATTTCTCCAATGAAAGAAACCCTGCAACCACAACTGTTCTTTCTTGAATACTTGACTTTCACAGAACAGTGCCTTAATCAATAATCAAGACAACAGCTTTGAATGCATACAAATCATGCGGGTCCACTTCACTACAGCTATAAGCTGCAGTTTATTTTTGAGCTGATAAACATTTTCCAACAGATTGTATGTTAATGACACTGCTGCTGGCAAAACAAGCTACCTTCACCCTGAGCTGCTTCCAGATGCTAAACAAAGCCTTAATACACCCAGACTATCCTTAAAGGTAACTACCTCTACACCTGTATGAATGATTTAACATACAATGCTGTACATTCAGTATCACTGGTATATGAGATATTTCCTCTGAATATGCAACGGAAGCTCTTGATCAAAGCATACACATAATGAGAGATTAACAGCTTCCATGAGGTTTTGCAGCTGGGTTAATTTAGCAGTTGCGGAGATAGTGTAGGAGTTTTCGCTTTTTCCAAGATAACCATTTCAGAATGTATTCTCTCTCTATACAGAAGGTTTCTTCTGGGTTTTTTATTTGTTTCATACCTATGCACCTGCCACAACGTATAGAATGAAAATAAATTCTGGGAAAGTCTTGCTGTTGGAAGAATATGGTAGTCTTAAAAGAATGATGTCTAGTCCTTGTCATTTCACCATATCAATATCATAGCCATAATTTCTTTGATGAAGCCAGAGAAAGATGCCAAATCAGGTTACACCTTTGAAGAAGTCTTCATTTGTAAATAAATAAACAAACAATAAAAAGCCACTACATTCTCTTCCAAAGACAGACACGTATATTGGTAGAAATAAAGCAACTCGTAAGATAATGCTTTAGCAAAGAAACAAGCGCAATCCTGCTTAATTCACCATCTAATACTCATGGGAAGGGGTCGGCATCTGGAAAGATGTTAATAACTCAGGACTCTATAACTGAAATGATTTTGTAATTTAAAAAAAAAGTCAAATGAAAAAAAAAGTGTTCAGGGAAGCACAGAAAAGCATTGCTACAACAGCAAAACAAATCAAACACTGATCAATATCACTGTGGTCACCCGTTAACAGAGACTTGTGATGCATTTTGAATGCACTTTGTACTGAAGCCATATTTTCCCGTTTCCTTGATGCCTTATGGTAATGAAACACATATGAGATCATTTCTGGAGGAAGGATAGTCCTCTGCCTCCTATTTTCCGTTCATACGTCCTTTGTGGTGGCGCCTAAATTGCAGATGAGGGTTGGACAACAGTGCTTACAGCTAGATCTGACTGAAGATGACAGAAAGCTGTACCCATGCTAGATCTGAAGGACTTCAAAATGGGATTCAGCACAGTCAGTTCAGTCACATTTTGGAGCCATTAGTGTCTTTGTTTCAAGCAGCTTCTATCCTTCCCTCTCCATTCATATAGAGCCTGGAAGGCAGAGAGCAGGGGGAAGACTATTTTGACTTTCTTGACTGTAGACGAATATAATGAAAGAATTGTCTTTCAAATATAAGGACCTGAATTTTAAGATCTCCAGCAGGCTGTTTCATTTACAAGAACTATTAACAACTTAGTAAACCCTGTGTAGGTTCATCCCATTGCCAGATGCATGCAGTATCTCAGGGTAGCAAAGTTGCTAAGCACTGCTAAGATGCTGATGCTGCTGCCTAACTAATGTCCTTTAAGAGGCAACCGCTACACATGAGCGTAGCTCTTGGGCATTGGCACCACCACACACCAAGGCACTGCTCAGCGGTGCTCCTGCTAATGCACAACCCGACAGCAGCGCAGCTACGGCCACGCAGCACCTGGAGGTACACAGCCCAGCTGGCCCAAACACAGGACTGTGCTGACACGGATATGCTGCTTTCAGGAGCTGACACCCCAACGTGGCACCAACCTGCACAGCGGAGAGACATCCCTGTGCAGCACAGTTATCTCTGCTACTGTGGCACCTACAAACGCCAGCAAAGCAGGAGGGCCCCGTTTGCTTGATTCTGTAACTAGTAAAAAAAGCCGGAACTGCTTCTGATGTATCTCAGGAAACAACAGGAATCAAGCAGATGATGAAAAAGGAAAAAAAGCCAACCCAAAAACACCACACTGAAACACACTTAGTCCCCCTGATTTCCCATGGTTGTCAAAGGAGTCACAGCCACTGCCCAGCAGCCCCACAGCAAGACTAACAACAGATTTAACTGCAGGCTGAGCCTCTGCTCCGTTAGTTCAGGCAAGGATCTACAAAAGGCGTGTTTTGTCCAGCCTGTACTTGCAGGACACTCACTGAAAGCACCTCTCTGTTTCAGATGAATATAGCTGCATGCAAGACCCTTCAGAGCAGCAGGATCTTTGCTCAAGTATGAATGCAAGACATGCCGTTTTCTGCGGCACAGGGTAATGAATGAAAATTGAATGGTAATCAAATCAGACTCAAGTGTTCTAAAGAAAACCAAATTTTTTTGTTATCTTTGAGTCTCTCTCTCTCACCTTCAGTGGAGGACTCTGCAGCAGAAGCAACCCCCCCCCCCCATGCAGGGCTGGGTTCCATCCCTTGACAGCCTGACAAGGGTGGGAACATGTATTTGTTTAAGGACTGCATTTGCCTCCCTGGGCCAAATAAATACTTGGAAAAGGAACGGAAACTTTGGACTGTCACCACACCCCATTTCCATGGAAAGCTAAGCTCTCTCAGAAGCAGCTTTGCATAGAGAATACAAAACAACTTAATACAAATATACCATATTATATTATTTATCACTATTTACTTAGTTCCATGTCTTATCTTTAAAAAAATAAAATAAAATCCATGGCTTCTTTTAGAAACCATCCATATTTTCTTCAGATGTGGCTTGTAGTCTGGGGTTTCCAACTGGAAACATTCTGACAAGGATGTGATTTTCAGAATAGGTTTTCGTTCCTTTCAGAGAGTCTCTACAAGGTGTTTCAGATGGGAATTTTAGGGATGTCCATGGAGTGGAGAGTTGTCACCAGTAAAGGTTTTAAGTATAAGGGAAAGAAGATGATAATCCATACCCGTATAACAGAGACTGTGCTGGCAACACACAGAACAGAGTGTAAAAGAGCCCCATGCCATGGTACAGGCTACCTCAAGAATCCCTCCTGAAGACCTGTCTCCACATAATTTCCCTATGCTTTACTTGAAGTATTTCATTGTCTAACTTGAGGAGGCAATTTCTAGTTTTGTCCATGGTTGGTTTACATGTTAGAACAGTGGCAGGGAGGAAAGTCAGCATGAGCATGCTACCTCTGTTGGAGACAGCCGAAAACAACCCTGCCATCTACCAGGCTTTGATGTTAAAACCCAAACAGAAAAAATCCATGTGTTTTTCTAGGTATGTCACCCTTTTCTGATTGGGCCCCGAGACTTCACTCCATCCCCACTGCAATATCCCCCGTTATTCACAGAAGCCTTTCCACCACCTAATACAACGGGTGCCCTTCCGGCTCCTGTGGTGCCAGCCACTGCTCTCACACATCAAGGTGATGAACTTCCATCTTCTGCAGAGAACTGTATTTTGGGACGGCATGGCAAAGACAGGAGACACAGGGACAACCTATGGATCATTTAGCAAGAAGCTAATGCTGGCTTTGACCTACTCACATATGGCATGAAATAACTGTGTTTACAGCCATTTTGTTATCTTTAGGGAAGATCTTAATGAAGCAAAGTTTGTGGAAAAAGGTATTATAGCTGATCAGAAAAAAGAAAACAAGTTTTCAAGCACATAAGGCTTTCTTCATGTCTGAACTAGATAAAAGAACACAGGTAAGTTTAGGATAAGGCTGAGCCCAGGTTAGCCATGGAGGGACATGCGTACATGACCATTAAGTTGTTTTCTTTCTGAGCTCATATAAAAACTGACCTCAGTGCAAAGTTTTCACAGGGACAAGTGAAAATTATAACAAGCTCTCTGGAAGCAAAACTCCATGAACTCCAGGGTTATTGCAACTCTCTCCTACTTTTTTTTTGTGACTAGAGCACCTCGTATCACCTGCCAAACTTTTGGTTGCTCCCAGTAGAAGGTCAAAGTGCTTAATAAGAAAAGATGTAGCAGATGTGTTTTGGGTAAAACTGCATTTTTGATCTGGCCACTGGCTTTATGGATACCTTCTAATTACTTAATAAAATTTCACTAAGTTTTAATCCTACTTGTACTTCTAGTAATTTACTTTCAGCTATATTTTAATTGAAGATATAAAAAACACTCTCCAAAAGCCCTCTTAAGACAACAAAACACCTTAAGAATACAGTGCTTACTTTGCCACAAAAATCCCTATGATGACTGTTCCTATAAATCACCTCTCTCTGAGGTAAGACAGATTAGGAAAAGAAAAAAAGAGCCTCACCCTGATCTCCTGGGAACCTGGAACCACATCCTCACACCTCTCCTTCATCTCAGGCTATTATATAGCACTGCCACTCTAGCTACAAATTTAAGCCAGAGTTTTCAGGTGTGACCCATTCTCCTCATTGCCAGACAAAACCCTTTCCTGCTCCAGGTGCACTCTATCATGCAGCAATAAAAACAAACCCTTCAGAAGGCAAATCCTCTTGCCAATCCTACCCAGCTGATTTCAGTTGCATTAGCAAACCCAACCAAGTCTTCCTCCCCACCCCCCTCTCCAAAGCTCGCTCAGGTCAATTCCCGATTTCCAGTCAGTTACCACATTGATATTCTGGTTCACATAGTTTCAGGGACTCATTTACCTGTCAGGCATCATTTATGATTTATCACCCTGCAACATCTGAAATTCTTTTCCATTAATGACAGCAGCAGCCACCTTGACTCTCCAGAGCTTTGACACATAGCAAACTAAAACTGCAGGATAATGGTTGTTTCCCTGACCCTGACAACATGTTACCTAGAAAAGAGCCTATGATGCTTATGCCTAGAGGAGGATTCAAATATTCCCTTCTTATAGATTCATGTTTATAGGCGGGATTTTAAGAAAGAGTACAGAAACTCCATTGGCAAAAGATTATATTTAACTGTAAAGCTGTAGCTGTCAGCTTGCAGAGGTACAGTTTTCACAAGGAACAAGGAGAGGAAGGTTCTTGGTCCCCTGGATCTGCATGGGGGATGTGAGCACTGGTAAACTGTTCCCAGGTAAACGAGTGGAACAGTCAGGCCCAGAAATTGTGAGAAGTTCATATTGAGGAAACCTGCCTGGATACGACATACTAGTTGAAATATGCTTTCTCAAGCTCTACGTTCGTTTTCAGCAAGTCCCAATATGCTGTGGTGCAAATTAGGGAGAGCACCAGTAAATAACAGAATATGAGATGTTGAATAAAGAGGGAATAGGGATTTGGAGGGATTTTTTTTTTTTTTCTGGCAGTATACTCAAGCTCTGATCATGGATCAGAGTGCATTGGTGGCCTCAGTCAACATCTTTTCAGATGTTTACCATCCAAGTCCTGCTCTTCCACTTGTGCCAGGCCCTTGAACATCAAGTGTATGTTTGGTGTGTCAGGACAGCTCTGCTAAAATCCCTGCTCCTTTTCTTTACCGTACAGTGCAGCATGGAGGGAAGAGCATGTGTTCCTTGGTTTGCAGCAGAGAAGCTCCTTGCCCCTTAGAGATGCCTGTCTGGCAGCCAGTCTCTCTTTTCAGATGCAGTTTTTCTGGAGGCAATAATCTCTGGTTACCCCAGAAGCACCTGATGCTGCAGTTGAGTAATGAATGCTCAGTTTATTCTCTGAATAGGCTATGACTCTCCTTAGCTTAAGTGGATGGGATTTCATGATATTCTGCATTTTCTTTCAAATCCTTGCCACACATAAGGAATATTGGTTTGCTTTCTGCCACCACTAAATAAATAGTAAACAGAGAGAGCTCTGAGATTAGTCATCCTGGAGAGTTCAGAAGCTTCTCAAAAACTGCTGGGTAAATGTTGTATGAATATATCCATATCATGTCAACTAGTAGTCTATGGGTCTTGGATGCTTTTTAAAAGGCAGCCTGGAGTCAGTAAGTCATACTGACACATTACTGATTTTGGCCCTAAAAAGAACAAAGCTGCTACTTTGGTTTTGGTTTTGAGAGTGATGACAAATGTTCACGTCCCAAGCCTGGTGGATTTTATTTTACTGCTCTTCGTAACAGAAACACTTTTATTACAGCAGTGCCAAGAAGCCAGACTGAAACCATACTGTGTTCAAGACACTGCACAAGAGACAAGAGTACAAACAGCCAGAAAAAGAGGGAGAGATGAAGAGAATTAGCAGTAGGTAAAGCAACTAGTAAAAGAGCACACGCCTGCTCAGTAGAGGCACTTAAAGCAGTGACAGCTTTTCCCTAATGGGCTTGTTCTCTGCCAGAGCCATTCGTGGAGTGACATTCCTCTGAGCCTTACCTAGCTTAACAAGCCGCCTGCCTTATTTTCCTGCCTTCCTGGGGAAGAAGAGACTGTCAAGACACAGGAAGCTGAGAAAAGGTTTTAACTAGGAGTAAGGAGAAGAGAAAGGGACAAAGTCCACTTTCCTAAGAGGGGTGCAGACAGAAAGAGATTGGAAAGCGCCATATGCTCTCCCCTCTCCTCTCCTGTGGCTCCACCTGTCCCACATCCTCCCTTTTGCAGAGAAGATGCCATTCCAGTGTCATTCTCAGACTGGAGCAGGACAGATCCCTGGAGTTGCACAAGAGCAGGCAGACACTAAACAATGCTATGGAGAATGTGAGCAAGGATATACGATGCAGGTATTCTGGATTTGGGGAAATGAAAAAAGACCCACACTACCAGGCAACTTTGTAGATAAATCTATGTAAGATGATCTTCTCTGAATTGGGGAAAATTCTGGCAGCACAGCCCAAATCCATTTAAGCTTTACATTTCAGAGAGCTGGCACCAGGAGCAGCCTTGCAGTGTGTGTGTGTGGCAATTTCAAAAGTCAAGCAGTCAGCTCAAACCAGAGCTCATGGCTTTTGGGTCCATCGTCATCTCAGCATGGGAGGTCTGACGGAGGACTGTGAAGTGCTGGGTGTGGTACCAGTTTGCCTCTCGGAGCGCTCAATTGTATGGTCAGTCTCTGAGCCCATATGCTACACCCAGATTGCACATAAAGAGCCAAATTTTCTTGGGCACTGGGAGCAGCACAGCTGCATTGGCATAGCTTCCTGCCCAAACACAGCACTGTCCCAGGGAGGTAGCTTGGGTACCTCCACTGGGCATGATAGTGGATACAAGCAGGTTTGTCATTTCAGAGTTAGAGCACTAGAAAAGACACAATATGCTCTTATTCTTTATGTAAGACTTAAAAAAAAAAAAAAAAAAAATCAATTTCAGCAACAAGGCAAATTTTACAAAAGTTTGATGACAGTGTTCTTCCCAGGCCTGTAGAGCCCTCCACAACAAGCTGTATGGGGTACTCCTGCCCATACTTGCTGCTTGGGACAATGCTTGGGCAATGCTGGGTGGGTAGTCTTTCCAGCAGTTTCCTGCACAGCACCCTCGCGTCCGCAGGGGACAAGCATCAGTGGCAGCCAACAAGCCAGGGAGAAGCTCTGAAGGAGATCAGCAGGACACTGCAGAATTATATTATTATGCCAGCCCAGTCATTCAGCTGAATGCATGTTAAATTCAGCAGCTGGCTTGTGGCCAACCTTCTATTTCTCCTCAAGCCTGAAGAGCCACCGCTGGGTTTGCAAACAATTGCCCCTGCACCAGACAGGCTGGCTGGTAGTGCCTTTGCAGGCTACTGGGGTTTTCTCTGCATTGCACACAGCCTTTGCCTGAATTATGGCATCTGTTAAAGAGCAGTCTTAGCAGTTCCTAAGGAGCCTGCTCCTGCTCTCTCCCCCCACATGAAAACCAGAGACTGGCCTACAACTCTACCAGAGAGAGGATCAGGCCCCCCTGCAGAACAAGCACCTACCAATTAGTGACACTTACTGATTCTGTCTGTAGAGAATCATTATGAGAAACGCAAAGCATTATGCAGCCACTATTAATCTTCGGCTTTTGTTGCATTTACTCATGGTTTATGGCCCTCCGAGGAGGATAAATGATCAAGGCATGTACTCACATTGTTATTTGTCTATTTGTCTGTGCAACAATACACGTGCTCAGCACTAAGTAGAAGTTATTTTTCATGGGCAATGCAGCTTTAAGGCTGTTCAAGGTCAGAAGGCTTCATGAGGAAAAAAACCTGCAAGTGACTCTGGCTCATTTGCTGCCAGCTCTTCCTTTTAAAGTTACAACCCACACAAGACCATACGCAGGCTCAGACTCCAGGAGCAATGGCCACAGAAGTGCTCTTGTATTTTTGTCTTTTGCTAGGGTACGGTATGGCACACAGGTGTGTAAGTATGACAGATAAGGTCGTTGCTGTCAAATGACAATTCCTGTTCCAAGGTATTTAACATTTGTGGAACAAGCAGTTCCACTCTACACTTGTGATATTGAATTCTCTCCTCTCTTCCCTGCCTCCTCACTGGCTTATAGCTCAGTGTGAGCAACAATATTTTGGTGCAGTTTTGTTTATGGTAGCAGGGATATATTTCTGGTGGTTAAGTTCTAGCAAATTCAGGCTATCATACGCCTGCAGTGGTGCTTAACTAGCTGGCAGTCACTAACAAATAGCACTAAGAAATGTTCTTTGGCACTGCATAGCTCTTCGCAAGAATGACCATCTCCATTATGAACAGAGAGTACTTAAAACAATATTAGTCCAAAAGCAGGAATGAAAAAGCAATACAAATATTTTAGTAGCTGGTACAGAAACTACATTCTAGTTAAAATGATCAGATTTCCATGTTTACTTTGAAAACATACAGACATAAGTACACATTGTTTTGTAATTTTTTAGTCTTAAAATAGAAATGTGATATTATGGTAGGGATGGCACTCTGCAACTTGAAAAATAATTATATAAAAATGAGAAAAAGAAATATAAAGATGAGAATTGGTTTTTTCATCAAATAGTCACATGGCAAAGCACAGCATTTGTCCCGTCCTTACTCAGAGAAACAGCGAAACCGAACCTGGTCCAAAGCCAACTGTGTCAGTGCAAGTCCTCCCCTCACTGCTGCAGCTTTGGGGTCTGGCCTGGTATCCCCAAAAGACTATAACTACAAAAGATGGCTTTGGCACCATGTCACGTAAAACAGGAAAGTAAAACGTGCTGCCAAAGCAGGTATCAGGTAAAGCCAAACATCTGCCGCCTGATTCCCCCAGACAAAGCTCCATTCAGGCAGAGGGTAGTATCAAATATTTATAAAATGTAGTCGCAGAGGAACTCGGTTTCACACCTCCCGATTATCTTTTGTTCTTGTATTTCTTCCTCTCTGTTTCAAGTCAACCAAAAATAGCAAGAGAAATCTGAGAAGATGACTTTTCTCAAGACACTTGTTAAATATATTCTTTAAACTAGTTTTTGTTTCCAGAAAACTGTTCAGAGTGTTCACATTTGCATTTATCAGATCCACTCAGTCATTTCCATTGGTGGATCCAGCAGTCATTAAGTTAAAGCAATCTAATTTCAGTAACTCAAGACATGCAAAGAGCAAGGCTAGTGAAGTATTTGACAATAAATATTCAGACATCTTGGAGGACACTGAACAATACTTTCAAACTATTTAATGAGATATGATCCAATACATCTCGCCAGGTGATAAATGGCCACTCTTTGAACAGCAGGTCATTTGCAGGACATTATCAATGCTATGCCATGAATATTGTATTGCTAACAATAAATGTTTTGACACATAACAATACATTTATATACAAATCAATCGGACGCTACGCTCTCAATTATCCATACTGTTAATTGTTCAATCTTTTTAATTGTTGTGAATGGTACCTTCATCAAGGGGGTTGTCTGTTATAAATCAGAATGGTTCATTTAATACCTCTCCTTGGGCAAATTCATTTATCCTAGTGGAAGTGCAGAGATGTGAAAAGAGTAGAATTTGTCCTAGAATCTTCAGGAATGAAGGACTTCTCTCAACCTAAAGTGTTTCCTCCTCCAGCTTAATTTACAGCAGGTGCTGGCACTGGTACCATGTCTTTTTAGAGACATGGATATGTACAAGCTCCAAACTTTATCTTGTTAATTACAAAGGTATAGGGCAGGAGAATCTACCCAATAGTTCTCTTCCTTATTTGAAAATCAGTGCTAAAACCACATACATTTTACTATCTTTTTTTCCTTTAACTATAAAAATCTATTTATCGCATTAATTGCTATTCCTGTCTTTGGCATTACTCTGAGTTGCCTACACTTTCTCCTATTAACATTCCTATAGCTACTGTTCTTCCTCCTGGACATACATGGAGGAAGGCTATTGCCTCCGTGCTCTGACGACATGTCATCTTTACTTCCAGAGCTGACAATTGCCTTGACCTTTCTACCTGCCACTTTGCATTGCACTGCAAGCTCATATAATTTGCTGTCCACTATCATTTTTGGACTGCACATCTATTTCCCTCCATGCTACTGAATCTCTGGGTCTGGAATTATTTTTCTTCCCAGATGCCCTCCATGGCTTTTATCCAAGCAGATTCTTATTCAGTGGCTTCTAGGTCGTATTTCTAGTACCTATACCAGCTGCTGTATCTTTCCTTCATCTTGAGTAGCATCCATATCAAGTCCACTCTGGCATCATATATGCTTTCACATGCCACCAAGTGCTTTTTCAGATTTGTAGAAAACATGTTAGGCAAGAATGGATCTCATGTGAGTGTGGTAATTTCCACTAGACATCATCCTCATCAACCCCCCCACTTTTATTTCTAATCGTTTCTTTCCCTTCTGCCAGTTAGCAGCCAAAAGACACTTATAAATTCCAAAACATTTCAAAATTAAATTCTATGAGTAAGACTTCATCAGAAACCACATTAATATCAAGCCAATTCTTCTTCATTCACAACAACCCAGTTTTCAAGCCAGGTTTCATTCTTATAGCGCAATAAAAAACGTATGTTTGGTTTTGCAGTAGGCAACGTACTTCAGGATACCTGCACAGTCTCATATGAAAACCTCTGCTATTTGAAAAGGAGAGAGCACTACCGCTTTTCCAACAGGGGCCTGTGACAGGAGGAGAGCATATAACAGAAAAGGAGAAGCAGATGTCACTGTACGTAGGGACACTTTAGTACATTCCCTCTTAGAACTGGCTATTTGTTTGAGGTTTCCAGGCACGGCTGCAGTAGGAGCAGCAGCTCCATCAGAGCTGTAGCTCCAGCTGGCTGGATTGCACAAAGAGCCATGTCCCCTTGCATATACGCACAGTCCCCTCCTGGGACTCACTGGAACTGCCATGAATGTGTTGAACATGTACCTAGATTGTGGTAGAGTAAATCCTACACAGTAACTGTTCAAAAAGCATCAGACCTACTGTGCATCTGCAGGACATTTTGCAAAGGATCTGCATATGCTTTTGTTTTTATTTGGGAAACACAAAAATAAGTATGTCAGCCCTCCCTGTACAAGAGCTTTTCTGAACAGAACTTCATACCAACTTGTCTCTGTCCCTGAAGTTTCCTTAGCAGAGCACGTGTTTGTCCCTGTTATTGCAGAAAGGACAGGGTGCCTATGTTGGTAGCAGACCAAAGGAAAACAGAAAAGGGAAGAGGAGGCTGCTGGGTCTCAGACCTCCACCTGGTTTTGGAGGGTCTGTAATTGTCAGCTGTGGCTGACCTTTCCGGTCATCTCTGCACTGATGCTTCACTTAAAAAGAGCATCAGCCTGCTCCTAGTGCTGCCTTATGGACTGATCTGTCCGTGGTCTTACTAGAGGTCAAAATTAGATCTACCAGACAGGAATTGCCAGGCTTTTTGAATTCTGGTATTTCTAAGACATTCACAAATGCTAGACATGTCTCTCACCCACCTCGTACATCCTAGAGGTCAGAAGGAAACCTCAAAAAAGCATGACAATTCAGAATCCAGAAATAAAAGCTGTCAGACAGTGGAATTATATTACAGTAATGAAAGTTATCTGACAGGAATAAATGAACCCCTAACAGCATTCTCATGTACACACACACTTTCTAACATAACCAGCAGAGGGAAAACACTGCAACAGAAATCCTTTCTCAAAGGTTCCTGTTATATCTTAACTTTTATAACTTAAAAGCTGTACTACAGAGCAATACAGTGGTCCCGCACTGTAGCCAGCAGGGCTGCCAGCACTGACCTTGTTTTCTCGTCCTTTCTACCTTGCAGCACACAAGCAGTCTGGTGCCTCAGAAAGGACCAAAGCTATTCATTTCTGCATCCTGCAGAGTCCCTCACATAGAAGGCCTCTGGTGACAGCAAGTGGCAATTGGAGATGTGGCTGGTGATGCAGAAAAGAGCTCCTTCGGAAGGCCTTCCTCCCAACCAAACTCTCGCTGACTCTCCCACCGAGAGGATGGTAAAGATCCTGTTACTGCAAGGTTCAGGTCCCCCTTCTACCTCAATATACCACAGAAACATGCAGTGAGCCTTTATCCATCCTGTCCCAAACACCTCTCTTTCTACAGCCTGCTCCCCCCTGAGCTTTCCATTACACTGTATTCACCCAAAAGCACTGGAACTCTGGCACTGGCTTTGAAATGAGAAGACTGTTCCTCTGAGAGGAGTTTTGTGCTCATGGCTCTCGATACAGCAGGTTTCGGCATGTAATAAATACAATGCATTGCCAGGTAACAATTAGCAGTGCCTGCCATATGGGCCCTAAATTCTGCACGTCATGTACTCAATTGCAACCCCAAAATTTAGAGGTCCAGATGGTCCTTTGGGCTATCCTCATCTGGAATCAAGTAAACAACGGATCAGGTAGATACGGTAGGGTGTTACTTGTCAGGTCCACTCTTATGTCACAGCCACTGCTGTGTCTGTGTGTCCCTCTGCTTGGTCCTGCGTGTGCAATCAGCCTCTTTCCTGCCTGGACTCCTTCTCTCATCCATATCTAAATAGGGACCTGGATCCACAGACTTCATTACTCAGGTCTGCTTTTCTCTGCACCATCATTACAGGCATCACCTACAGAAACTAAAAGCTGATGTATATTCTTTCTCTTCTGGATAAAACCTGTAAGTCTCTCCATGTGCTAAACCATCTCATTTAGTTTGCCTCTAACTCTTCAGCATTATATTTCACACAGCAGTTAATTCATCCTCTGTTTCTCACTACACTGAAGGCTGTACCATATTGAAGTCTGTATCTGAGCAGAGCTAGTAATTCATCAGCACTTCAGTATCTCTATGTACAATGTGCTCATTTTGCTATAATGGGCTTTTTTAATCTTGCTGACAATTGAAATGTTGATATTGTTAAGGTTAATGACCCACTGATAAATACCAGAAAACACTTTTACCCTCAAATAGTTTTTAATCATGGCTGTTGCAAAGTGTGACAAGAATGCTTTGTGCCTAAATAGGCTTTAGGAGCAGTACTTTCTAAATATCTGAAGCCCGTTTTTACCACCAAAGTGGTTTCTCTGACAGTTACTGGGGTTTGCTTTTGTGCCAGGTTCTTAGGTTTATTATACTGAATTTGTGTATGAACTGGCCGGCTTTTCTTTCACACTGACTAATGGTTTGCATTGAGTGTTAGATGTACTGAGATGCCTTCGATCTGTACCATACAAATGATGAAATCAATTCAATCAGTAAGCAAGCTAATGGAAAGAACCAAAAGCCTGTGAGAGTTTTATTGGGGTACAGTCACCTAAAAGGTACTCTCTCTGATAAAGTTCCTTCAGCTATGGTGACAGGGTCATAAGAAGGCAAGATTAACACTGATTTTTTCACATTTTAACTGCGCATGTTTTAACACCAAGTGGCTTGTGGGGAGATGTTTGCATTGTACTAAGGAAAAGGCATGCCCAGTTAATTCATGTAATTGCTAAGCCAGCATGCAGAGAGGGCTGGAGAAGTAGTTTCCATTTTTAATTCACATTGGTTTTTTTCTGGATTTCTTCCAAGCATTGAACCAGCAAAAGAAATATGAAGCATTTTACGTTGTGTTCTCAGAGATACTGCCCCAGCTCCCTTTAGCGAAAGAATGTCAATAGAGCTTCACTGGAGCCAGAGCAGCACGTGTCTGTCAGCTCACGATCTGACCCTAACCAGAGATTTCTGACTGCAGAAGCTCTGTGAAAAAGACAGCAGAGATGGATATCACAGTATGCACAGTATGAGGCATGCAAAAGAAGATGGGAATGCAAAAAGAAAATTCCCATTCAAAGCAAGCAGTATTTTGCAGCACCGAAGGAATTCAAGTGGAGAAAGAAAATCCAAGATGTGCGGGTCTCATAAATTACACGTGTATTGCAGCTTCAGGAGGGGTAAAAAAAGCCTTTTGCTTTGGCATTTACTGTCCTTGGTATGTCCTGTTAATTCCAAAAAAGGTGGCTGTAGAAACAGCTAGTACTCGCAAACACTTTCAGATGAACTGAGCGTTTCAGAGCACGTTAGCCAAATGCCACTTGTATCCGTGCTCGCCTCACACTGAAGCCAAGCAACTGAGCCAAAGCACAGTGCTGGGGAAGGACAATGAACTAATGCAAAGGGCTAGAGATATATTACCTCTGAAAGTAAGAGGCTTGGTGAGAAATGATTCTTGCTATTTGCATTATGAAGTATATTTTTCCTTTGGAAAAGTCCAGGTAACCATTTTCCCTACAGAGGCTAGCCAATATGTCTTAGCTCTGTTCTGAAATAGCCTGTGCTACTTGTGCTAGCAAGAGGGCTCCAGAAAGAGTCCACTTCTGATTGCAGATTTGACAAGGACCGGACCTCTAGAGCCAAGGCTGAACATGACAACCTGCACTGCTCAAGTGCAAGTTATATAAACAACATGAGGACATAGGAACTGCCTCCTGGCTCAGACTGATGGTTCATCCAGACCAGGATTCTGACTCACATAGTGGCAACAGGATAAACTATTTAGGGAGAGCATGTCAACCTAGTCACTCTGCTTTCCATTTACTTTGTACTCCCTCAAAGCTGTTGTATCAAGGATGTTATAGGGTATATCATTGCTCAGTCCTCTTAGTATCCATTTATAGACTCTTGTTCTGTGAATGTCTAATCCCTTTCAGAACCTGCTCATACTGTCTGCCTCCACAAACTCCTATGGCAGCAAGCTCCAGAAGTTCACCACCCACTGCATAAAGCAGCACTTTCTTTTACCTATTTTAAACTTTTCCTACTAGCTTCACTGAAGTTTGTGAACACTTGAAGCGATTCAAACCTTTGCTGCATCACAAGATAACAATAAAAATACATATGTGGTCCCTATTCCAGACACGAGAGTTCCAGAGTCCTGCAGAATGGCTTGTAAGTCTCCAGGAACAAAGAAATGATCACACTTTTGGACTGATTTAGTTCTAAAGTACACTAGTAACATTATGTTGGTTTAGCAACATAGCAGCACCCAATGCAAAGGAAAAATTAAAAAAAGCTCAGTTTATATATACATACACACATCTCCCAGATGTTCTACATTTTTAGCTTGTCTGCAGGTGTGTGTAAAAGCAGTTTTGGGACTCATTGATTGTGGAGTTCTGCTAACTGTCTTAAGCCTGTACCATTCCAAAAGAGATATAGTCCTAAAAGCCTTACTGCTAACAAGCTAAGCACTTCGCAGGAGCTGGCTTTTGGTTTGGCTACGTTTATTTCAAACTGTGTTATTCTCTGCTAATTAAAGGTTTGAAAAGGAACATAGCTGACAAGAAGTTCTGAGTAATTTGCTCAGTCCTTGACATTAGTGAGGAAGTCTCAAAGCAGAGGCTACTGAAGTACAAGAATACTAACCTCCAAGAGAAGAAACAACAGTCCTTAATTAGAGTCTTACCTCAGATGTTGTTGTGAGGGATGAGCCGAAGATATCAAAGATATCCAAAACACACGTGATTCTGGTGGTAAGCGATCAGTTCAGACACACTGTGGCTGGTGGATCCCTAGAGGCAAAAAGAAATGGAAGAAAGTCTGAGTATAGCTTCGAGACACAGATGCAGAGACTTGGCATTTGCCCTGTGGAATTCTTGGATCCACTTGAAAGGCTCCTCTCAAGGATGAAAGTGCAGTCTCCATTTGTTTTGTGACTGGAATGAACTGACACCACCATATTATCTCAGACTCACTGGCAAATAGTCTTCCAATGGCTGCAACTGTTAGTAGATTACAAAATACGCAAAACGACAGATGGCTGCTAAATTAATTGCCAAATGATTAGCTGCATTGTAATGATGCAGGAGTTTAAGAACAAAATTTAAGGGATGTGTCAGGTATGAAGGAAACCTGAAAACTGCTCCCATTTTCCTGCCAACAGTGGATAGGCTCCATCTTATTAGAGTTCACTGTTAGCCAAGGAGACACATTTTTTTCTAAGTCATGAGCAGCACATAAATTTTCCCTACTCAGAGCAGGAATTAATAATTCAGGGACACTTCACCCTGTCCCCAAACTTCAGTGAAAGTCTTTGAACTCATTCTTTAAGCAAAAAGACTTACTCCCCTCCTTCACTCCAACTAAAACTACCCTCCAGTAGAAATTGTCTAATGCAGTATTTGTGGAGACTTGGAGACAGCCGTACCTTTTTTACCAAATGTTGTGCATACAGGTTAGTGCTGTTAGCGTCTACAGCAACTCTGGACTGTATAAGTAAATGACAGTAAATCCACTAAAAGCCATACCTAAACACCTCCTCCCTCCCCATGAGCCATAGATTTAGGCACACACCAGTAGTAAGATGGGAAGTACAGGACATAGACTTACAGAAAAATGGAAGGTCAGTAGCACTGTCTTATCAGTAGTATGAAAAAAGGCTTAATTAGCAACAATCACAGCCAAAAAACCCATTACACAAGTCAGCCTCAAACTACTGCCTGCAGCTCCTAGGCACCCAAGCTAAGGGAGTCCGCAGGACCAGCTCCCACGGCCTTTCAACGCCCCTCCACTGTTGGCCAAAGACCTGCACCACGTCCCTGCTGCCCGGTTGCAGTGGGGGGCTGCAGGGCTGCTCCCACACTACAGCAGGCAGAAGCACTCTCCTGGCCATCACTGGAAACGAAAAGCCTCTGATAAACAAACCTGGTCTGTGATGAAAATACCACCAAGACTTCATTGCCTCCCATTTCCTACAGGTAGATGATAGATAAAGCCAAAGACATTTGAAGGAGGAAAGGCAAAGCACTGCCTGTAACGGTAGTCTCCATTTTTCTTTTCCCTTGACATACTACTATACACAGCTACATATCTTCACTTCTCAGGCTCAGGTCAGCGCTGTCTGCAGCTCTCTGCTCACCATCGGTGCTCTAGACAGGGATGCAAGGACACCCTGGGAGTGCTCTCAGAGTCAGCTTAGTCTTGCAGCTCCCACTAGCTCTGCTTCAGGCCTGAACGTAGTTAGGCTTCAGCTGGAGACACCCAGATGTGTCCCTGCTACAGCACGTTCCCCGGCACCCCCAGCTAGGACCTGCACACTGGCTCTGTGTGTGGAGACATGAGAGCCAGGCAGCCGGGTCTGGTAGGGTTGCTGCCCCAAGCTCCCCCAGGTCGGTTGTCCCAACCAAAGGTAGCTATACTGCTTCAGAAACCAAGCTGGTCCCTGACAACAGGGATCATGTTCCTTGTTCCTTTCTTCCACATACAGTTAATTTATATAAAACCAGTACTGATGTTTATTTAGCTCTGCATAATGCTGAGAGGTTCTGGAAAAGCAGACCTTTGTCCGTGATTCTGCACTGCATCAGGCCTGAGGACAGGAGGCAGAGGGGCAGGATGGAGGCACACAGAGCGGTGGCCAGCGTCTCCAGCCCCGTTACAAAAATTTTCAAGGTAGGGATTACTTTCTACTTTCTCCATATAATTCCTTAAACATTATTGTTCATTTTGTATCAGCACTCCTATGACTAACAGTAACTGCATGAAAACATCACAGCACATGATTGAGAACTACCAGAAAACATATTCAGTTAGCCAGTCAGACCCAGATGGCAATTTGCTTGCTCCTATTCATTTTGCAAACACGTGCTGACAATTTTAACTTTCATAGATGTAAACTTACATATAACGGTTTTGGGGAGATACAGCGGCAGAGCTATAAGACTCTTTTACATCTCACAGTTAGCACATACCACTGAGTATTCCTCTTCCAAGCTGTCTGGCTGTTAGCACTTAGAAAAATATCAGTGTCCAAAACTCTGTTAAGACTTCCTTATTAGCCCCTCCAACCCACCTCAAATCCAAAACTTTGTACAACGATCTCAAACTTTCACCAAAGAAAATACACTTAATTCTTCTGCTCTCTTGAGTTTCTGCCAAGCTGCATAAATGCTTTGCCTTCCCATATGTGGTGGGGAGTCTTGTTCTAGCTGTTAGCCTGAAATACACAGGAGAAAAATCCAGCTCTCACTTGGCTTTAGCGAATTTGGTTGTCTGTTTTGGGACATGTCACTAAGGTCTCTTTCCTTTTAGTTACCATGGCTGCCCGAGAGAGACATGACGTGACAGAACATCTGTAGCGCATGCAGTTCTCCTCCCGAGTACTAGACCAAGAAAAACAGCCTGGCAATGAAGTCAGCTAACTACAAAGTAGCACATGGCAATTTGCGTGCTTTTTGCTGCTGTTAAAGTAAACCAGTTCAGAATCCTGTGGACACTTCTACTCTTTTTTTTGTGTGTGTGCGGGTTCTACGTGTTTCTAGAAGTGCTCCATGAGACGGCTCTGCCTCTGCAGGCACAGCTGTATCATCTGTCTTCTGCTCTGTTCCCAGAGCCCAGCTGCCTGAAGTTATGGGATGGAAAGAAAACATGTAAGGGATGCATAGAAGGAAGATGGATAGTCAAATTTCTGGCTGGGAAGGAGTGAGAATGACCCCCCAGCAAACATTAGCTACTGTCCTATTTTTCAAGAGCTTGAAAAAACGAGGAAAGAAAAAAAAGTTACACAGGAAATAGTCTGTGTACCTGCAACTTAAATTATGGCAACAGATCACAAGTGGCTGCTGGCACTCAGTTGAAACATGTCACCCTGTCAAAGACCAGCGAGATGAAGCACCGAATTCCAGCCATAAGCCAGACCAAGACAGGCTAACGGTCGTGAAGCAGAGCGCCTCAGGAAATCCAAAGCAGGAGAGTCCAACAACTTCACAACTCCAAGCACAAGCAGGCTGGATACCCTGTTAAAAAGTCATCATACATGATGAATTCATCACATTGCTCTTTAAATGCATCTTTCTGCATCAAATGGTACTTGTAGTTAGGCTGTGTCATTTCACACTGCATTAGGCTATATCATGTCATATCATTTGGCAGTAAAATGATATGCCATGACGTATACATAATCTGGGGCATGTCACACCCTATTTTTACAGTATTTAATATATTTGATTTAAATATGTGACCACATCTTGTCCATCTTTTTCACCCTTTCTTCTTAGTCAAGCTGATGGGACAAGCACATGAACAAGTGACAGGATAATCAGGATCCAGAAGCAGAAGGAGAGGATGAGTGACAGTCTAGTTCCAGTGGCTTATTACCAGCAGCATCGTTTCAGTTAACCTTGCATACTTCTAATTCCCCTTTCTGTCTGTGCAGCATCCCCTGTTGTCATAATGTCAGTGAATGCCATTAAGCCTGGATAGTCACTTGCAGTGTCTTGAATAAACCAAAGGAATAGTATCTAATTTTATTAAAGCTGTTCAGCTTCTTCATTTGGTCTCTTGCTTCTTGCTTTCTCAAGGATATCCTGAGGAATTTGATTGTCATCTTCTTGCCAGATGAGGTCTTATCTCTTCTGGCCTAGATAAAAGTCTATATAGCGGCTTTTGTTGATTAGCCACAACCAATTATGGCAACATAATATATAATATAGGGTTTATTTCTGTAAATATGATGACATAATACCTACTTTGGTGAAGTCTTCCTCATCTGAGACAGGACAAAAGATTTCAAAACAGCCAGTCACTACATACTGTAATAGCACTCTGAAATCTCTCCTCTGCACTTATCAGATCAATATCAGTAACTGGAAAGAAACTGGTCTGGAGCAAGACATGAGCATACAGATTTGTTACGCTGCAGGTGAGCCTTCAAGTAGAAGTATGCTGCCAAGGTGGAGATGAGAAGAGGCACAAAAGAGCTCAGACAATAAAGCAACATTTCCCAATCTCCTAAAATTCAAGTGCTCCACTTCCAGCACACCTGTTCTTCAAAACTAATCTGCTCTTGGATGCAGACTTGCACATAATTAAAATAAAAAAATATCCACATCACTCCGAGTCACAGTCACAATCAATCACAATGGACAATCAATAAATGCAATATACGGTATCTTCAGTAAAAGACGAAGTAAAATTAATGAAGATGCCCAGACCTGGCACCCATATACGATCATAAAAATGTAGACAACCTCTCCTGTTAAAAAACAAACTCTGTGTAGAATTGTATATTGCTGTGCACAGGCGGTTTCTGGGCAGTTTCTGTGTTACAGTACAGCAATAATTTAGCTGCACACAGCAGCCCTGCCTGGCAGTTTATGGAGAATCTATAAGGGAGCACAATATCCAACTAACATGTCGGGGGGATTTAGATGGGCACAGTGCAGTAACTGGAATTGGATTTGGGATGCTCTCGCAGCCTTGCTCACAGTCAACTACAAGGCCGTTTGGAACTACGCACGATCAAAATCTTCATCCCCACCTCCCCGACAGACTGCTCTCAGGCACACAGCTCAGGAGCGGCTAGGGATAACATACTGTCACGTTCCCCTCTCTCATTTTACCTGCTGAGCACCCCCAGGAATGCGGGGCTAGAAAGCCCTCTGCAGAGCAGGAAACACCAGGCGGGTGCTGGAAGGTGGTGTCAGTGGCCCCAGCTCAGTGCCATGTTTCTCCCTGGGGTATGTGTGCAGGTAAGGTGACTGCCTGGGTTCTCAAGCTTGGTTAACTGGGATGCCCATTTATGCTCTTTCTTTTTAAGAACTCGGTAACAGAACAATTCTTAACTTCAGGTAAAGCCTTTGACTCTCTGTTTCTCTAAGTGACCTTTTCACGTACAGATGAACACTGTTTATGTTATCCTCCCTCCTCTCCCCAATTTAACAGGCGATGCTCAGAGGCTGAAATGACCTCTGTAAGATCTTTTGCCATTTAAGAATTAGAATACAGGAAATGACTCAGATTAGAGCGCATGAAGTGTACGTGTGTCAAACACGCTCTTCGTTTGTGTCAAAGATGAACACGTACGATATCTGATGTCTTCAGCCCATTTCTCAAATTCATTTCAAAGACTGTGTCAGCAAATACTTAAATAAGCACAGGAAGAAACAAAACACAAAGAGTGCAGCTGAAAGATGTGCTGAAGGAGCTCACAGAGCCAAAAGAGTTGAGTGACCCCATTTTTTCCTGGGCCCATAACATGTGCTAACTCACTCTTCTCATACCTACGTCTGTTCGGCAGAGTTCTCGCATCTATATGCTTTGAAAACCACTTTGGGACAGGTAGCCATCACTCAAGCCCACTTCTGGTTTTCCCTGCAGCTGGGTCTATTCCAGAACATTCCCAACTGCTTTCTGGGACAGCTTTGTCTTTGGGGTGTGAGGCCCCCAAGCAAACAACACCCCTTCCCTGGGCATACAAATGTGGGAGGATGGGATGGGAGGTACTGACAGAGTCAGCTTCAGGTTACCTGGGTGTTACTCAGAGCCTAATTCCCCAGTATGGTCAGTGGTTTGCAGGCAGTGGTGGTGGGAAGGGGCAGGGAGGGGGTGATTCTCAGCACTGAAGGAGGACCCCAGCCTCAGCAGTAGCACCATGCATTCACAGGGGTGGTCTGGGTAGATTCCTCGGGAAGAGCATCTCAGCCAGAGACATACCACTCAAGGAATGGAAAACATTTGCTAACTTGGCTTTACGTTTCTTTAGTATTTCATATTATATACTTCAAGGCACTCATTTCTTGGGGATTTTTTTCCAGTGAGCCTTTTACTCATTATCATGTATTGCTTGATGCTCACAGGAGAGTTTCTCACTGACGGTTCGCTAGATTAAAAGCTGGAAGATTTTCTGACCCAAGTGGAGCTTACCAGGTTAATTTTCATCCATGTCAAGATGTTACAGTATCTTGAATCAACAGAAGAGTTTTGTGCCTACTGCTTAGTTCAGAGTTAAAGAGAAACCTGCAAGGTTAATGAGTAACAGGAAGCAATTCATTAAACTTTTGATAATGTAATGTTTCACAGGAATCTCGCTTCATAATAAATTTTACATCCCAAAGGAAGAAAGTAACCTCGGAAAAACGTGTGCCTAACGTAAGAGACTGGCAAGCAGGGAGGACTTCTCAGCACTGTCCAAAAATTTTGGCACCTTTAACACTGTTTAGGGAGTTCACGTCTTTATTCAGAAGGGCTTATTCATTGAATTGCTTCCTTCAATGTGGCTTTTTTCTGATAAAATATTTCATAAAATTTTTGACGTCTTCCCTTTAAAAATTCAGTTCTGTATAGTAACACCCTCAGAACATCTGCAGATAAGTTTCATGTAACTTACTCTACCTTCAGAATTAAATCTTTTTAACAAAGAAGTACAGCACATGTATCTTCTGCCACATGCAGTGTTAGCCCCTCTTGGAGACAAGATGCCAGACTGGACAGACATGACACGTGGTCTACTAAGGTGGTTTCTAAAGTGCCAACAAACACGAAGGCAGCCCAACAAAGCCTTGTAGCCTGCAGTGGGCTCCACAATGAGTCCAAATGGTTTTGCTTTCCTTTTAAAATCAAAACTCTAGAGTTTAAATTAACTTCCCAAACTGAAAAATCCAGAGATTTGTCTTCTTAGCCTAGCAAGGATTATCAACTATAACATTAAAATTTTGGCTTCTACTTTCTCCATCTCCCTACTTCCCAGAGTTGCTCAGAAAACAAAAACCCCCTTCTTCTTAACCAGTGAACAATAGCAAAAATATGAACATGACAAGAAAATGTGACAGACGACAGCTCTTGCAATAGCAGTTGAAAGCTAGGGCCCCCCAGCACAATTCTACTGAAAGCGCAACATTACTACAGCTACAGATTAGGACAACGAATGTATTTATTTATGCAGTGATTATTGTGCATTTTAACACATTGGTAACTGGCATTTAATTTCTGGAATAACAGCTTAAATCCAGCCATTAAATTCATTTTAATTAAACGTTTGTGAATGCCTTTTGCTATTACGCACTGCACAGACAGCTACCGCTAATGACCTGCTCCATCTAGTCTCCGCGTAGCATCATCCCCTGTAGGAAGCCCCTCACAGCTTTGCCTGCCCTGTTTTGGGGAGGGTGTCAGTGTTAGTCTTTACGCACAGGGCCTGATTTTTCTGCTGCCACAGGAAGACATCTCATTCCTCAGACTGTCACTGTTCATCACTCAACACCGCAGGGGATCGGCATCACATACTCCAGGGAGACAATGCATGGGAGGATGGAGCATAGTTTGCTGTGCTCACTGCTGTAGTCCTTGGTGTTTCCCTTCTCCTGCAACTCTTTCCCCTAAGGATATTTCTTGCTTTCTGATAGGTTTGAACAGAGCTCCTGGGTGTTTACGTAAACTGAAAGGATACAACTGATTTCCAGAGGGTTTGGATTTTGCTTTCAAAAAAAGCTACTGGCATGTTTAATGTTAGAGGCATACCTGTTGTCTTCCCAGACAAGCCCTAACGCATAACAGGAATCCACTGCAGTAACTGTAATCACAGTCACCTTTTCCCCATAGATCTTCCTTGGAGTTAAGCCCATAAGCCAGTTAAGCAATATGGCTTTTAGAGGCTCTTGTCATATTACCTCTCCATCAACAGAGACTTCGCAGAACAGAACTGCCATTATCACCGAGCATCACCATGTCCAGCCCACTTCTGCAGACAACCATGTAATACAATATTGTTCATGAAATGATTTCTTTCCACCTGACAATTAGACCCCCCTCATTAATCCTACTGGGAGCTGCCCCAAAACTCACTACATTTATGGTGAAAACTTTCTACACTCCAGAATGTATATTTGGTTAATGCCCATTTGTTTCTGTCCCTTAGGCAGAAAAGGTTTAGGTTGAAATGGTTAAGAAGGAGAACTTCCTAACGTTTCCCTGCCTAAGTTATCTCTGGTACTATATAACTGTGCTGCAGGTCAGATATTCCAGCTGTAACTCATCTAGTATACTAGTTGTTAATCTTTTTTTCTAATAGAAGAAGATAGTTCATAGCTGTATCACAGAAGAAAGATTAAAAAAATATTTTTATCTACAGTGTGCTTGGTGTTAGGTGGGTGGAAGGGTAAAATACCAGCAAGGATGCGTGAGGAGGCAGAACACTATGGGTGATGAGCAAATCCTAGCTTCTTCACTAGTACCCATTAAAGAAGATTTTGGGAGGAGTATCACAGCATCTAACTTGCTTAAGCTTTCCATAAACTTGACAAATAAAACTTAGTCAAAATAAATGGTGAAATATTGTTTGCACATGCTTAAAGCACTAATCTTTGGAACAGAGGGACTATTAGTGGGACAGTCATTTGTCTGCAGCATTTGTCTGTCCAGAAAAGCCAGGAAGTGGGAGAAATGGTATTCTCTGCTGCTAATGAAAGGGAAAGACTTTTCTTGGTTAGTGGGAGAATGGAAGGAAGATCAACTCTTTGCCTGCAGAAACAAGCAATTACAGCAACAGCAATCATAACTTGCTAGAGAAAACACAAGAAACATGTCTACAGCTCACAGGAACTCAGAATTCCCACTGCATTAAAACAAGCACACAATGTCATTGGAAAAAAGTTAATTCTCCTATTCAAATAATCCTTAAATTTTACCACAGAAAGAGATTTGAGTTGATGAAAACTCCAAACAAATCATTGGCTAGCACACTGAGGAGAGTTTTCCGAAGTCATGCCTTGGTAACAGTTTTCAAGATCCCAGTCTTGGACCCAGGAGTGGGGAAACCCTGGGAGCACCAGCCAGACCCACTGAAGCCTGTGGGCACCACTGTAAGTGCTTCTGTCTGCTTTGAGATGTCCTCATCTCATTGACAGGCTGCCAATCTAGCAGCGGCCTGCTGGGAAGGCAAGTGACTCGACAAGAAACTGTTCCCATTAGAGAACTGTGAATAAAAAAACCCAAAGCATTCCTACAAGACTACCATTATTTCACTGCATACCTTTACTTTCTGACTGAGGAGCAGTCCACTGGAAGATTTACACGGTGCTCTGAGTAGGATTATTGTCCGTATACCAAATCAACTGTATCAGAAGTTCCTAAATTGATGAGCACTTCAGACACATTCAAGGAGAAAG
Source organism: Nyctibius grandis (assembly GCF_013368605.1). Lineage (NCBI taxonomy): Eukaryota > Metazoa > Chordata > Aves > Nyctibiiformes > Nyctibiidae > Nyctibius > Nyctibius grandis. The sequence goes on along the minus strand of NC_090689.1, from coordinate 653,561 downwards.
AAAAGGATTTCAGACAAGCATTTCAAAACTAGTTCCTGAGATGCTATTTCAAGTAAAAAGACATATCACTTGATTTTCTAGATCACTTATCCCACAGCTCCTACTGCAATGAGTAAGAATTTCTGGATGCTCAGCAATTTTGAAGAGCAGGATGCCCAATCTGGGAACAGATGAATGGTGCCAGCATGAACATGGTGGCTCAGCAGGAGGCATGCAATACTGGGGAGCTGGCAAAATGCTCACCTGCTCCCATTCAGGAGGCAGCCCCTGTTCAGCAAATGCTCCTGGATTGGGCATTTCCTATGGCTACATTTGCAGCAGACTTCTCTCAATACAGCTGTGATGTCCTGCAGAAGAGGAGGTTGCATGACTTGCCCACCAGCCAGCTATTATCAATTTATTTGGTACAAGGTAGTCCCTTGCCTACAAACGCTGCTGCCCAGCATCTCTCCACGCATTGCACAAGGAGCATAGGCACACTGTTTGCATGCTGCTGCACACAGATTTATGGGGTTTAAGTCCTGTGTGTGGATTCAACTCTAAGCATCACAAATATAGCACTGAGGTACTGCCTTGTGAAGACGTTGGCCTTGACCTTCCACTTTAGAGAGGAATATTTCACATAAGCCAATAGAAAAGAACAATTTCAGCCACTATGGATTTGGCATGTTATTTCTTTCCAAAACATGCTGACAGAAGTTATATGCTGGGGGCGGGGGGAAGAAGACAGGGATTTTAGCTGATCCAGTTCCGTATCTGATGTGATGAACGATCTGAGGTTCATCTTCTGGAAATCCAGAAATGATTTTTTGGAAAGCTGAAAGGACGTAAAGAAGATGGGAGATGGACTGAAGCTTTTACCAGTCTTTAAAGCACCTGTGACATGAAAGAAATTTTTTGTTTCAAACTTTTCATAGTAGGAAGCCTGAAGTGCTGTCTTTAATTCATTTGCGTTTTCTTGTAATAACCTAATTTAGATGTCAGACAAAGTTCTGGGTTATTACTTTTCAGAGAAATTATAATGCAATTGTTATTGTTTTCTCCTATAATTATTCTGATGGAGTTAACAAAGGATATTTTTAATAAGCTTTTCTTATCTGAGAGAGAACACTTGAACTAACATAATATAGAGAGAATTTATCCTTCATTCAATGCCCTAACATTTTCTGTAGATGTATTCACAATTACATTAGAATTTTGCAAAAGAGAAACCGGTTCCCATACCGATTTTGCACCTGGCTATATTCACATATCAGCAGTATGAACTGGACAACACAACTGTTGCACCAATAACAAGTTTGCTATACTTTTATTTAGAAGTTCATATCTTAGGCAAAATACTATCAGTCTTTTTTGGAGTATGTCAACATACTCCCCTGTACTTCAGTGAAGATTACAAGATGCAACTGCACAGGTATTGCTGTCTGTCAAGGCATTTATTTAATGATTTCACTGGCTTTAAAGAGGTTGTGCTAGCCACTGTTTTCACATTGAACATCAAATACCAAGTTTGAGAAACATACTTTGTAGACATGATTGCACCAGGAAGCATGGGCTACAACATTAAAGCCTGCATTTTGTGGGAAAATCACAATACTTCAGCAGAAACAGGAGTTTCCAGTCTGGTTTCCATACATCTAAGCTTGGAAAGCAATTTGGCATAATAAAGTTTAATTTTCAAGGTCTCAATTTAAAATTTCAGATTTCAGTGTTGTTCTGTTTTGGTTTTTTTGGTGTTTTTGTTTGTTTGTTTTTTGTTTGTTTGTTTGTTTTTTGTTTGTTTGGGTTTTTTGTTGTTGTTGTTGTTTGTGTTTTTTTGTTTGTTTGTTTGTTTTGTTTTGTTTTTTCCAACAGCCAGCATTTTGATGACCGGATTTATGAGGAAGTCAATGGCTGAGCATGCACGCATGGACACTATCATCCATACATCCACATTAGCTGCAAGACATGCAGTGAGCTTTCTCATGCGGTTTCAAAACTGTCTTCCACTATTTGGAAGTAACTGCAATCTCACTCTTGAAGCTTTTCACCTCTGTGGATGGGGACTGTCCTCTGGAAAAAGTCCTAGTAAGGGCTATGTCAGACCTACCATATACAGCAGCATTTTCACAGACTTAAATCAAGGGAGTTCCCATGATGTAGCGACCTGTGTTTATAGAGCTGAGATTATGAGCTATATATTTTATTATATGACTGTCTGAAAATCATATTGTAGTAAGTACTCTGCGTTGCCATGAATCACTGTGAGAATCACTGAGAAAATGTATAGGCTTCTCTCCTTCAGGGTCAAGAGTACATTCCTCTGTGACCCTTCATTTTAACATGAGGCAGGGATGTAAAATACCAAAGGCTTTTTTTCCACTGCCTTGAGTGGAAATGGTCCAGAGTTTATTAAACAGCAAATAATCCCACTATCAATCTAGCATCTTAAAACTGGAAACCACCTACAGAGAACAGACAAGTATGAGCCAACATTAAAATGTAGATACACACACACACACACATTGCTATTCAAAGAGTGGCTTTAACAAAGCTCTTTCTGGAACATATTCTTTCTGTTTCCTAAATGACTGTGGTCTTTTTTACCTTAAGTATACTGCCCAGTGAATTAAGGCAATGTAAATTATTCAGGTATGTCTTGTTGTGAATCTTTAATGAAGAACCTCCGTAGCGAAAGAAAAAAAAAAGCTGGACATGTAATTTTGTCCATCTGCAAAGGCCTTTCCTAATTCTATTAAAATACAGTACATTTTATTAAAGAGAGAAATCATAAAATTAACATCTCATTTGATTCTGGTCTGTACATTTCTCAAATACTAAGAATAACTTGGATTAAGCATTACTTTTACTGTCAGATTTTTATAATGAGATATCTGAAGGGCATGATACATTCACAGAATGCTTGAAAAAGCCTACAAATTGTGTATGAACACCAGTTAATCTTTTCAGAGTGAAGAACAAGATTTCCTCCCTTTCAAGGATCACAGTTTTTCAGTTTAAAAAGACAAGCAGACATTGTAGCATCTAATTTCACAAACAAAAGTATTATCTACTTTCATCTACTGTAAGCATCTTAGGATAACTAGAGGAGTTATGTTTTTATGTATTTCATTTGAATTAAAAGTATTTTTCAGTGAAGAGAGAACTGATACTGTGCTTTTAGACCAAAGCAATGAATATAAATGCTTTGGAAATAAGAGATATTGAAAGTTAAAAAAATGAATGTTTAACAAGTAAATTTTATGAAATGTTTAAAATCATTTATTATTCAACACAGCTGGTTCAATTATTTAAACAATGAAAAAAGCCCCGTTGGCCGGCCAGTCCCACAGCAGAGTGTTTGGGAGCTCCGTACAGGGCCGGTCGCTCTTTCACACCCTGAATTCAGATCACACAGTGCGTGCCCAGAGCACCTATTCCCACTATGAAGGCGGAGGTCCCTGTGTGCGAGGCAGTTTCTCCCACTGCCGACTTGCCATCTGCGCCAGGCCAGTCACCTTCCAACACCCTCATGCTCCTGGGACACTAAAAGAGGCAGTGGTGTCATCTCGTCCTAGACATTGAAACAGTAGAGGTATGAAGCACTGCAGGAGTGCTCGCCGAGTCTGCCTGTGGGACATAGCCTCGGTAAAGCTGCACCTTGTGCTTGCAACTTGCAAGGAATCAGAAGTATGTGCTCAACAGGCATGTGGTTTAACCGTAATAAACCTCAGCATTGCAACTACCCGTGCTGGCTCACGTTACTTCATCACATGCGTGCAGGAGACAAGACAGACAGCATTCACGTGCAATACACACTCCTCCCAAACACAGCTCCACCAGGACAAGGGGTTTTCTGTGTTTTGCAGCTTGTGGGTTAAGCTCTACCAATGCCTGGCACAAGGATACGCCTTGCAAAGTCTACCTTAATCCATCAGACGGTTACTTATACTAGCAGGAAATGTAGGTTTGAATCGTATAAGAAACTATATTTTCTTTATTTGTTGAAGTTTATGAAAGAAAAGGTTTGTCTGGAAATGTAAGTGCTCCCAACAAGGCTTCCAGAAATAGCAGCCCTCTTGTTTCAAACTGGGTAACTAAGGCAGTGATTTATAGCAACTCACACTATTTTCTTGAAAAAGCTCCAAAATGAATCATCTCCTGCAGCATCAGACTGAGCTGACCTTTGTTCTCAGATTCTTCAAAGTCAGCTGAAAGGTGTAGGGTGGTTTGTTTTTTTTTTTTTTCAAATGGGGCCATAAGCTTCAATGAATGTGTCCTTACATTATGCATCCAAATAAAGTGGATCTGTCCTCAAAAGGGCTTAGCATAGTGAACTTTAAACAGACAACATCTAAATGTTTAAAAAAAAAAAATCTATCAAACATTCACATGCTCAAATATAGCTTTATGCTTCTAGTTGTAAAATATGATTGCTAGGACTTGAGATTTTCTTCTCCTGGGTGAGTGGCCTAGTTGCCAAGCTATAAAAAGTCATTTACTCTCTCAGTCTGCCCAATTAATATTTAATTATGTCAGGCAAAGTGGAACAGCTTGAGTGGAAGGGCTTGAGGGTCCTCACAGAGCCCAGGGTAGCCCAAACTAACAAATTCGTGTGGCACAACAAAAGCAATAACTGAATCCAGGGCTTCTGCATCCTAAGCAAATGTCCTGCCTGCTAAATTGCTGGGTAACAGGAAACAAACAGTATTACCTCTTTTTTCAGCTGTATTTGGTGCTGAGACCAAACCACTGGATTTGCTCTAAGGCTTGAGATCCTTTGAGAAAAGGAAGACAGACTCAGTCTGTGAAGCCTGCCTAGGATTCAATGGGAGAGAACTGCCTACTTACCCCTAAAATTGCCAAAACAACACACATCTGCAAGTACTGAGAGACAGCTTCAGCACCCAGAGTACTCTTCATTTTGGATTTCAGCAGCTCAGTGGCGGTCAGGCACCTAAGTCCCTCTCTGACCTAACCTCGGATCTGGGGCCAGATTTTGGCACAACAGTCTGAAGTGACAGGAAGGGGAAGAGAAAATGAATTCATTTTTCTGCATACCTTGTCTTCTAGCTGCCATTCAATGTTTCATGTCAGGTGCTTTATATGCAGGATGTTACAAAGAGAATCGCTTTGTGTTTTCTTTATGTCTAAAAAAGATTTTTTTCAAACATTTGTTTTTGTCTCTTGCAATTCAAAATACATGCTTCCTGGACTGAAAACACACGTTTTCCCACTGATATTAAGAGAAAGCTTTCCAGTTCCCATCACTATTTTGTGAATTCAGCTTGTAATTCCTAATAGAAGTAAAGCTCTACTTATGCTGTTATTTTATACTGTACCTGAAAGCTCTAGGCAGCCAAGGGCTAAGGTGAATTAACTCAGTTCTCTGTTGTTCAGAGAAAACAAAACAAGGATGTAAAGGACTACATATTAACCTGAGAGGCCTATGTATAAGAATAGCCCCTAAAGTTGAGCAAAAGCCTGAATGTTGAAATAGCACAACTCTAACCTAAAGGCAGACTCTGGGGCTTGCATTCGCATGCTCTGACCGTGCACCAGCCAGGGAAGGCAGCAAGGGGAATGGGGGAAGGGAGAACTGTGCCTGCTCCCAAGCCAGCATCCCTGTTAAAGATGCCCAGATGGCACAAGTTTGTGATACCTACAACCCTCATGTCCCACGGTTCTTCAAAACCCGCAGAGCCTACACTGCTCATACTGGCAGCTTGTCTCCCAAGCCCTGTAGCTCCTCCGCTCTCCCAGTGCAGAACTCCTGTTCCCTGAGCTCTTGTCCCAAATCTACTCCAGACCAAGTCCACCTCTACCCTTTTTGTCAATACTTCCAAAGATTTTCAGTTGTTTATGTCCTGCACACCTGAGCCCCTCATTGCTTCTGTCTCACATCTCCCACTCCCCTCTCTCCCAAACACCTTCCCGTCTGGCTTTGTACCCACCACAATGCCCCTTCACTTTAATTTCTTCACTCTTTTTGGCTCCATCTATACCCAGCCAGACTCCCTACTCCCTACCTTGGGGCCACAAGCCCTGCTGGGGTCCCAGCTGCTCTACATATGCTGACATGACTATGGATTTTGTGGCTGGTGCTGTCCCTCAGCCGAGCTCCAGCTTCTCACCAGCATTCACTGCCATGTTCTAACTTCCCACCCCGGCCAACCAAGCTCACATCTTCCTGGGACTTTGCATGCAGAAGCTTGTTCTGTCTTCTGCTTCTGGCAAAGATTTTCAAAACCTGAACACAGGCTACACTTGCCCAAAATCTGCCTGGCTCGGCTCTGAAGAAATTAAAAATAAGCCACATCCAAGAATAATACGATATATGGCAGCTATAAAGATCTGCTAGTGTGAATTGGCTGTTAGGTCCCCAAAATAGGCAACCACAAGTCTAATTTCCCTGCACGCATATGTGAAACCAGGTTTTGTTTCCACAGTGCATCCAGTTATATCTGAAAATGATTGGATGGAGCTGTAGATGTTATGTATATTGTAAATAATGTGAAGAACCTTGACGCTTTAAAATGTGGTATAAATAAGCCATCATTATAGTGCTAAGCTGTAGGTAATGCACATGGGCTTATAGCTGTCACAGCTTAGTTCCTGGGAATGACTGCTTAATGTATGTTAAAGAACTCCCTTTTGCCTCAGAAGTAGCAGATTACAGAGTATTTTTTAACTTCTTTTATCACATGTTGCACATTTCTCAGAGCTCAGGCCTAAAATGAATTATCTGTAGCAGCAGGACGTTCAACCAGCCCTGACATCCAAGTGTGATACGATTTGTGTGGACGTGACTACTGAACAGGCTGACCCCTCTCAGATCTCACCTGCTGACGAATCCTGAGGATCAGGAGTACAAATTACCGAATACATTTTGCAAGTGCAAGAAGGTGGTGTCCAATGCATGTACATCATTAGAGAGACTGCAAGGCACCTAAATGTTTTTAATGTGTTTACCCATTTTTTGAGAAAAGGGACACTTCAAATGTCTGCATATTTGGAAACTTGCTACTGACACGAGATATTAAATACATTCAAACAAGTTTTGCCACTTCTGAGAATACTGTCCTTACAAAATATGAATATCATCTAGTAACTTTGAAACTGCTCCAAGAACTGTGGACATCAAGTTAAATTTTCAAATATTCAGCCCACAAAGTTGGACAGGCATTTTAAACAGGCTTGATGCTCACACAAGTACGTGCTTGAAATGGTCTGAGTTTTAGAACAGCTCACCACCCAGCAGCTGCTGCTGTGGAGTGCTGAACAACCATCAGTAGCTCACTCTTCGTGTTCAGATCTTGTCCAGCATCTACCAGTTTTGCTCAAAACAGGGGCTTAAGCTGTAACTGAAGTAAGTCGTAATACCCTGCCTACCTCAGGACACGTCTGAGAAATGCACAACTCTGTGTAACAAGATGACTATGCAGTTTCCAATGGCTGTATTCAAAATGCTATAAAAGCCAGATACAGATTCATACAAGCTTTCCTATAATTAGAAACTTTAAGGATCTTTATAGCAATTTTATGTAATAGTTTATTAAAGAACTTAATCAATAGAGAATTTTTATGAGACTCCTAAGGCCTGCACGTATTAAAGCAGTAAATACTTCATTTTTCTTTATAAACTTTAACAGGAATAAAATGCAGCAAGATGCAATAAGACTCATATATAGTACTTGGTTGGAGATATACACTGTTCTGTTGTGTCTGCGGAAGTCAGGACAGTCGGTGGAGCAACAGAGCCAGAAACGAAGCTGAGCTGCTCCTCCAACTTCAAACATGACTGTCCCAAAGGAAATCCTCCTCACACTTTGTCCCACTGCATCCTATGACCTCCTCCCACTACCACCATTGCATCACCAACCACTTTTCCCTCGCCTGAGCCAGCTCCTCCTGCTCCCGCTTTCCTCTCTGCCCAAGGGGAGCTGTGGGAATGCTGGTGGGAAGAAAGGAGGCCAGCTGCAACAGGGAGTGCTTCTCTCGCCGGTCAACTACAAGGGCAACTTCAGCCCATGAATTACTGTGAGTACAAACAAGAGCCTGGGAATGCCGCAGAAATCATTTCCCCTCATCTATGGTGTAGCAAGAACATCTTCCCCATCTTTTCTATAAATGCTCACAGAAGGAACTTATGCCAGCACTAGCATCGTGTCACTCAAGAATAATCCTATCAGGTTTATTACATCTAAGCGCTTCAGTAAATATTTAAAGAATCTGATTGCAGCATATAGGGTTCTGAGAGATTAAAAAGAAATAAATTACCTTACATTAGCATAGAATATTATTTACCCAAGATAATTAAATCAACTCAGTTAATCACTAAATCAACTAAATTTTCATTACTATGACATGCTTAAGGAGCACAGGTGACATTTGGTTAGAAATGTTAAAGTAATAATAATAATAATGGTTGGTTGGTTGAGCTAAAATGAGGTAGTATTAAAACACACAAAGTATCCTTGCCATTAATCTTAGACAAAAGTCAAGTTTGCACTGTCGGAAGGGAAAGTGCTCATTCAGTTGTAAAGAGAAAAGTATAGTTTAAAAATATTTACCACTTTACCCTCTACAAATATTCACTAAATATCACAGCATGCACTGTGGCATGCACCTGCCAAAGCAACTGATGACTTTCACAAGGCCTAATCTTTTACATTTTATTTGATACTTCACAGGGACCCCTTCATTTGAGTGCTTATGGCTATTCAATTGTTCCCTATTAGGGCGTTCAGGATACTCAAAACTGATTATTATATAAAAAGGTGGCTGGTCAGAATCATTTTACTGCCAAAAAATTGGAAGGTATATAGAGCAGACTGATAACCAGGGAAGAACAATCAGAGGAATCAAGTCAGAAAAGATAGACCACTGTCATTAGCAATAGCAAAAAAGGGGCACTATTTTCCACATAAAACAGTTCCACTGTATGGCTCTACTTCATTTTTTGTTTGCTCTCTGCACCTCCGTGTATCTGATAACATCTGGATGCTGCCCTACTTGCACAGACATTCCTTCCTCAGGAGAAAAATCTGGCAGTCCCTGTAGCTGCACACAACAGCAATACACCCAAGGAGTCTGAGCTTCCCGTCACCGCTCCAGGCAGCTGAGCCAGAGCTTTTCCCAGTGAAAAGCTGAACTTCTGCAATTTTACCGTTCCTTTCAAGATGTGACTTCTGATCAAAACTTCCTTCAACCAACTAAAACTGTTGCTCCTCAGCAACGTCTCTGTAGCAACTGATTACAGTGAAGGGAGCTTGTTCTCAGTCCACAGACATAGTATTACAAACTGTAGTGTCCCAATCTCATTACTTGCAAATGGAAAGCAATCCAATTTTTATTGCTGGCCACAAAAAAAAGCATTAAAATTAAACTTTTAGAATATTTTATTTCATGGTTACTAATAAAATGAATAGCTTTTTTTTTTTTAAGGTTTGAGCACTCTGCACTTTTTTTTCCCACATACAATACCAGCATCATTTTTTTCTTGTTAACATCTCTGTAATACCTATATTTGTCTGTATTCTTCCAGTTATAGGCCTGGGAAAGAGAAATAAGGTCCTTCCATCAAAGGCAATAGAAAAAGTGGTACAGAGGGAAGTAAGAGCAAACATTCACTTAAAATCATTAATTATTTATGTAATCTACTGGTCATAGCATGCCATGTACCTTCCTTCCCCTGTGCTGATCCACTGGGACTGTTAATGTCTTGCAATTGTCAGCTTGGGAACCATCCTCCCTCACACATATGCCAAAGCCTTGTATTTTTAGCCTAGATGTGTTGATCCAGGTGGCATCCCTTAAATTTCCATCTACTGGGAGTCTGTCCAAGAGGAGATGGAAACCTTCTTGGCCAACTGCATTGCAGGAAATGGGTCACAAGTGAAAAACCATGGCTGAGCATCAGCAAACAGCAGATAGGGGAGCTCCTGTGAGACCGTAATACAAAAGGCAGGTGGGAGGGAGGAGCTGCGAGAGCTGGAGACTTGTCAGGACACAAAGGGCTCTACACCAGATACGGAAAGCAAAACTTTCGTGCTTGCCGTGTTTTTATTTGTGGTCATTGTTCTCTGTTATAATGCAGTCTTACCCAAGTTATTTTGAAAACAGTGGATTCTCTGATCAGGTGAACTGGGGGATAGCTACATTTCAAAGACTTCACACTTGCAGTTTAGGTTCACCTTTCATGGCTCATCCTTGTCAGCACTTTCCGTATTTTCTGTTCTAATATGTAATGTACAGTTTCTACTTGTTTATTATTAATCACCTTTACTTTGTAATTTTCTTAGGTACTTATCTACCTTCTCATCTCCATGCTTTGCCTAATTACCTGTCCCTTTCCTTCAGATGGTTCTTTTATTCCCTTCTTGCTTTTCAGAATCATTAGCATCGCATTATTATTCTTAACAGCAATACATTTATGTTTATTATGCAGTGTTTGCAAATAAATAGAGAACTGAACTTCTGTCTCTATTTACCTAAAACTAAAAAGAGAAAATGCAATGCAGGTTGAATTCTCATTTCATTTACTTGCTTATTTTTGGAAGAAAGAATTTTTAATGACTTTAAAGACCTCTGCTTTGCATTCAGTACTTTTTATAGCTCGGCGTTTCAAGGAAGGTTGGAAATATTTATCAAATCATATCATTTGAGTACCAAAAAATTGTAGTAATATTGAATCCAATTTTCTTTTTTCTTGGGTAATGCTCTTTTCCTTAAGGAAATATTTGTAACTAAATCAGATAACTGAAATGAGCCTGACTAAACTGTGACATTCTGCCCTGTGAAGCACTTCTTGCTGGTGTTTGGCTCTATAAACTTCATAAAAGGATAAACCTCCCCACTTGATGCTTTACTGCTGTAACAGGTTGAGCTGTTAAGGTTTTTTTTTCCCCTTGTTTCCTCCTGGCTGTGCGGCTACAATGCCACGGGATAAGAAGACTGAAGTGATGCCTGGCCCTTCTCCCATTAGGTGAAGGACAAACACTCCTACAGATCACAGTGAAAGCAAAGTTAAAGTCACCCAGCACCCCAACTAGGCAAGCATGTAGTTGTGCCAGTCACATTTAAGTCAAAAGGCCTGCTGAGTGCACAAAGCTCCACACAGCCATCCCTACCTGATCAAGGCCCTGTATGCCTGCTGATCGTACAGCTAAGATACATCTGGTTTTTCTTTTGGAGAAGCAGCAGGAAGGTGGAAGCTGTTGGAGTACACTACTGCTTTGTTTGAGCTCATTTTAGTTAAAACTAGCTCCTGCCATTGTGGTTTTGTATAAACCGGCCTTGCTTCCTGCCAGCCTAAGCACTGACTGCCATAGCCACCGCAGGCTCTCAGCCAGACTCTATTCAAAAACTGACACAGAGGAACTCGGCCTTTGAAGAAAGAAAAAGACATTCTCTCTTCCTCCGGGTTAGGCAGCAGTGCTTTTAATTAGTCCAGGGAACCAGGGAACTTCTTCCACTAGGGAAGGTCCCCGTTGCCCAGGTCTTTGTGAACCACTCACTCCATGACTGCATTTCTCTTTCTTCACTGGTCTCTATTTAAAACCATCAGCTGTGACTTGTGCCCCTTGGCTGCTCTCACCCCCTCGACTGCCATACCTCATCATAATGTGGGATCTGCTGATAGCCCGAGTCTTCAGGTCCCTTCTATTGCTTATGTTCATATTAAAAAAAACCCTTGTTCAACACTAAATGCTAGGCATGAAGTGACCCCAACATCTCAGTATTAATCCAAAGGTAATTTGTTACATGCATTCTTTTCCCTTTGCCAGCAGTTCGTAACTATTTGAATTCTAATGGGAATTCTGGGCCTTGCCCATTAAATAGTGGTTCTGACTTCCAGGACCAGGCTCTGCTGTGAGATGCATGGTTTTACGAATACAGGATGCTGGCTGGTGGCTGCTGCATGGCCTTCCTCGCAGAAGAACACAAGCCCAGGCTGCAGCTGGGTTCACAGAACCAGTATGCGTCTGGCTTCCAAACTAGCATTAGCTCATGGGATCGCATCTCACTGGGCATAGGTTGAAAAACTGGAGTGGCAATTATTGCTTGTTCTTCTCCTAAGAGACTTCACTCACCTCAGAGCTGCTGCTTGTATAATTTCTCATTTTTTCCTTGTTTTATTCTGTATGTCAGAGACATTACCAGTCAGTGAATGCATTAAATCATATAGGAAGCAAAGCACTTACACATCAATCTTTCCCTGAGAAGCTACAGTTGTGTTTTATTAACAGAAACATTTCAGTTTCATAAATACTTAATGAAGTGACTGCCTATAGCAGAAAGTCACTTCAGAGCTAATTGTTGCTGTGGTCAAACCACCAAGCTGCTTAGCATTTGCTTGCAGCATCACATTACAATGAACGCAGCTGACAAACTGGTTATTAAAGTATTGGAAACATCTCCTCAAAACCAGTGATCATTTAGTTAGCACAAGTCAGTTGCATTATTTCTGGAATGATGTAGACCAAGAGTCTATTGAAATACTGCATGAAAGAAAAGTCAAGGTAATGAATACATCTACACAGTAAAACTAGAGACTACAGACTCTGGGGCAAAATGTCAGTGACAATTAATTTATACCCATTTATTTCCACGAGAGTAGCAGAAACCTGAAGTTATCCTGCTGGCTTATACTGGTAGAGCAGTGAGCTACAAACCAGAAGGTGCAAGAGAAACACAGAAGGACCCTGCTGATGACAGGAGAGGTCTGAGCGATATCCGAAGGCACGCTGTGAAACGCTCTGGCAGTGCCAGCAGCAGTGATACAGGGTGGCCACTCACCCGAAAGGAGCCGGGGCAGTGGTGTCTGCTCAGCTCTTCTGAAATGGGGTAACACAGAAAGATGACTTCAGGACCGAAGTAGCTAAAGAGCTTTTATAACTAATATACCGAAGAAGGAAAATAGTAAAACAGCATCTAGATGAGATGAAAACATCAGGATATGAAGCCTTAGAGGTCACAAACTGATTTGGACAGCCAGCAAGAGATTTCTCTCATTGATGATAAAATAGATTTATTATATATGTTACCTTTGTATGATGCTGAGATACATTGATACAACAAAGTGTACATCATTTTCTCCAAGATAATCCTTGCCACGTATGTATTACCATACCTAACAGAAGGGCACTAACGCCTAAACTGGAGGTAGAGTGTTTTCTGCCTTCTTTTATCCCTTTTATTCCCTATTATTATTAGTGAACCGAGTTGCACTGTTCGTTTTGGTTTGCCCACGGGACAAAGCCTGACTGATGGCCTGAGAGGACAAAGGTACGTGGCAGAACCTAAAGGAGAGACTTGTGCTTCAGCAGTCCTGGGTTTTATACAGCAGTCCCAAAATGCCCTCCTCGCCCACTATAGCAGTGCTGGAGAAGAACAAGTCCCCGCATCCACTCAAAAGGCATCACAAAAGATGTCTTGACCGCCCTCAGGTTCAGAACCTAGAGCAGCTTGGCCATACTGAAACCCCTATCCATAAAAGCCAGGGGAGAAAATAAGTAGCAAATACTGACCTACTGGTGCCTAGGGCTTCCAAAAATAATCATCTGTTGGTCTCCCTGTGGGATGGGTGATCTCCAGATGCTGTGAATCACCACACAGGGCCTTAGGTATGACTGTTAGAGATTTTTTGCTATTTCTATCATCACTTTTGCCTGCTACACTACACAGTGAGTCAGAATTCATGATAAAACAAGCAGTGAGTCATACCAAGAGACACTCTCCCAAACCTATAAAAGTTAATTTATTTATTTTCCTTTTCAGAGACTCTTGCTGACTATCCACTGCTGTTACAAGGTACGTAAGTCAGCAGTTTGACAGGGTTGTTTCAAATATTGATCCAAAAAAAAAAAATCCCATATGCTGAATCAAGCAATGGAAAAACAGAGCAGGCATGCAGAGATCTCAGCACTGAAATGCGATTTAGAAAGAGGCAGAAGTTCCAGAGGAAAAAAAGCCATGTCAGGTCGAAGTCTGGCAAGCTGCGAGGCTGCAGCTACCATTCTCAAAGGGCTGCCTACAACAGGCAGTCTTTGAGTACTGGATTTCATCTCCAGATAGACAGAGATTAAAACAATGAAAGATATTAGAAAATACAAAGTGGCATCAAAAGACTCTCCCTGAAGGAAAACGCACACGGTTGGTTGAAGGAAAATTTAGTTGGTGATTATGGCAGACAGCATGTTGATGACATATAGATATTTAAAATAAGAGCATGTGATAAAATAATCTGTTTAATGTTTTGCCTTCATGTTGCTCCATTCCCTTATTCATCGCATTTATATCTCCCAGCGGTAAGTTCCTTTTTAATTTTTCAAACATAGCTAATGTCTTGTTGTGGAGTTATCCATGGAAGAATACTGTTGAGTGCATGGGCACTGAGAAACATATGATTCTTGTTTGTGTTGGGAAATTTCCTTGTGCAAGTGCGCTATGGCGTCCTGCCTAGTGCTGTGGAACACACACCAACGAGCATGCAGTACAGTTATGGAGAAAGACTGCTCTGAGGTCAACTCGCTGCAAGGGCAACAGCCTACTTGATGCTTTCCTTTATTTTTTACTGTTGAAATGGAGACATCCTTGGTAGTGGGGAAGCTGGCTAGGAAATATTTAAACAAACAGGACACATACAAGTCCACGGGACCTGAAGGGGTGCATTATCAAGCACTGAGGCAGCTGGCCAACATCATTGTGAGGCCACTCTCAAGTATCTTTGAAAGTTCATAGTGGTCAGGGTAATTTTCTGTGGACTGGAAGAAAGCAAATCTCCTCTTATCTTCAAGAAGGGTAAGGAAGAGGATCCAGGGATCTACAGGCCAGTCAGCCTCACCTTGATCCCTGGGAAAGAGCAGGTCCAGGGAAGGGCCACAAAGATGATTAAGGGACTGGAGCATCTCTCATGTGAGGAGAGCCCGAGAGAGCTGGGATTATTCATCCTGGAGAAGAGAAGGCTCAGGGTGATTTTATCTGTGTGTATAAATACCTGATGGAAGAGTATAAAGAAGATGAGCCAGATGCTTCTCAGTGGTGCCCCATGAAAGGACAGGAAGCAATGGACACAAATGGAATACGTGAAATTCCATTAAAGACAAGAAAAGAACTCAAACACATCTTTTACTGTGAGGATGGTCAAACCCTGGAACAAGTTGCTCAGAGATGTTGTGGAGTCTCATTCCTCTAAAATATTCAAGACCCCATCAGACATTGTTCCGAACAACCTACTCTATAGAGGTCCCTTCTAACCACCATGATTCTGTGATTTTGTGTGATTCTGGTTTTGTGTTAAAACTGAACAGATTCTCCTGAGTTTATTTTTCTAGAAGACTTTCTGAAGATTTGAAAGGTCTTTTCAAATCTATGATCTTCAAATCTGAAGACTTAGATTTGAAAGGTCTGCATTATGGACTATCATACTAAAGATTACCTTTTTCCAAAACATTTTTTTTTTTCCCATGAACACAGGGTATGCATGTGATCTATGTGGTCTGTCCCTTCCCCACTTTGTTTATTGCTTTCTTCTCTAGGCTTCTGTGGTGCTGTGATTCTTGCCAACAGTCTCCTAGAACAAGTAAGACAACTTAAAATCCCAGACTTCTAAAGGTTTTGAAGTGGTCTTTATATATCAAAGTTCTATAATGATAGGTTGATATGTACTCTATTTTTTTTTTTTTTAAGCATTTGTACTCTTTACTGTAATCCTCCAGACAGCACAGGGAACCCCAGCTATATTCTTTTATTTGACTTAATATAAAATTAATTAATCCCCATTACTTTAAACTACGGGGCTCTTGGAAATCAGCATAACTTCACTGAAACCAGAGGAATTATACCAACTGACTTTAGAAGATGATCTGACTATTAATCCCAGCGCAACAGAATTTTAGGTTAAGATCTGAGCATGCAGGTCTTTGGTGACAGCCAAAAGCAATCTGATTAAAAGCAATTCTGACTTCACTCCAAAGCACAGAACTTTATTTCAAAGACTTCTCATGAACCTAAGGGCTTACAGGACTACCTGACAACTCAGTAGTTTCAAATCACTTAAAAGTAAATCCCATGAGCTTCCCTTGGCCTTTAATAATACCAAGATTGGAAGTATGGGCTATAGTGTCTGACCCCATTACAAAATGCTTTCACAAACTGATCAGGCTTTCTCTCACCTACAATTTTTGGTATTGCTATGCTTACACTACTACTACTTCCACTTTTTTCTTCTAAGTTTAGACATCAGTCATCAGATCCTGCTTATTTGTTTTTATGGAACTGGTTCTACACCCAGCCTCTGATGTTACCCCACAGTCATATACTTAGAGAACAATTATTTTGCCAAAGTAAAAGAGCTAAATCTACTTAGTCTCTACTTATAAGACAGGCTTTCCACTCCTCTAGTGTCCCAGTAGCCTTTTTCTGTACCTTTTCCAGTGTGAATTAATCCTTTCTGAAAACAAATGACTGGAATTATTCACACTATTTAAGAAGTTAAGTCAGGACCTTGTGCATAGCACTATCTCCAGTGGAAAAATATTGCCTGACATTTTAGGTTCACATTCATCTACCTTACAGTGACACTCATCCTCTGATCAATTTATGCCTTGCTTCTCCTTTTTTCTTTTTCAAATGTAGAGCTCCAACAGTATATAAGAAACTATTATTATTAGTCCCTAACAGCACAGACCTGTCTTGTGCATTGTGGAATTTCCGCTCACTTTTGTTAGTTCAGGCCTTAGAGTTCTTTTGTTTTTCCCTGTATATTTTGATCAATTTGTTTGTTAATCATTTGTTGTTGATCAATTTGATCAATAAGTTTTGGATCAATTTTCTGTGTACTCCCACCTACCCATGCCATTAATAAAAATATTAAAGATCAGTCCATCTGTAAATCTCCTCTTCAGCATAACCTACTGTTGTCTCACATTCAGCCCAGTTAACAATTCAGGCCCTTGTCCATATCTTCATCATCTTGACTATTAAGTTCCCATCTGGCAAGGCCACATGGGTTGCACACTTGCTGACACACAAAATACATGTGTGCAACCAATGAAAGAAAAATGACTGCCAAAGACAACAGAATGAAGGAAAGGCTCCTTTTATGTGTCTTATCAGACATTATTACTTTTTGGGTGCTTTAAGGATGAGTATCTGAAGATGCAAATACCTGCCCATTTCCAAAATTAAAGTTGACTTGATATCAACTCAACGGTTTTAGCTTTAACTAGATTTATGTCAGGAGTGCCTTTTGCTCACGCATCTAGAGATGAAGACTGAAGAGAAATCACCAAGCACATGAATGGGGACTTGGGAGACACGGCTTCCAGTGCCATTTGTGCCAATTTAATCTCCTTTCCATCTATGTCCAGCCCTGTAAAGTAGTAGTAGTGCCTGTTAAGATATCTTTTGTTTTGTTCAGTGTTCCCAGAACTACGAATGCTGAGTGATCTGTAGGAAGGACTATATTCCTAAGTGTCCACTTTTCCCACTTGATCTATGGAAAAGCATTTCCTCTCTATATAGACCTTCGCCTCACTTACAACCACTGCTCATATACGACTGCAACTGCGTTACTACCACAACCTGCATTCAAGACAGCAAATACACAACATGAAGAAAAGTGAAGCTAAACTGTACGTACTTCCTGAGTTAAAAAAAATACACACCTTTGGGGTTTATTATCCCTGTCTTTTTGACTACCAAATGCAGTGACAAATACCACATGAAATGGAGAGTGCTTGTGCCTGTTTTGTTCACCCCATCAGATGGTGCGTAACACAATATGTTGTAAGATTGCTAGAAACTAATTATGATGTATTAATTATCATAACAGCGGACAGGGTTTCCTGCAAGGAAGTTCTTCCTTGCATCTTTGTTCTGATACCACAGTATCATCATCTCTTCAGTACTATGCTGTTTCCCCTACACTGTGTAAGACAAATCTCATGTGCTGTTTGGTGCCTCTAAAGAACCAGAGACTGATACCAGAGGATAAATGGGAAGAAAACAACGTGCTATGCTGCTGCTGCCATACCTGCCCATTTCCCTTACAGCGTACATCTAGAGCAACCTGCCAGAAAGGAAAGGAGAAAAGAAAGCCTATCCTTGGTAGTAAGTTCCTCACCCTTATCCATGAAACACCAATTATAGATTCTATTATATCAGTAATAACAGAAAATCATGACTCGGCAAGCTTATTACCGGAGCAGCAGCAGACTGAAAACCTATACTACTTTTGTACAGTCTAGAATAAACAGAGTGCTAAAGACCTGAACCTGGAAGAACATTTTTCAAGTATTTGTAAATTATTACTTTTTTTTTTTAGTCACTGCCTAACAAACCTTTCAAGAAGTGTGAACCGATCTGCTAATAACCATTGTTCCAGTGCTTCTATATCAGGTTTTACAGCATATGTTATCAGCTTCTTTAACAAGCGCTATCATTAAATTGTCCCATGAACATTTAAGGATGGCACTTCTCAGAGGTAAATTACGCGAAAGATTATGATCTCTCTATAGATTATTTTTCTGACCAAATCACTTGGCTGGACGGGGGAACATTCAAGACCTAGAGCCATTCACTGCCACAGCTCAAAGGCCCACGAGGTTGTGCGCCTGGACCAGCGAGGCCTGCAGGAGGGCAGCTCGCTCTCGGCACCACTGCCAAGCGCAGAAGAGGGGTACCAGCCCTACAGACAGCACCTGGGAAATACAGCCCTCTGTCACACTGAATCCTGAGACGCTAACAAAGGACACGGCCTTAGGAAGTGTGCCTATTAAAAGCCCTCATTCTCTCACACACAATGCTGAATCATTTGTTAAGCCCCCACAACAAACACAAAAGACAAAGGGAAATAACCACATGGCAAACACCCACCTGCTGGTTTTGAGATGGAAGAAAATGAAGTACCTTGTATATTAAGATCTTTTGTTCCATAAAATAACGCGCTTGTTCCAGTCAAACAACCCACACCTGGCAAGAGCTCATTCCCATTGTTCCCGATGCTTCAGAGGGCTCACAGAGTAGAGAAAAACTGCACCACTAATGTTTCATTTCATCTCCCTCCGATGCATGTTGAGAATGACTAAAAGTCAAGCACACCCCCACTGGGTTTAAAAAAATGATAAATTATTATAATCCTCCTACTGGGGGGCAGAATAGTTAGCAAGAGTATAAATGAAAGGCTGGTACTTTAGCACAGCAAGTAGTTGTGAACAGAAGAGGGACAGAGGTTTGTGGACATGGTACGTAGGAAAACGTGCCATGATTGATAGTCATGCTGTGAAGAAAGAAGTAAAAAGCCACATGCCACCTTGAAGAAATGTTTGTGTTTTTAAAGACTTAAAGAGAGCAATGCATGTTTCTCTTTATCAGCGAAAACTGCACAGCAAGAAGAGGAAAGCAGCCAGTAAGTTACAGTTACAAACAGGTCATGCATCATGTGATCACACAATTTCTTTTTAACTGCAGTATTTTTCTTATTTTACTTCTTTTCTGCTCCTGACACACGATAGACATGTTTTGTCTATGTATGACATTTTACTAATGCCAGAGTATTCTCTCAGCTCCATGTGCTCAATGAATCATTATAACATTTGGAACAGAGATTTATTCACAGTAATTAGAAATGATTCCCCAGTTTTCTCTG